>NC_134924.1:6875000-7500000 GCF_051014615.1 Bombus vancouverensis nearcticus
AATTCCGCAACACAACGAATGGTTATTAAGTGGACCAAGTGGTAACAAGTCTATTTTGCGTTTCAAGTGAGTAAAAAAATCTCTTTATATTGCATTTTTTGTATGTAATATGTAATATTTGTCGCAGAATATATAATGTATGTTATTTTTTATTATTCTTTAGATGCTCTGCATTAGCAAGTTCCCCGGAAGAACCACCCGCGAAGAAATTGCATATGACCTACAAAATTTTTCAAACGGACACTAAACTCATTAATCTCTTGCTGCAATCACACGGTTTAACAGAGGTAAGTAAAGATAATCGAAATGTTTTTGTCAAAAATGTTTTATTGCAATTTGATACGTATGTACTAAGTTCGAACTATATCGGATCATTCAACACAAATCAATTTTTCTCTTTTTCTTTTTCGAAATTTTTATGTAATTATTAATATACGATTCGAAAGTAGTAGTAGTACAACTTATACTTAAGACAAATACATTTTATTTATTTATTTATTTATTTTTTATATATTTTATCATGTCACTTATTTACTGGCATTACTTTCTTTAACGGAACTTTTTTAACTCAATACATAATATAGTTATATTTTATAGTATAAGAAATCATATATTTCATATCATATATTTTGATTTATTTGTTAATCTTATTGCTATAAAGTAAGTTACTGCAACGTGAGATAGTAATATAGTTTTTTTTATTTAATATTTAGTATGTTATTGTTGAATATTATTTTAGTATTTATAATCGTAACAAAGTATATAATCATACAAAATCAAATCTGAATTTATTAAACGAAGCAAAAATATATTTGTTATAAGATGCTAAGACGACCAATTACTGTTACCAGTTGCGATTATGTTTATATTTGTTTAATTACATAATAAACGTATCTTTGCGTTTATCCAAATATAAATTTTCTTATATTTATTAACATTATTTTTAATACTGACAATTTTACAGTCTATTAAAGTATAACAGATTTAAACAGCAGCCGATTATGTCATGGACAGGATTTTTAAAAAGCTGTTTTTGTTACATAGAGGTTTGAAAAAATCTGTTATTGGATACAATTACCACAAAACCAATGAGCTCCTGGACATAAATCCACGTCCAAATTTGCGCGAGTTAATGTTGTTCTTAACATCCTTACACCTTCACAATCCAAACCCCAATTTGCCAAGTTTCCAATCTTTCTCAGTCTTTTACAGCTTTTAAACATATTCAGCACAGTAGTTGCAGATACCTTACTGGCCTCGTATATGTAAAAACACGTTAGGTTTTGTACTAAACTATTTTCACACTTATCAGACTTTCTTGGATTTCTGTGTTTGTTCGATATACTTAATAACTTTTCCAAGTGTTCATTAGTGAGATCAAAACAACTATGAACATGTAGTGCTGTTAACTCTGGTGCTAATGAAAGAAGTTTTGTAATAGCAACAGCACTTACTATACGGCCTAATTGAATTTTCTTCAAATATCTCAATGGAGGAGGATCAGCACCTTCTGTCCAAATTATGTTTGATCCATCATTAGTAAACGTTCTAAGATTAGAACAATTACTAAAAACTTCTTTTAAATCAACTTGAATAGGATTTTCGTTTTGCGTTATTCTCAAATTAAGTTCGCGTAGATTGTGACCGTTAGTGCGAAGATAATCGTAAAAACCGTCCAACCATTCTCTTTGAGATGGTATACTGTGCACACTCAAGGAAGTGACATAGGGAAATAATCTCAAAGCCTCAGGAGGATGATGAGGCTCTGAAATATGTAATTTTTCAACTCTTGGGCATGCCTGTGCTAAAAGTTCTAAACGAACTGGTGTTGTTCTGCAACTTCTTGCTTGAGTTAGACTAAATGGAGTTTTAAATCCAATGAGTCCTTTGTTCATAATTTCCACTACTCTTCCCATATGGCTATATTCTGCTAGAGATTCCAACTGTGGAACATGTACCAAAGCCAGAAGTACTCCTGTACTAGTTACACCAGTGTTAGCGACGTTAAGTACTCTGAGCGTATCACAGAGAAAGTTTCTGCTTTCATAGTATTCCAAAAGTACTCCTTGCTTCTCCTTTTTCTCTGATTTAGAATTTCTCATTTTCAATTTTGAAAGCAGTGTTTTTAAACGGGACCAACTAGTAGGTTCTTGCATCGCAGTATGGGGCACCTTGTCCCTAAGTTCTACTTGTAACAGTAATTGCTTCAATCCTACATCTGTTACTTGTCTGGAACAAGCTACATCCAGGTGTACAAGTTTTGGACAAGCTTTTCCCACTACTTGAAGCACTACATCACTGGCTATATTACGTAAAGTTAAACTCATCAGATTCTTCATATTTAAGAGAGCACATCTTAATAATTTGCAGTCCAATCTTAATAAAGCTGAACGAGCCAGCTCTAAAGATTCAAGTCCAATTCCTTCTGATGCAAGTAGCTTTAGTAACGATGTCTGATGGCTGCATCCATAGTAACAGCAGAGATTTACTTTCAACTGTTTTATATCGTGTCCAAGAAGAAGGGCTAATAAGTATAAAGGAGCTGGGCCAGAAATTAAAGTTGATCCATCTGATGCAGGCCCATATAACATTTTTGAAGTTTCTTCGATAACTTGAGACCTCAAACGTGCTGGCAAGGCATTTATGTAGTAAGGTCTAATGGTCTGCTTTGCGTATGCCAGTACTTGTGCAGCAGATGATTCTTGTGAAAGCACCTGCAGCCTGCGGCACGTCCCGTCGAGTTGTTGACACACACGTCCCAAACTAAGTCTCTCTAGGGACTTAGGCTGACGGTGGCCAGGCATCTTCTCTTGTTCATTCACTGTAATATTTGATATATCAGTCAATATAATGTAATGATAATATATGTAATCACAATAGTATTTACGTTATAGACAATGGGAATTTTTATTAATTTCACTATTATATTATGTATTGAAGTATGTTTGCAGAGTGTATTATAAGAATTAGAGAATCAAGTAAACTTAATTATAAAGAAATGTGCGTACATGATACGAAAAGTTATCTTTGTTAGATTTTGAGTAAAAAAAAGTTATGCATTCCTGATCAGTTGGAAAAATAAAATTAATGTTATGATTTTGAGGTTAACTGCATTTGAAATACGGTTTCGTTTTTATACGAGTTCCTATGCAATACTATGGACATTAAAATTATATTATCAAGAAAAATGTTACTGGAAAGGGATATTATATATAAACAACTTTCCTATATAATTATCAGTAAATAAAAATAGTTATCCTTGCGAACTTTCGTGACAGAATACGCCGATGCTTCTTCCCCGCATTGTTTTACTACTGTCTATTAAAATTATCATTCTGAGTTCGAGAAGTATTCATTAATAAATTTTGTATCTTTTCATAAATCTGAATATTATTGCAAATACAAAGGACATTTCTACGCTGTTTTATTTTTTCCCTTAAGGAACAAACGAATACGAAAGTAACTTTACTCTGATTTATGATTTTCTAATTTTGTATTCGAATGAAAGGAATCGGTAAGAAAATTTGGGGACGTCATTGAAGAAAAAATGTGTTTTAGACGCAATAAGTTTGTGACAAAAAAAAAGGAAGCCTTGACATTTAAAAAATTGAGAAACAGATCTGTAGCTGCACATTTTAACAAGTGATCTTTAAGTATTAAAACAGGAATAATCCCATACGAATTTTTAATCTATTAACAAAAAAGAAAGATATTTTACATTCCCGTTAAGCTGGCCAAGTTCGACGCAATGTGCGTTTATATGCAGACTACACGTGCTCGTCTCTCCTTCATGATTCTACATGTCACGATATATCAATCGGGGAAAAGTAGGAAACGTGCTCAAAACGTGTCTCATTCTAACGATGTTGCGACGCAAGATACGCTACATACATACATTTTCTCTTTATCAATAAATCATTACTCTGTTATTATATGTATACTTTCAAGTCTCTGTCATGTGTCATTGATTTTTTCCATTTCGATAAAAGGAAAAACGTTAATTCATTACCTAACTGATCCTACGTCATCTCTCGGTTGCGTAAAAAGAACCGTAATTGACTAAATTGTTTGAATCTATAATTTATTGGGCATCCGTTATAAATCATTCGAATCGTCATATTTTTTTCTACGTTGAATAACATAGAACGTTAGATTAATCCAAATTCGATTTCCAAGTTTTAACTCGCAAAACTCGTGGTAGTAAGTAGATCGACGATAAAATAATTTCTATAGCCTGTGATACGTCGACTGTGTCGTGTGATTATCTTTTTCCTGTTTTTATCGCACTAATACACGCTTATTTCCATCGATTTCTATTCCATGCATAAACGACGCTCGCGTAGCCAAGTATCGAGGATCTGTTGCGAGAGTGACAGAAAGGTGGCATCGATGCGCGCTATAATTGCGAAAACATCGTTGGAGAACGGTCCGCGAGCAGCGAGGTTTTGCGCGACCTCTTGTTAATTAACTAACGCCTCGTGTACTGTAATGCAATTTCGCTAGCAGCCACAGATAGCCATCTGCGTGCTCGTGCGTATAAGATCAAAGGGAGCGTGACGTACGATATACGAAATAACTATTTTAACACGATCATGAAACAGATAATAAAACAGAATAGCGCATACTATAAGAAAGGAAATATCCGGTTGACAGAGAAATAAAATGAATTCAACGAAAGAAGATCGAAAGTGAAAATCGCTGTTACACCGTGCTTAAACTTGACCTAGACCCAACTGTTGTCTGACCTAGACCTATTCGCGCAGATAGAGCAAAAAGATGTTGTTAGGCTGACGATAGAAAGATAGAAAGATAGGCTGAAAGTGTATGTAAATCGCGATCGATAGCGATTGGATAATAGCTGGTGAAGTTGAATTATTGAAATCCAATCGGTTTCCGCTGCTATGCCATCTTTCTTACTGCGTCGCGGGTCGCGTGTTATGTTAATAAAGCCCCGAGTATGTTTTGAATCGGTTCATAGAAGCGAGAGCATTTGGACTTAGAAATCCGCGTGATGCACGTGCCGCAGCGGACATTGAAATCCATACAATATGCAAAACAGCGGCGGGCACCGTGAGTCGTTCACACGTTCGGTTACATAAAGGCAAACACAACCGAATCCGACACACTACTGCGACACTTTCACTGGACCATTTTTTTTTTTTCGTTCATTCTACTTGCAAGCAATCGAAGCTACTTTCTAGTAACGGTATTAAGACGCTTGACACTCGGTGCTCATGTTTCTACACCGCTTCAAACTATGTACCTATGTAATTAAAAATTTACTCGATCGATTCGAATAATTAACGCTTATCTGTATTTTATCTCTCGATACAACGTTCTTCGATCGGCCGAGACATAGTTGCATGCGTTACTAATTGAGCAGTTAGGTCCACTATCCACAAAGCGACGCTTCATAGAAGCGTAAGCGTAGTTTATTAGACGTGACGATACGTTTACGCCGGTTCTGTGTTCAGTCATACGAAGCGTATAGGAAGTTACACTTTGTCTCGTTGTTAAAATGTCAGGCGATGTGGAAAATGCTTTCATCCCATATCACTACATTCGTTTACAGCGTGGCAACGTACGCCTCGCTGTTGACAATGTTAACGCCAGTCGTCATGACGAAAACGATTCGCTGTATCGTGAACAGGTGCACGTTACTTTACAGTGACCGTTGTTCCATCGAAACGTACTGTTAGCATCAACGTGTCTAATACGCGTCTACGAAGCGATGCTTCGTGAATAGTGGGCCTTACTCGACTGTATGCAACCCACGTGTCGCTACGTCAACGAGGATTCTACGATCCAAACAAAACTTTCAAACTCTTTCAGCTACGGACCTTTCTTTCTGACTCGACTCTATTGTATCAAGAAAAAGATAAGTCGCGCGTCCGCTTTAAACGAATGTCTTTAGATCGAAATCTCGATGAACCTATTTCTATTTCCCGATTCAACCGATTCAAATGAATTCAGCGAAGAATCGAACAAGCGTGTGCACGTTTCCAAAGGCAGCTTCAAAAACTTCGCCGCATAGATTGCCCTTGTCCTTCGAATAACGATGCTTCTCGGTAGTTCTTTTAATTCCTTTACCTGGCATCAAACCGAACCCAAACTTAACCGGATACCAGGATGAGTAAAAAGTCGGGTAAAAAATGATAAAAGGAAGACGAGCAAAAGAGCGGAACGTCTTGCTCGCAACGGTATCGGACAGCGCAAGCGTGCTCATCGCCCTCGAAATACCATAATTCGAAGAAGATAGCAGGTAGATAAGTGCGAGCTGCAAAGTATCGATCGTAATTCTTTGTTTATCCCTGGCTTCCACGATGCATCGTGAAAATAGACCTTTAATTTCCACGAAACAAACTGAAAATCACGCTCGAGGATGATAGCGGATAAACGAGACGGAGACTATTTGGCGAGTTAATAATTGGAAGAAGCAACGAGCGATTACGGAGAGATTACGGAAGAAGAGAAAAAGAAGAAAGAAAGAGTAACGTGGCGTCAGGTGCCTACCTTGAAACAAGCAAGTCCCCTACGGGTGTCTCCTGAGCGGCGGCTCGTGCTAGACTACCGCCGCCACGAAATCGCATGCGTCTGGTGGCTGAGGCGGACTCGGCTCGGCTCGGCTCGCGACCTCGTCGTCCGGCTTTCCGCTTGCCCACACCATGCTCACGGCGCAACGATACGCTTCTCTCTCGTCCATTCTGGGGCCGAGTGGCCGAGCCGCCAGCTCTCCGGTTCCCTATCGTCCGAGAGTTGCCTTAAAATATGCTACTTTATTTATTTACCGACACTCCGAACCGCGATTACAGGATATCTCGTGACGGTCAGCATTACGCGCCTCGATATGCTACACGTTATCGTGAAAAACACCAGTTTCCTGCAGAGAAGCACGTCGTTTCGCTGTTCTGATCCTCTTCGAACCTCTCTGGGCAGTCGTATGCATAGAACCTCTGACTCGTTTGATTTCATCAATTGAAATTGATGACTGGCTCGTAGGATGTGTTAAGACACTTCTAGAAAAGTTTTATCTATGTGTTACGTGTGTTATTGGAAATAATTCGCAATTTCGTTAGCACCGTTATGAAATACGACTATCGTGACTGTATCGGTGAAATTTGAAATTTCGAAATATTTCCTACGTTATTCGTAATATGGTAATAGAAGGTTTCTCTAAGCGTTTGATCTCTACTTATAGATAGAGAAGAGAGTCGACAGTTTGTGAATTCGTAGTGATTAACGATTCATAGTTGGCGGTTGGAAAGCGCGTTAATTGTCAGTCATTCGCCTCTGCGTTGCGGGGTCATCGGGCGGTCTCGTCCCGTACGCTCCTCTCAAAGCATTACACCCGTGTCCATGTCACCGAAGCTGCAGAACATCGTCTCGTAATTGAATCGATCTGGATCAATTGCTTATCAGCTGCAATACGTGTGCCTCGAAACATTTTCTTCGCAATGATACCGAGACAATGAATACCGAATACATGATACTGCAACTTTGTTAGCTTCACGGTATAGATTACGCAAAGAGAGAAGTTATTTACATTTGAAGCGCCTTCGAACGCCCTCCGAATCGTTGAAAACCAAATGTTAAACCCTTTGAAACTACGTTAACCGAATGCAACAAAAGTTTATCTTAAAAATTTATCTCGAAGCTGAAAAGAACGAGGTCAGTGGTACCTCGTGAATCTGAGGACCATCGTCGACTGAGTATTATTCTGGTCTGGAAAACTCAGGTGCCATTGAAATATTTTTGGCATATCGAGGTTATAGGGCATCTCGATATACCAGGGCTCAAAAGCTCGAGAATTATTCGACTATTTCGGGATTTGGCAGCGAGGTCTTTCTGGCCCTCGCGAGCTTCCACTCTATTTTCGTCTGTTTACATTCTCGAAGGGACCGAAGTTTCTCGTGTCTCTTTGCGTTCTCCACACTCTGTTATTCCCCTGAATTTACTTAGGTACCTGATTCTCCAGGAGCGAGGCAGCTGATCGAAGCTGGAAAATCCTAATCAGTTCTTCTCGATCTTCCAATAAAGCGTTTACATTGTACGATTCTTTCAAATGGAAATGAGAAAGACGAGAAGAGACAATAATTCCAACGCCCCCTCTCTCTCTCTCTCTCTCTCTCTCTCTCTCCCATCGTACTACGTATAAGCTCGTTATCCTTGATCGGTAACGCAATATGTGGCTCACGTAAAAGCGACACGTTAAAGCGACGAGGTAAAGCGCAACCGAATGTTGCCTTCTTGTTGCACACGTTCGTCCCATCTTCTGTTTCAATACCTTTCGTCGATCGGTTTAATAGAATCTTTCGGACGATTCTCACCTTCGATGTCAACGTCGTAGCCATTGATTAGTCATCGTCTACGAACTCGTAAATCAACATCAATGACATCTATTTAAGGCGTAAACACGGCTTTCTTTACCTCAAAGTCCCTTCGATATTAGAATTGAGCTCTAGTCTGACACTAGAATTATCGACAATTATAATTGGCAAATGTATTTTATTCAGGCTCGTCACGGAAGATTATAAGTAAACTACGAGTGTTTACGCATTTGTAGAAGATCGTAAGAAAACGCGTGTTCTTTAAAGAAAATTTCATTCGAAGAAACATTAGAAATTCGTTCAATTTCTCTAGCCTTTTTGCCAAATTTCGCGGTTCTCGCGTTAATTTCACCGATGCGCTCGTCTTCTCTCCACTCCGTAATGATCGATTCGCTGATCCGAAAAGATCCGCGCCGTAAAACCGGAGTAGTTTACGGTGTCGCGTTCGTGGTTCTCGAGCAATTACGAGGGATCGTGGCCGATCGATACGAGGTGAAAGCAAACCTCGCACGCTTCGGGAGCAGTTAGAGAAAAAGGAGGAAGACAGGATGAAAGACGACGCAACGGTGTCTACAACGAGCTCGCTCGTCTCTTCGTCGCTTCGTTCTAATTAACGTCTCCTTAAACGCCTGACGCGGCGGTTTAAACGCTCTCCACGTCGACGTCACAAAGTGTTTCCGTATGGCGAATCGACTGAATTTTTCCCTGGGCCAATTACGTTTCGCCTTGTAGTCCATGGACCTCATTTTTCTCGCGTGATTGCGACACTCGTCAACAGGGGATCCCGCGACGCAGATCGCCATCGGGCTACTCAAGATTCTCTTGATGACGAGGCAGCAAAAAAACGAGCAAAGTCAGGAGCGAAGAATGTTGCTCTCGACTCGTGCCACTCTCGCTTCGAATCGTTGCCAGTAGGAATTATACGTGTTAGTCATCGGCACGATAACTTGACTAATTTCGTACGATTAGATGTAGAGTATTTATTACAACAGATACAGAACAAATCGGTTGAGATAGCCGAGTAATTTCGATCATACATAGGGCTTCTCCAACTATCTCTCCCGGTTCTTCTTGCTGCATAGTTCGGATAATGGAAGCTGACGTTGAAAAAGTCGAAGTTACGCGGTTCTTTCTAGATCACCGTCAACGAAAACAATTTCCTCGTATAACTGAATTTACGCTCAAAGTCTCGTTTCAGAGTAATTGGAACTGGGCTACGAATTCGTATACTCGAAGTCGAGTACCATCGGTATAAAGAAGGTTGCACCGCATCAGAGATCTATTATCGTCGTACCGTTCTAATATATCCGCGTTATTTTCTCGATGCAAATCAATTTGCCAATCTGCTCGTTCGACGTTTCAAGTTCGCGAAGCCGAAGCCCATCAACGTGTCGACCGACAATTCTAAAATTGTCGTCTAGGCCTGGCCTGGTCGGGGCCTAAAAACAGGATAGCCTCGAGGCCGGCAACGAGGGGAAACAATGTCGAAGAGATGCGAGAAGATGAAAAGAGGAAAAAAAAAAGGAAGCAGAGGGAAGCGGAGAACGGTTCGCGAGAATCATAAACGGCGGCGGTGAGACGGTAGTATAATGATCCCCGGGCTCTCGGTATATTTCATCGTCGGGTATATTCGTGCAGCGATTATGGCGGACAACAGGTGAGGACACGGGCAGATCTGGTGGGATAAGGTTTGAGGGTCACGCGTCGCCTCGGAAGGTCCGTGACTGAAAAGCTAACCGGTCCTCAATGTCCACCGCCCGACGACTCGTAGAAGACGTATACAACGTATACCACCACGTCCCTGACCGATGGAGTTCCTAAATTTCCGCATTGCTTACGATCGCCTTACAAGTCGACGATTCCTTCCGATAGATCCTCGACATCAATCGGAATGGACGTTATTGAAACCGAGACTCTCTCGGTGACTGGGGACAGAGACCTTCGAATCGAGAGGAGAATACGGTCCTTGAGAGGTACCATTCGCGTTGAACGCCTCGAGTTTGTTCCTGGCTGGTCGTTTCTTTTGCTAGGCACACCGCACACGTTTTCATTCGACAGCGACTTTTTCGTTCACCGAAGGATACACCGGTGAGCCGCGGTCTTTATAAAAGTCCCAGTGGCTTTGTTCGCCGAACGTTATAGGGTTCATCGGCACCGAGCGTTTAACTCAAGTTCGACGATGTATTTTTGGTGTCGCGTTTCAAACATCACATATCGCGAGACGAGGGGATTCACCGTGCAATGCCTCGCATGCAGAGTGTCTCGATCGCTTAACGATCCTATTTCCTCTGCGTTCGTAATGCGAAAGCAAATTCATTATACCGCGATAAAAGAGTAAAGACGTGGAGGCAGCGTGGATAAATGAAAAGTCAATGAGTCTGATCGACGTGACTGTGGTCACGTAGTCTATAGGGAAGTCTGTCCAAACCCTTCTTCGTATTCTTCCTAGCGGACTTTGTAATTTGTGTCTGTAACCGTGACCTAACTTGGAATCGTGCGAATATAATTAATGATCGTCTTATCCTCTTATCTCTTGCTCGATCCTTGTGTATCGCTAAATCTGGAGCAGTTGCGCCCTTGGTATTAGACTACGGTTACGGTGGGTGGTACGTTATAACGTGCGATACGTCCGATGATCGATGCATACGCTCGTAAGAATGTCCGATTGCTCGGCGGGCGTATTGAATTCGTCAGAACGCGCGTCCGCAATGACCTATATAGCCTTACATTTTACACGAGTGGCGCGTCAAACGTTTTACCTTTTTTCATTGCGTGGACGATTGGCAAACGGCGGAGGGATCGGCGCGGCTGAGGATTTTATGGCAGCGACGATTGCGTCAAAGTTTATTGGAAGCCGGGCTCGCGGTTAGAGAACGACTCGAAGAGGATGGTATCGAATTACGATGAGGTCGATCTTCATTAGAGTCAATTGATATGATCTACATTCGCGTTAGATCACGTGTTCGCGATCGTCGATGTTTCTTATTGAGCTTAGGTCATCATACGCAAATGAGCGTGGCGCCATGACATTGCACGTAGACTGTGCGAATACCGGTGCGAAACTTTCTACTACGTGAAAATCAATGATACACCCTATATGTGTGTATACCTGACCGTTTTAAAAGGAAGTCATCCCATTAACCGCCATTGCCAAGTCACGATGGTAATGCGCAAGGCTGCCGCTGAGATTCCACTTATTTGCATGAATTACCGTCGTAAAAAGTCTAGGCACTGCTCCAATTCGGACAGGTTGTCGTCCCGACGCGTGTACCTTTAATTTACCCGTTTTCACACGATGCGACGCAATTGTCCCGGAAAGACCAGGAAGTTGTTCGATCGTTCGCCGCGTCGAAAGATCACGACGATTATCGTTGAGGAATATTCCACACTCGATTGACTCATTATTTGGAGAATGATTAAAATTTAGAGACGCGATTCGACAGGGTAAAGTTTCCAGCTACAACACGGAAAACACCGGTGACTCATTTCACCGTGGATTTACGTATTCACGTGTGGATTTACAGCCGTGAAAAACGAATATCGCTGATATTTAGCAACAATAGCATTTTTATCTCGTCGGTGTCCTATCGCTTAGAATAAACGTGGGAAATTCGCAAACTAAATAGCAAACTGGCTAAATTGTCTTCGGTGTCTATCCTCTTCTCTTTAACTAGCGATGAATCACGCCAGGATAATTTACATAATACGGTTCGTTTCATAAATTAAAGAACTAATAGCCGTAGTAATCTTAAAATTGATACTTTTGTCTTTTCCTTTCCTTCTTCTTTTTCTGTTCTTTCCTATCTTATATCGACAAATCGCCTCTTCCTGGTAGAAAGACTCTTAATTCGTTCTTTTCAGTTATTGTTATATCGTCCGTAGATGGACATGTTAATCGCATCCATCTCGAGCGAACGAAAAACGAGTAAAAATGAGCCGAGTAAAAAATGAAAACGAAAGTACGATTATAACAAAGACCATGGTCTCTCGAATACTACCGTAACCGTGACTCGCTCTTATCACGTCGTCGTGTACACCGTGATAATTAGTATTTTATCCACGTAGATACACGCATATTGTCCCTACGAAAAGTGACCGCAAGGTCGACGATGAGAATACGCGCGAATGACAATGCGGAACGAATATTAAAAATGCCAGCTTGATCGTAGGAAATGCTTCCACGTTTCGTGTTTACGAAACAGAAGACAGAAGTTTTGCCATTCGTTTCCGCTGGTGTATCTCGTACATAGGATCGTAAAATAGGGGGAAATAAAAATGATGGTCATAAAAGGTGCAGATTAAAGTGTTCGTTGGTATACGTTTTTCCAGGTTCCCATGAACGAGATGGATTTTAACATTCTGTGGATGGGGAATCACCCGAAGCCGGACATTTTACGGAACTTAATGCCCCACCAGAAAGTGAACCATTTCCCAAGGTATGTAAAACTGATGGGCGTTTGGGAGGGAAAATAAACACACAGCTCCAGGCAACTCGAGCAGTTGTGGATCACTCGAGCGAATAAATCAAGCTTTGTCGAGAATAAAGAAACACATTGTATATTTATCATGGGATGCGTTGCTGAAAATAATAACTGCATCGTCGATGAAAAAGAATCGGAGGCTGTGCAGCAATAAGGAAGCATAATATTTTATCCAATATTTAAACTGTATTTATTGGAAAAGAAGAAAAGGTATAGGTTTCATACTCAAAAATGCAAAAATTTGTCGCTAGGAATGTTAGTTGACTATGAATTTATAGCATAGCCGTTTCACAAAGCGATTTGATTTTCATAGAGCTTCAGTTGATTCATTCGGTTTATACAAATTACTAAATTGCAGAGTAGAGCTGCTTCCTTATTAGCCGTTACGATTAGTTGTTTAGCTGTACGAATTAAATCAATTTTTTAAATCTCTGTCGTAGGTCGTACGAGATAACCCGCAAGGATCGACTGTACAAGAACATAGAGGCGATGCAACGCAGCAAGGGTCTACGGAATCTGGACTTTATACCGCAAACGTTTCTGCTGCCTAGCGAATCCAGGGAATTACTTACGGCGCATTTCAGGTACCGCGGGCCCTGGATTGTCAAACCAAAAGCCAGTTCCCGCGGACGTGGCATTTATATTGTTAACAGTGTGAGCATCATAATTTCTAGCTATGAATATAGATAACGTGGCCTGCACCCGCATGCTTGTTTTCGCACACCGTCGTACTTAAAATATTGTGATAAGAAGGCTCCTATTACCAAGCGTTATTACGTACTCTATTTCATGGTAGAATCAACTTCGAGAATAAAGGCGTAGTTACCTTTCTCCCCGTATATTTACCATGTATAATATATTGTCTACACACGTATATATGTAAGAATTGATTTTCGTGCACGTTCTGTACTTGCAGCCTGAAAAGATTCTTACGGACGAATCTGTGATCGTTGCACAGTACATAAATAATCCGCTTCTAGTCGACGGGCACAAATGTGACTTACGGCTGTACGTAGCCGTGACGAATTACGATCCACTGTTGATCTACCTGTACGAGGAGGGCTTAGTGAGATTCGCCACGGTGAAGTACGACGGTGGCAACCAGTATATCTGGAACCCCTGCATGCATTTGTGCAACTATAGCATCAACAAATTCCACGTGGATTACGTAAAGTAAGCAGAACCGTTTTCACCACTGTAGACGTCCCGCCTGAACGAGAATTACTCCGTTATTCTAAATTGTCTTGTAGAAGCGAAGATCCAGATGCGGAGGACGTAGGCCATAAGTGGACTTTGTCGGCGTTACTCAGACATCTACGTTCAATGGGACAAGACACGGAATTGCTGATGCAACGCATAGAGGATATTATCATAAAATCGATTCTTGCGACTGCCTCCGGAATCGTCAGCGGAGTCAAGCAATTTGTCAAGCATCCGGAAGCTTGTTTCGGTAATCGTTACTTCGTCGAATATAAAATAGGATATAGACTAGGACATTCTAATACATATTGTTTATTGCTGTTCTAGAACTATTTGGATTTGATATTTTAATCGATGACACGTTGAAACCATGGTTACTGGAAGTGAATTTGACGCCATCATTGGGATGCGATTCCCCGCTCGATGTTAGATTGAAATCGGCTTTAATAGCCGATTTACTTACTCTGGTTGGTATACCTGCGATCGATCCGATGTTACGACCGCAAAGCACGCACCTGAACCGATCCACAGTAACTTCTACTAAAAGAATAGTTAACGTAAGTACTATATCGTGAGTTCTTGACTGAATATTCGAGTGTAATGAGCCATCGATCGAAGATTTTATTTGGTTATAGTGTAGGAGAGTACATTCAGCCGAAACATTATCACAAAGAAAAAAGAACGGTAGTAAAAGTAATATCAATAAATCAGGATTAACACCCGAACAGCAACGAATAGTAGCATCGGCGAAAGCTCAATTCGATCGACGAGGAGGATTCGTTCGTATATTTCCTAGTCCAAAATCGTGGGAAATGTACTCACAATATTTAGGTAAATATTTGAAAGCAATATTTTTACGAGTTTTATTTTGATTAATATCGCATTGAATATTATTTTGTATCTTCAGATCCAACCACGGGCATACCAATAGCTTCGGACCCTTTAGGTCCAGGCAGACCTCCGCATCAACTTAATACGAATCATAATTTAATGTTACACGAGCAATTATTTCCCGCGGCTAGTCGTACTACTGACTTTATCATTCCCGAGGTTACATTGGACAGATTGTCTAGGTACTTTTGTGAAAATAATAAAAAATTCAAAAACCCATCGTCAAATAATAATATACAATTCATATATACATTACAGATACGAAAGATATGAGAGAGCTTTGGTAAAAGGGCACAAACAAAGCTTAGATCGTGGTAGTAGTAAAGAGAATATCGATATAGATAAACATAAGTATAAGAGCCAAGTGGTGCAATCTATGCACGAAGGAAATAAACTTAGGTTGGCTATATGATCATCAAGTTATATCATCGATATCGTAGAATTTACAAATTCATAATGTATTACATAATTAACGAAATTTTTCAGTCCTGGAGAAGCTAGAAAGGCCTTCGGTTTATACTTAGGACATATATTACGTAAAATATCACAGCCTAATGCGGATCCAACATGTTGCGATCTTGTGATGAAATTTCTTCAACAGTCGGCTAGTAATTTAAGGACCCCATTCTTTTTTACGGTATGTCGTCTAAGTATATTGCTTAAAATTTTATATATTATAATTCAATTACTTCTCTCTATATAGTTACCAAGTAGTAAATTGAGTGATAAAGATCGTGCTGCTGTCACGGCTAAACAACTCTCAGACTTTTTACATTTATACAATCGAGAGACAGATCTTTACGCGGATACAGTTGACCGTCCACGTACTGTTCCGAATCGACTTTTCCAAAAGTTTTTAGTCGCGGCAAGGTAAGTTCGTAGTTAGTTTCTTTTATTTCATTTATATCGTTAATTATTAATATTTGATACTGTCTAACGTGCAATCTAATTATTAAATAGCGAACAAGATCTCGATGATATATTAATTCTACAAACGAGGCTATACAAATGCGCTCACAGTTTTTTGGGAAGAAGCGGTTTCGCAGGAAGTCTACCTGGTCCTAATTTATTGGGTTCTTTGCCCCACATTACGTCTCGCGTATATTCTAACGCTGCAACCAGCGAACAATGCAAATGTAATCAGTCATCAATTACTAGGCCTATAAAAGCTGCGCGTACCTAGCTGTACAATGTGTGAATATTTGTTATAGATACGTCTGTTCGTTAAAAGTACTATGTACGGCTGCTCTAGGACTTCCCAGTACAAGTGGACAATCATCCACGTATATATAATCTTAACGTTTCCCATATAAATATAGCACAGAAAATCATCATAAAACTAATATTTTGGGTACGCTTGAAAAGTGCTTTAATATTCGCTTACCAATTATAAAGTAGAAAAATGAAAAAGTCCGTTATACGATAGTTCCAGCGAATAATATCCCGAACCTCTTTGAAGAAGTTTTCTTGGTCTCTTTAATCGAGTTCATATTCTTACATAACAATTTTATCTTAAAACTAGTCTTTAGCATCAAAGATTCGAAGTTAGATAGGGAATGATCTTAAAATAAAGGAAACGCTCACGGATTTAGGTTTTGCGAGTTTTATCGTGTAAAACATGTGGCCAATTAAAATTGAATCGTTTTAAGATACAACAGGAATTTTAAAGAATAAATAATTCAATTAATAAATTTTAAGGACGTTCACGTTATCGGCCTACGTAACAGGCAATTAATGTTCACTTCTTAAAATAAAATATCAAATTTATTGATCGTGAAGAAACTTTTACAACTTTTACAAAAATATTCAGTTTGACATACTTATTTTACTATTATGTATTAATCATTCGAATATATAATTTTATACAGATCGATTTAACACTTAATTTCATTTAATTAAAATATATATCTTTTACCACAAATTTAGACGGTACCTTAATAATTAACTATCATTCTTAACAATTTTATCAAAGATGTTCCTATCTAAGTTATATTTTTGTTCAATTAAAATAAACATATTCATTTGTATCAGCTTATATTAGATGCCTCTTTAAGTCTAGCCAAGTTGAAGGCAGACGCATAAAGAGTTAGCATGTGTTTTTCATTGTAATCTTATTCAGCATTTTGTTCGACAGTCTAAATTCGTCCATAAAAGATCTAGAGATAGACGTAAAATATAGTAGTTAAAAAAATTACATACAAACATTCAACGAATTGAATTTTTGCGAGTATATAGCTTAGGAAAGAAAATCGGTTTAAGAATTTTTTCGAGATCAATTTTTCAAAGTGCAATAAGAATAAATGATTAATAAATTAAAACTAGGCTCGTTATAAGATACAGAACATATTTGTATAGAAATAGTACATATACAGTATACATGTATATGTACAGTATACACCTAATTGTACAATGGTTTTTAGTCGTGACTCGGTAATATGCCTGATAATATTAAGTTACATGCATTCAGTTTGAAAGAGACATGTACCACAGCTTTCATGATTGTGGTTACTAAATGGAAAATGGGAAATGTTTGACGACACGATTGGCAGGTACCAATCCATTAGATTAAAATCGTATAGGTCTTATCCATCCACATAATGCCGTCAGTATTTAAACAAGGATTTACAGCTTATTCTTCCAAGAAATGTAATGTCATTTGCATTTTACAAGCTTTATACCATTGCACGCGAAAAAAGAAACGGAACAAAATTGTATTTTTCCAATTGCGTTATTAAATCGAAATAGGAAATCCTGGTACACATATATTCAACTCATTTGCTGTGATATAATCGCATATGACGGCATAAGTATCAGTTGAGCGCAGTATCTTTAACTCAATGGCATTCAATGTTATGTATAACATGTTATCGCAGTGGGTTGATCTCACATAGGACGAAAGTCTTAATGTTATCCCTTACTAAGCACAAAGAAAGCTATTGTTCATTGTAGCAGCGAAGAATATTGTTATTGCATAATTGTATTCGTGGCCTGACACGTTATAATCAGTTAAAAGATACGTTATCAGTTTATATTTTGAAGTTTAACGCATCCACCTAAACATAACAACGAGTAGGCTTAAAAATGTGGTTCTAAATGCGTGTTGACCATGTTCATTTCGTTTTGTCCCGTTGAATTTCACACTTTTCGTATTAACTTTCATTTATAGTAAACGTATGTGTTATTTGCATAAGTTTAGTAGAAATATTTCGTATAGATATCTATTGTTAATTCGAACAATTAATATATGTATTTATATCAACTGAAGAGACATTATTTTTTAATTCATACAATATTATTTTTTTATATACACGCCACACATCACGTTTCATTGCCCGAATTTATATCTACATCTTGTGTCATAATATAAGCGGGATGTTTTGCAAAAAAATACTCTAGCATACCGGTTCAATGTCCGTTATTTGCGTCCATCCTAAATGTATAAAACATTGATGTCGTAAGTCAAGATTATCACACAAGAAGTGGTACGTACTGCCATTATTTTGTAAACATATCTTTTCTTTACAATCGTAATGTATTTTTTATATTGTCAGCAGTTTTATTTAAATAGACGTGCTTTATGTGTTTGAAACGTCAGTCGTGTAAAATAAAAAATGCACAGCAATTTCACTTATTTTTTAAGATTAATATTAGTCACGATTGTTTGAATGAAAAAACATGAAAAAAATAACTTTATAGTGTTCATGTATGTTTTAAATGTTTCTTGATTTCGTAAAGCGGCTAGCGATAAGTATACAATCTTAGCAAACGGAGAGTATATCGAAGTTACATTTACACAGATCGAGGGAAGGCACGAAATGTTAGGAAGCTTATTGATATATTAGCAAATATATACATATACTTAACGTATCGTTCTTGTACTTAAATGTTCACAATCTGTTATGCCAAATGCTTTCTGTATTCGTATATGCGAAATATTTATTATGTTGTAATACAGTGCGTGACTGAAAAGTTTTTGAAGAAGATATAGATATTAATTCATGCGTAAAATATCAAAAATTTTTTCTTTCCAATCAATGAAATTTGTCTTTGAATCTTATGCAGTAAGTTTGTTAAAATGTTCAGAGCGTAATTACTTGTAAACTTTAATTAAAGAGGAATGTTGAATTTAAACAATAGTAAAAGTCGTCGGGAACGGTGAAATTAGCAGATGTATATATAAAAAAGGAAATTGTTATTACATACCTCCGTGTTGCGTATGCAACACTCCCTTCCTACCTGTGATTTGTAAAATTTACTAGTCAGCTTACTGCATTTACTATAAATAAAATATTGTAAGAAAACAATCGCTATGTACAACTATTTTATTGTAATCACCGAATATAAATAATGCAATCGTTACTCGGTAATATAACAGCATCGAAATGTCGGCATACAAAATAAATTGCAACTAAGCAAATATTTATTATTGTTAAAAATCTATTGTTGATTGTTATATAACCGAGTACTATGCAGCCTTCTTAGGTTTTAAACATTTAAATGATACCGAGAGGCATCGATTGTATGTACCTACAAGCAAACGTATTTTCGCATTGTAAAATTATCTTCAAATTCAAGTATTTAAAATAAAATGTAATGAATCGGGATATGCATCCCATGCCCTTGCATTTAATGTACCTTAATTAAATATATAATTTATATGGAAATTTAAATCAGAATTAAGGCGCTCTTCTTAGTTGCTATGGTTCCATCGCCAGCTGGCGTTGAAAAGTGAACATTTTTCCCCAGGAATTATCCTCCATGTTTTATCTAGAAATTAAAGTAGTGATTATTATGACGGAACAGTACTTTCCATCGGTTTATTCATAACAACTTGCTCGTCTCATTATGTCGGAAAAAGTTACGTGAAACTTGAGAAATTATTAGAATTACAAAGTAAAATATAATTAAAATAGGCTTATATAAATTAATTATATATGTTACATACAGATAAAGATATTCTTTACTTTTTCTTCGATTGTGCAACGAAATTAATCGGCGCGAAAATGACACGTAAAGAACCGAAACTTTGTAAACATTTATGATCGTGCTTACTAAATAAAGATATTCTATAAATATTTCACCTGCCTAAATGGTCGAGAACAGAAGAATAATGGATTTGAATTGTTAAAGAATGACGTATCAGATGCTTTAATAAATGTAGTGTTTGTGGTATTTGCAAGAAAATGAAATTCTAACACAAACGAAGATTCAATTACAATTTCTGATTTGTGTATGGAAAGTGAAAAAAATACTGCATTTATATTTTTATAAAAATATTTTTTTTGTGAGTATATTCTTTATCTCGAAATCTTTATAAAATCAATATTGCATTCATAACAAAGAGGTCACAACAGCCCTATCAAACTTTTATATTTAACATTCTAGGTACAATGGACTCTGAGGGTTCTGTTATATTGGAATCATGCGGAGAACATTCAATTTTAATTCAAACGGTAAAAGACATGGTTAATGTAAATACACATACTGATTTACAAAGTGAGGAAGGTGGATTTTTCGTAGTAACAGATGTTCAAGATGAACAACAAAATGTGATAGAAGTTTCAAATGAGCAATCAACAGTAGGACAGTCTGATGTACAATTTTCCTGGTCTAATTTATGTAGAATATGTGCAAATGTCAATGATCATTTAATCCCAATATTTGAAGGAGAAGGTCTACAACATGACCTATGTAATAAAATACATAAATATTTACCAATATGTGTATGTATTTATTTTTTTTATTGCTTATTACTTTTATTTATACGTATAGAATGTCACATAAATTATTTTTCATAGGTATCTGAAAATGATGCACTTCCATTACAATTATGTTACCATTGTGCTGCTACATTATTAGCATGGCATGAACTATTAGAAGGATGTCTGAATGCAGAAAGAAGATTATTAGAGATGCAAGATGCTTTGCAAGAAAAACAGGTATATACAAAGACTTAATTATTCCAACAAGAAATTGTTTTTAAATCTGTATTAATTTCACAGGGTATAGAAGGATTAGAAACTTCTACACAGGATGCAACATCTGCACCTAATGTAACGGAATCACTTGTAAGTATAAGAACAGTACAAATAGCTTTTATCTGTGCATATCCCTTAAATGGTTCTTTTAATTATGTATAGCATCAACAGCAAGAAACTGTAAAGGATGAAGTCTCTGGGAATTCAGCTGTTAATGATTCAGACAGGTAATGACTTCCTTTATTTAAAACAAACTATAGAAAGACTATGCAACTATTGGAGCTATGCAACATGTGTAATTGAACGTGCAGAAAATATGCCCAATATAAATAATGTTACACTCAGTACTTAAAATTTTCATAAAATTAATTTTAATAATGAATATGGAACGAAGCAATGTTTTGAAAATTACTTTACATATTGACTATTTCAATTTGGAGTATGGAACAAGGATTACTGTGATTTCTTTCGATCAAAGCATTTATATATTGTTGTACACAAAGACTATTGCAAGTGGTCTATGCAAACGTCCCGAGAAAATGATGTATGACTGTGAGATTAAGGATTGTCAAGAAAAATAATCTTATTTTTCTCAAGTGCCATTGATTATTGGATTGAACAAGAACAATCTCCTATGTCGTATAACTGCAAATTCGGAGTCAAGTATTGACTGTTTTGCAGGTCCGGTAGTATGCGAACACCGTTTAAGGTGTTCCTAGATATGCAGAATGTATTTCGGAAGCCATACAGAAAAAAGTTCCAGCTACAAGAAAGAAAGCCTACAGACAATGGAGATTGCGATTCGGTGTGGATTACCGTCATGAATTCGACACTTGATCAACCTACTATAATGTCTAACCAACTACAAGACAATGATGTTACTATAAAGGAAGAGGTTTCTCAAATCTATAATTCAGATAGTATGGAAAAATTAAAACTAGATGACGAGACGTATAAACTAACAGATTCTTCAAATGCAAAAAATGGAAGTAAAAAAGTGAAAGGAAGATGTAAAATTTGTTCTAATAATTCAAAAGATTCAAAAAATTCTTGCGAACATATAAAGAATAAAGCTATCATTGATGTTCAAGAATCTTACCAATGCGTCGAATGCGGAAAATGTTTTAAGTTAAAAGATTCTTTTCTCAGACACATGAGGATACATACAGATGAAAGACCGTTTACTTGTCACGTGTGTGGAAAGCAATTTAGGGACTCTGGTGGTCTTTCTAGGCATTTAAAGGACGTACACGCAAAATTAAAAAATTTTACGTGCGATATATGTGGTAAATCTTTCGCATCGAAAGCTACGAGAGAAGACCATCGTCGAACACATACAGGAGAAAGACCCTATGTATGTGATTCATGCGGAAAGACATTTAAATCTAAAGCTTCCTTATATATTCATAGTAAATTACATACGGATGAATTTCCACATCCTTGCTCTTATTGTAATAAAAAATTTCGTAGAAGACAGGAAATGTTAGCGCATGTAACCACTCACACAGGAGAGAAAAATCATGGTTGCGACGTGTGTTCGAAAAGATTTCGAGTGAAATCGGAACTCGTTAGACATAAGCTAATTCACTCTGAAACTAAACCTTTCGTTTGTGTGGAGTGTGGACTCGCTTTTCGACAGAAACGTTATTTGAATAATCATATTAAAAGCAGACATATTGAAACTTTACGAGCATGCTAATATGCAATCTTATCATTTTGCTCTACACAGATATTTGAATTTACCAATAGACAGAAAGCATTCAAATCTGGTACATTTATTATTTTTCCAGGTTTGGTCTACTTCAGAAGAAATCCTTCACAACATATTGCTCATGGCAGCAAGCGAATGAGGCGAATTCTAAAGAAAGAATAAAAGAAAAAATTAATGACGATAGTGATCATTCACTTGAAAGTTATTACAATACAGATTTAAACATGGCAGAAATGGTGAAAGTAATGCTACCTTCTTTGAGAGAAATAAAAAATCAATATACGTGCAAACATTGTCGACGAATCTTTGAAAGAAAATACCACTTATCCCGACATATACTCCAATGTAAAACTGGCAGCTTCACTGAACGCACTATATCAAATGCGAAAGATGTAGATGAAACAGAAGATAAAGATATGAAAAACGAAAATCGAAAAGATCTAAGATTGTTTCAAAAATATAAAAAAAATAAAGTTGAAACGTATCCATGTATATATTGTGATTATGCAGTCAAACAAAAAAAATTGCTCGAACTACATTTGTTGGAATCGCATTCAGAGTTTACCAGAAAGAAGGACAAAAAATTAAAATGTGCCGATCGAGAAATGGTTATGCGTGCTAAAATGGAAATCGATGGGAAAGTTTATTATCATTGCAACGAATGTGGTAAAAATCTTTATTCACCTTATACGTTCTTCTGGCATGTGCGTATACATACTGGAGAACGACCATATACTTGTCATCTTTGTGGCAAACAGTTTCGTATAAATCAAGGACTAGCGAGACATTTACGAGATACGCATGCAGGCATAAAAAAATTTCCATGTGACATATGCGGTCGAATGTTTTCGACAAAACGTAGCGCGGAAGATCATAAACGTATTCATACTGGTGAACGACCATATATTTGTAATATTTGTGGAAAATCATTCAAGCAAAAGGCTTCTCTATTTGTACATAATCGCACTCATTCAGATGTGTTTCCTTTTAAATGCAATTATTGCGATCAGAACTTTCGAACGAGACCATTACTCATGTTGCATGTAAAGAAACATACAGGTGAAAAGCCACACGCATGCGATATATGTGATCGACGGTTCCGTATAAAATACGAGCTAAAGCGTCATCGTTTAATTCACTTTGATGATAAACCGTGGCAATGCACAGAATGCAATCTCTCGTTCCGACAGAAACGCTATTTAGTTAATCATAAGAAAGTTAATCATAAGTTTGCGGTTCCTATGAAATAATAGAGAAAACTCTCTTTTCAGGTGTAAGTATCAAATGATTGAAATCGATGTAAAACATGAGCCAAGCAATTTGTCTAATAATGAACATACGGAACACCAAAATAATGGTGTCGGAATACAAGTATTGTCAGAGACTGATATTAATATTAACAAAAACCAAAGAACAGAATCTCAAAGTAACTTGGGAATTGCTTCTAAAAAATATAAAAAACACGTTTCGTCAAAACGAACTTTGGAACAACGAATTGAATTAGCTCATTCGAAAATGATGGTCAATGGATTTACGTACTATAAATGTGATCATTGTAAGAAAATACTTTCAACCTCGTATAATTTTCTAATTCATCTAAATATTCATACTGGAGAAAAACCGTATACCTGCCACGTTTGCGAAAAAGGTTTTCGTTCAGCATCTGGTTTGAACAGACACGTGCATGATGTTCATGCGAGAATAAAGAAATTCTCTTGCGATATATGCGGTCGATGTTTGGCCTCCAAAGCTTCGCGAGATGAGCACAGAAGAACTCATACAGGAGAAAGACCCTATATATGCGAAATTTGTGGGAAGTCGTTCAAACAGAGGGCATCTCTGCACGTTCACAAATCATTCCATTCAATAGTTCTTCCGCATGAATGCTCCTTATGCAGTCAAAGATTTAAGAGAAAACAAGAATTAGATAACCATACTTTCATCCATACCAAGCAGAAACCTTATTCTTGCGATGTCTGTGGCAAACAATTTCGTAGTAAAGGCTGTATTAGTCGTCATAAACGTATTCATAATAATCAAGGCTCCTAAATTTGTCCCATATGCAATGCAAAGTTCAGTTAAGGACGTTACTTGAAGAGTCACAGCAAGAATTTGCATAAAACTTCGCATTCGGTGACATGATATCGGAATGTTTATTTTGCAGGTGGAAGACCGAGTCTGATCCTGTTATGCAAATATCGACGGCCGAAAGCGAAAGTACAAACGTTGAAGAGGTAGAATATATCCAGTGCGCTCAATGTGATATTGTTTTCGTAAATATGAAGTACCTTATAGATCATATGAACAGCGAGCATGAAGCTCAAATGCATTATTGTCAGTATTGTAAGCTAGTGTATCATGGTAAAGATAAGGATTTTGAGGTTCACATATCAATGCATGGTAGTAATTATAATAAATTAAAAGATGCCACAGAAGATGAAACTTTGGAATACACAAACGAAGTGAAAAAGAAAGACAAGAATAATGAAAAATCTTTTAATCAGGACATTGAAAAGCCTCCGTGTTACACTTGCAATTTATGCAAGAGAAATTTCACAAAAAAGTGTGAATTAAAAAAACACATAAACAGACATTCCGATGTCAACCCGATTCAAAATTCGGATGAGACAGAACTTGTAAATAAAGCAAAACAAATAATTAATGATCGTGTTTCTTACAAATGTGAAACGTGTAAAAAGGTCATATTTACAAAACGGGGATTCCTACGCCATATTCGTGTCCATTTTGATAAACGACCATGTAAATGTGATTTATGCGGAAAATCCTATCGTATCGAACAAGACCTAGCTAGACATATACGAGACGTTCACGAAGGATTAAAAAAATATGCTTGCGACATTTGTGGTCGCGCGTTTGCGAATAAAGGAGCGAAAGATGATCATCGAAGGATTCATACCGGTGAACGTCCATACGCATGCGAACATTGCCCAAAAATGTTTCGAACTCTGAATTCAATTTACATTCACAATCGTGTACATACGGATTATAAACCTCATAAATGTTCATATTGTGGAAAACATTTTAGAAGCAGGCAGAGGCTAACTCATCATGAAACTACACATACAGGTATCAAAGCTTTTGCCTGCGAAATCTGCGGTAAAACTTTTTCCGTCAAAGGAGAAGTTGTACGACATCGTGCGATACATAACGAAGAAAAACCTTTCGACTGTAAATGCGGCATGAAATTTGGCCAGAAAAGATATCTGAGAAACCATATAAAACAACATCACAAGGAAGCATCTTCATGGTTGTTAGCAGAATTATTGGGAAATAATAATTGAAGCACGAAACGTTGAAGTAAATTATGTCTTATAAACATTTTGAACAAGTATTATGAGATAAAATGTATAGTTAGGTATGTGTATTTTACTTTATTTCTTATATCAGTTTTAGAGATTAATCTAAAATATTACACATCAAAATTAATGAGATTATATTGTAGTAAAATTGTATGAAATATGAAATATTTACATATCCCTGTTACATGTATAACAGTTGAATTATTTTAAATTCAGTTATGTAAAAAAAAAGAAAAATTCATTTAAATGAAAAGAAAACAGAACAATGTAAAGTAAACATAAATAATACTATTATAGTTTATTATCATTCTTTTTATTGTTTAACATATTATTACACATTTAATTATGCAGTATTATTACAAAATCAATATCAAATGTTTAGTTGTTGCAATATCATATTTCAGTCCCCAAAGTGTACATATGTGTATCATACATACAGTAAAATACACAAATATGGTAAATGTAAATTTTATAATTAAGGCAATTTTTATATAAAGAATGTCTCAGGAAATATGCACTTTCTTAAACCTGATTGAAATAATAAAAGAACAATATAAAATATATGCCTATCTCATAGTATTTTATAATCTTAAAAAGTCTTAGGAAAACGTGACTTACAAAAGTAAATAATACTATTAATTAAATTCTCTTAGTTTGCCAGCTTTAAAAAATTTATTTTGTGAAGTGACAAAGCATCAATTTTTTGAATTTTTGTACTAATTGCTGCAAAATATTTTGCATTTATTTTAATGTAATCTTTCTTATATTTAATATAATATTTGTTTTACCTGTTCTATGACTTCTGCTTTATCATCTTTTCCCACAGAAGTGTTCTTTTTATCAATGTTGCTTATAGATAGTTTGTTAATATCAATATTCTCCAGTGTATTAATATCAATATTTCTAAAATTATTTAGGTATAATCTTTTCAAATCATACACAACTTGTGTAATATCTACAACTTTCTTTGATGTTTTATTTATCTAATAAAAAGACATTAAATAATATTTATACATTTCTAATAAAAAGATAAAACATTTTTATAAACATAAAAATGAACTTACAAAGCTGATTTTTTGGTTTGAATTCAATATACCTCTTTTTTCAAGGTTTTGGATTCCTTGTCGTTCAGCTAATCTATATTGCTTCCTTTCTGCTTTTGTGCCTCCTACTAAGCTTTGTATAATATTTCTATCCTCAGTGCTTTTCCAAGGGACATAGGTTGCTACATTTTCCTTTAGTGTAAAAAAGTATATAGTCATGCATAGCTATTTAAAATCAATATAAAATGATAAATATTTAATAGTTAAAGACCTCTTTCCAATCTTCCATTATAGGAACACATAGGTTTTTAACTGTTTCCAAAGATACTATTGATATTATTCTACATGGTACTTTAGAATTATTTCGTTGTCTTTTAACCTTTTCACTACGCGCATTATTTAACATACGGTCCTGCAATTTCATTTTTTATTATTTTTTAATGCTCATATTTACTCAATTATACTTACTACGTATACCTTCAACAATACTTTGTCAATTTTGTCACATTTATTTGGATATTTTATTTTTCTCCATAAATTGTTTTTACGAGATTGCACCAAATGGCAAAATAACATGCCTCTACGTACTTTACATTTTTTGTATGAACGTCCCATATTTACAGTTTTATATGAACACGTTATTTTTAAATCTAACATTGACATGTCTATTCTCTAAATTAATGTATTAACTAATATAAGTATAAATCTTAAAATAATATAAGTTTCACGAATAACGTTTAGAATAATTAATAATATTACTTATTAATACTCACATATTCAATAAACCTCAAACTTAATGCGCGAATGCTACGGAAATGGGAAATGGAACTATGAAAATATGGAATTAATCACGTTTCGTATTCTCGTGTCTCTTCCAGGACAAATTAAATTTGGGCAGAATTTCCGGTATAGAGATTCCGATTATATAAGAAAATAGATAAAACTAAAAATAAAAAGATAATAATCCTTTTTAATAAAATTGATAATTTTTTATATCATGTTTTTATACAATGAATTACAAATTTTGTATCGTCTCATTTTATTTCATTTCTTTTCTTGTTAATCGAATCGTAAATGGTGTTACAAACAAACAATGACGATTTTCATGGGCAACAAGTTTATAGTGATACATATGAGTTAATAATTTGGAATCTTCGAATGAAATATACCTATATATCCCAAACTTGTAATGTTTTACATTAACGTTACAAGTGTATTCTTTTTTAATACATTTATAGTATTTTTTTAAATCATTATAAAAAAAGCTATTGGTTCGTGCTTATTTATAATAATTATTTATTTCTAAATTATTCCTCTTCTTCTTTCTTCAATTGTTCATATTAATTAGATATTAAAATAAAGAACCAAATCTCTACAAATTTTTCTATTAAAAATTTATTTTTAGGTTCTTGACATAAAACCAAGATTTGTTTCGTTGTACAGATTCCACTAATTATTCTTTTCATTTCATGAATTTTTATTTAATTATTGACATGTATTAATAATAAAAGATCTTCAATAAAGTAAAGTTGCAAATTTGTTTTTCGTGAAGTAAGAATAATTGCATAAAAAAGTTGCGTATTAAAGAGGATATTATCCTTGATGGAAGTTTCCGCGTAAGGGGAAAGGTATAAAATAGTATATGGATAACTTGAACAATTTTCAACGAGATCTATAAGTGTTTGACTACAATTCTTTCTTTCTTTAAAGCGAATAGAGGAATGTAACATCTGGATAAATACTTTTGTGTAGTTTGAGTTTAAAACAGCACATCTATAGTTAAAACAACCTTGCACGTAAATGTAATACATAGAAAACTATTTATAAGCGAAACACCGTCATCATATTATTGCCCGAAATAAGTTGCTCCACGCAAACATCGCGGAACATTTACATGGTGTTACGATTATAAATATCATCTACGAAATTTATTTCATTTTAATAATTTTAACAAAGAAAGTAATTAACCTAAAGTATTTTTACGAGGACTTTTCTACATTAATATTAATATTAAATGTGTGTGAACGTTTGGTACCAATTAACTTAATGGAAGTAATTAAAAATTTATTAGTAACCATAAAACATTTTCAGCATATTTTTTAACGAAATTTTTTTTATTGCATGTACAGTACTACAAAAAGCATGTTTTTGCCAATACAAATGCCCAATGATGAATAGCAACATAAATATTTTATGTTTATGAACTTGTGAGGGTTTCGCTTTCGATTTCATTCGCACATGTCTATTGAGGATATAATCGAAAGTGAGGATAAAATCGAACCGTTGGTAGAGGGGTAGAAAGCCGACGAGACGGACTGACAAATATATCAGTCTTATCCCACGCAGTGTTGAAGTAAGTGGTCTACCGGAGACAACGGAAAACCAGTCATAAAAATTTGCCTTGTGTGAACACACAGTCTGATTGAAAGATATCTTTACACATACTCTACTATATTTACTATTTTAATTATTTCATAGCCGTGTTTTATATAAAAAATTGATACTCTTTTATTTGATAAGTTTTGAATGAACTCATGTATCAATAGTATTCCTAATGATCCCTTACATCATTTAATAAAAAGTGACGGTTTCTGTTTATTAATATTTCTTCAACTTCGATTATTTATTCGGTAATTCGTGTAAAAAAGGGCTGTTACGAAGTATGACTGCTACCAGCTGTTAAATTATTTAATTAATTATTAAAAAGTTAATTATTTAAAAGTGTATCCAACATTCAATATGCAGCGGGTACTTAGCTTTCAAATGGTTCGTGGGGTTAACGAGTCTCGCGAGTTTGTGACAAAACGTATGTGCTTTTCGTTTATATTATCGATCGGATTTCTTACTTTCTTGGGTGGATATACACTTGGTCGTTTTGTCATGATAAGAGCTATGGAATTTCGTGCTGAAAAAAGGCGCCTTGAATTAGCGGGAAACGGGCTAGAAAATACCGAACATCTCCAACGTTTCATGCTCAAGCAACTGGAAAGGGCGTCTCTTGATCCTGATTTTGAAATGTATGTTTATTCATTATTTTTAATCTTAATATCCGACTTTTATATTATCTTAAAATATTTATAAAATAGGAAATGGGATTCCTTCAATTTAAAGGAAGATGATATATATCAAGTGAATAATATTCTATCGAATTTGTCGCTTATTGAAAAGGTCGTCAAATGTCAATCGCACATCGTGGCAACCGCTAGAGGAGCCAGAGAGCCTGGTAAGTTATCTTTTTTGCATTATTTTTAACATAAATCGCATTACTTTACTTACTGTAAATGTTCAGATAGGTACGTAGTTTTATCTGCTAGCGGTGAAGGTGTCGGAATCGCTTTAAAATTGGCAAAAATTTTCAATCAAATCCAAGAAGAATGCACGTGGAAACCTCGTAGATCTATTATTTTTTGTTTATTCTCCGCATCTTCAAATCCTTGTCCAGAAATATTGTCCAGCTTTCTGCCTCACAAGATTGTGGCTTATATTGTAGTAGACCATCAAGCTTTACAAGGTTTGTTATCATAGAAAAGTTAGTGGTTATTAATTTTAAACACGCATTTCAATTGATTACAGGTAAAGGCCACTTTATTGTATCTGGATCAGATATTGTACAGTTTATGGTTTTAGAATCTGCTAGCATTGTAAAAGACTGGTTTTCTTATGACAATCAGTTATTGTCCTCAAACAACACATTTTACAATGTTACAACTTCCCGGCTAGCTTTGGACATACCTCATGCAGTACTCTCTTATGTGGTAAACAATAGAAATAATTATAAATATTTATATAATAGATAATCTTCATTGCTTGTCTTTTCCATATATTTTTAGAATAATAATATCACATGCAATGAAGATCATCATGAGAGGGAATTGCATAAAATAATTTTAGCACAAATAGTTGGTCAAACTATTTGGAAGTTCTCTGAATCTTTAATAATAAAATGGAACCCTAGTTATTTTAATAACACTGCCCTTGACATATTAAAATCTATAAACAATACTGAATTGTTGGATGTTAAAGGTACAAAATACATTACATACTATATTACATACTATATACCATACTTGCTTTGACTTTTATAACATTAAATAAAATTACTTTTTTTTAGAGAAAGTACAACAAACCTTGGATAAATTGTTAACTAGCATTAAAATTTGTAATAAAAAAATTGATACAGTTGACAACATCAAGTATGTAATTTTTACAAGTTACATAAAATTCTTATATTTACATGTTACAAATTACAACATTTCAGAAATCTAGAGAATCTATTCTTTTTTTGTTACAGCACACTTGACACAAGGATACTAAATGATTTAATGATGGATTTGGATAGAATTCTTCTATGTCCTGATAAACAAAATCAATCCAGAACTGATTGGTCAAAATTTTTTAGATTGAATCATGAGCCTTCAGACAAAATCATAATGTACATGAACGAAGTGGTGAAGTGTTATGAAAATGCTATACAATTTTTACAAGATCGATAGAAAAAATATAAAAGTACAAAACATTAGATATGGAATTGTCTTTTTAAATGACTGTGGTAACATTTAATAATTATCATTGACGTTTTTTGACACTTTTACCATATACTTAGCTTAATTTTTAGAGTTCCTATTTTTCATTTGCATATCATTATGAATTACACAGACACAAACATTTATACACATACAAGTGAGTACAAAATATGTATTATTTTTACCTGTGATAAATTTAAATGTTCTACAACTTTAAATTAATGTATGTTTCCTATGCCATATCTTATTTCTCTCTCAAATTGAGAAGCATCAAGTGTTCCTTCGATAGCTTTGCAGTTTGGATTAAATACAGAATAGGCACTAAGTTCACCCGACTTTTTTGGTCTAGATCGAGTATTTAGACAAATAAATATTAATGTAGACAAAATAAAATATACTGCTCCAAATTCATATTGAATCGCAATTATATACAAGGTACCCCATAAAAGAAAATACAGTAGATATGTCACTATTCTTAGCATTGTACATTGTGATTGGTCTACACTGTCATCTGAACAGGTACTTTCCGCATCTTGGTCATCCTGCAAACTTTTCATCCTTAATCATACTGATTTATTGTATAAATTTTACAATAAATATTATTTCTTATGTAACAAACGTATTTATTATAATATCCTCCAATATTATTCACACCGTATAAAAGAGCATCCATAACTGGATGGAGAGTTATAATCACTGTCATAACATTTACAGTATCTTACATGTGTCACATGTAACATAACCTTACCTTGATATCGGATTTTAACGGTGCTGCCACCGAAGAATCTTCAGCTGATTTATTTCCATTCCACGGTAGGACAGTTTTTATCACATTCTTAATAGATTCTATCATTTCTTCCCTTCGTTTACGACGTCTATAAGCTTCGAGTCTCTCTTTTATGTCACTTTGAACCATATTGAACGTAACCGTCTTCTTCTATCAGAAGTACATTGCGTTATATTTATTCATAACTCGGTATACTTTACGATATAAGTGATATAACAAAATAACAATCATTTTGCAAATGATTGGTCACTTATCGCAGCTGTATTATTTGCACATCTTATTATTGGTCGATATGTACATGATGTATACATACTACATACAAATAAACTGTCATTAATATGCTATTAAAGATTAATTGAATGAAGTTTGTCCAATATATGTACATATATTTGAACAACTTATTATGTATAGTAGAACAAGCCGATATTATGTTAAACAATATGATTTTACAAGGAAGATAGGTTAACAAATATTTTTATTAAAATAGTACTAATGGCGAACCAAGCCAAATGCGCAACAAAATCTGATTCTATTGACGTTAAATTACTCAATGTATTAGATACTCGGTTACTCGGTGGTGCCGTTGATTTTGGATCTTCTTTCATCATCTCCGGGATTTTGGCGATCATATTTAGAACTATGATTGCTCCGGTTGAAAGGGTTAAATTGATTTTACAGACACAGGCGAGTAGCCATCAAATAGGACATGCGAAACGATCCGCATACTCTGGCGTTTTAAATGCACTTATTAGAATACCTAAGGAACAGGGGTTCCTGTCTCTTTGGCGCGGAAATGTTCTCAATATTTGTCGATATTTTCCAGCCCAAGCAATTAATTTTTCCTTTTACAATATATACTACGGAATGTTCCAAAAAGTTTGTCCGATAGATTATTAATAAGAATACTTTTTTAAATATAATTTTGCGCGCGTAAACATCAAATAGTGTTACGTAGATGATTGAATCGAAGAATTACAGTCACATCGTTTTGCCATTCATGACCGGCGGTGCCGTCGGTTTAACATCCTGTGCGGTTCTCTACCCCCTTCATTTCTGCAATACTCGAATAACCGTAGATGTTGGCGACAGCAAGATAGTTAAGAGGGAGTTTTACGGATTCAGTGACTGCATATGCAAAATTTACAAAAACGACGGTTTAAAAGGATTATATCAAGGACTGTCTGTCTCTGTTTGCGGGCTATCTTTATACAGGTTTGGAGTATTTAACAATAATTGTATCAATTGATTAATCAATCTCAAAAGTATTGACCGTCTATTGAACGAATTTATACATTTAAATATTTCAACTTAATTCTTTATTTCTTACATTATACACTAGGTGCCCTGTATTTTACAAAATTCAACCTACGATTATTTTTGATTTTATCTGCAAATAAGAGTTTGACGATAGATGAAAGGACAACATACAAATAGATATCGTGACAATAAAAATTTATTTATAACCCCATAGTGTGGTGATGTGAATAAAAAATTTTAAATGCATTTTGTAGGTCCATTTACTTTGGTCTTTATGCAACTGGTAAACGAACATATTTGAACAATTATGCAACAGATCATGACACAATGAACGTACCATTCTTTATGTCCTTGGCCCTTGCTCAATTATCTTCTTGGATCGCGACAATTGTTTCCTATCCCTTCGACACAACGTCTAGACAAAAAATGCTTTGGAGCGGCCGTGGTTCGAGAAGTTTCGTGTCAGTGCGACACGTGGTCAGTAAAAAATTCTGAAACAATTTTAATGAGAATTTTAAAGTTTCGTTTACTGAGTGCGACTATTCAATACTCCGTCAGATCACTACTATCATAGAAAAAGATGGTCCAATTGGTTTTTATAGAGGCTTAACTGCTAACTTAATGAGTACTCTTTGTGGATCTTTACTTCTGGTTACATACGATATAGTTAAGCTACGTTTTGATCAGTTAATGGAGTCGAAGGTATTCTGTTTGTAAACTATTTGTTATTTTAAAAGTCTACATTTAAAAAATTGCATTTTTTAGAATACTAAATCCGAAACTTGAAGATTGTTAAGAAGCTTAAATGTTTAGCAAATGTCAATACAAAAGTAAATTTAAGATGGTGCATTATTGGATTATACTTATACACATAAACGGTAATTGTTTATACAAATAAATTCTGAAAAAAATAAACCAGTGTAAAAAATAGTTTATAATAATTCATAGAATTTGCTTATACGCCTACTTAGAATTTACTACACGATAGTATCAGTATTTGTTAGGAAAATTTTGTACAAGTAATACATAATTTTCTATGAGTCGAAGATTACGAACAGAAATTGCCAAGTGGAAAATGATGCAATGTTGTGAATCCAAGAATGTGTAACTGGCATTATCTAAAGCACGCGTATTGAGTTAGGTTAAATAAAAATTACTTATGCTAGATAGATCGTAGACAGTATAATAGTCACGTTCATGCATTAAATGCATCTTTCCAGTTTCAAGCAATCTTTCAAACTCTATACTCTTGACCGTGAAAAATGCGTACTTTGAATGAACTAATCCTCAGCGGTTTCTGTTTTATATCTTGAATAACCTCCATATTTTATATCGGTGGGGAAAGTGTTACATGTATTGAGATCTCGATCTGCGTATAATCGCTAAAAATTATATAACAAATCGCTCCTTACAGAAACTTCGTAGTGTCATAGTAACATTCTATCGTGACACATAGAGCGCTCACGGTAGAATCAGTTACAAACACACAAAGTGTTGCGTGTCCATACATCCGAAGAGGTGACCTAGACTTCTGTTTGCTCTACCCTGAGTGTATCAAGGGTAAGACTGGGAAGTAGGCAGTGCGAATAAAACAGAATAAATAGAGTCTAATAAGCATAGAGATATAAAGATAGAGTACGCGGGTCATACGTGACTGTGTAAGTGGATGCAATATGGGAATAAAAAGAGAACGCTGCATAGAGGGTGTTGTCTAATCAACCTGCACACTGATGTCGCTAGCTGATCGGTGTTATGCTTACATATTTACTATACGAATGCGTATGCGTTATTATACAAAGGCACAAGATGTCTCTATGCAATGTTCTTTCTCTATTCTTATATCGCTTTTTCAGCTCGTTCACGACCTCTATTTTTATACTTTTATGGTAATGAGATATTGTAGAATCAGGTTTATTACTCCTCATCACATTTTACATATTTCTTTAGTTTAGTTAAAAATTATTGGTCAAATATAGTTGCGTTTGGTATCGTTTTGATTGTACGATTGTCAATAATCCGATTAAGGAATTCTCCTAACAGTATAATAAAAAATTAAAAAAGATTATACTGTTCCTATTCCGGTAATTCGTTATCGACTTGAATTACAATACATCGATGGAGATCATTGATAACATAGAACCTCGAGCCATGAGTTCCAAGAATTGATGGAGATAACCTTATAGGGGGGCAAGTTCGTTGTCATATGCATATATCTACACATTGTTGTGTATGTAGTAGTTGCAGAATCACGTTTGCAATCACAAGAAAAGAGGATGGAGCACCTTAGAAACAATAGTTCTGGTTCTTTGGCCATTGAAAGTGTCCGTGAAAGTCGTGTGCTCGTTCTTTATACCGGCGGTACCATTGGAATGATTAGAAATGAAGATGGAGGTAATACGTTTCTCTTTCTCTTTCACGTGAAATTATGGTTGAAATGGTTGTCGTTAAAACTATGAAGATAATACGATTTATTATCTTACTATAGTTCTCGTCCCTAAAGCGAACGCTTTCGTGAAAAAACTGCGAAATTATCCACACATTTACGATCGAGAATACGCGGAAAAACGATTCGGATTGATGGGGCCGCTTGTACTTCCGTAAGTGCATAATCGATCTAGTGATTGAAAAAAGAAGAAGTTAATAATCCTGATAAATTCGTAACGATACCTGACCAACTAATAGGTATTTATTTTTATTTGGTTTTTCTTTAAAGAATGACTGCGACAGACAGCAAACGTGTCATTTATAACGTATTGGAATATTCGCCGCTCTGTGATTCTAGTAACATGACAATGGACGATTGGATTCGTATTGCCCATGATATCAAGGTAACTTCTACTATGCAAGTATACATAGTTGGAGATGCTATATGTATGGTTTAATCAGATATATACATATATTCATAAGACCTCTTTCGGGAATGTATGCAAAGAAATGAGAGAAACATGAAAGCACGTAAATAACGTTAGAACATAGCGTAGAGATTTTTCCGATACCGCAACTACGCTCATTAAAGTGCTTGAAATGCTATTAATATCTCTTCTTTCGGAAATAAATACTTTAAATACCGGATATTTTTAGAAATAAATTTTATTTTATTGTAAACTGTAGACAAAGAGTTCCGAAAGAGAAATAACTAACTAACTAATTAAATAAGCTTTACACTCAACAGGATATTTGCTGTTCTAGCAAGCTTACGAACGTTTCGACGGATTCGTAATTCTACATGGGACAGACACGTTAAGTTACACGGCATCTGCTCTATCTTTTATGCTCGAGTCTTTGGGCAAAATAGTTATTTTAACTGGCTCTCAAGTCCCAATTTTCGACAGCAGAAGCGACGGTTTGGATAACTTCCTGTCATCCCTAATAATAGCTGCAAATTACAACATACCGGAAGTATGCGTATACTTTGGAACAAACTTGATGAGAGGGAATCGTACCAGTAAAATATCGGCCACTTCGTTCGAGGCGTTCGATTCACCGAATTTTCCACCGTTGGCTAAGGCCAACATCACGATAGAAGGTTAGCAGTTGACCCAATTACAGGATACAATTCGCTTAATTGACTGTGGTTTTGCTCGTTTCGTGCAATCTTCTTCCACGAGATATTCTTTTGTCCGTTAAATGGAACTCTAAATGCAAATCGATACATGCAATGATAGCGTAATACGTACCAGATGATATTACAATTCTATGACGTTCGAAGATTCTTATCAGGAATCTATATTTGGAAACTGGTAGTTACATTAGCATTATCATAGAAAATAACGTGTTCGTATATGTTAATTTATTGAGATATGCACGTGTTAAACTTCTTCACAAACTACTGTTACAATATTGAAAATGTAGTTAAAGAGAACATACATAACGTGTACAATTGTAGTTTAAGAATGTCTTTAATATGTGCCGTTTTATCAGCGTCACTGTAATATACATATATGTATGTGCATTGTAGTGGATTATCGGGCAATATTCCGACCATTTACGTTGGAAAAGTTTCACGTACACGCGTCCTTGAACAGAAATGTTGGATTGCTACGGATATTTCCAAGTATGACTACGCACTTGGTAAGGGCGTTTCTACAGCCCCCGATCGAAGGTGTGGTGCTACAGTCCTATGGAGCAGGAAACGTGCCCACGAACCGAGAGGATATAATTAAAGAATTGTCCGCAGCTACAAAACGCGGAGTCATCATCGTCAATATTACACAATGCGCGACAGGCTGCGTTAAGAATTCATACGCACCTGGAAAATTTCTCGAGGATGCTGGTACACTTAAAATTATGTTAAAAATTCGCGATTCAAAAATTGCAGCATATCTAAATACAAAAGTTTAAAAATTTACAGGCGTAATATCGGGTTCTGATATGACACCAGAAGCTACGTTGACTAAACTCGCTTACGTATTATCGAAGAAAGAATGGGATTTACAAACGAAGCGTCAAATGATGCAGACGAATCTCCGCGGAGAATTAACTGCTCAACGACCGCCGTATCTCGAGGATATAGATCTTGTGGAGGCGGTTGCCAGATCTCTGAGACTTTCTTCAACGGCGGAACGTCAAGAATTGGGATCGATTCTTTTCCCTGCGATGTTGAACGCTGCCGTGAGGAGCCGCGATGTCGTGAAACTCGAAATCTTGAAAGGATACGCAAGTATATGTAATTGAGCCATTCATACGACACTCAATTTCTTTTCTTAAAGTAGTTTATACTTTCCAACTAGGGTGCAGATATATCGCAACAAAACGCAGATGGTCGCACGGCATTGCATATTGCTTGCTGCGAAGGTGATTTAAAAGTCGTCCACTGTCTTTTACGAATGGGTGCGAACGTTCACATCAAAGATCGATTTAACCGTACACCACTTACAGACGCGATAGAGTTCGATCATCACGAGGTATAATATCACTCGAACCTTGTATTTCGCATTTATTCCATTTCATGTCCCATTTCCATTTCGATTTTCCAGATCATTAATATTCTAATACATAATGGTGCACACTTACACGGAAGCGCATATATAATAGGAGAGAAAATGTGTGCCGCTGCAGCCGTTGGAAACGTGAAGCGTTTAACGTCGTATCAATTAGCGAACGCAGACCTTTCGCAGAAGGATTTTTCTGGGAGGACACCCTTGCATTTCGCAGCGCTACATAATAACACACAAGCTGTTCAATTCTTATTGGATCATAATGTGGAGACGGAATGTTTCGATAAAACGGAACAATCGCCGCACGATCTTGCTAAAGCGTCGGGTTCCGTAGATGCGGCGAGATTGTTGTCGCCGTTTTATTCCCCGAACTCGCTAGTTACGGAGGAAACTTCGAGATGAAAGTGAAACGACCGTTGGTCCGTAGCTATAATCACACAATTTTACACAAGAAATCACATCAGACTAAAAATAAAACCCGTGTATCTACGTTAAGTGGAATAGTATAAAATGGACATCTGTTCAACTATCTTTGTATTGTATTCGGGTCCTAGTTGAAATAATATGATTGCGAAGACGGCGGACCACGTAAATACGTTAATTTGTCGCAGAAGAGTCGTTAAGCATTTCATACAATAGTTAACGAAAAGTGAAAGTCTAAAGAGACGGTGATTATGACTGGATCACGCAGCAGTGCACGCGAAAATATTTCGCGCAGGATAATAACGTATTTCCTTGAGCGTGGTAAAGTGTGAGTTTGAAGTGTGAAAAGCCGATGTTCCTTCATTTTTGTACATAAATATTCCCTTCTGTATTTGTACAGTAATAGAGAATATGCGTTACATCATCACACTATCCCAAGCTCGTCCATCACGGTTTTTAAAAGCTTCGGCGTTATTAAACAATCCTTATAAATGTAAGCGCAATTATGATTTCCCTTTCGTCCGATAATTACAGCATCTTGAATGATCGTACCATTTGTAACATCTTTGAACCAGCTGTGACTGTTGATAAATCAATTTAAAACATCCTCGTAATATCAAGTTTCTGAGTGTTCTCTCTCTAATCTTACCTTGATAATCCATCGATTATTTTATCTGTACTCGTTGGATTCTCCGAATTCGCGGCTACTGAGACGATCGAACAAACGATACGTTGCATGCACGGAACCACGTAATCGTTGCCGAACATCATTTCATTAATAGCGTTCCCTATATGTAACCATTGTCCATTATCCGTCGAGCCTAACGTTGTATACGATAAGAGAAGAAAAGACTATTAATGAATATAGAGAATTATAGTATCATTTACTTACGATAATTATACTGTGGATGCGCTTTAGAGAATAATGGCGAAACTACTCTAAACAGGGTGGCCATTAATCCAACAATTCCAAGGCTTTTCGTGTTAACGTTAAACAACGATGGAAATTCACCATTCTCCCCTATTTTATGTTCGAACGGTATCGAAAGGAAAGGAATAGTCACAGCCCAATCAATCTGTGACGATTATTATTATTACAAATAAGAAGACTTTTTATCTGAATCGAGTGAAAGTTAACAATTACCCGAATTTTCTGTAACTTACACGAAATTCTTCTTGTTCCGAATCGAACGAGATCAACCCACCATTTGGATGCTTTCCAAATACCTTACTGTGTGTCCTCGACGTTTTTGCCTTTCCATTAACGTTATCCTTCGATTCAGAAAGGTGCAGCAGACAACATAGCGATAATAATATAACGTAGTATTCGAACGAATTTCTCATGATTTTTATTGTTCTACTAAAAAAAAAAAAAAAAAAAAAAAAAATTAAGCTGTAAAAACTGGTGCTGCTGCAGCTAATTGAAGCAAATTACCAGTGGTAGAGAATTTTTGTTATACCTAGGATAGATCTGTAGTGGCTAGTATATCGACTAATTGGAACGAACACAGGAATACGTGTGAGCAATCCTTGATCTCTGCTGGCAGTTTTTGTACAGAAGCTAGCCCACTCTTGACAGGTAGGAAGCTCTATTCCGACGAGCGGAATTAACGAACCTAAGAGAGAATTCTGGTTAAATTACTGTACCGAAACAACGTCACCGCAGCTGTTACGCCGCTCATCGTCACGCCTAATTCCGCAAATTCGCTCGAGTCCACGTTTCGTAATTACGTATTCCCTCGTATTTCGTTATTTTCGCTAAGGCCGGTCTAGTTTAAGGATCTTCCACATACCTTGCACGATAAAACGTGCCACACGCATACAGAAATATTTTCGTCGATCGAGCGTTGTTTCGTTAAAATTCAAACGAAACACAGCAGGATAACGATCGAGAAACACTGACAATACTTGTTTAATTTATGTGCGCATTCATATGTGAGGTTTGGCAGTGTACGCATACGAGCCTCGACTTTCGTGAATTTTCCAGAGCAACCTGCAGAACGAATTCCTCGTCTTAAAATCAGGTAGACGACGAACGCATGGTCGCGAAACGCATATGGCGTTTCAATGTTTGTTACGAACAAAATATCACGAAATGCCCTTTCCCATTTCATTTACGAAATTGCTGCAGGATTATCGCCATCGTCGATCGTTGTCACGGACTTTGATTGACTGAAATAAAATCTATGTACCAACATGGTTTTATTACAACAACGATTACGATAAACAACGTCTTATTTTCCGCAATGTAACATCGCGTAGTCGATTGTTTCTAAAGAAATCGTCATGGACCTAGGAAGAGGTGGGTGAACGCGTTAACAGATGCTTATCGATCTTGCGAAAGATAAATTATTTCAGGCTCGACAACAATGCCGTCGTGAGTGATTCGCAGCGACAGTTTAGCGTATCGCTGCTTCTTCAGAAGAGACGAGCGGGTCACGGACCGTGATAGCGTCCCATGGAAATCTAACAATGAAAGCGAAACCACCGGCTCCAATTATGTCCATGGTTTGTCATGTCGTGACGATTCGGAGTAGGTGCATGACTATATATGCCAGGGACAATGTTCGTGTCGCCCAGTTTCTTCAGAGCCAAACGATACAACACAGCCACGAGGACTAATTTATTTTTCACGTTCCATGGAGGTATGCTTCGTAGAGGTAGCAAATTCGCGAAAGAAAATGTTCACTGTGAATAATATCTTGTTTGAAATCTTTTTGTCGCAGATGTCGTTTAATTTCCGGAATCCTGTCCTGCTCTTGTTATCTTTGGCGGCGATCGTCGGAGGCAACCCCAAGTTTGACGATGGAGGGTAAGATTCTTGCTGAGTTCTGTAGTGGTTATACGAAGACGTTTCTTACTCAAACTTCTTTTCCAAGCTCGCTTCGAGCTTTTTATCTCCTCATTCTTCTTCGAGTGATAATTCTCACGACTGAGCGAAACAAATCGTAAACAGGTTCATACCGAGTTCCATGATCTATCTGGAAAAGAACGCAAAGTCCCAAGATCAGATAGCTATGCCTTCCGAGCCAAGGCTACGCAGTGAGACATCAACAAAGCGGAGTGACGCGGACAACGACGTGGATATTACGGACCGCAGCCAAGAACCTCGATTTGGTTTCACGAACCTTGGTAGCACAGGAAGCGTAAGCAATCTTCGTTGAATCTGATCTTTATCGTCGATATTTAAGTAACATAGACACCGACACAGGGTTACGGAGTATCAACGTATGCTCCGGCGAAGATAGACTTGGGAGGATTGTTCTTGGGCGCTATCATAGGGATAGGTTCCATCCTCATCATACCTAAACTACTCTACATTCTTTCTGGCACTTACGGCCATTATGCAAGAAGTAAATTACTCGAAGCTTTATTTAAAAGAAAGGAAGATAAGAAAAACCATGAATTTCGCTTTAATACAAAATAATCGTCTCTATCGTAGGCGAGGAGAGTGGCTTCGCTCAAATCATGACAAGAATGGACGACGTTCTGGCTCGTCACGGTATCGACACGACATCCTGCATGCAACGAGCCGTCTGTACTTATTCGCAACAGGTCTCCTCGTCGGTGAAAGAGGCCAATAAGCTAAACGACGATGAGAAGGCCTCGTCGTTCGATCGCGTGATCGATACGATCACGACGAATCAGATTTTCCGAACGGCCATGGAAGGAACCGCGATACAAGAAGCGGTGGAAGCAGGAAGAGCCGGTCGAAATTGTTCGCGGACTTATTCACATTGCGGATTTTCCATGGAAACGGTACTGTCTTTATTATCGAACGTAATTACCACTGTCGCCGCAGTTAATACAGGAACCACGACGCCCACAGCAAATGGGACGTTGTAATCGCTAAGAGTGAAAATTTCTGATTACGCGGTAAAATATCCTACTACGATTCTCGGACATTGAAGCGTAATGGAAATGTAGTCGTCTTTAGGTAAAGTTGAACAGGATAGTAACGAAGAATACATTAGCGCCATATGATAAACCGTATATCATATTATACGGTTTCATTTACGTAATCGAGTAGTCATTTATCATAAATACGATCAGTTCCTCGTTGAAATATTATTCGTAAATGAAATTAGTCGCAAGTATCTTCTAACAAATAAAAAAGGAACGAATTGCAACAATTTCCTTTTACGTTTATTTGGTCTTACACGCATGCGAACCGAGAAAAGTGAAATTGTTCCCGCGTAATATGACGAAGTCGCTAGTTCGCGCAGTTTGGCGTGTAACGCGACGACTTTCCTTCGACGTAGACACTTATTCTTTACACAATCCTCGTGTAAAGCAAACAGGACCGTATGTAATTACATAGCGTGACGATCTGTTATTTTTCAGTGTGAACACGATGTACAACGTTGTACGCTATTTTAAAGGTTCTACGATCTCCGATGTAGATACGATAATCCTTTAGAGCGTACATAAATATAGAATTTTTCCATTAAAATGTATGAGTCGCGTGCGAGGTGTTGATTCCTAAGAGAATTAAAACGAACTTTGTCAAATTAACGTGAAATATCGAACCGCCGATATTCGAATTGGAACTTAAGCCCCCAAGATAGTTCTCGAGGAATTCGTTCTTAATTACAGATTATACAGCACTATGATATATTCACGTTAGTAAAGTGCAGTTTCGCTTTTACAGAAAAGATATTGGAAATTCCCTGTTATACTCTGCACATGTAATTATATGTACATATCCTAGAAGTTCTTTGGTCCTTAGCAAAATACATAAATCTTCGTTGAACACATTGTTAAAGCTATGTAATTTAGTTGACATTAATAAATTCAACAAACACAAGCAATCAAGCTTAATGTCGTTTGAATAATCCTATTCTGGAATGTATCTTAATCGTGATATAAAAACATGTTTGGAGCTTCTTAATTATGCAAATATAACGATAGACAACATTGAAGCAATTAACATTGTCGTGAATTTCGTATTGTTTCACAACGTACGTTCAGTAGCTGAATAGTTACCTATCTTATGAACATTATCTGATTTTTAGAAGAATAAGGTTTTTGGAAATTACAATAATATGCTCGATGTACCGTCGTCTACGAGCACTTTCGATTGCTAGAAATATCTTTTTGTACCTGATTCTTTCATTAAATTGGCAATGAAATTTTCTTTTCTAGACAATAACACTTTTCAATAACTTTCACTTGGTAAATATAAGAGAACATTTTTATATAACGATCATTTCATATACTGTCGCTTCGGTAGAAGGAGTATGGCTCCTATAGCGGCACACGCGTGCCACATACTGTGCACAATATAGTAATTCCTTCTTGTCTGCAGAAAGGCGTAACAAATAAGACCGAGGGAGATTAGAAGGAGACCAGCCGGAAAATAAATGCTTCTGTAAATGAAAACAAATTTCACTTAAAACTAATCTCCTTTATAAATTTCTTAAAACATTCTACTCACCTGTAGGGACGCGATGGATAACGAACCGTACCCCTTCTTTTGCATCTCATGCTCCAGGACAAACCGATCAGTGCAGAGCCCGTTATGGCTGGCAGGAGAAATACCCATAGAGCTGTACGATCTATTTGGGCACTCATGGCGAGAATAACAGCACCGGTTACTTGACAAAAAGCAGTGAGCTTTGGACCAAACGAAGCCATTGCTATCAACGTCACCCAAATGGACAGAAGGGCGTTGAAGAAGTCACAGAACTGTAAAACGTCCAGTCTCATGATGCATACGCCGTACACATTTTCTCCAGCTTCGCAGGCATGATAGAACGTCGAGAAAAACATCACAGCGGCGTAAACCATCGCCTCCGTAAAATACTCTCTACGCACGGCCACGTAAACGGAACCAATAAATGGAAGGTTGCTGAACGTTAGCAATAGTACGTGGATTATTATGTCGTTATTGTCGAGAACATAAGTGTCATCCGCACAATCGAAGCCTCTGTAACCGCCCAAACAATAACACGCGGCGAACACGAAACCGCCGCTCATGTAATTCATGCATTTCCCGTGATAGTTGCAGTGATCGTCGATGCAAGATAACGAAGAGATACGACTCTCTAATGTGGTGTTACAAGGGATCATGCAGTCACAGTCCTCGCAGACGGTCTCGTTCAGACAAATTGCTATACAATTGCAATTTTTTTCTATGCAAAATGCTCTCAGACTTATATGCCAGATTCCTGGCTCCGGGAATGGAACGTAAAGGGTGGCTGATCCTGTATAGTTTACGTAAATGTCTGCAGCTGTCGTGTTCTCCATTCGAGTGCAGCCTCCGCCGGCAGTGATATTCGAGTAATAACCTGGTAAATCAGGATTTGTTTTAACGACTATATCTCTCTTATTATTCGACTTTCAGTTGCTTACCTAATGAAATGCACGCGACCACGACGATGTTCTTCTTCTCCTTGTCTTTCGCGCCAACTACTTTCAAACTTAGAGCCAGAGTTCCACCGACGTCGTACACTCGACCGATTTCGAAGCTGAGGACGGACAACGTGTCTGAGGTTAAATTAAACGCCGATGGTTTTGTGCCGTTTCCCAGCAAGTGCTGGTAATCGAAGAGGAAAAAGTCAGGCGAGGACTTCCTCGTTAAATCCACCGACTTCACTTGACCCAAATCGTAAGCGGGAGAATTGTCGAGCAACTGTAAGGACATGTTAGAGCTCTCTCCGGAGAGCAACTGGAGGGTAACATAGTGAAACGCTTCCGAATAGGGTTTGAAGAATACCGTGGTGTTTGTAGTATTCATTATCATTCCCGTGATGTGATCCTCCGCAGTCACGTGGACCGCGATCCTGCATTCTTCGCCGCAAGTCGACTTTAATGACAAACTAGAATCCACGAATTCATTGGGTATTAACAACTGCATCACAGCCGAGTCCAAGCTTCCGTTCATATGCACTTCGTACTCGTATTTCGGATCCATTGGAAAGACTATAGAGGCAGATTCTAAAAGCAATTCCGCGTCCAACACTGTATAGCACAATGCTCCAAGTCCTGGAAATAACAATACGTATTTTCAACCGCTATCATCGTGCTAACGTCAATTGATCCTTATATTTTATCTTTTTTTTTTTTGGATGATCAACCTTGTTGCCTGATCTTTCCGTTATCAGGGTCGCTCCAAGATCGAAACGCAATAGCATACCAATCGCCTGGCGCGGGTGCATCGATTTTTAGCATATATTCATTCCCGTTGCTTTGCATGTTTAGCGAATAATATTGGCGTCTTCCTTTCATAAGTTTCGCCGCGATCTTCGATCCATCCGGCCGCACGAACGGTAAGCTACCAGACTTCAGAAACACGGAAACATTTCTAGCTGAGCATCTACCTATTCCACCAGACTTTCCTTCCTTTGCAGTGAACCTAAAAGAAATAAACAATGTTCATTCATTTTCCATATAGAACAAAGTAATAGTGGAGGCTCGATTCTTTCCGCGCTATTCTAAGTTTACTTGAATGCTGCAGCCACCGTGTAATCCGGAACATTGAAGTGGATAATGGAGATGTGACGATAGGCGTAATAGTCGCTGAGAACATTGTCGGGTTGATGAGCAACCCGTTCCAATTTGCTGCACAGACATCGTTGTATCGCGAAGATCCATGCGAACGAAATAACTAGTAGGATATCTCGCATATTATAGATCCTATTCGCCTCATAACAAGCTACTTCGACGGATCGGAGAAGGTATGTTGTCCTGACAACCTGTGCAGAAAAAATTATATACCTATCGGTAAGAATTTATTTCTTAACTGGAAGAGCGAGTGTGTTAATAGATGGAATCACAATTTTGCAGAGTCAGATTAAAGATAATAGAGTGGATAAGATTACGCGTGGCCAGTAATCAGTCGCGATATAAATCAGGAAATATTCGTGGTAATTCCCGAGCAGGAAATGAAGTAACATGAACTATACCTTAACTGTTGATTTTTTACGAGGCTCGTTTCAGACGTTGACGAAGTTTCGTGCGATACGTGTGATACGCGCGACCAAGTAGGTCAAATACCGTTGCCAATTCCCGCGCTTCCTGCGCTTGCAAGACGCGACTGCTTATTTGACTGCGCTTCCGTGCCATGATACAGAATAGCGTTCCTATCGGATTGAAACTCGTCGTCGTAGAAATTATAATCTCGAATAATACGAATTTTTTAAATTCGGTAGAAATACTTTAATAAGTAATCGAATAAATCCATCGGAAGCGCAGAAATTGAAAGCAAGATTTATTGTAGATATAGAAGATATAATATGAATTAAACGATAATACGGTAATGAAAAAAACATAGTGAAAAAATTATCTGGTGACTTATGGACTAGTACCAGAGAATTATTAAGAAAATCGTAGCGAGATACGAATAGAAATTGAGAGATACAGCCGTTCGAATGCTTCGTATACTACTTGAAATAAATTAGCCAAGTATCGTGATAATCGAACGAGTCTGTTAAATAATGTATGAAAAATTGATTTTCTATAACGCGACCACTCACCAATTTGTCTTCAATAGTTAATTGTCGATTCGTTTGCGAGCTCGCTTTTATAATGCATTCGAATTACTTTTCAGTGAACGCGTTACGATGGATGCGCAAACCGATATTCGATTCTATACGAATAACTTAAGGATTGTATTTCAGTTAGAATCACTTAATATCTACATATACGATCTAAGGAATAATGCACGAAAAGCTGTTAAGTGGTCGTTTAAAACAATGAAAAGCAGAGATTAATTATCATGCTTTATGGACTCGATTGGTACGTTATATCTAACTGAATCAAATCTCTGAGAATAAACGTTATGAACGAATCTAAAATAAATCGGTAATGTAAGAGTAACATAGCAGTTTAAAATATATACATATAGCGACACATGTTAACTTTGCTTGCGTGTCAACACGCCTACACGTTTACATCCGATTAACGTAGTTACATATGTTCGTAACGTTCCACACATATTCCATACGGGAACGGGATAGATTACGTTTCAGAAGGGTCGAAGCAATGCCGGCTACGGCTGGTAAGTCAAGATGGATGAAGTTCAAGCTGTTTATCTTTCCTCAGTACAGCAACAAGTGTCCCTAAACAATTCATTTTAAATCTGTTCGTCCACAGACGAATTTGTCAGATAATCGAAATTAGCGGGCGAGTTCACCGTCGTCGCCAATCGAATATTTTCGACAACGTTAGTAGAGCAACGACTAACTACGTTACTGGCAGATCAAATTCGATACGTATCACTTGACATTATTATGATAAGATTTTCGAATGCCTACATACACACAGACAGACACAGACACATACATACGCGCACGAGCCAGATGCTTTTAATTTCGCGCGATTTTTATAGTCTAATGTCGTGGGTCTAGGAAGAAACAAGAGTCTTGGTGGAGGAGCCAGAACTTCACTAGACTCGTCGGCCGTTGTATATATCTGGTGGTCGATCATCAATAAGATTAGTCATGCGGTTTCACACGGACACATAAACACGAGAACACGTACCGGATATTCGTAAGAACACGTGGTCGCTTTGACAGCTATCCTTGATCTCACGTGAGAGTACGTTCGTGGCTGCTCAACAGACTGAAAATCCCCGGGAGCTGTTTATTGATCGTTTACTGCAGAAAGATACGCGCTACCATTCACTTGCGCTTACAACAAGGGAACTTGGTATAAATGGTGACTCAATGCATCAAGTGACTCGACGTGGTTTTACTAAACTAAATAATACCCAAAGATAAAGAGAGAATTCTCAGTGAACCATGATTCCCCTTAATCGGACGCTTAATAGAGAATTGAGACGGGCAACGGCGCAACTCCAGCATGTGGGTCGATCAGCTGAGCGAACCACGCTCACTTTTAAATCGGCCAGACATCGTGGGTGTTTATACAGCATTCCTTTTTTATCATAGTAGCGTAATATCTTTCCTTTTATAAAATCGTTTTATTGGGATGTAGTTATTTTTTAATAAAAAAATATTCAGAAAAATAAAAATTGAGAGAAAAAATTAAACAAGCTTTATAAGGCATTTTTTATATTTTTACATATACGTATAAAAATTTATTGATATGTACAAGTCATATATTTCTCATGTTTTGTTAATGTAAGTACTGATTTTACCATTTTATATTACTCTTTCGTGAATTTAAAAATATTAGAACACTTTTAAACAGTCTTTATTAAAATTCCCAAGTATCCATCCATCTCAAAGAATGCATTGGACTGTCAGAATCTAGTGAAGAAGGACCAACCATTCCATAAGCCAGTGGAGAAAACAAGTAGAAGCTATATAATGTGAATAAATAATATATAATTGCTCCGTTAAATATTCGTTATTCAATTGCATTGTACTAACCTGTATATGCTACTTGAAACAACAATCCCCACTATTGTGTGATATATAACATTTCCAACTTTATTTGGAAATAAAATAAGTAAATTTTCGATAATATAATTTAAAGTGGTTCCAGTTAACATTGAACTGTACAACAGAGCTGGGAAATAATGATGGAAGTATAAAACTCTGCTCATTGCCCAGAATGGTATATAATGCAAGAGCCAACCAATAAAAAGCCATTTTCCTGCATTTAATATTTTATCCCTTTGTTTAAGGACAGCAGGAGTTTCTACACAATCGCGTTGTTGTCTCACGCAAGCATGGACGTATAGTATGATAAAAAGTATTAAAAATATAATATTGCCCCACCATATGATTGGATTGCCTAGTAAATATATTCTCAAACTGTTTCCAGAAAAAAATTGACCCTGCAATATATTTATGACTTAATTATATTTCCCCATTACTGATAACAATGTAACTTACCCTGTAATTAATAGGCCACTGCCAAGGACGCGATGACACTTCCCCTTCCTTAATTTTCAAGTCAGAATTTCCTTGCAACATTACTGCATGTGACTCTAGAAACCTATCTAAGAATCCAGGTGCATATACTTGAAAACTGACATTTGGTACTGTAAAAAAGATTATTAATTACCAAAATATTATATATATTATTATTTATATAATTTATTTATATAATATATATATATAATTAATTACATATATATATATATTCATAATTATTAGACACTAACATTTCGCATAATTATTGTCTTCAATGTTCCACAATGCATTCTTGTCTCTCATGTTTGGATTACAGGAAACTTCTTGTTGGTTATACGCCCTAAAAAATTATAATTTCCATAGAACGTTTCTCGATTTTCCTTCTTCATTCGAAAACATATAAAAATTCATAACTAACCACTTTGGCAATGTTTTACCGCTGCATGTTAAAACGCAATGATGTAAATAATGTACAAATTTTAATTTACTTGTTACAGTTTCAACTACATCTCCATCTTTGCCATTTCCTATTAAAACCTTCCATATATCGTTAGCATCACCAGTACCATTCTAAAAATAAAAATAGAAGTAATTGTATAATTAAAAGTAATAATAATTAAGATTATAAAAAGATAGACTTACTTCGCCATATCCTGTAACTTGATAGTGTTTCTTAGAAATGGGAGCAATCTCTTTATGCGAATGCAAATTTCGATGGGTAATAACATGTTCTAAGCGTATAAGATCACCATGTTTTACTAGTTCTGGCTCCGACGATATATCGTCAGTATCGAATTTTTTTACTAACCATAAATTATTATCATCTTTATGCGAATAAGTTGTAATCTGATGGAAAAAATGTATTAATATTTTATCAAAATGTATTATCAAAATATATGTATAAAGTAACAAGATTAGTACTTGTTGTTGTCTAGCTCCTATGCCTTCTGGATAAAGGTGCCAATGAGAATGTAAATATCCTCCACCAGTTCTATGATTTTTCAATGTGATTGTAGCTCCATAAGCTAACTGTCGTGGCATTGTTGCATTGTATAAAGAATTTCCTTCTAATAAGGATTGAAACTCGGAACTATAAAATCCATCTCCACTTCCACTGAAATATTTCAAATTATTAGTATATCCATTAAAAACGTGTAGATATACAATAAATAAATCGTTTACCTTTTATTTAATACAGTAAGATGAATGTAAAAGAACAACATGTACAATAATATCGGGATAAAGATGAGACAAATGCACCGAGCTAACAAATGTTTTCCTACATTTATCTGTAAAGGTATAGGAGTAAAATTGATTTGTTAACTTTAAACGATTGATACATGCAAGAAGCTTACCATAGATTTTGTGAGGTCTCCTAATTCTCTCCATAATTCAAAAGCAGTGTTAAGTCCAACTAATAAAACAACAAACAAACCAACAAATTTTACACTAATTGTACAAGCAAGAGAAATTCCTGTGAATGATAACCATCCCCACCATTTCCATGTAAATGACTCATCACGAAGAGAACCCGTATGAGCCATTCCCCAAGTTGCACACATCATAAAACATAATAATATAGGATCCAACAAAATGTATTGATTTAATGTCAATAATCCCACATCTGAAACACATGAATTATTTAGCAATATACTTATTTTATCATATGGAAAAAGTATCATAAATATAATATATATACCGAATAAAATAAATAGTGCAGAAAATGCAGCTGCTTGAATAGATTTTGTTAAATCCCATACAATGAGATATGATAGAGGAACTATCGTTGCACCTAAAAATGTACAAAACTGGAACATATAGAACATATTTATAAAGTATTATTCAATATTTTAATATAATAAATATTAAAGTGCACTTACAATTCTCATACCAACGTATTTAACATTTTCGAACTTATCTCCTGGTTTTTCAAAGGGAAATGTTCCATCATATCCAGTTAAATATCCAGATAATGCTATTAACATCTGAAAGATAATAATATAGAGTTTTAATATGTTATCATAAATAAAAACTCACACATATGCCACTTACTTTCCCAAGAGGTGGATGAACATCAAAGAAAAATGTTCTGTTTATGTACCAGCTTCCCATTTTACCAAAATGAGTTTCATCCCAACTAAAATACCCAATATTTCCCATATGTCAGATATATCCCATAAGTCAGACATAAATATAATTTATTAATGTTCTTCTCTAAGTTCTTACCAAACATGCTGTGGTTCTGTAACTTTGTAAAATCTTGTCCCTGCTGTAAGTATTACAATGATTCCAAATAAAAGCCACCAATTCCTGTATGAATATATTAAAAAAATAAAAAAAAAATGTTATAAACTTCTAAACAAATTATAATATAAAGCTACGTACAAATCCATTGTCCCTTCTTTTTCTATAGTTTTAGACATTTTATGTAAATATATATTTTTTATTTTGTGTCCACATTGAGAGTAATTGTTTGTATTCTTCATATTACCAGATATCATCTACATTAACATAATGGTTTGTAAATTGGGGATAGGCTGCAAACACTATTTGGCAGGTAGAAAATGAAAAATAGTTAACTGTAAAAAAAAAATGTGTAAAGGATTTATTTATAGCTAGTATAATAAATGCAATAATCTATAATTGGTGTTTAAATTTAGTTTACAGTTTTACTTTACTAATTGACCACTGTTACCCCCACTACTTTTTCCGAGTGAATAACTTTTGTAAACAAGCTTCAGTGTTATTAATATGTAGACTTTTTAATCTTACTCATCTTAAATCCTGACAGACGTATTAACACATTAGAATCTTGGTATTTTGGATTGAGTATTAGATTTTCATACTCATTAACTGAGGTTATTAAGGCAAAATTCCTGACATAAATCCTTCTTTATTAAGTCAATAAACCGGACCCGACCCGCAGTTAGTTATCGCGGCAGGACTGTATTTATCTTATTACTTAAGATAAATGCACTTATTAACGGGATAAAAACTTATAATAATTTTTTGTACAATATATTAATTAATATATAATTATAAGGAATTATTTTGAGAACGTAAAATACTTGAGTTATATTACATACCTTAATATACACCTAACTATCTACTTATCAAACTTCTAGTTCTCCAAGAACATCTAAAAAAGGACCGTTATGTTTTATAGGGACGTAGGAATAAAAATCTGAACCCCTATCCTTCTATTTTATTATTAATTTACGGAAGTTAAAAGAATGAATATATCTTAAAATCACATTATATTTACGTACATTTGATAGATGAAAAATATAACAATATTTCGATTGTTATACTAAAACGATAGTAATTCATCGGTCCTGACTTGTGTATTATCATTATTCAGACTTATACCCACTGATATGTTATTATTACAGAGTATCTTATACCATCTTGCCTGTGGTATGTGGTATTATGATATGTGTTTCGCTAATGTTTACAAACTACGAACTAGTTGTTAGGGCACATTTATTGACTAACGGAAAAAATAAGGCATTGTTAAAGGTTATTGAAAAACGTGTAAACTGTAAGGTATTAAAATGAAGCACAAGATATATTTTAACAGTTGTATGAATTGTATTTGTATAGATTAATTAAAAATAAATATAAATATTTACTGTTTTAGGTATCTTTTATATAAGATGAATACATGTAATTTATCTAATTTTTATGATAGACCAGTGGTATTACCTGGCCCAACGAGCCGGAAAAAACGACTATCTACGAATGTATTTTTACCAGATACAAATCCTCAAAGGGAAGAGAAAGGAACAGATTATATAGCAGAATATGTACAAAAAGAAGAAGAAGAACTTTTGCGGGTATAGTAATTTGTAATTTGAACATTATTAGGAACTTTATTTAACTCAATATATTTTTAGGCTGCAAGTTATTATAATACAAATGATAAAGGTGGTCTTGAAAATGTATCAGTAGGTACATACGTCACGGAAGATATGCAAAATGAACAAACATTAAACATTTACAAAACATATCAGTTTGCTTATCATGCAAATCCTAATTTAGTAGTTAGTAATAAAAGAGATCAGATAGTATCTATGATTGAAACTAATTCAGTTGTAGTAATTCAAGGGCCGACTGGTTGTGGCAAAACTACACAAGTACCGCAATTTATTTTAGATTCCTGTTATAAAAAAAGACTTCATTGTAATATTATAGGTAATTTTATGTCCTTGCAATAATTTAGTTGAACTCTTAAATAGATACTTAAATAGAATTCTTACAATATATATAATTTTATTTCGTAGTTACGCAGCCTAGAAGAATTGCTGCTATAAGCATCGCAAAACGTGTCAGCCAAGAAAGACAGTGGCCAATAGGTACCCTTATTGGATATCAAGTAGGTCTGATAAACCACACAAGTAAAGATACACGTCTAACATATTGCACTGCTGGGGTTCTTTTACATAAATTGGTAAATAACAAAAACATGTTGGACTATACACATGTCATACTTGATGAAGTTCATGAAAGGAATGAAGATATGGATTTTCTTCTCCTTGTTGTTCGAAAGCTATTATATACAAATTCACGTTCAGTAAAAGTTATTTTGATGTCTGCTACATTTGATGTAGAGAGATTTGCTAAATATTTTTCTTCACCTGTGGGAAATAAACTTGTTCCTGCCCCTGTTATTGACATTCCAAAGAAAACATTTTTTAATGTTGGTATCTATTATCTTTGTCAAATGGTTACATTAGGACCGGTAAATATTTCATGTTACTATTTGAAATAAAAATATTTAAAATTTAGTGTATTTGGATGTATTTATTGCATTATATTTCTACTTTGTTACAGATACCTGAAGTTTCTGCTACCAAACCATGTATTACAAGCAAAATGTTGGAATTTTGTGTTAATCTTATAAAAGTTCTTGATGATGTAGACATGAAAGCTGATGATGCAAAGTATGATTCAGAAACAAATCTTTATGAGAGACATGTGATTCTCATATTTTTGCCAGGAATTAATGAGATTGAGGAAATTAATAATTTGTTGTGTTTACCAAAACATGAACAGAGTAAGTGGGATATAGTGATATTACATTCCTCAATTACAAGTGAAGAACAACAGAGGATTTTTCAAAAACCACCCCATGGCTATCGTCGTCTTATCTTATCTACAAATATTGCTGAAAGCAGTATTACTGTTCCTGATGTAAAATATGGTTTGTTAAACTACAACAAAAGAAAGTTTGTATATAAAACAATATTTAACTTTATATTTTTTTCAGTAATTGATTTCTGTTTAATAAAACATCTTATTACGGATCCACATACGAATTTTTCGTGCTTAGAGTTAAAATGGGCGAGTAAAGCAAATTGCGAACAAAGAGCAGGTCGCACAGGTCGAGTAATGGATGGTAGAGTATATAGATTAGTACCACAAACATTTTATGAGGTAATTTCTGTCAAAAAACATTTTTAAAAACGTAACAATGTTAATATAAAATATGTTTCAAACTTTATAAAATTTATAGAATGTTTTGCCTCAAGAAGTATCACCTGAAATATTACGAGCTCCATTAGAAAATCTAATCCTCAAATCAAAGTTGTTAGATATGGGAGAACCTAAAGCTATTTTAGCACTTTCTCTTGATCCACCTGATCTTAGAAATTTAGAAAACACAATACTATTATTAAAGGAAACAGGAGCATTGCTAAATAAGATCAATGAAATACAACCTTTTGATGGAGAATTAACAGATCTCGGTCGAGTTATGGCTAATCTACCACTAAATATCCATGTATCGAAACTAATTATGTTAGGCCATGTTTTTAGTGTTCTAAAAGATACAATAATTATTGCAGCTGCTTTGTCTGTAAAAGATATGCTTAATAATCCATTTCAACAAAAACTGTTGGCCTTCAATGTCAGACTTAATTGGGCAGCTAATTCTTGCAGTGACTGTGTAACTTTCATGAATGTATATAAGGTATGGATTACCGAAAAAGTTAATCGTCGATTAAATAGTGATGCAGAAGAAAGAAAGTGGGCAATTAGAAATTTTGTACAAATCAGAGTGTTGCGCGAGGTTAAAGCGCTGGTAACAGAATTAACGCGTAGATTAGAAAAATTAGGTATACAAGAAAGTGCCGGTGTTAATAAAGTTGTTTGGACAGAAGAAGAACGGCCATTTATTTTAAAAATCGTAATTGCTGGTGCATTTTATCCGAATTACTTTATCAATAACGTACCAGCATCAGAAAGTAAATTGAATGAACATGCTGGAATAAAATTACTAGGTGGTTTAGATCCCTTGAGGACAGTATATTTACAAGGTTGGCCTTTAAAACAACCTGGACTATTATATGCCCGCAGAATTCAGGATATCTTCAAGAAAAATTTGAAGATGTCTACTGGAAAAATAAATGTATCTTTTGACAATTCTTCTCGCGTTTACGTTCAGTTCATTCAAGAAATGTGTGAAGAACAACATAAAAATGAAGCAAGAGAAATATCTCCATTTATTTATAAAGCAATCAGAATGAGACATTGCAATATCCCCATAGAGATACCAATTTTACATGAAGATATGGCTGTGCAACGAGCAACTGAGATGAATTTAAAGCAAAAATCCTATTTTACTCCTAAAAGTGTGTTAAAGGACAAAATTAAACCTGAATTACCGGGTTTGCGAATAACTCGCATTCCTCTAATTATGCAAAACGTACGTATTTCTAACCAAATTACAAAATATGAAGTTAATCTATAACTTAAATTTTCAGATTAAAAATCCTGGTTGTTTTTGGGCTCAACAACGTAATTCTATAATTATGAAAAGACTGAATAAAATAGAATCAGCTATTGAACAAATGCAACATCAATTTGAAACATTCAAGGTGGCTCCGGAAATTGGCACAATTGTAATCGCTCCATATGAAGAAAACAATCGCAAAACATATCTTCGGGCAGTAGTGGAAGGTCATGTATCATTACCAGAAATATTAGTACGACTATTTTTTATTGATTATGGTTATTCAAGTGAATGTCGATTGTGCGATTTAAAACGTTTAGAGAATGATAGTGATATTTTTGATATTCCTGCATTAGCGTTCAAATGCAAATTAGCAAACATTCGACCATCTGTAGCATATAATTTCAGTGAAGATTGGTCACAGGCTGCATGTGATCTATTCTGGACATTAATTAATAAACCTGGTTTCCTTTTTGGAGAAATTTATTCTGTTGTCAATAGCGTTGTTGTGATTGACTTAATTCATAAAAATGAAGAAGACGAAATTAGTATAAATCAGTGTCTTCTTGAAAAAACATTTGCAATAAAAAAAGAGGAAAATTATTTGTCACGTTTTAATCATAATTTAAGATTGCAACAATCAGATATGTCGGATGAACAATGTTATTACTATGAAAAGTTACAGTATGATCAAGACAATATGTCCGATATCTATCCAGATCCTCCTGCAGTTGCAGAATGCAACACATCAGAAAAATTACGAGGTCCATTTTCACCACTAGAAATTGATTTAATTCATCTTATTAAGGCTGGTAGAGATAAAACTGTGAGAATGGCGATGAATTCGGTAAATTCTGTTCTTTTGGACACTGATCCTGAAGATTCTTCTCACCGACTTTTAGTAGCAGCATCCATTTCTCAAAGTGCACGTGGTCAAAATTTAACATTATATAATACAACATTAATGCCACGTATTCCTGGTTTAACTGCCTTAATTGTATTGATTTTTACGCCATATATGGAATTGCGACGCAATAATTTTGGAACCTGTTATGTTGGCGCATTATGTGGATTAGGTTTTGATCCTATTAAAAAGAATAGTATTTATCCGGAACACGATATAGAACTTTATTTTGACACCGAAATTACAATAGATGATTTACAATTTGTAAGAGCAGTTCATATTGTTTTAAATATTTTTTCTTGTTTAAGTATATTTGTTTAGTTTCCTCGTTTGTTTATCAGATAAATAGACTACGTCATTGGATGAATATTGGAATGCAAATTAATCAACAATTTAATAGCAATAACAATATGGAAGAAATTATTATCTGTCAGAATAGAATAAAAGATGCATTGTTCAACTTAATTGAGAAAGAAAGAAAGATTCAAGCTACAGAATTAATTAATAATTTTGATAGATGGAACTTGTATAATGAAAAGCTGTTGCTTCGGCCTAATAAACAATCCATGATCACTAATAGTATATACAGACTCCATAATGCATTAGAATTGGAAGAAGCAAATGAAATACATGAAATTATAGAACATATAAAAGATTTACGATTATTGGCAACTGAGTAAGTAAATTAGCGGAACATCTATTAAGTTTAAGTGACATTTCCCAATTATTTTATATTCCTTTTTAATATTATAGAGATCCAAGGAAAACTGGAATTACTCAAATTCCTTGTAAATTATGTAACATTACAGTATGTGATATATTTGACCTTCGCAATCATTTGTACACAGCGAGGCACAGGCAAAACGAAAATATATTAGGAGTTAAACTTTGAACCATAACATGACAGACTACACAGACTATTATTATTATTATTATTAGTAAGTAACTATAAAATATAAAATGTTTAGTATTCTACGTATTGAAGATATATCATTGGAAGAATTAAACTTCTATCAACTTTATTTTATTTAAAACATACTTTTTGTTACAAATGTTTAAGTTTCGTTCATAATGTATATTACTTTGTTATGATAACATAACGCATTTTTATTTGAATTCTATATTTAGAAAGCGTGATGACTATACTTTTTTTTTGTAATTTTACAAAATTATGACTAATATTCATTTGCTGTGTAACTGAATATTTTTTACTGTAATCTGCAAAATCGTTTATAATATAAAATAAAGTATATATACAAATAAAAATGTTGCACCTACTACAATATATCTATAAATCTTGTAACTATACATTTTACACATATTATAGCATTTAGGTAACAACATATAAAATACTTCTTTTTACAATATTTTTATGAAATTGATAAATACACCCATTTTCAAACATTTTTCAATAATATTGTATGGTGATGATTGTGAAACATATAAATAATACAATCAGTTACCTCAAGTCGTTTCAAAAGTATGTGTGATCAGTCATACTCTAAACTTCTCTCTGGATATAACGAGCTCCAGGTTGGGTATATAACAATCGTCCAGGAACATTAGCACCAGAGGCGCTAACATATGTACCTGGTGGTGGTGGTGGATATGGAGCTGGCGGTGGTTGCGGTGGTCTTACTGGATATCCTGATGTAATTCCTCCAGTTTTAGCACCCTGTTATCAAATTTTTTGTTAAGATGATGCATTATTATGGAAATATAATACTTAAATATAAAAAGATACCTGTGGAGGTTGCTGAATTGGAATAGCCCCACCATGAACAGTAACATGGCTACTTGGCCTTAAATAAAATTTATCTTCTGCATAGGCACCTTTATGGTCCAATGAATGCAAACTTGTAACATATGCTAATAAAAGAATAGTATTGTAGGGATTTTATTAATTTGTATAATTTTAGATCAATAAAAATACAATTATATACCAGATTGATGTGTCGACAACGTTGCTCTATTGCCTGAGAGATATACTGACTTAGTTGGTTCAGGTTCGCGGGACGGTTGCGATGTTGATGCAGAATAACTATAAACACTTTGACCAGTAGGGGCTGAATAAAAATTGGAGGCGGAGTACTGATTATTTTCTGTAAGAAAATGCATAAAATTTCAAAATTGAGGATCAGAAATGTGAACGTTGTTGTTGATGGCTTTGTAAAGAAAGAGCATGGAAATTAAAGAAGGTTTATTCACTCACTGTTCCAGAGAACAGCTCGGGAATCGCCAGATCTCCTAGCTGCTTCCTCAGATTCTATACAGGTACAAACATCTACGTTTAATACTCTCTTTTCTCTTTTTTTCATATTTCTTTTTGTAAATGTAACTTCTGTATTTTTATATACTTACTGGAAGGTGGAGGATTATAGTTTGGAAGCGAAGGCGTTGGTTTGTATCCATAACCAGCATGATATGGGGAAGCTGTTGGAGGTGGTGATGGACTATGTGTCCTCTTTAATGGCCCCTAGAGAAAAACATCTATAAGTAAGTTAATTTTTTACAAATAAACAAATTTGATATACTTACAGTTGGTAATAAAGTATGTGTTGGTGCACCTACAGCTACTTTGTAAAGTGGACTATTGCTTCTTGGTAAAGGAAGAAACAATTGTGGATGAACTACTCTAGGGCCTGCTCCAGGGTATCCCCCTACTGCTGTTAAAACTTCAGAACATACACTGTATAACAAAAATAATCAATTATGATATATCATTAAATGTATACCAATATCCCATTTGATACCGTTTGATTCCAATATATTTTAAGAAATATAGTATAAACCTTGTTTCTTTGATTAATTGCCGTCTTCTATTATCATCTTCATTTAAAACTTTCTTCAGTTGCAAGAATAATTGATGTTTTTCATCTTTTAATTGCGAAAGCTCATTTTCTAGATTTGATATTTGTTCTCTAGTTTCACCTAAAGTCATTACATCTTGTTTTTGTTGCCGTTCTCTTTCTTTCCTTAACCGTTCTTCTTCTGCATCTGCTTCCTGTTCTGTACATTTAAAATAAAAAATTAGAGTAAAAGTGAAAATCTAATGGCAATTTCCTAAAAAAAAGATAACCTTGTTTCTTCCGTTGTCTTTCTCTTGTAATATGAGCTTTTAATGCTCGCCACATTTGTTCACTACGTTGAGGAGGACCGACGATTACTGCCGGCATGATTAATTAATTTTTTTTCGATTTTAAAATAATGCAAATCCGTTACTATGTAATAATGAACCTGTCAAGACATATTTTTTGTATACATTATGGATAACGTTATGGATACGTTATATATTATATAGACAGTTTGGTCACAGACTACATATTGGATAGATTTCGTATCAAACAAGGTATACACAAACTTATTGTACAACTTGTAACGTCGACTTTAGACTTAAAAACATTGTTGTATCAGATATCAGTGTATATGAGCGAGTGATTTTCAAAATGTGGGATATGAAAAAGCATTGCATATTACATCTGTACTATGTAAATTCTGAGCCTTGTTAGTAGAGAGACACGAAATTCCATATTTCATATTCCATAACATATATTAAACCGTGTTCTGTACAGTCGATATTTTATGTCCATAAGTTCAAGTCAGAATCTGGAAATGTGTGGATGATGTGATTGTATATTTTTTATGTTGGTGAGAAATTAATGAAATTAGTGAGAAACATTTACATTATAAAATATACATGAATTACAACTAATAATATTTCTAATGAATAAAAGAATTTAGTAAGTTACATACTTTTTATTACTAAGAAACTTACCGTATAATAAAAATAATTTTTCTTCTTAAAATATACACTCCTTTTAACGAGTTACAAATATTAAAAGTGCATTTGTCACATACAGTTGAAATATATTTGTTATATATTCTTATACCTAACCTCAATCTCTGGCTTTTTTATGTAGAAATCAATCTTGGTAAAAGTTGGCGATGATTTAGTTAATATAAAGAATGTATATAATATGGTGTTTTTTTACAGCTCTTAACAGTGTTAAGTAACAAGATTTTTGAAAAATATTTTTTCAAATACATTAGAAAATATGGCACACTATAAAGGAGCAGCCAGCGAAGCTGGCCGAGCAATGCAATTGATGAAAAAAAGAGAAATTGCTCAACAAGAAATAGAATTAAGGAAAAAGAAAATAGAAGATGACCTAAAGATTCATAACATAGAAAATAAATTTGCAACTCATTACAATGCAGTTGAACAACAGTTGAAAACCTCTACTATTGGTTTAGTCACCTTAAATGAAATGAAAGCAAAACAAGAGAATATTGTAAAGGAACGTGAAAGAAAATTAGCACAAAAGGAACGTGAAAAGGAACAAGAAAAAGAAAGAGCCCTAGCTGCAAAGCAAGCTGAAAAAAATAAGCAGAAGAAACAAATACAAGCTTTGTCGTTTAATTTAGATGAAGATGAAGTAGAACTTTCTGAAGAGGAGGTAGAATCAAAAGCAGAAACTTTAAAAGATAATGATATTGGACCAGTAATAAAAAAAATAAAGAAAAATCCAGATGTAGATACAAGTTTTCTACCTGATAGAGAAAGAGAAGAAGAAGAGAACAGATTAAGGGAAGAATTAAGACAAGAGTGGGCTAGAAAACAAAATGCATTAAAAGAAGAAGAGATTGAAATTACTTTCAGTTATTGGGATGGTTCTGGACACAGAAGAAGTGTTATTATGAAAAAAGGTAAAGGTTTAATTATTATAACTAATATTTTTTAAATTTATCAAAAGAATAATTGTATACTAATTGTTATTAGTTCGCACTGTTGGTAGGTAATTCCATTTATCAACTTCTTCAGAGATGTTTAGAAGTTTTAAGACGTGAATTCAGTGAACTTAAAACAGTCATGGCTGATCAATTAATGTATGTCAAAGAAGATCTTATTTTGCCACATCATTATACATTTTATGATTTTATTGTAACAAAGGTAAATGTAGTATAAGAAAGCCATGTTCATATACCTATATGTGATATTGTTAAAATGAAAAATTATTAGTCGATTCTTTTGCTAGGCAAGAGGAAAGAGTGGGCCTCTTTTTACATTTGATGTTCATGATGATATCCGTGTTATGCATGATGCTTCTGTTGAAACAGAAGAATCTCATGCTGGAAAAGTATTACTTAGGTACTATTTATTTTAACATTATTTGTGATGTTTGTATGTATATGATTAATTATATTTGATTATGTTATGTTATGATTTCAGATCTTGGTATGAAAGAAATAAACATATATTTCCTGCCAGTCGATGGGAACCTTTTGACCCAACAAAAAGTTATGATAAATACACAATATCAGATAAAAATAGGAAAAAAGATAAAATTTAATGAAAGATAGCTTGTATAGGAAATAATTGTACAAAAGAATTAATACATATTGTGTTCAGTAAAGGAAAATTGTTATTTTAGGAGAACTTTTTGTTTTGTTAAAAGTATTACATAATCAATAAATATTAATACCTGTATTTTAACTATAGAGAGTTCATAGAAATTTATAATTTTAAATTCCTTAATTACGTAGTATGAATAGGCACCGCAAACTAAATATTATGTATCCTGTATATTTCGAATAATGTACAGTAATTTCATAAAAAATATTTCATATATATTGTAAATAACATATCTATTACTTAATACACTTTGACAAAGTTGTAAAAGTATGAAGTTAATTATATAAATTTAGAAAAATGATCCATTTTACATGTTTAATTCGTTTTCAGTGATATTTACAGTTGATGATGTATTAATAATTTGAGTTTCCTTTATTACTTCATCTATAAGATCATTATAAATATCCTGCACACTTTTTATTGTTGACATATTACCAAATGTCGAAATTGCATTATTTATATCAAATATACTATCATTTTCTTTTAAAGATGCTTGTTTATTAGATAAATTTTCCTGAAAAATCTATTACTTTAAAATAATGTTTTGATTAATTTGAACTTTTTCTAACTCACTCTTTTATTCAATTTTAATAACATTTCTTTCATCTCTGCATTCATCATATATGGATTACTACTAGAATCTTCTATTACATTATTTATATTTTCAATATAATAAGTTGAATCAATAAACTCCCATTTATCCTTTCCGGTAAGAGATAAAGTTTGAGAAAAATAAATGAAAAATCGTAATTCTCATACAGTACGATTATTAATATAACTTACTTTGCTATCAAGATTTAAGAGATTTATACCATCTTTATTTTGAAATAGTCGCCGTTTATAATTATTCGTCTCGATCAATATGTTCGAGTCGTTACATTTACGAATTTCTAGCTTTTGCAATTTTATAAAATACAATTTTTTTGTTAGACTTTTTAATTATGTAAATAAACGTAATATTAAATATATAGATATAAAATATATACTATTTAAAATATCCAATAATCTCTTGATTAATATATTATTATGGAATTCTTTCGTGCATTATAACTTTATTGTCATACCTGTATTTAGCGTTGTATATTTGGGACATAAGTAAAAGAATTGCCGCGTATTTTCTGCTAATTTACCAGTTTCAGATGGATTCGATTCTAACATTTTTTCTAGCCGTTTTCGATTTTCATATTGATACAATACAGTTTCTTCGATTGCTTTCTGCAGTATGATTAAGACATTTTCGCTTACAGTGTTAAAAAAATGATCTGTGTTTTATTTTACAATACAAACAATTTACTTTTACTTTATCGTTCATTACGTGTATAACGTTATCAAGATTTTCCACTTCTAAAATTTCTTTTCGTATACATTCATCTTGCGCAGCAATATTTGAAATATTAATGTCATCATCCCATTCACTTCTGAACAATTCTTCATTGTTATGTAACAACTCTAATTAAGTACAATTTGTTTTACCAAATCTTATGTATGTATGTAACGAAGTACATAGCGAAAAATGTTGAGATGTACAGTAGAAGCAACATCAAATCGAATATTTAAGGAATTATTTCAGGTTAAATAGTTTACATAAGTATATAGAACATAGTAAATAGAATAAATACTTTTGGAACGAATTAATAAGAATATAACAATGAAAATGCAACTTTTTCTATATGTCAGCATTTGTTCGTTTCTTTTTTTATATCGTTACTAGAGTTAGGTAAGACGAAAGTACCTTTGTTTGCTTTCCATGAAATTTCCATGTTTTCTATTTGGTCTTCCGTGGTTGAAAGTTCAGAAAAATCTTTTGTAACTGAACTCATAGATGTTTCCGTCGTAGGAAGACGATCGGATCTTGGAGATTCTATTGGCGGCATTCGACTCGAATCTTTCGACGAGGTTTTGTCATATTGCGATACAAATTTCAGCATAAATTGATTTTCAGTAATATCCATACGAGCACCCATAGAATGGCCTGATTTCAACTTGATTTCAGATGGAACGGGTGAATGACCTCGTCGTTCGACACTAGGATTAGCCGAAGAGGCGCGTGATGATTGATTGCTATTGATTTTGCGGCGCGATCGTAATTGCGCTTCGTACTCTTCTTCGTCACTGCTACCCTCCGTATACAATTCTTCCCCTGATATCCATAATTCTTCTTCTTCCTATAGAGATGTTGAAATTTGAGTTATTCAATCAATACCCGTTTATTTTCCAAATTATAAGTATTAAACGGCAACTTTTCAGGATTTGTTACTTCACCTCCTTTTTTATTTTGGCGAGTTGAGATTGTACTGCGGTTTTCATTGACTGTTCATGCAATTTTTGATTCTTCGTTACTTTCTCAGCCATCCTATTATTAAATATATCACGATGCTATACAAATAGATAATCTTGTAATTTTACACATGCGAATATTGTATGGAAAATGAAGAATATATATTTAGCATCAAAAAGATCATTGATGAGTAAGATGTTTAAAGAGTTAACAGAAATGTAATAATCGTGATTTTTCTCGATAAGATTAGTGTAAAGTTATCATTGGTCCTTTGCGTCTTTCTTCGAAAGAAAATTGCTGGGAAATCGAATGCGATTGCGTTTATAGAATTTTTCAAATTTATTTGTGAATGGAAATCAATTCGACGCATGTATATGAAGTGTCCTTGAACTATGAAAATCTAGAACGAGGGTGAAATAGGTCAAGGTTACGTGTCACAATAAGTGCAAACGATCACTGATAGTTGTTATGATTTGAAATTTACCACGAAAGTATTTTTTTTTGGATAACTTATCAATGTTATCATATTTCAAGGACACATGATAATTTCACACAACTTTCAATGTCGGTGTTTGTTTATTTGTATTTATTTACTCATCTTTGTAGTGCTATTAAAATTAAGAGTACTGTTTTTTATCAAATGTGACCAGAAATCATTTAACAAGTAACATCACTATTATGAAATTGGATGTAAATAATTATTTTGCGAACTTAATTCGAAAAAATTTTTATTTAAAAAAAAATTGTTAATGCACAGTCACGAATTTTTGTGCAATTTGATCATTTAAATGATTTTATTGGCGAATTTTCAAAACATTACCTCGATCTTTCCGGTCTCACGTTTCTTGGAATCAAGTACAGTGAGGAAGAACGAGATTCACGTGGTAATTTTCGTCTAATTTTGGTTGTGCAATGACTCTCAATAATGACAGGTGTTATCGAACTGCATCTTGAAGATTTAATTTGCGCAATTAATATTTTCTAGTTTTGAAATGTTCATTTACAACATTACTGGGTTTGTTATTACGTTGTGTTTATCGGGCATGTGACGTTTTATTATTCTTGTATTACAGACCGATTCACAAGTATAAAACGTTTTGATATTTATTTCTTTGGGTTTTTTGTTGTGCTATATTAGTAAGCACTTGAAAGCTGTTCGAGACACTGCATACTGGCTTTGAAATAGCGACAGTAGCGGCGCCTATGGCCAGATACAGCTCGATATATAAATAAACGTATTAGCTCGCTTGCGCGATATACCATGTGCTTCTCTACTGTAATTGTGATCTTTAATATCATTAATCGTAGTTTAGTTATAAAGGAAGGAGAAAAAACGTGACGCCTACTTGTTGGAACATTTTTTAAGTAACTTTAAAATATCATAAGTTGATATTAACGAAAATGTCTATTTATATTTAACAGTAATTCTTATTATATGAGTATCATGCAATATTAGCATTATTAAAATTTTTAAAATTACGCTCGTTATGATTACAAAGTTGTAGATTTAATACAAGTAGGATCCATGTATGTAATATCTTCTGGGAAATGATCCATGATGATAAATCTTTTTTCGTTAGGTTCATTTAGATTGTCTAAGAATCCAAACCAATAAATTACAAGTCCTGGACCAAATCTGTTCCAGTAGCTTAGAAATTGTTCTTTGATATATTTCTGATGTATTTCCGTATTTACAAATCTTGCCTTAGATTCTATCCAGTTAATTACAAAACCATTTACTGCAATTGGTACTTCAAGCTTGAAGTCTGGAGTTTTATCACATCCCCTTGATCTTAAATGCTTCTCATTACGAAATGCAAGATTTCGTTCTATTAAGTAGTTTTGCAACTTTAATTCATATTCCTGACCTACAGAACTACAAATTTAATTTATAAGATTATGCACAACTGACTAATTTAAATACTTAATGGCATAATACGTACGTTCCCACAGCATCTGATATAGGGCCATACAAATTGTCATATAATATACACTGTAAAACATTATTTAATTATTATACAGTACAATTATTTCTTAAGTTAGTAAATTTATTAGCTATTTTAAATTTATTACCAAATAGACTTCATATGCAAGATCTTTGTCCTGTATGAGGGTAGTATCCTTAAATAGTTTACTAACTTCATTTCGGGAAACTAAAAATATGTTATCTTTTATAATTCAAGAAGAATTACATATTGTTGTAAGGTATTTCAAATCATATATAAATTACCATTAGATTCATCTTTTCCACAATGTTTTTCAAGAACATTTCTGGCTAATAATGCAGGTGGTGCACCAATATCCTTTGCCATTTTCAATAAAATTCCAACAGGTTCTCCATTTTGTACAGCTTCTATGTAACTATTATTTAAATTATTTAATAATGACAGTGTATATAATTCTGCATACTAAAAACATAATGAAAGATATACGTACGTATCATAATAGTTTTTATTATTACCAAATAACTTGTTATGATTAATTTTCATTCTGTGTTGTACTTCTAAAGATAATATACTGTATAATGTATGTATTGGAATCCTAAATAAAAGAAAAATTAATGCTTTATTACAGTGAATAATAAATAAGAATTGGTTTTGCCAAAAATAACCTTACTCGCTATACTTCTCTTTTAAAATATCCCTACAATCCTTTGATAAACCTCGAAATTTTCGAATTGTTGCCACTATATCGTTGTATAATTCAAGCTTCATCTTGTACTTTTATTTTATAAGTCCAAAATAAATTTCCTTAAATTATTTCAACTTTCTTTTAACATTATCGTATAATTGTATACTTGACATTGATACTTTCAAAAACTTCTTCATGGATACTATCCTAGAGATGTAAACTCTTGGTATTTATTGACAGGAAGTATATATTTTTCAGTATTATCATTTGAAGTTTGAGATTATATTAATTTTGCGGGAAATTTAAATTTATCATTTAAGATCAAATAACCGTGGCCCGTTATTTTTTTGTCTTTTATAAATCATAAAAAGTACTTGTTATAATTATTTACAAAAATTAAGGTTGTGATCTTGATATTTTATGAATTTATCTTGGAGTAATAAATTGTGATAGTGGAATACATTAATAGGCTGTTAGTGACTACTTTCACTTAGTATAAGAAAGGTTGAAGTAAGGTTAGAGAATTGTGGAGTGTGTTAGTTGTTATATTTTGTTAGTTTTATTGTAAGTTTGTTAAATTTAAAGTATATATAACAAAAACAAAACTGTCTACGCAAAAATTCAAAAAGAAGGACATAAAAACTCGAATATTTATACTCTTAAATAAGTATAAAGATAATAGCATTTGATAGCATTGACAGATTTGGTTAATTTGCCATTCTATTTTATATTTTAGTTTTGTAAAAATAATGAATAAATATAAAAATTCAAAAAAAAAATGTAGTGTACAACAAGAAAATTGTAAAACTAACAATGTACAAGAAGGTAATTAATTAATATTATTTCTATAAATATAATTAATTAACTTTTAATAATGTAAATTATGAGTTATAGGTTCACTTAAACAAAGTATGAAGGTTGATATAGGAAATAATTCGCCTCAACATTCTTATGATTCACGAGTTTGTGGTTATAATACACCAATTGAAAAAAAGGATTATGTAATATATGATGTAGAAGATTCTCCTGAATTATATTATCGGTGTAGTCCAACTTCAATATCTTGTACTCAAGATGGAGGTAATGAAATTGCTTGGGATTGGCAGACATCTAGTACTAAAAATTCTTGTGACAAACAAACACCATCAAACAGTCTCATTGAAACACCAAAAAGAACCAAACAGTTGCAAAAGAAACGGAACTCTAATTCTCCATTACTGCAAAAGCCACTTAAAAGGAAGCAGATGAAAATGGAAAATATAGAAAATATTGGAAAACTGACAGCAGAATTGAAAGCTTTAAGCGAAAAGATGAAAAGCATGCAACAAAATTGTGATAATCATAATATTGAAAATGAAGATAATACAAACTTTGAAACTAGCAGTACGCTAGTAATAGAATTGGAGAGCAATAGTAGTGACGATATGATAATGGATTGTAAACCTAAAATGGATTTTATTGCTATTAATAGTAATAACAAAAACCCTGCAAGTTATGCAGATTTATTTGATGATTCAGTTGATGATTCAATGGTAAAATGTAGTCAAGAAATTGAACAAAAATTGAACTTAGGTAAAGATAAAAAGAATGAAATAATAGAATTATCTACAATAAATGAGAAAAACGAATTGTCTTCTACACCTAAAAAGAAGACTTACTGTTTAATCACATCTAATACCTCTAGTGAATGCTCCGAAAGTTTTAATATCTCTAGAACTTCTTTAACTAGTACAAATGGTCATTTAAAAACATATTCAAATAATTCAAGTAAAACGAATTCTACCATAAATGTTTCAACATTTAATTCCAAGAATATCAGGAATAATGTTACAAATGTATCGCATGGAAAACAAACATTGCAAGATAAGAGTATGTCAGATTTTCCAGATGATTCCTTTGATGACTGTTTGGCAACTTGCATAGAAGATGATAAATTATTGTCTAGATTATCAGAATATGACTTTAATCCTTCAAATTCAGGCCATAATACAAATCACTCCAAAAAAGCATTCAAACTTATTTCTAATCCAATAATTAATAAAAAAATGCCAAGTAATTTTGCTACGAAATTAGTAACCCCTAGTAAAAGTAAGCTTTTTACAGATGATTTAGTAGACGAAGTTGAGACTATAACTGATAAAAAAGTAATACAAAATTCTTTTCCTAGTAAAAATTCCTTAGAAAACAGAAAATTTTTTAAAACGAAATGTTTATCAGATCTATGTTCTTATCAAAATAAAAACGCATCAAAAGTCCGTTCATATTCGACTTCATCAGTAAGTACTTCATCATCAATTGTAAAAGGTCAGAACCCATATAAAAATAATAATATTCCATCGATTAATGGTATGGAAAATGCGCATGATATTAACAGATTAAACGAAAAAGAAGGTGGCAATTGTATTGTTAAATACAAATCTACTAGCAATTTATCTAGCATGAAAGAGTCTCAGCCAGTACGATGTACTCCAGAAGAAATAGAAAGAAAACGGCTAGAGGCAAAGATGAGACTCGAGGCAAAGAGAAAATTACGACATACGAATAGGAGATCAATTGGTACTATATCAGAAAATCCAGAGGAAAAGTCTGTAAAAAGGTGAAAGACTGGTATTCTTTAATTACAGGAACCAATGAAATTACCTCTCACTATGTCGTAATACCCTATTGTTCTATGTACAATTATTGTGCTTGTTGTTCATTCCTCTGTGATTCCAACTGCACCTAAATATAGAGCTATTAAATAAAAAAAGTTTTTTTTAATACAGAAAGATTTTTTTAAATATTACCTAGTCGCATTAATAATCTTAGGTTATTCTTAAAGAAATTAGTATCACTCTGCAGAGAACACGGATGGTAAATAATACTTGTCATGTTAAAATACTACGGGTATGTTAAAAAATATATTTATTTGATTGTAACATATATTGTAATGTGTACTAATTTTACAGAATAAGTTTAAGAACTCAGAATAAATGCCAAATCGTTTTGTAAACCTGTTTATAAAAGTATTTTTATTTATCTTTCATGTAAGTGTACATTATGTAGTGTCATTCCATCGCCTGATACAGTTGAGTATATACTACTAAAAATAGCACATTCAGTACAATCTATTTACATATTATTGGTAAAGAATTGGTAAAAAATTTGTATTTTCGAAATTTTCTACTTAAACTTTGTGCTATAGGAATTCTTTTAACGAATCCAGAACTATTAAAACATTCAAATAAATTATTATTTTTTAAAGATACAACATTTAGAAATGTCTGGTAAAAGCTTCTACCACTTAGGAAATCGCGCGAAACCAGGTATGTTCAAAAGCAATAGCGTTAACGTGGTTATCGAAAGATTTAAGTAAATATCTATAAACAATTACGAACAAAGTAAAGAATTTACATAAGTCTGCTATAAGAAAAAATAATAATAAATCACGTAAATATTTAAGAGCAACTGTTATAGCGCATGTTTAGTGGTCGAGCGCCATTACTCGAACGTGTATTTAATCGATACACACGTGACGTCAGATCGTCGAACACGTCGCGGTGTTTCCACTCGCGCACGTGAAACAATTTTATGATCGGTAATAAATTCTTTCCTATAATACGAGCAAATTTAAACGCATTGAATATTCAAATATTTGAATATGTGATATTTCAATTCTACGCGCTTTATTTTCGCGCACGTTATCGTCCATCCCCACCATACGTGTTCGACGAATCAGAAGTTGCGCTGCCGCGCATACCTGTTCCTGATTGGTCGAGCGGTTCGATCGAGAAACGGCAGCAAGCTAGTCGGCCAGCGACGAGCATGGGAAGAACACGTGTCATTTGCATTGTTGCCCTCGATTCGGCGAGCTCATACGTCGACTCACACGATTCTACCACCACTCCTGCCGACGTCCTCACCACCAGTGACACGAACGTTGTTGGTAACGCCACCAGCGTCGCTACTACCACTGAGAAAAAGGCATCGGCTTCCCCTTCCGTGGAGGTGGTTGACAGCTCGAAAATCGCAGTACCATCGCGTACACCGAGTACAGTGCCCGATACAGTGCGAGATTTATCAGCGTACCCCACCGGCCTGTCACGATGCTACTATCGGTGATCGCGCTCCTATGCGCCGGCAGCAGTGCAGAGGTGTTTACGAACACGTTTCTCGTGAAAATGAGGCAACCTGCGGAAAGACATGTTGCCGATCGTGTGGCAACTAGAAATGGATTTTTCAATCTTGGACCGGTAAGTTTTTCGACCTTTACTCGTAAAAATAATCGTTTTTATCATAATGATATTATGAGAGAGTCGAAGAAACCTTGTTGTCCATATTTTAATACAAGATACGCGAGTTATTTGTTTTCAATGAATCTATGAACAGAGTATGAATTTACTTTGGTTAGAATAAATACGGTTACGCCGAGTATCGTTCTTTAGTGAGATAGTATTGGAATCGAGAGAACGATGGAATTGATCGTGAAATAATTTCCACGATATAATTATCACGCAATAATGCTAGGCTACAGAACCACGAGTTCTTGACACTGACACATATCGTCGAATGTAGCACGTACACGACTGTTGTAAGGAAATTGCTTATCTGGGGTGAAGGAGTGTTGCTCGGAGCGTGGATAGGGTGAACATGCTAGGATAAGAATGAAATTTCTCTTGGACGATCGATAAGTTTGCTCAGAAATAAAAAAATGTTTAAAAAGAACGACACTGTATTTATATGTTATCGTTTGGGTTCCAGTCGAACTTCCCCTTAGATATATACATATACACATATGTATATGCATACCGAGCATACAATTCATGGAAGCAATAAAGTTGTTAAACGATGTAAACAAACATATTTAGCGTCGATATTCTCGCTGTTTCCGATTTAAATTTTAATGAGAGAATAAACACACAGAGGAATGTTATTATTACATGGGGTCGTTGAGAAGCCACATTCATCAATTACGTAAATTGGAAAATACAGAAAAGCGATGATGTTATAAACGCTGTTTTCTAAATTTTCATTTGAATTTGCTGTTATTTGTATGAAATAGTACATTTTTCTAATAACTTATTCGTGTACTTGTGTAACGAAATTAAGAAATTTAAGAAAGATAAAATTGATCTGTTTAGCCTCAGAGAGGCTCATACATATATACATATATCTTTTCGTTTTATAATTACATATCTTCTTTTAAATCTTCAACATATCGATATGGTCGTTGAATCATAGGACAAAATTCGTTTTTTAATTTTCTTGATACGTATTCTTGGTTTAATCGTTGAAAAAGTCTCTGCTGGCCCTGTTTATTCTTGCTCCAGTTCACTGTTGATTTATATCGACGCGAAATCGTTATCAATTGGCCGCATGAACGACCGATATTCACCGCAGGTATGCCGAATCTACCAGAGGCATTGATTTCGTGGCCCGTTGTCACGAACAACCACCCGCATTATCGTGAAAACGTGTTCGAAACAGTTGGTCGACGTCATAAACACGTAGGATACGTACTAACGATAAGATTAATTTTGCTCGCAGAGCGGTCTTGTACCAAGAAGAAGAGTTTTATCTAGCACCGTGTCCATTCACTTATTTTCTCATGTTTCAAAGATTATGGAAAAAATTCTTCGAAATTCCAATGTGAAAAAGATACTCGCATCGTCGTAGATTTATCTATTCTTAGCATATCCATTGAAGTGTCAATTAATTGGCTAGCGTAGCTGGATCTCTAATTTGCTTTAATCGAAGTGAAAACATCAGTTTATGGTCAGACAGCGCAACAGTGAAAGCGACGCGGCGTGATCCAACGCCTACGTGGTAAACGTTGCGTAGGCATTGTTCAATATAGCTAGCATTTCCCCTAACTATTTTGCTTTCATTACACGATAAAGAGCGTCCGTTTACCAGAAAAACGATATATATTTTCGACGAAAGCGAACGATAGCGAATAAAGGACTATAACTTCCATTTACGAGTATTTATAAACGGTAGAACTTTTGCGAATGAAATATTCCCTCGTCAGACGAATCTTTTCCCTTTCGTTGCTACAAACAACGACTGAGCCAAAATATTAAGATGTTTTTCCTTTCTGGAAAACTAATTTTATTACTATTCGTTAAACGATGTTTCATTTTGCGCTCGTCAAAGGGACACGTGTATTCGTGAACTCAATTCGGACCGTGTGATCTCGTTGAATGAATTTCCGAGAATTTTCTCGCTTCCGAGGGTAGTTTAACTAAAAATTCCTGCCGGATGTTAACGGTACGCGCGTAACAGGCCACGCAATTAAAAAGCGGATATGTACGTTAGAGTAATTAATTGGTTCGACGATAAGAAAACCTTTTCGCCACGAAGTTTGCCCGCAGTCTGTAATTACAAGCATGAAATTGAGTAACGATAAAGATATTCTTGCGAGGTTCAAACAAGGGGAGAACCTTCGTTTCTGGCGTTTTACGACGATAGGAATGTTCCTCGAAGTTCTATTAAAATAGGAGAAAAGTTCTCACGGTGGAAAACCAACGACTAACAAGACGGCGAAGGCAGGTTTCAAATTTTCGTTGGTTCTTGCGAAACGCTACTCGAGGGTACAAGTTCTAATCGGAAGGCTGGAGGAAGGGTCTATCTTGTCGGATAAATTGCGTTAGTCGTAGCTCGGTGTGACGTCCAGAGGTTATTTCCTTTTATTGGGTTCGTCGGACGAAAGTTACTGGCTCTTCTTTGTCTCGGAAAAGTCCACTCTTTCGTTTCGTTACCGGTTCACCGATAATTGTGCCCCAGTTCGTACCTTGTAACATTTAGTTCAACGTACGCTATCGTTTATCATCGTCAATAAGAATAATTCTGTTTTATTTTTGCCTAATAGATGGCCGAAGCTAACGAGAATTGTTTCTGCTAACGAGCAGTAACAAAATATCGGAGCTTCCAGGCATTTCTCGTAATCTGTGTAGGCAGCAGTTCACCGCATTGCGATGTATTTTATATCTCCGATAATCGAGGATAAGTCAAACTTTCGTTACGCTCATTTTTAACGTGAAACTTTCCAGTATTGAATCGTTTAGAATAGGAGAGATTTTATGCGAGAAGTTTGGGCAAACATTTTCTTTCGTTCCGTAATATCTATAATGCCTCGATTAAAGGGACTCTTTTTTAATTTTGTAAGTAAATGCGGAAGGCTGAAAATCAGAGTGCTGTGAATCAGACCATTGTGATTTTTGATAAAACAGCGTTCCGCCCCTATCGTTGTAAAAAATTCGTTATATTTTTATGTATTGTATTGTGTTACGTATTATATTGCGGAATTAGAGCCAAGATACTTTAGTGAATCAGAGTACGTGGCTAAGTCTAAATTCTCAAGATAATCGAGGATAAGTCAAACTTTCGTTACGCTCATTTTTAACATGAAACTTTCCAGTATTGAATCGTTTAGAATAGAAGAGACTTTATGCGAGAAGTTTGAGCAAACATTTTCTTTCGTTCCGTAATATCTATAATGCCTCGATTAAAGGGACTCTTTTTTAATTTTGTAAGTAAATGCGGAAGGCTGAAAATCAGAGTGCTGTGAATCAGACCATTGTGATTTTTGATAAAACAGCGTCCCGCCTCTATCGTTGTAAAAAATTCGTTATATTTTTATGTATTGTATTATGTTACGTATTATATTGCGGAATTAGAGCTACGATACTTCAGAGAGTCAGAGTACACGGCTAAACCTAAATTCTCAACATCTTGCCTTACTGCATGATAATCTTCAGCCCTCCATATATTTAAAGACCGGTTAAAGGAAACACGAGAAGTTGACCTAGAGAAATTGCATGTATCTTGAAACGCGGCAGATTTAGATTTACGCGTCTTAATTAATAGTTCGTTATAACATGTTATGTTTGTTAATGTCGCCATTTCACGTTTCACGACACCGCGTAATCTTATACGTCTTGTCGCGTACGTTTCCGCCTGCGTTTAATATCAGGTTGTCCGAGAAGTGTCTTTCCTTTACGGACACGTCTTTTACAACGATGCGTCTTTATACAAATATGAAACCTGATCTGTCGAACGTTGTGATCTTCATTTTGATAAAACAAAATGGATCATACGTAATTCGATAAAATAATATAAAACAGAAAATGTGCATCTATTATCATCTTATGAAACGAAAGAAACTTTTCGGACGACCTAATACATTATCAGATTTGTCTGTCGTTCTACGCGGTAAGACGTTCGTTAACACTTTACCGACCGCTAACGATTCAACAGCATCCGACCGGTATCTCAGCAACGTCCGACCGGTATCTTAGTCGCAGATTCTCCCTGGCGCCGGCTCTGTTTCGGCTTAGACTCTTCAATACCATTCTTTTCGTTCATCGCGAACGGAAAGTTTTTCGAATCGGTATAAAACTGTGGGAGCTTACAAAGCAACGCAACTGACGCAACTGAGCAAGGTACCTTGGTACTAAATAGCAAATTACTGCTCAAATAATGAGAAAGATTGTCGGCAATAAAAAGCCGATTAATAGGCTATCGGTCGGTAAAGTGTTAAGATACCGTTCAGTCTACGATCTAGCCATCTAGCAATCGGTGAATGATCTTCTTAACCGAAGGGTAGTTAGTTGCTTGGTAGAACAGTCGGTGAAATAGAATTTCTAAATGGTTTTGAAAGTCAGCCGATCGGAAATTTTGTTTCGGGTTCGACAACCAACGTGGAGGGTTGTGAAGTCAATTGGCTAGAAAATCAATTGACAAAGATTGGCGAATATGACGATGGTTGGTCCGTAGTCGTGTAGGTAATGTAATTTATTCGGTTTCCAGAGAATCGATTTCTTCTTGAACGCCATATTTACAACGGTCTGTGACGTTGTTTTATCTGATCGTTGGGTTTCCCGACCGTCTCACACGATTAATCGTGCAGTGACGTACACGCTGGATTATCACGTTGATCGATCGCCTCCACCGGCCACCGATTAGAACTGTCATCGTTGGTAACGACGGATTTTCATCGTCGCGAAGGGAATAAAAAGGGAGTAGCAAGCGAAAGGCTTTCGGGTCACGTATTGATAGATCGTTGCGTAACATCTTATGAATACCTTTTAAAGCGGATTCCATAGAGCAAGGAAACTTCACGAAGACGCGATAGTTTCCCTCCCGCGAATAATAAAAAGATTAGCCGAGAGAAGCCGCGTGGAATAATCATGTTAAATAGGTCGATCGATTGGAATGTTGCGGTAACGCCGGTAACCTTTCGATTTATCGTTGTAAAACTCGTGCGAAACCCTTGGAAAAATATGAAAAAGGCGGAAGCCTTATTCATCATTGTTGTTTCTCGTTGTCACAGTCCGAAGAAAACGGACACAGAGAGGGAAAACTTTTATACTTAACGCGGTTCACAAACTCTGGCAATCTCCTCTATACGTTTACGCAATCGTGTTCTCAGGTTGAGGGAAACTTCGATAGAAACATTGCCACCAACTATATCGTACTCCTTCGTTAATAGAAAATGTTTGTTAACACACTTTGGCAAGTGTAAACGAGCTTCATATCGCTTTGTCAATCGGCTACATTGTTAAATATAATCTAAGACATCGATCGTTTTTGTTATTTAAATAAACGATTGTTCAAGCATATTCGTCCAGCTACACTGGCTACAAGAAGTTCTACCATGCTATTGTATTTATTACAAGGTTTAAGTATCAATTAATTAAATCCAAGTATATTAAACTTCGTATTTCGCATTTCGTAGTACTTTTCTCATTAGACGATGAAAACGAAATGTATTCCAGTGCTTTAATCGTATTCATAAAAGTACGAATTTGCATAAAGATCCGCAGTCTAGTTATACGTAAACGTAAGCCAGCAATAAAAGTATTCCGAATTACAGTTTAAGTTTATCTCTGTACGTAACGCAATACTTTAAGCGTTGGTCGTGACTACCCGTATGCAACGATGAATGATTACGCTAAATCGATTCATTTTAATTTCCATAGTTACGTACACCGTGCACCTGGTTTATTAATTGGCCAATGCGAAGATCGTTGGTCCAATTTACGATGAAATCAGTCATATTTTGCAAATACGTATCTCGCGTCGAATACGACTATCTTTCAATCGATAGGTCGTTACAATGGTTATTTTTGCAACACAAGTTGTTAATTAAATTATACTTTGCGCGCGATTGAATGTTTCCACGGGAAGGATAGGAAATACGAAATACGTAACGAGTACTTTCGTATCCGGAATCATACGAACTTTCGTTGCGATCGAGAAGATGAGACTCTTAACGAGCAAACGAAAATTATGAGCCAGTTAATTTACGAAGGTAACGTTGCCGAAGAAATGCAAGTTTGCCGAATAAACTGATTCCTAGCTCTTTATGCCTGAACTTTGATCAAAGAATAATTACCCTGCTGATGGAATGGAATGGAATATTTCTTTTGATTTTAATGGCTCGACCTTCTATTTTAATATCATTCTGTTTATTTCCTTGTTCCGTTGACTTAATTAGTTGCGTGATACACGTAAAATCGTTTTCGTTTTATGAATATTAAAAGATGAGAGAATATTATTGCTGTAGAAGAGAAAATGTTAAAGCTTCTGATTGTTAATTTTTCGGCCAATTTCTCGTGTGCCTGCATTTGAATTTTTCTTCGAAAATATCTTACTAATTTCCATTTCTATACACCTTCGATTTCATATTTATATTTCAAATTCTACATTCTACAAATAGGAGAAAATACTCGTTTCTCTCTCTCTCTTCATTCGATTTTTCCTAACTTCGAAATAGAAAATTGCTTGCTATTCGTCCACAAATTTCTCGAAATTCGAGGCGTCGGAATATCCTCTTCCCTTTTAAATAGAAAATTACTTCCCGCTTGTATATACAAATTTATATAAATTTCCCGAAATTCTATTTGTCGGAATATTCTCTTCTTCCTGATGGTAGAAACTGGGCGCGACACTTTTCGTAGTTATAACTTAACAGCTCGATTTTGGAAGCAATTTCCATTCTCCTGACGAAACAGTACATTTTAAGGGTAATTTTCTAAGTATGTCTAGCATGTGTGATATATCCAAAAACGCCCACACAGCAGTTAAGTTTGTAAGGTCAAACAGACAATTGGAGATGACGAGTGCATCGAAAACGTACTTTATTCATGCACCAGTAATCCGAAAACGTTTCGCGTTGTATACGTGTTTCACGGTAGGAGTTGTGCACACATCGTAATGTTAAACAAGATACGTTCATCACGCTTCCTTAACCATACGTTGTTTATGCTGACTTTCCTTCCTCTCTCTCTTTTCTCCTGTAACTTTGTTAATATGTATATGTATGTAATATACGTATGTGTCACGAATGGTACCAGAATTGTGTAGGAAATGGAAGATCGAGGTTACCGTATGTCCTTTAACAACAGTGTTGTGCCACTGTGAGCTTCGAGAGACGTATACATTAACATTTTTCTTGGTTCTCTTATCCGAAGTTGCGTAATGCAAGTACATTGTATCCGCTACATTTTCAAAGAAACCTTTCTCGTATAGTATCTATTGAACTTGTCAGTGACCGAAGGTGGCAGCTTTCTAGTACTTTGCTTATATTTCTCCAGATGTTCTTTGTACGCGGATAGTTTATGCATTGGTGCGGTTAAATTGATTTTTCAACTCTATCTATCTATCTATTAACTGGATTAAGTGGGAAAAAGTTTTCACGGGCTTCCAATTTTTTCCTTCTGTTTAACCTTCGCACGCTTGTAACGATGTTTCACACGACGCGACGTCGTGTAAAAGCTTCCACGTTTCCGATAAACCGTAGGGAAAATTAAAGCGGCTGGCTTCCATATTTCTTCGCTCGGGCTGACCGCACGAGCTTCGCCGACGCACGCTTCCAATACAACGTCGCGTCGGCTCGATAAATCGTATCTATATGCGATAGCCGTGGCTGAAGGGAAAGGTTTATCCGGTGAACGTATGTATAATAACGTAATGTTGTGTTCGATGTTACGCACTTGGTGCACGTTTGTTAATTAGATTACGTGACACGTGTAGCCCAGGCTAAACTCGATTAAGAGGCGACTAGTTCTACATTATGGTACTATGTCTCTCGAGATAAAACGTCTATTTCTATCAGAATCCCGCTTTATCCTCTATTTCCTTCTTTTCTTCTGCATTAAAATATAGGCGATCCTTTCGAACACTAAATTACCGATCTGTAAAGCGTATCTAAACACGCGATATAAATACAGCGACGTATTAAAGTTTTACTTTTTTTATCAACATATCACGTGTACTAGACAGACCATTTTGAAATTTTATTAGTATCGTAGCGAGATTCGATTGTTGTTAATTATATTTTAAAACAAGGCTGAAAATCTACATGGAAGCTGGAAAATATTTTGCATCGATTATATATCTAAGATTTTTTTTATTGAATAAGAGAAGTAGAAAATTAAGTTGGATAGTTGTAATGTAAAGAAATTTGACAGATATATTTAAGGAAATATTGCGCTTTAATTCTCTCACGATGGTAAAAATAGGACAGTTAATGGAACAGGTAGATTCGTTGACCCAAATAAAATCCACCCAGATTGATCGGTCATCTGGCGGGTTCTGTTTCGTCAGAAGTGGAGCTTGATTAAATAACATAGGGTCGACGAAAATCCGGGATGCACGCAATATGTTTCTCCATTAAAGCGTTAGAAGCGTCATTGTACGTTTGTAGAGAGCTTCATCGTCACTGAGGATTTCAAAGGCGTTGCATCGCTATAGAATTCTAATCTCTCGGTGCTGCACGTGTTGAACCTATCCATCTGCAACGAGCGGACTCAAACGAAGTTGCTTTTTTTTTCCAGAAACTCTGTATGGAAATAAATTCCCAATAAATTTCAAAGAGATAACAAATTTAAATCCAAAATAGAATCGTCTGTGAAAGAAAAGGTGAAAAGGAGTACGAAAATGTTTCAAACGAATATGAAAAACAGAACTTTGTTACGATCAAATTCGTATACGCACTGAAACATCGGAGTTTGAAAGGAGGCGATTTATCTTTTCGTTGTTGCGACTTACCTAAATCTCCTCTTTTATAAAAGTATCATAACCCGTTTCATTGAAAACATGGTTTCACAGAGTTCAGGATAAAAGCAACGATGCACGAGAATCGGCGTCAAAATGAGAAAATTCTTTTCCACCAACCTCTCGTTGACGTCCTACGCGTATTCGCGCCTCCTGATATTGGAATTCGCGGCAACCATCACGTTTCTCGGATAACAGATTTGTCTGGATATTGCCTCGGCTGGTGATCGCACTTACATACGGAACTTTCTTACCATTTACCGCGTTATTTATCTTACAAATTCGTGGCATCGAGCGACGATCGCCTTTGATCTCCTCTTCGATACGAATCAACGCTTTCATGTTGTAAGTAACTTCGCGACAAGTATCCTACCGGAAAGTTAGTTCATCGTTAATCAACGTTGCTTCGTTGTATCTTCACCTGTCGATATTCAAGGAAATTTACAAACGGCGGTAAAGCATTGATAGTTGCCGAGGAACCGCGTAATTAACGAAGTAGCTCGGTTCGATATCGACTCTTGCGGAGCATCGATCGCGCTGTTGTTATTTTTGAAACGACTGCAGGGTAACCATGACGCGACACACGCATGGAAATTGAATATCGTGAGCCGAGAACTGGATGATAAGACACTGTCGGTCCCTGGTTTCTCTTCGTCGCGGTTCACCTTCCTTTTACCGAAAAAGCTACCGGAGTCTATTGCTCGATCGATCTGCCATTCCATCTATCTCTCCACCCCATTAATTTCTTCCAGTCTGTTAAAAAAATATGTCCCTCGTCTGTTCCTTTCCTCGTACCTCAGAGGAAACTGGGATTTCGCTGTTTGAATGGAAGAAAAAAAAAAAAGAAAGAATCTCTTTGAAGCTTGAAAATGGAAGATGACTCGTATAACGCGATTAACGAAGAATTTTCATAACGTGGATCGTATTAAATTATCACGTCCAGGATTTTATTTCGAGTGTCAGTTAATATTCGTTACAGTAGCTGTTGTAGTTTTTAAAGCTAAATTTCACGCTAGATTTCAAAAGCAATCACGATTCGAAATATTCTTCTTCTCTGTTTTTCTTTTCATTTTTCTATTCTCTTAATATAGTCGTGCGTTAGAAGAACATCGAAATCGTCAAAGGTAGATCTCAAACGCTAAGAATGGAAAATTACAGGAACAATTTTTTTTTTCATAACAACACGTGTTTAGTAACTAATATTAGGTTGCCCGAAAAGTTTCTTTCGTTTTATAAGAGAATAATAGACGCACAATGTTTTTTCTTTTATATTAGTTTATTGAATTACGCACGAATATGTAATAATAGAAATATAACAAAATGGATCATACCTAATTCGATAAAATAATATAAAACAGAAATTGTTGTTCATTTATTATCGCCTTATGAAACGAAAGAAACTTTTCGGACGATCCAATACTTTTTAAAGCTTCCAAGTAGTTTGTAGTTTTTCATTAGCATCATGCGGAGAGAAATTCGTCGATGGCTTTTACAGAAAATTGCACTAGTCCTTGAGTTAGAATCGAGCTTGTACACGAATAAGTAGCATTGGAAGGTGGCTGTGTATCGGGAATGGGATATGGAATGGAATAAGATGCGTCGACTCAAGACACCTATATGTACGAGGATTCCAATATCATCAATAATGAGATATCCTGTGATATGGTCACGTGTAGGTCTCCATCGATATCGTCCACGTGTTAGCCTCTCGTTGTAATCTTTTCCTTCTTGTTAAAGTTCTCAACTTTGCCACGGCAATTCTTTGTATCGAATTATCGAACAGCGATCGGATTTCTCGAGTATATGAGCGAAGATTATTTTAATAGTAAAATAGGAAGATTAAAATGCGATTGAAATTTTACTTTATTCTTCCTCGATCCTGATGAAATTGTTAGCAAACGAGTGATTTAAATGCAAGGTGTGTCGCGTGTCCCGTGAGAACTGGTATTATTGGATTGGAGCGAACGTGTGTAGTTTCTCGATTTCAGAGGATATCGGCTATTAGTTATTCTCTTCGTAAGCGTTTCATCAAAAAACATATAAGTATTCTTTCAAATTTAAAAAGCGTTTTAATAGCTAATTTTTGCGAAAAGCTCAGATAACGTATAAGCCGTTGAGTCGTGGAATCAACAGGAAAAGATACTTCTCTGCTTTCTACATTTTCGTTCTTTACTGTTCTCCCTTTCTTCTTTTCTCTATTCTTCTCTCCGTTATTTATTTCCCTTTATTCCCCTTCTTCCTTCCTCTCTCCGTGTCCCACCGTTTCCTCTTTCAGACGAATTAACGATTGGGAGGGATAAATAATTTATGAATCCGATAACAGACCGTACCGTAACCGAGGTGACTTAATCTGTCCGTAATTGGCTCGAATGGATCGTCGAAACGATGGTTCGACGTTAACTCGCTTCCGCATAATTCGATCAGATCACGTTATTTACCTACGTGTTCCAATATCCTAAGCGAATCGACGTTTCGAAAGGATTCTCCTATTCGCACATCCGGTCTGGATTAAGGTATATCGAGGAATTTTTGCGAAGCAACGGGTGAATTTCACTTCGTCCGGCCACTTAGAATCCTTTTGCTCCTTCCAAGATGATGGAAAGACGGTAACGAGCTTGCCAAGTCACCTTTAACCAACCAACTGTCTCGCCGTTTCTTCTCTAGTTGTTTGTCGCTTCCATTTCTTCGAGAGATGATCGTACGATTGAACAACTGGAACCGCTTTCTTATTACGTGTCGATGAATGTTCATCGCGTAATCGAATAAAAATTGTCTTCCGTTATCTTGCAAGAATTGGATCGAGGCAACGTACCAGTGACACGAAACGAAGTGGCAGCGAATATAAATTGCTGTTCTCCTGTCTGTGTAGATATTGGGCAGCCAAACGGAATATCACTTCGTTCATAAAGCCCTACCACACGCAAGGAACAAGAGATCTGTACCTCACATGAGAAGGTTGAAAGTGGATCCGTTGGTAAGTGATTCCTTGAAATACACCGGGTTTTTATCGTTTCTTTTTTCTCATAGAATTTTCGTTCCATCGTCATATCACATTTATTATTCGCAAGGCTGAAATTTCACTCTCAAAGCGTCCCTTTAACCGTTCGCCGTAAATTTCATCGATAAAAGATTGTTATCGTCTTTTAGAAAAATCAATGTAGCATTTCGAATAATAGCTTTCACGGGAGGTCGCTTTGAAAAGTCCAAAGGAACGTATTCTTTGGCTCGTGGGAGGATACGTGGAACTCGGTTTGAAAAGCCTCGTCCGGACTACCGATATAAATGTAAATGAATACGTAACTTCCAGCGACATGGAGGGCATAATTGGAAAGGGAACAGATTGATCGGGTAAATTACGATTGTTCGATCGCGTTGAGTGCGGCCGCGATATTGTCATCGATCACTTCGCAGAGAACGTTCCGTTTTTTATTATACTTTCATAAATTTCCATCGTTCTATATCCGTTTCCCGACCCTTTTACTCGATTCTGAGAACGCGAGAAACTCTAACCAAACAGTCATTATTTTCCCATTGTTTGCTTCAGGTCATAGAAAAATGGTCATAGGAAAATGTCAAACGAAAACGAGCGAAATCTGTCTTTAGACGCATTCCTCTTGCTGTAGTTTATCCTCCTCGAAAAACGTTTGGTTTCCACCGAGGGGAAATATTTGACGTTCCCGTTACCATTTTATCGCTATTTTACCCTTTTTCTGTTGACCATTCTGACTATTTATGATCTCGTCCATTAATCATTCGACGAAGCTCGTAAAAGAGAAATTAACTACTTGGCATTTTCGAGGGGTCGGAGTTCTCGCGTTGGTGTAAGGGTGGATTCGAATAAATGTTTTAGGTGCACACAGCGGTGCAACAACCCGGATTCAAGAGGGTGAAGAGAGGCTATAAACCTCTCAGCGTGGATAATCTCGTGCCACCGTACCAAATGAGTCAAATGAATCCTGGTAATAGAGATCCGTCGGATCCGTTCTTCCAATATCAATGGTACTTGAAGAACACTGGACAAAATGGTGGCAAAGCGAAGTTAGACTTGAACGTGAAGGCAGCCTGGGCTCAGGGTGTTACTGGAAAAAACGTTACCACAGCTATAATGGACGATGGTGAGATTCCACTTGGATTTCTTTATTTTAAACTATTTGGATAATGGCGTAATAGTACCATTTATTAATTTCATCTTCTTATCGCTAACTCTTACTGCTACTGTATTTGCTGATCGTTTCGTTCCTTTGGTTCTCGTCTTTGTTGCGGCCGTTTCTCTGTTGCACCGTCTTACATTTTGTAGCATTTTGTAGCGTTCTTTCCGGTTCGAGCTTTGTCAATCTTTCTATTTCTCTTGTCGATTATATTTCCTTCACTTTATTTATACACTTATTTAAGTGTATTTATACACTTCTGCCGAACTGTATAACATACTTGCTAAAACTATTTAGATATCACTTCAGACGTACTATTGGATTTTCACACTGGCATAGAAATGCAGCGTTTACGATATCACGGAAGCGGATTATCACTATTTTACATATACATATTACACGTATTTTCTAGGTCATGTAGATACGGATACGTAGGACGATTTGGCGCGATTTAACGGGCATAATTTTACCCGTGGCATCTGGAAATCTCATTAACAGAAAACGTTTTAACTTAAATTACGCCACGCATGAATGTCTTGTATTCCCGAGGTTGGTTGTATTAATTGCACGTCGACTAGCATTACTAGGTAATCAGTTACTGGTGCTATCGCGACATAGCTTCATTAATTATCGTTATACATTGTTTCCTCGTATACTCTAATATTCGTTTCTAATCTTTTGTGGAAAATAGCTTTCACTGGTATCGTGCAGAATAGAAGATAACTGGGTAGTAAATCTTTTTTGTAAATTCTTCTAGTCTATTTCCATAAACGTGATAACAAGGATACAATGTAATCGCTTTAGCAACATGCATATTAATGTACGCGAACGAAACACGAAGAGAAACCTGTATTTGGACTTCGTGGATTGATTGAATCGTACGTATCGTGCATTGTTTCATACAGAGACGAGGGATTTTCAGCGATAGCCGATAGCTAGTGGATCAAAATCGATGTAACAAACCCAGTTCTGTGATGATACATTCTGTGATGATCCTATCGCTCTGTTCGGTTATAAAATCACGAAACTCGACATCTCGTGGCTTTTTTATTCTCTTTGCATTGCTGTAAACAATTTTTGGAAACCGATTCTCAACGAGTTATCGTTTTTGAATAAATAAGGATGGACCAGCTTGATATCCGACTGGATTCTGTGCAAAATATTTGTTACTCGGTATCGCAACAGTGCTCCACTCGCGAACATTGAACGAACAGATATGCGTTTCCATCGTTTGCCTATGGATTTTCGTTTTTTTTGTTACTTTTCAACGATTTCTTGCTTTCTTTTTTTTTTATTTCCTTTTTTTAGTGTGGCTGTTATTGGATCATATATCGAAGTCGCTACGTTCAAATAAAAGTTGGATTTACACTGGCAGTTGATGTATGGACTGAACGTTCTAAAAATACAAACTTCGTTTCGTGGTAAATAACAATTTCGCCACATCGCTGTTCGTGATATAGCAATTGAGCCAGTCATAACTTCACTCATCGACTTCTATGATAATAATGCATTTGCTGGTAGTCAGGAACTAAACTCACATAGTTAAACTAATGTCGCAAAAAATAATTCATATCTTTGCTTATCGTCCAATGAAAATTAAACGATACTATAAAAACATTTGTTATGACGTTCATAACTTCATGACTGAATTAGGTATGATTCTTTTACGATGTAATTAGACGTTACAGTAGCAGAGAGAATATTTTATTTAAATGTTTCATAAGAATTGAATATATCTCGAAATTAGAAATGCTCGAGTATTTTGTTGCTTTTTCCGAAGAAAGAGGATTTTTCGCTATTAACGAAGAATTCCCATTCTGTAAATAGCAATCGATAGTTCCTGATAGAAAGGCGTGTAACTGATGGCCAATCTCGATCGTTTATTAAGTCCAGAGCCTCGATATCGTCTCTGTTAAACTGTAATCTGCGATATCTCGTGATACAGCTTGTTAAAGATTTTAGCCTTTTACGGCTTTACCTCGGTTCTATCGATTTCGCCCGACAGTCATCGTTCGGCAAACATAGCGATAATATCCCGCCGTTAGCGTTGTCGACCACGCAATATTACGAGTTTAACGCCGCACGAAACTCGTTGATACTTTAGATAAACAAATTGCTCCATTATTTGGTTGACTTTGATCATTTCGCCCTAATCTTCCGGTAATCTGTTCGAATAAAGTGAATTGTATAATATTCGACGAATAAAGCATTGTTTCGTGGATTTAGAAGATTAACGATCAGGAATTTCATCAATTCGCGAGTCAATAGTCGTAGAAACTCCAATTATATCTCGTGTATGTTAAATCTATGGTACTTCATGAAACTTTTCGATACTTGAATATACACATTTTTCTACGAATATCTATATCATATGGATTACGCGAAAAATTTGGAAATTCGATTAGCAACGTATCGAGACTCGACTACGATGAAAGTATCGGTAAAATACGAAGCAATCTGAATGGTTCACGATGATATATTAATTATGTTTTATTTTATTTTAATTGTATTTTATATTTTATTTTATTATCTTAAGTTATATTAATTAATAAGTTTTAACGTTCAGCGGAAACAGCTTTAATCCCGCGTTATAAGACTATGGAATACTAACTCCGCGTTATAAGACTTTAAAGTATTTCAGTCTTTCCCATCAAACGTGATATGTAAATATCTAACGTTGGAGAATACGCTGATGAAATCATTAAGTAAAAGGTCAGTCGTGTTGCAAGAGAAGCTTCATCTTTACACGGAACTCGGGCTTAAAGCTCTCTTCGAATGATTAGCCCGCGGAAACTTTTAATGGACTTGGCGTAATCTTCAAGTATCTCTAGTGTTTCTATTCCTTGGTCTACCGGATTACGTATTCTATTTTGAAAACGTCGGTTCTTTATTTTTGTTCCAGGGGTCGACTACATGCATCCGGATCTAAAATACAACTACGTAAGTACGATCACTATACGCAAAAGAAGAAAGTATGGTGATTATTATACGTAACCGTGGTTCAAGCGAATACTCCGAACACATATTGTAGAAATTCGTTATAAAGTCGATGTCTGAAAGGTTGAAAAATTATGTGGGAGATCATTCTGTTTACCTTCCTTTCAACGCGTTTGCTGCCACATCTCGGTGGCGTTCTATTGTAACCGCAACACATTCATAAGGTACATTAGCATATACTGAATCGCACGCGTTGAAATTCAAATCGAGTTCGTAACCATTTTATCACGACGAACGGGCGACGATAAAAATCCGCGGAGCGTCCATTTTGTGGCAGTCGTCGCACTGATGTCCTACCCAGGATCTACTCGAGCAGACGGCCATTGTTCCCCGGTATAACGTCGTTAATCAACGCGACGAGGTGTCTTTACCAGCGGTCTTTGTCCTGGGAAATGAAACCCGACCCAATGGAAAATCACAGGGAAACGTATCGCACGGCTTGGATAACGCACCTTCAGATCTATCAGGGACAATTACGAACGTTTAGAACGTTTTCATTTTTCGGCTGTTGCGATTTGTTAGTTAAAATGCAATTATTACTACGGCGATATATTACAACTGACGAGAGAATATCAACTTCTATCGTTTTAACGAGTGGAAATTCTATCCTCGTAGAAAGCTAGAGCCGCTGAATCTTCAACGTACGCGATATATTTCATCGTTTGCCACGCCATGTAATGACGAATGTTAATCTGTTTTCAAATATAGATCGTTTGGAAATTATTCGCAACGAAATCCGGCGAAATTGCTCGGCTGGACTGAAATATCCTTCTGATTCCAACATCTTTGTCTTATTACGAGGCATTTACAAAAATCTTGAAAGCATCGGTAGCGAGCATATTTGCTGACGAGTACGCGCCTCTAGAAAAACGTCGTTGCCTTGCAAGTTGAAAAATCGTCCGTCGAAGGCGACGACGTACGTGTTACGGAGAATAAACGAAGACAGAGGAGGGACATAATTTCCATTATTCGCGAAAGAACAGTCTGTTTTACGAGCTGTCTTGGCCACGAGTTTCCGAGTGCAGAAGTCTCTGGTACGTTCGATTCAGATCACGTAGCTTAGCTAGCTCCTCGAGATCTACTCGATGTCTTGCAGGAACAAGAAAGTCAGCGCGTTAAAAGCGGTTAGTTAAAGAGGACGATAACGTGTGTCGAATGATGCTGAAGGAGAAGTTGAAGAATTCACGCTCGGAAATTACAGCAAATACTTGGCAGATGTACTTTGGATAACAGCGACGTAGAATTATTTTGTTTCGCGGCGACGACGAGCGCTCAACCTATGTGCTGGGATGTCGAGTTGATGTGGAATATAGTTAAAGCAAACAGTCAGTGGAAACGTTTCATGAATAAAAACAGCAGAGATGTCGTGAACACGTGAAGGGGGAAAAGATAATAAATGGGTGAAGTTTCTCAGGGTTTTTCCAAAGATCGGAGGCTGAAAGGCGGACAGACAATGCAACACCCACGTGTCACAGAGGCTCGTTGTCAACTTTATGAGGGAGGAGACAATAAGGGGAGAAAGTTGGCTGGACGTTAAATGACAAAGGATGGAATTTTCCAGCATAAAAACCGGCAAACTAATTACTATTTCATCCTGATACAATGTTCACCGCGTCGTTCAACGTCGTCGAGGGATAAATTCGCAGATAAGAAAGAAGGAATTCGATGGAGCGAATTTAATAAAGTTTGGTCGAGTGCTTTTTATGACAGGAACGACAATGAATTTGTCAGTGTTAAGTTGGGCCATTATACTAAAACATCTAAAGATTCTGGAATTTTTATCAATGTCATTCAATTAGAGGGTAAAAAATGAGGTGATATGGACGTGAAACGGGAGGAGAAACATGGGAGGGGATTGGGAAGAACGAAGGGATGAACCGAAGGGGCAGTTTTCAAGACGAAGATTAATAGTCGAGCGATACGTCTGTGGATACGAGGAATTTATGGGGTGTAAAATTAATAGGGAAGAATTCCTATGCTGCGCAAATTATGTCGCTGGGTTCTGTGTTCGATTAATTAATGAAGCCAACAAGTCTAGTCATTTTTGTCGGAGATTTATTCTGATTTATCGTTGTACAAATTTGCGAGATATTTTATGCGCGAAAAATTCCCTTGACAACGTGATATTTATGAAGAGCAACGAGGAGATTACCCATGAAATATTAGTAATATTTTTGTCATGACAGAAGTGGCATGAGCTTGCAAGAGCCGTGTAAAAGGAAAAGCTGACATGAAGAACATTGTAATGACAATGTTGAGAGAACTACCGCTTATCAACCTGGAGAACAAGAATTCGATTCTCAGTCGGATAAAATAAAATAATGTCATGATCTGATCGACAACATGGATGACAGTAAGAAAAGGATAATTCCCAGTCGATAACACCAGAATGTAATTTTTAGAATGCGCAGTAAGTAAATAGAAATAACAAATAGAAATTACAAAGATGAAACTTTCAGCAGTGCGGTCACATAAAAGTTACGTTACGAAAGAACAAATAAGCGTATTTCCTTCACCTTCTCATCCATTGGAAAAGCTCCAGGAAACTTTCATCTTAAAGAATATCGCTACTCAGACCAATATCGATTCCCCGGCGTGTTATACTTACCAATCGAATTGCTGTCGTAACGTATTTTTATTTCATCTTCTTAAAATGAGAAAAAAGAATTGGCGTGGGATGGAAATCCGTAGGTTGTCGATCTTCTATCAATTTTAAATTCCTAGAATTCTCCTTGTAATCAGGAAATAGGATACCATTTTCGTTGGAAGATTCAACGAAACTAAAGAAAAATCCTTCGTATGTTTTAGAACGCCAAAGCTTCTTACGACTTCAGCAGTAACGATCCTTATCCGTATCCACGATATACCGACGATTGGTTCAATAGGTGAGTAAAATGATACAAAATCCGTATTACCGTGAAGCTGCAATCTACAGAGTGGAATTTTAACGAAGTTTACAGGATTAAATATTTCCTATATAAGGTACAACCGGCTATTTTTACTAACAAGATTAGAAAGGGCTTGGCCTTGGTTAATAATAACTTGAGAGAAACGCGAAAGCTCGGCACGATCGCGTAATTAATGATTACCGGATAGCAATTAGCGTGGACGTTGGGGTAGATGGTTATTAACGTTGGGAAATTGTTTCGAGTTTTTATTTCAACTCTATGTTGTTTTTCCACGGTGATCGAAGGTGACACTGGTCACCGAGAAGAAGGCAAGGAACAGGATATCGATGTTGCAGCCGGGATAAATCGATGAAACTTTTTATTCGATACCGAGAAATGGACTTTTCAGTTAGCGAATCGAAAAGAACGGCCCTTTCTTCGGTTTTACATTTAAAGTCGATAGGAGGATCCGATGAAACGGTGGAAAGAAACTGATCGCGTAGCTTGACGCAAAAACCTCCTACATCACGACGAGGGAGACTAATGTATTTCTTTTCCAATTCCACTGTTTATTTTAATTTCACTTGGAGAATTATTCTCCATAATTCCCATAGCACAGCTGTCGAGCGGTCGTATCTCTTACGTAAAAATGTTTCCATGAACCCATCATTTATTTCCCGCGATGGCTTACGCAATCTTTTTCCAGCAATTTCTGCGAGTTCCTGCCGTTGACAAGAGCTTTCTACCTCGAATAAATACCGTGAAAAGCCTAAAACGACGAGCGAACGGTTCTACTCAAAGCGTTTCTCGCCCAGCGTTCTTATAAAGTATCTCAGTAAGGGAATTTATCATACGAGTTGCCTATTTTCCATCGGTACTCGTCCTTCGAGATGAAACATTTTTCGTTTCTCAAATATCTCTCTGTCGAATCTTTCCCCTTTAACCTTTCCGCTTTGCATGTTTCGACAGAGAAACATGGATCTCTGTTGGAACAAGTTCATCAAGAAAGAACTTCTAGACAATCGTCCACAACTCTATTAATGATTCACTGAATTTCCCAACGGAGCGAAGAATTTAACGAATCACGCTTCGTTTCGTATATTCAGCGAGCGTATCTATAATTCGATTCTTCGTTTAATCGAAGGAAACGAGTTTATTCAGCGAATAAACGAGGAATTGATTAAAACGCTTTCTGCACCGCCTCTACGAGGAATTTGTCAATCCGATGTGGCATTACACCATGACCCCGTCTTAACGTAATTCATCGTTCTTACTCTGTGTGTGTATGTGTGTGTGTGTGTGAAAAGCTTGATGGAAAATGAGACGGGCGTTTCACGGTGATCGCCTCGATTTGGACGTTGATACGTCTGCGACAAAGTCGTTCATATCCTCTTTATGACGTGCACTACTCGATTTTATTGGCTCAATCAGAACGCTGTAATAAAGCTGGACTCTAAAGCTTTCAGGAACGTGACGAAAGAGAATCGAGTGGGCGTGATAAAGCGAACGATAAAATTCGTTGGAACGTTTGCGTCGCGACTTGGACTCGAGAATCGCGAGATTCCACGTCTTTCCCAATATCTCCGCTGTATCGTGGTACACGCGAAGCTTTCAGCAGTTCGCTTTCTGTCTTCTGAACGCTTCGTTTGCGCCTCCACTTGCTCAATGCAATATCGTGTCGCATGCTTTATCCGTTTGTCGTCAGCGAAACTGATAGTCACGCGGTATTGCTTTGAGGAGTATTTGATCAGACGTTTGGTAGTTCCGCCCGCGTTCACGATAGATGGACTTTTAGAAGAGAAAATCAAAGATGGAATGTAAGTTAAGGAAGGTACTGCATCCTTAAAATTTTTGAGAAGACGAGCCTGATAAAATTTTGAATGTCATCAAACTTCTAACGAACGCTGTCTGTTCTCTGTAATTATTATTAATTATTAATTGGAATTTTGCTTGATTAATTTCTATGATAAATAGCCGTGTCTCGGTTTCCCCGCTTTTTAGTTTAGTCGCACGGTATATTCAAAGATCGTCGTGACTTGCTGTTCCACTCGTCCTTTCGTTAATTACTTTGGGTGTAATTTAACCCGCTTGGCTGAGATTTAATGGCGAAGACGTCACACGACAAATGATCGTTTAACCATTGAGATGGGAATTAATTTGATTCGAATGAATATCGCTCTATAGCTCGAATCGAAGGGATACCATGTAATAGGGAATATTCATTTAATTTTGTTTTAATTAGAAAATACAAAGGTTATAAACGCCAGCAGCATGTTATCACAGGCAATTGTAGATCGTCTTGGCTACGGATTGTATAATAAAATCGTATTTGTCGTGGCCCATTTGCGGTACCTCTGGTACCAGATGCGCTTGTTCAGTTCGCAGCTGTTTCAACCTGACGTACACAGCAATAAAGGCAGCTTATTAAGCGGTAAACGTTCTTGGTAATTTTCCAACGGCAAATTTGCCGCAATAAAATTTTCATTAAACGTTCTTTCAGGTATCGACTATGGCGTTCCTTTGACTGTTCTTGAGTTCGCGACGCGAGTACGCTTGTGACGCGATCGCTCATAAATTCTCATTTAAGAGGATTGTATCCGTTTCGTGGCGATACGTTATTCGTGATTGCGATGAACCAACAGGGAAAGAACTTTTCAAATCTCGTGCATCGTTTGTTTTCATTTCACCCGTCTTGTTTCTTTGCCAATTTATTGCCTTCAGCGTTGCACAAGCAACGAATAACCGAAGGAGGACTACCGTGTAGACGATTCGAAGGAGGAAAACGATAGTTCGTTTTTCCCTCTATGAAATTCCTCGCTCTAACGTTTCTACGAACTCTGATAATCCAGATCCACGAACTAATCGAGTCTCTTCAATTCGATTTACACGCTCTAATCGCTGCTAATCATCCGATAATCAACACCCAGATTCCCAGCACGGAGAATCTGTAGTAAAAACATTTTCCCTGTCACGCAGACACGGCGGGTCTAATTAAGGTGTTATTTTTCTTGAAAGCCACGGAACCAGATGCGCCGGCGAGGTGGCAGCAGCCCGGGACAACGGCGTCTGCGGCGTGGGCGTAGCTTACGACTCGAAAGTCGCTGGGATCCGAATGTTGGATCAGCCTTACATGACCGACCTGATCGAAGCTAACAGCATGGGACACGAACCTGACCTCATAGACATTTATAGCGCCTCTTGGGGACCGACGGACGACGGAAAGACCGTGGACGGGCCGCGAAATGCGACGATGAGGGCCATCGTGCGTGGCGTTAACGAGGTGCGTATTAGTATCACGTTTTTTACCCTCTTCTACATCACCCATAGGATCTTCTTAACGTCCTGAGAGAGACAGAGGGAGGGAGAGAGGGAGGGAGAGACGGATTAACCCCCGTACCTTGAAACTTGCTCGATTATTTATCGCTACCTTCCAAACTCTGTAACCGTAGAACATAGAGAAATATGGAAAAGTTTCTGGTTCGATAAATCTGTCATTTTATGTTGCAAAATCGGTGTCTAAAGGAATTTTAATCGTCGGAACACAGAGCGTAGAAGCAAGTAAAAGAAAGCAGTACAACGATAAATCGTGTCTGTTTTTAACTTTTACGTTCCTGCTGTGCAATCATCATGTGATTACATCGCTCATCGCTGTACGAATTCGCATCACCATGGAATATACAAATTTGCGTTATCGATGAGATTTTGGTAACGAACATCATTGGTAAAACCGTTTGGTATAACCGATGAAATTCTGTTCAAACATAATAAATTATCGATCTGCTCGATGTCGTTTTGACACGTTTACTGTTTGGTGTTGGTTTGAAGTTGCTTTTGGATTTCATTCTACGTTAAAACCGTGGTGACCTTTACGCGAGCCATCACCGTATAGCGTTCTGATTTCTCATGAGAGGGGACTTTAGCGCGCTCCATTTGAAACTTTTATGGAAACAGCGGAATGTAATTTTTACGTTGATAAACACACTGTGACAGCCGTTTCACCCACGATACGTGTCATCCATATTTCAGTAACGTATCGCGATTCAGGCAGGGCACAGAGGAACTTCCCCGTGAGGAACTTGCCGTGATTCGTTTCTACGATACGCAATCTGTTTCTGATATTGTATCTTGTGGGGACGAATGTTATCTAGTTGCTAGTTTCGAACACAAAACGTGACGTTGGCAAATGGTATTAAACCAGGATCGGTTTCCACGGTGAAGTTAATGTGTTTTGTTGTCGTTAGTTAACCAACTGAACTTTCTTTGTCGGCTGAATACGCTGAAAATCATGTTACAGTTACTTCGATTGCAACTGTTGTAACGAAGGTAGAACTTTTAGTTTGTGTACGAAAATTGTGATATTTCATTTGCAATTTATTTTTCAGTCAATTCGCGTTGTTAAATTTTACTGAATTTCCACTGCATTTACGAAAAGGAATTTAAAAAATCGATTCAATTTAATCCGTTGCTATTTTTTGGTGTCGAAAGTTGCGATATTTCATTTGCAATTTATTTTTCAGTCAATTCGCGTTATTAAATTTTATTGAACTTCCATTGCATTTACGAAAGGGATTTTCAAAATCCCTGCATTTTTCAAAAATCGATTCAATTTAACCCGTTGCTATTTTTTAGTGTCGAAAGTTGCGATATTTCATTTGCAATTTATTTTTCAGTCAATTCGCGTTATTAAATTTTATTGAACTTCCATTGTATTTACGAAAAGGAATTTCAAAAATCGATTCAATTTAATCCGTTGCTATTTTTTGGTGTCGAAAGTTGCGATATTTCATTTGCAATTTATTTTTCAGTCAATTCGCGTTGTTAAATTTTATTGAACTTCCACTGTATTTACGAAAAGAAATTTCAAAAATCAATTTAATTCTTTATTACTTTTTCTCCCATCTACAATTTTATGAAATTTTATGAAATTGAATCTTCTTTTCCATCACTGTACGATGAAACGTTTCGCTCGAATTATAGGAACTTTTTTTCTACCTCTGATCTGTGTAACAAGCTTTTACGATGCATCTGCCGTTCCAACATATTTTTTTGTAAATTGATGAAACAATAACACGCTTTATTAATATTTTCAATAATGTTGCATCGCACGCAACTTTTATTTTATATTATTTCTGCTTAATCTGATTTAACTCTCGCACAGTGAATATTTTATTTTACCGAATAAAGAGAAGAGTCGATTGAAAAAGCTTTTATCTCTGTACAATAAATAATTGTACTTATAAAAACAGAGACAAGAGATAAAATCATTCATATAGTTGGACAGAACAATAGTACAGGAAAGTGTAACTTGGAAAGTAATAAACGTGAAATATCTGCATGAATCGAAATTGATTCAGCCACACGGCTTAAAGTGCCTAATAGATTTACTCTGGAATTCTAGTAATCTTTTGCGGGCAAAACTCGAGGGACTAAGTTCAACCTTTAGTGCTTCTCCATTTTACAAGTATATATGACGTAAGTTTAAGCTATGGTTTATGTAATTTACGCAAGCCATAGTATTTACGAGACGTTTCTACGACGTTTCTTATTTAACGATAATTCCACCGTGAAATTTGTTCTCGTAAAGAATATGTGTCTTCCTTTTATCAAAGTTGCTTCCTCTGTAGTTCGAATCACGTACTCCAGCGGCACATACGGCAATTTCCAGGATACGCGTATACCGTGTTCGCAGAGATTTCCGTGTTTTCGCTAAAAACGTTACGACATTTCAGCTTTCATATTTTCCTTGATATTTTTTTGATGCTTAGCATTTCCACCCTCTGTCGCTATTTATATTTCCCACGTTTAATTTACTTATCATGCTTTCCTCTGTTTACTCTCCTAACAATATTATACGACGATTTAATTGCATAATTTTTATCGTTGCTCGGCCTGTCGCAATTTTCAATATTTCACGAGTTATAATAAGTTTGAACGCTGTTCGTATGCAACTTCTACCGAAGTTTCTTTTAATTATCAAATCTTTCTCTCTCTCTCTCTTCGTCTTCCGTCTTCAATCGAGAGAATTTGTTTTTCCATGGGAAGAAAGGTCAAGAGGTAATAAAGTTAATTCGCCAACTTCGTCTTTGCAGAAACGGTGTCCTAATTAACTTTGTAATTGCGCCGTGAATTTCTGACGGTCGTCACGTCAACGGAAGTTGCTCAACGGTGCTTTCAAGCCGTCTGTAAACAAAGTATCCTTCGACTCCATCGATCGTTCTGCGTGAAAGCTCATGAATACATCCTTTGGTTCGCTACTATTCGTCAGAGTTTCGCGTATAGCGTGAATAACATCGAGTAATTAAAGTCTTCCTCGACAGAACGTACTCGCGACGTGCCCATCTTTTTCACGACTTCTTTATCAAGATCATCGTCCTATTTTAAATTTTTTATCGTGGGTAGCATACAGGATAAAGGTAGAATTATTTATTTTACAAGCAAAGTTATCGAGATTCCAAAAGTTCCGAACGAACGTCGTGTTGTACACGTCGTAGATGGAATTGGATTTGTCAAGCATGTAATAAGTACGTGTTTCGAACTCTGAAGGGAGAACACGCAAGACGTGCTTCGATTTTTCCGAGAGAACCCGACCTGTTCGAGTTTCCGCAATTCCCATAAACCACGAACGAGTAGCCAATAATTGCTTCGAATCCAATCAGTGTCCACGTCATTGCGAACGAAAGCGTCGATAATTTTCATCGAAAAGACGGCGTAGTCGAGTAGACTTAATTACCGAGATAATGAAATCGATTCGTGTAAAAGCCACGGACGTAGCTTACGATCACTTTTCCCCATCACGATAATTCTAACTGTGTAATTTAGAGGCAAGGATTAGACAGATTCGAAGAAAAGCAGCTGCATTCGTATTTATTGCTGTCGATGGCTCGCGGCGATCATTAGATTTGGAATGTAATTACGAGAATCGGAACGAGATGTTCGAGGACTCGTTGGAAGCTGGAACGTCGATCGACGCGTAACTGTTTATCGTACTCGTAGCGTGAACGTGACTACTACTAATTAGCCGAGTAATTCATTTCGTCGAATCTCGTATGTTTATTTGCGTTGTGCTCGTCCCGTTGTTGCAAATTAGTTTGATCTCGTGTTTTCAAACTATGTCGAGGAAGCGTGTATTAAAAAGCACGCTCGTCGATTCTTAATTAATTTCCATCGAACTTTTCCAATTGCTCGGCAACTTCTATTTTCCAATTACACCGCCCTATGACGATCTTTCGCTGAGAACGACAGAAGCATCAATCGATAAGTGTCAAGATCCGCTCTGTTCACGGATATTTCAGGGACCACGTCTCCCGTTTCGGAATTTCCCCTTAACAACCAGTCGTCACACACTCGATTTGTGACAGGTTGTTACGCCGCGCTGCCAGCCAATTGGGAGCGGAAGTTCTTCGGGGACGTAGCTGTCGACCGAGAAATAAACTCCAAGTGTACGTGTTTCTGCGCTACGATCTTTCATCTTCGTTATATTTGAGAAATACTTCTAAGAAGAAATACTACTGGTCTCTTAAATTCCAATAAATCGAGAAACTTCATCGTAGTTCTCGCGGAAATGGAACGTATGGCAATTTTACTTGCAAGATATTTGTCAAGCCCCAGACAGAAAAAAGAAGTATGAAACTAACTTTTATTCGCTGACTTTTTCGGTTAATTTTAAATGTAAAATGTCCTTGTCGTTAGAATTAAATTTAACCGCGTAACGAGCAGTAGTAGAGGCGAGTCATTATAATTTTGGCCAAAACAACTCGAGCGTAATTTAAATGAGAATTTAAATTGTCTACAAGTTAACAGAGATTTTACACGTTTAATGTTTGATAAACTGGATATACCTGGTTCACAGGGTCGAAGAGGATTAGGTAACATTTACGTGTGGGCTTCCGGTGACGGCGGTGAAGAGGACGACTGCAATTGCGATGGCTATGCAGCGAGTATGTGGACTATTAGTATTAACAGCGCCATCAACGACGGGCAAAACGCTCATTACGATGAGAGCTGTTCGAGTACTTTGGCCTCGACGTTCAGCAACGGCGCTAAGGATCCCAATATTGGAGTAGTAAGTGGCATGAAACGTACCACAGACTCTGCGAGCTTGCTCGAATTTTAGGGGATTTTTAATGGATTCGTGAGATTCGAGGGCTCTAACAATTTTATGGGATATACGTATAGAACTGGGGTATTTTATGGGAAATATGTATAGAACTGGCGGGGTATCTTATGGGAAATATGTGTAGAACTGGGATTACGGAGGGTCTTTAGACGACGTTAATGCCTCGAACTCTCCAAATATTTATGAATTTTGAAAGTCTTATAGACTTAGGATAAGAATCAGAGGATAAGACGAGAACTTTGAAGAGTTTCGAGGATTATCGGAATTCGATGATTCGTCGTAGAAAATTAGAAGATTCGACGTTTCTTTATATTCTTTCCTCGACGTTTAATATCCTTTTAAACAATTTAGCGGCGCGATTATTGTATAGAAAGTTTGTATTTATCCTTCGAAGTGTGTTAAACTTTCGATTAATTTTCGACAGTCTTTCTGTTATAAAGTTTCCTTAGAATCTTCGATATTTTTGCGAAGCGTTTGCAACGTGCCATCTCATCGTACACGAAGTTACAAGCCATGTTTGTGGAATTTGCTATTCGAGTTGCGGTCGAAGTCACGATAACGCAATTTCGCAAGTATCTGGAACACGGCGGAAAGAATTCCAGCTTCGCGGAGGAAATACGCGAGGACTCAAGTAAAAATAAGTTAATTTCGTGAACACGAGCCAAGAATCTTGCTGCTCCGCTGGTACGTGCGACTCGAACGAACCATGTTAACATCTCGTAGACATTTCCCGCGTTTCTTTCGATATTTTCTTATCAAATATATCTTACAATTTTCACACTTGGTTTATTATATTAATATGTTCCCTCGTGTAGTAAATGAACGCGCAAACGAACAAGACGAAACAGCGTTGAAAGTCGTGTCCACTGTACGAAGAAACAGTAACAGTGATTCTTATTTCTCGACGTAGCGCAACTTGCACCTACTTGGAAAATTGCTTTGTTACCGGATTGTTAGTTAATGACCAGACAAAGGTCACTCTCTAATTAGAGTGGATAACAGTGGCAGTTCGTGTTACCTCGGTGTCAGGTCACCCGATATATATATCTGCGTCTTCCGATTGCACGAACCTTCCTTTCAGCGAATGATGTTGAGATTCAAAGAAGAAAAAAACGAAGAAGAAAGTCGACGAAAGCGGACCTTGGTCAAAGCCGATTTTCTAAGAAATAGATAAATTGACTGAGGACGAATATCGTATTTCGGCTGCGAAATATCAACAACCATCGATGATCGTAATACGATCCTTCTTGTTCGTGCTCGCGAGATGGACGAAAAAAACGAACTGGCGAATTGAAAGAAGGAGCTGTTAAATTGGGATAAAGATCTAGGTAGGAAGTATAATATCGCATAGCGAGGTATAAAATGCCGTCGGGCAACGTGTAGGCGTGAGCACACACGAAGAGAAAGCTCGTCAATTTTTTACAGTTCACTCGGCGCACGATAAAGGGTATAAGTGATATCGTAAGAAGGCTCTCGTCGAAATTTTATTCCACGGCTCGACAAGACTGGTTCCTTTTACCTATCAAGTGGAAGGAAGTTAAGATAAGAAGTTTATGAATGTATGATGGCAGGATCAGAGGGAATTACCTGTTTCAACTCCTGCGCTGCATTTTTCCAGCGTTATTACGGTGCTTAACGTGGGCCACTTTTAACGCAGCAGTAGATCACGCTAGTCTAGGGAATTGAGGAGCATCCTGCTGAAATAATATGGGCGAAATGCTGGCTGGGGAAATAGAAGAACTCCCGGTTGCTCAGCAGGAGCGCCACGTATCCTCTGGTAAATAGAGGCGTCTTCGTTTAAAAAGCAGGAAAAATGTCGTTGGCGCGTAAAGGCCGTGCGAACGTTGAATTTAATTTCCTGTTAACTTTACGTGGATCTTCCTGTGTGGTAAATATCCATTTGAGAGAAAAATTATCACCAGTTGGCGACGAAAGTGTTTATCGTGAAGCGAGCACTGCATCTGAACGTGCTGTTTTACAGTTTTATCACTCGCTTCAGCGAACGAGGAATTGCTTATAAAACATATAAGAAAACGTGCAAGTTTTTCCATCGTCTATCTTAAAGTAAGAATTCTCGAAGCTAGTCCTAAGTGTATACACAATTTGAAAGTACTCTCCAGAGTAACTATCGTATAAAACTCCTAGATGGTTACCCACTTTCAGAGGCGAGGAACAGCAACGAGAAGAGGGAAGATGATCGCGAACTGGAATGAAATTTTGCCCCGGCACGGTCCTTATTATTCGTGCAGCAAAGACGAGATTAGATGGTTAGTCTGATGGTTAGTCGTGTCGAGACACTTTGCGCTCGTTCAATCTGAGATATCTTGCTTACGGGATGTTTGAAAATTATAGATCAACTTGGGCTTTGCGACTAGTTGACGTATTCTAGGAATTGGGACGAGAGAATAGGTATTCGATACGAGGACATGGACACACATTATCCTCCAGAGACGTTGGATCGATATGCGAAACAAGATGGAATATTAAACCATATCTTCGCCTTCCTGCACATGTCAGCTGAAAGAAAGGCTGTTGGCGGAAGCGTAACTCGCGAGAAGATCGTTTTCATCGCTAGGGATTAACGGGGGACGAGAGATTCCTGTTCTTAGCTCATGAAAGCTTTTCTGATTTGCTCGTAAACTTTATACCGCGGCTTTATGGACGCTCATCGTCGATAGATGCTCTGGTATGGAAGCTTCCTCGCGTGAAAAGAAGGATTGCCGCTGTTATTCGTGGTTCCTTTCTTTTATTGACTCAACGAGAACGATCCTCGTGAAAAGCAGTCAACCCGTAACAACAAGGCACGTAGAATGACAAAAGGAGCGAACAGGTGTGATTCGAGGATCCGAGTATATCGCTAAATCAAATGGAGAAATATATCGATCGTTTGAATTTATGAAGCCGGAAAATCGAACGAGCTCGTCATTTCATAACGATGAAAAGCACGGAAAGAGGCAGAAGAAGTGAACAGATAAGAGTTAAATAAAAGATACTGTTTGATGTTGCCAACCACTTCATGAAGCACGCTCGAGAGAAATCGATATTTAAACACGAAAGTTAACGAAGGAAGTTTAGGCTGACGTGGTCGAGGACGAAACGCGAGTTCCACGATAACAAGACTCTGTTTTCGATAATCTTGTATAAACTGGTTGTTAACAACGTGTCACGTCGTTTCGTTCACAACACCCATATCAGCGGCGAGCATGTTCCTGAATAGATTTTGCCCTCGTTCCTGAACGTTTTTGCGCTCGATAGCCGGGACTTTATGGATGAACACGGTCCGCTCGGATTTCCTGCACTCTCTCTCTGTTCCACGAAAATTTCACGGTTGAGCGAGGGGGAAAATAAAGGAGAGAAAATGGGGGTGGACGTCCATGGCACGGATTACAAGGACCACTTTCAAATAAGATTTATTCCAATGCCGATCGTCTGCGTGCTAAGTGAAAGAAAGGGATTACTTTTTTATTTCGATCCAATCGATTCTTTTCGCATTTACTTTTTTCTTCTTCCCCTTCCAAATTGTATCGCTGTATTTTCAACAATTCACCGTAGCTCGCCAAGGTATTTCGCACGCTTGTAGAAACGTTTTATAAAATTTCAGTTCTTACAAGAAATTGCCAGAACCGGCTGCACTATTAAGAAATGGTCGATTTTTGAATTACCTCACCACATAAGGATGTGCTTAGTCTCAAGCGGAGGTTCACTGAAACGATTACTGGCGGATATTTATAGCAACTTTATCGCATATATTTATAGAAACTTTCTCGATATACGCGGAACACGCGCGATTGCACTCGAGGAAATTACAACGTTTGGAAATAGAACGTTTAATTCCTTCTGTACGAATTGCTACGTTCAATCTTCTCGAACGATCCACGCTTTTTACGATCGTTTCAAGTCGAAACTATTCCCATATAATGGCAGCGTACGATACTCGGATTAGCTCGTGCGCGATTCAACGTTCTCATGTGCTTCCGTCTCGCTTGGAAACGCGAAAATATTACGCTGCATTGCGAACAACGGACCGAGCGTCGAGAAGAAAACCCGCTAAAAGAGCATTCAAAATTCCGTCACTTAAAATCTTCCGGGTAACAGGCGCATGACAAACTACCTACGTGAATACAGAGGACGCTTTGAAAACGTAATTACAATTAAAACGTGCTGTAGGGTCATTAAAATGCAAATAACAGTTAAAGTACGTTCTAATTTCAGCCGGTAAATGAGAAAAAGAAAGAGAGAGAGAAAGAGAGAGAGCGGTTACTGACTTGCAATTGCATTTAGACGATATATTTTCCTTTTCTTTTTTCCAGGCCACCACTGACCTTTACGGTAAATGCACGACGACGCACAGCGGAACCTCAGCCGCTGCACCCGAGGCTGCGGGAGTGTTTGCACTTGCCCTCGAAGCCAAGTAAGTGCGCCAGTCAATTTTAATATTATGTCGAAGAATTCTTTGATCTCCTCTCGCCACAGATTGTCCTGTGTATTATATATTCTTACAGTGATATGATAGGGTGGTTGGTAACTGATGGTACAAGCGGAAAGGGGGTGATTCTACGCGAAAAAAGAATTAAATTTTTCCATCGAGACAACGATCTACAGTAAGATCCGTTATAACGTACCGCACGCGTACCGAGCGAAAATTCAAAGACGATTTTCTCGAAAACAAAGCCTCAAACGAAAAATTTTTATTCTATATTTTCGACTTCTTTTTTCGCCTAGAATCACCCCCTTTCCGCTTGTACCACCAGTTACCAACCACCCTGTATATCTTACAGAGCTTGCAACAAGGTTGCAACTAGTACAACCAGATAACTTGCTTTTAATCGGAAGGAAATTCGTTCATTAGCAATCGTGTGATGTAAGTTTTGAAATACGCATATACATTGCTGTTGGAAATTAGTCGCACACTTTTTCCTTATCTTTGATATTAAGTAATTCAGTCAGAAAATTACGGATAAAAGAACCTGCAATGATCTCGACGTTTGTGGCGTGTGATTTGTGCAAGTGTTTATAATGAGACATTGATTTTTGGTAATTAGCGTTTTCTCGATGATTTCACGATTCAATTCTCGAGCATTCTCGAGTTTGTACTTTACTACTTACAGTAATTGGTAAGCTCGATCGATGTTTTAGGAATAAATATAGAATTATTGATCGAAACTTAATTGCAAAACATTTTCTGCTCGTTTATATTTAACGTTTAATTTGCATATTCAAATTTCGCTGGCGAACGGAAATAGATAGACGCTTACGGTTAAACGAGAACGATACGGGCTCGGTATTTTCGCGATACTCGTTTTTCTATTAAAGGGAAATAGGGTAAATGAATGATTAACCGCGCTGTCGAGCAAATAAATTTTACACGAATATCGACGATGTGAATTAGCAATTTCGATAGCCATCGACGCGAGTGCTGACCCATGGGTGTTAAATACCGAAGATACTTCTCCATCAATGGTGACGTGGGTAGATAATTAGCAATAACGTTAATTTGTATCTACCATTGTGACTCTGTTATACGCGTATAGAGAGAATTCGCAAGCAGAGGGCAAAATTGCTACGCAACATACGAATAAATTATGATGTACGTCATATTTCATTTCGAAAGCACGAGGAGCGACCAAGTACGAGAAAAATAAATAATATTAATATTACTATAATATTATATATTATATATAATAAATAATATTATTATAATTTGTACCCTGATTCTAACTCGCGTTAAGGTTCAACTGTCGTGCAGTCGCACGAGAGATCGAAAATACTCGACGCGAATGATCTGTAAAAAATATAACAGGAAATTTATGGCAAAGGAAAGAGAACAGGAAAAGGGTCGAACGAAATATGAAGGTTAAACGGCAGAAGAGAGATAAAAAGTGCGTCGAGTAAAAAGAGATAGGAAAAAGGTGGTAAAAGGGCGTGATGCAAAGGAAAGCATGGAAGGGTAAAAAAGAAAAAAAAGAAGAACCGATGTCAAACAACGATGGAAGAGGTAAAAGGTATAGTAAAAGAGAATGAAAGAAAAACAGAAGTAAATTGCAAAACTAAAAGTATAAAACAGAGAGGAAAAAGTACGGTAAAAACGGAAATCGATTATAGATAAGAGAAGTTGGTTCTGATACTTGAGGTGAAATCGATATTGTATAAAACGCGGCAAGAAATGAAACGATTTAAAGAAATGAAGAAAGATAAGATAATTTAAGGAATATTTTATTATTTCTAAAGGCTCGATAGTTTCATGATATTATCGTTGCACTGCAACACCCGTAATAAACTGCAATTTAGAAGAGAGCCATTCAATTGCAAATTACCACGCTATACGCTTTCAGACTTTTTGTAGCCGCATCGGCGTGAGAGTGATCCGAAAGCACTAAAAAGCGGCAAGTACCATCTGCCTGAAATACGGTGCAGCTTACAGTTTTATCGTTCGTTCAGTAACGAACGATATTGCAAATTGTGACGTAAACGACGCTGCGTAGGTATCGCGTTTGATATGAAATATTTAGCATCGCGAACGATAAAAATTGATGTAATCGCCCTACTACAGATCTCTAGAGAATTTTCTACAGAATTATAGCTATCGCACACTTCCACGTACGAGATTTAGACCAGATCTTGTTGTATCGTATTTCTTGAAAATTTCGGACCAGATATCGTTGATCCGTTCTACTGAAAAATCACGGGTCGATAGGAGCAACTAAAAGGAAAGGAATGGTTCGAAATATTGCAGGTGAGAATGTACCTGTAGGTATGAATGAATCGCGATAATTTCGAGAAACGATCGTTGGAAACGACAGCGAGGATAAATTTCAACTTATTCAAAGGGGTAATTGGGCCGCGATTCAAACCATGCGCTGGTCGTTGGGAGTCGTGAAAATTGAAAAACAGAGCAGCAGCTTACGGAGAGCAAAAGCTGCGCTAATGGGGGCTCCGTGTTTCGTCGAACACAGTCGGTGAAACGTGACCTAGTAACAGAGGATGTGACGTTGAAAGGCCGAGGTTTAATGCACCACGCTGTCTCTTCGATGCTCGCGTGTTTTCTGAGCCCTGTGTTTTCTTGTTGCAGTTCCTTTGATCGTCCACTGATACCGGCGAATATCGATTCCTTTGCAAATGGTTGGTTCCTCGGCAAACGTACCGAAAATGTTTCCCTTCCTGCCTCTAAACTCGGTACAGACATTTTTACCGAACGAGTTCCAAAGAATTTCGCACAACAGCGCGCTCGATAATTAATCGGACCAAGTCAGTTCAACTTATTCGTATTTAATCGAACGTGTGATTTTCTTTTGTTGAATTTCCACAAGCGTATTAGTGTTACGAATTTGTCGATGGAAGATCAAAGAGTTTTTAATAAATTTCATAGAATCGAATACAATTATGTAAAAGAGAAGCATACAATGAACCATTGATTCTAATTTCAGTCCGCAGTTGACCTGGCGTGACGTGCAACACTTGACGGTCCTAACGTCGAAGAGGAATTCGCTGTTCGATGCCAAGGGAAGATTCCATTGGACGATGAATGGAGTTGGTCTCGAATTCAATCATCTTTTCGGTTACGGTGTATTGGATGCTGGAGCGATGGTCGCTTTGGCGAAAAATTGGAAAACTGTGCCGCCACGGTATCACTGCGAGGCTGGTTCGGTGCTCGAAAGTCAGTGAGTATTTTCGTGCTGCTATCGATTCCGCCTTAGGGGTTCGTAACTAAGAGGGGAGGAATGCCTTGTCCTTTTCTATTTCCCTGCTCGAGAGTCAAACACCATGTAGATCGAACAGCGAACGCTTACTAAATTATGATTCGTGGATGACCGAGGTATCGATTTTGGCCTCCTCGATTTCCTCCTGTAGCGCGTTACATTCTGCTACACTCTGTCTGCTTTAGTCTACACGCGATTAATGTTATTTTTCTGCTTAACGCGTTTTCCTTGCATCGACGTTTCTGATCGGGACACGTTTCCCTCGATAACCTTTTCCCAAGGAATTTGCTGTAGCGTTTAAGCTCCTTCGCTAGTTCGACGACGAACGCCCGTCAATTTCCTTTTCAGGGAAGTGACAAGCGATCGATCGATTCTGTTGAAAATAAAGACTGATGCCTGCGCCGGTACCGAGTACGCTGTCAACTATCTGGAACACGTGCAGGCCGTCATTTCCGTGAACGCCACACGCCGAGGTGATCTGGAGTTGTTCCTAACTTCTCCCATGGGGACTAGGTACGTCGACCAGTTTAGCGCAGGTTGTTGGTCGTTTTGTCCTAAGATAGTTCTAAGATTTTCAGTTGAAACGTCACAGTTAACGGAGAGACCGATTTCAGATCGATGATCCTTAGCCGAAGGATAAACGACGACGATCACAGAGATGGCTTTACGAAATGGCCTTTCATGACGACTCACACCTGGGGAGAGTATCCTCAAGGCAGTTGGTTGTTGGAGGTATCGAAATGAAAATTTCAGTTAATAAGTTTCAGTTAATTAATGGTAATGAAATTAGAAACGTTAATATATTTTGAACAGTCGATAAAGCTAAATTTCTTTCAGGTGAGCTTCAATACTCAAACTCCGCAACACGGTTGGTTCAAAGAATGGACCCTGATGCTGCATGGCACCAGAGAGCCCCCTTACACTGGGCTTCCGGCAGCGGATCCGCACTCGAAATTGGCGATCGTGAAAAAGGCTCACGAGGAGCGATCGTCAGCCATGTAACGACGATCCTGAGGACCCTAGATACGTTCATATCGAGAGATGTTCACGCGACTAGTCTTATTGTTTAAGGATCTCATTTGTACAGGCGATGAAACAAAATTCGAGCGCAACCACGCTGTCTTTTCTTAATCGTTCGTTGGTTACTTGTATGAAGAAGCTTCGTATATGGACAATTCTGATCTCTGATATCGGCAAGTTACGTTCGAATTTTATGTTTGAACAGTTACGTTTCTTGCGAACATCCCTGTGATATCGTGTATTATTTATGCCTGAGTAATTTCTCTTGTTGTGATATCGTTGTGATATCGTGTATTATTTATGTCTGAATAATTTTGCGTCGTGCTACTTATCATCGTTGTTTTTATCTTTGTGATTATTTATTAGAGTATTTATTAGAGGCGAACAACATGCGCGTTTATCGATATCGTGTTCGAATTCTTTCGATGATCTCTCGTCAATATCTTATTTCACATGATTCGTTCAACGTTAAAAACTAATCTAGAAATTACGAAGTTGACATCTATCTAAATTACGTTTACTGTTCATTTTCCGAGTAATCACTGCTGCGTGAGCATTCGAGGAGACTAAACGAAGTTCGACGGCTAGGGAAACCGACGATTTCAGTTTCATTCCACGAGGCATGTCCTTTCGCTAACGCAAAGAAGCATTGAATATCGAACAAAATATCGAGCAAACTATCAAACAGAATATTGAACAAGATATTGAACAAAATATCGAACAGTATTGATGTACGAAAGGTATCCTCAAATTTAAGAACGCTATGCCAAAGAGTCTCAATTGGGAACAATAATCATTCGGAATTGACCTCGCAACTCGACGAGCCCGTCCGTATCCATTTATTACCAATTAACCATTGAATTCGTAACTGTGTTTTAGCGCGTGTCGAGTTGGGAGGGATTACGAAACATGGAAACGAGCAGACAGGAACAATGACGGTCCACGCGTGTCAACGTTTGCGATTTTCCCTGTAAGATTTTTTCGAAAGCATTTCAGAAGCATTTCGAAAGTTTCTCGAACGATACGAATATTTTCGATGATATATCTAATCGTAGATTGTTAGATCTTCGACTATATATACACGAATTTCTCAAGAAACGAAACATTACACCGATTAAGCGACTCAAGACTTTAAATTAATCGATCTACATGCAGAACTTTGAACAGAGGATTACGTAACATTTCGTTTCTTGGATCTAATTTTTTTATGAACGACCCCGGTCAGACTGTTCTTTTTATCGGTAAGATTTTAGCGCGCTTCAGATGTTACTACATCTACAAATTTCCTATTCCGATCGTCAGACATTTCTGTCTCTAACAAGTATTCGCGCGAAGCGTACTTATCTGTAACTTATTCACCCTTGAACTTACATATCCACGAGTGTCGAATCCTTCACACGACGCACAGCGTACTTCCGATAATAAGGATAATTTTTTACAAAATTTATCGATAATTCGCCAGACGAGGAACAACCGCGCGAGGAACGACCGCGGAAAGAGATACATTATATAAATATATATCAGTAGCGAGTCGAAATTCGAGACTTTCTCGTTAGTATAGAAAATTCTTAACGATACGTAGAAGCAGAAGAACACAATGCCGGTTCGACGTTCGCACGCATGGACCAGTTTGATTCGAAGCACGCAATCGATCCACTTTGTCGCACGCTCTTATTAATTTATTATATCGCGTTCGATTGTATTTCTCTGAGAACGTTCCAAATGAAACGGTGTTCTACTTTTTAAGAGGCGATTGGCCGGTTTGCTTATGTACTCGCTGATACTGTGTTGTGATTTCTCCATTATTCCATGTGCTTTTTGTAAGACGAACAAGAGATTATTTCGCTAGGGCGTGTCCACTAAATGCTCCCTCCAGATCGGCAGACGTTTCGTGACTTTACGAGGGAAAAACAAAAGAGTCTCGTCGCCAGGGACATCCATCAGTATTATACGATCGGCCGACGATTGATTACCAATCGAGGAAACTCTTGCAAGTTTCGTTACTATTAATGACACCGACGCCTCTTGTCGGCTAGAGGATAATTGTAAGATTGTTTCAGATCTACGTATGTATATCAATGAGAAGGAAGACTCGATGGCGCGATTGGGATTGCGTGCATTCACGTTTTCACGCGTTTTCGCGAACGTGGCCACGAGGTTGGGCTCCCAATCTCGCCACAGAGTCTTCCTCGAGAAACGTTCCATATATTTACACGATCTCTGTGTGTGCTCGTATATAAAGGAGCCTCTTGTTTTATTTAAGAAACGTGTAATTCAGTAACGATCGTAGAATGAGACTAATCGAAAGAGTTAACCGAAGTGGAAGGCACAGCTGTTAATTAACAACGAGCGAATTATCCACAGGAAACATGCACGCGCTGTACTATATAACGACGTCGTAATCTAACGTCAACTTGGCCGGTGCTCGCCGCACTGCACATAAACGTTTGCCCGAAGAATTTTAGGATTTCCGACCTTGCGAACGCGAAGGAAGGCGACGCGCAGGTTAAACGAGAGGATAGAAAAGAGAAGAATATCATATAGAAATCAAAAAACAAAAAAAAAAGTATATGAAAAAAAGAAATGATAAAAGACGTGTAGATACTCTAGATACGTAGAGATCAGAGAGTTCGAAACTTGTGCATAAACATTGAGGAAGAACATCAACAGAAATATACATATTATATAGTTGAAGTGAATTTAATTGATCTTATTCTGTACGTGATGTAGGTACGTGGATGAATAAAATCTTTATTTTTTGGCCTGCATCGTTTTTATATGCTGTACCCGCGATCCATTCACGTCGCCGCCTCCTCATCCAAGTCGAACGATTTCTGGATAATCGTCACCCTTCCTCGCTTCGTTTCTCTTCATTTTTATTCTTATCACGAACACTCGAGTCAGCCAGTAAAACGTTACGACCGATTCGGACCGTTCTTCCGTTCTCTGTCGATCTACGAAGGAATGTTCTTTCAGTTTTCAAGAAACTATCGAATCAAGAGAAACACCGTACAAGATAACGTTGACTGAAGGAGAACAGACTCTAATTGCATCAGAACTAAGTAGAATATCTCGTATCGAGAGCAAAGTTTAGGATCACAGTTATAATTGTTTCTTTTTAAACGTACGGCTTCGTCGCTCGGATCTATATCGATCAATTCCGAGTTTCGCAAGTTCTCCCGGCCCTCAACCAATGCCAATGACGTCCACGCGCGTGCATAATTCATCGTCGAGGTCCACTTCCGGCAAACTTGTTCCAACCGTGTCCTGTTATTTTCTGAATTAGCGGGAATCGAGGAAACAATCAGTAGATTGTATCGCAAGTAGATTGTCTGAAAAGTTTCTCTCGTTTCATAAGGTGATAATAGGTGAACGACAATCTCTGTTTTATATTATTTTCTGGAATTAGGTATGATCCATTTCGTTCTATTTCTATTATTATGTTCGTGCGTAATTCGATAAACTGCTATAAAACAAAAAACATCGTGCGTCTATTATTTCCTTATAAAACGAAACATAGACACGTATCATGCGTATTCATGATCATCTAAAGAAATAAAGAATTCGATGGTTTTTTTTCTTCTTTGAAGATAATTCCACAGTTCTGGAACACGCAATTCAAAAATTCCCTGCAGAAGATCCCATAGTTCTCGACATCGGCACCGATTCCGCTACAGTACGAAATTTAACGCGTGAAGTAAGGCTACTGCATTGATCGATGATACGAAAGAAAATTACAATTAATCCATAGAAAAGTACAAATATATGTTTCGCGTTAAATCGGCAAGAATAATTGCGCGGTGTACGTACGTGGACCATCCCATAAGTAAAACGATTTTTCTCAGAGTAAAGTTTAAAACAATACGAGTAGTTGTATACAATCGGAGTTTGAAAAAAATTGCAATAGAAAACTTCGCAGAAAAAGACAGCGAATTATGGGAAAAAAATAGAAGAAAATTTATCATTGATCGATTGCCAATTAGCAGGTAATTTTTTATTTTCATCTGGTAATACGTAAACCAACGACTCATATTTATAGGGTGATCCAATATAAAAAAGTAAACAATCGTACCATAAACAAAAGAAGCGAAACGCTTAGGAACTGTACTGGATATATTAGAAACTGTATCGATTAATCAGCGGGAAATCGAAACCGAAGATAAATAAAATGACGATATCTGATGACACAACGATGATTAAACCAATGTGGATATCTGTAGTACAGCTACGAGAGGAAATTAAAACTGCACGATCGAAATTATTGAGAATGATGCTTGATGCAGTACGGTAGGCGAGGAAAAACGATATAGAAAACACAAAATACACAAAAATAGTTGGTTACCAACTGTAACTGTTGAAAAATATCAGGTCAAAATCAACACGCACCAAAATACGTAAAACACTGTGTGTTACTACTACCAAGGCGACTACACAGGTCACATGCACTGGACAAATATCCGCTGGAACATTGGTGAAAGCGAGGAGAACGAATGTGAAGGAATAAGTGGAACGAGTAAATAGATCGAGCGAATGCTGGTAAAACAAGCATTGCAAATTGCGCGAAAACGCTATAAATAATAAGATTGTTGCGTGAATAAAGAAGAGGAATTTAAAAAAAAAAAAAAAGATCGTCATAGCATGTTCCTCTGGAACACTACGTAACTTGGTACGTAAATAAAAATTTATGGAAAAGAAAGCAACGGCGCGTACAAAGAATAATATTATTTTAAGCGCTGTTTAACGCGCCGCGACGAGACAAGTCCGCAGTGTGACGTAGTCGACGGAGGTCGTAAATCTCCGTTACAATTTCTATCGACGAAGTTTCGCGCTAAAGTTCCCTACGACCCGTTAAGACGGTAAGGATAGTAATTTTAGATGAACGAGACTCTCGCCGATTAACACGGAACATTTAAACTTTAATACAACAATTACACGGGATACACTGCGAGTTTGTAATAGTTTGTATCGTCGTCGAAATAACTCCGAGTTTCCTTTATATTATTTTGTTAGAACAAGTACTTAAACTTACGCTGGATTTCGACAGTGTTACAGAATTTAGAAATTTGTATTTTACGTACTGCATAGGCAAACGCGCGCAACTAGATCCGTGTTTTCCATCTTATCAAACAGCTCTTTGATATCACGACTTTTTCGAAAGATAGCGCTTGGAGTGCGCTTGAAGAAAAAATTTGTTGTCAGACACGTTAATATTGGGGAAAACGAAGATTGCGTCGGTGAAGCGGCGTGCAAGGAATTTGAAAATGGACGTGAAAATCTGACTGTAAGGTCAGTTGGGTCAAGGTGAAAATCTAACTGCAATCACCATCGCGGTATGAAGGTATATGAATGGTAGAGAATGTCTGTCGTATGTTCGAAGGTTGAACAAGATGAGGGAACTTTGACAATCGAGAAGTGAGTTGTTTGAAAGGAACATAAGAAAGTGGGTGACGACTTGTCCAAAAAATTGTCGCCAGACATTTCGCACGAGACAAATTGGGTATCCAAATATTTGTCGAATTTGCAAGGGCGGTGATCGATTTGAAAACGAGTTGACCTCTGCCAAGCGTGTACCTTGACTCTTGAATGATATACACGAGAATTTTCGCGGATTTTAAACAGTGATAGCCCGACAGGCTTTGTGAAGTACTCTGAATCGGACAACGCATAACAGAAAGCCAGCAAGAAGAAGCCTAAATCTCTTAAACGATGGAATAAATGTTCAATGGTTTCCTAAAGTTATCGGTCTTAGGAAAATCAGAATTTCTTGTATGGTATCGATATAAAAGTACAAAGACGTAAAAATGTAATGGCATAAAAGCGCAAGTAAAGGGGAGAAATCTTGACTCGGTGTTTGGGGTACAGTATGCAATAAAATCGCGTACGACTTTTAATTTCTAATGGAATGGTACTTGGCTTTCCTGATCCGGGTACAGCGCTGAATATAAGCAGGTTGTCCGGGAAAGGTGGGGAAATTTGCATCGTAGAGGGAATAATATAGAAACAGGCGGGAAAATCTGAAAGCAGCGACGTGTCCTGTAACGAAATTAAAACTTCCATACGTCGCGCTCCGTTCGTAACGCGCTTAATGCATTTTATTGAACCAATGCGAAAATACAAAGAGAAAATACAAAGCGATCGGCCGTCGAAAAACGGATCAGCCGTGCACAAAGCTGCATCAAGAACGGAATATCACGAGCCATTTATCGGCCGTGCTTTTGTCTCATTCCGACAATGATTCTTCGCGGCAAAAAGAACAAGCTATCTCGCCTTCTCCTTTTAATCGAGCTTCGTTCACCAATGAATGGCGAACAGAGTAAAATAGCAAGAACCGTGAAATAATGACACGGCGATTTCTCGTTTCGGCTTGTCTACCAGAAAATCACCGTTCGACCGAGCGTTCCTTCTGTTTTCGCCAAAATCAATTTCCCCTTCTCTCTAAACAGCTATCCAATCGATAACGCGACGAACGTTTCCACTAATAACGTCGAAAAAAAAAAAAAAGAAAAGAAAAGAAAAATAGAACGACCAAAGGAGAACGACGACGACGACGACTATAAAACGTGGCCGAATTTGGTTCCAGATGGAATATTTTAATGGATTGTTTCGGCTGGTTGACGCCAAGACGATGGCGATAACATCGACCATTTTTTCCCTTCTCTTTCTCACCTTCTTTTTTTTGCTTTTTTCAAATCGATAGTTAAACACGACTCAGTCTTGACCTAAAAATAATTTTCAGTTAACTCGCCGTGCTCCAATTAACGGTAGAAACGACGAAGTTCTGACGACGTGGAACCATTGTTTAGAAGTCTAGATCCGAATGTTTCTAGCGACGCGGACAGGTCCGCTGGTTAATGCGGCTTTTTTTCTTCCTCGCGTTACGCCGCGTCACGTCGGTTGCTTTTTATTTCTTTTCTTTTTTTTTTTTTTTTTTGTAAGTAACGAGTAAAATGGCTCGCGCGTTCCCAGTCACAAGGCTTGACAGATTGCCATCGATCCGCGTAATTAACTGCTCCGAGAACGGATCGTGAGCACTGCCAATTTGCATAATTGGGTCGGCATTGTTAAAACGTTATTTACGCGGCTTCATAAATTCAAGCGAGCCCTTCCGCGATTAATGCTCCGGTCGTACGAGTCTGCTCGCCTAGACGCGGAGAAATATTCGAAAACTTCAAGCCCCTGAATTAATAAAGACTTTACATCATTCCGGTGATATAAGTCGAAACGTCATAATGTAACGATGCTTCAACGTCACGAAATTACAATAGCACGGTACCAGCGATATCAAGATTATAACAACGTTCTGGCTATAGAAGGTGGCAGTATTTTTTCCTCGGTAGACGGCTGTTAATGTACGGCCATACGTATTTGGCTACTTTTAAATTATTGCACAGTTATAACATATATCTTAAACGAGGCCCTCTTTAACCTAATTTTGCCTTCTGATCTTATTTCACGCAAAGTGTGTGATACAGTTGGAAGATACCGATAAAGGTAACAGGTAGCTATTATTAGTTTGTATTAATAAAACGACAGTAATTGAAAATTGATGAAAATTGATGCCAGTCTAAGTGACTTTAAACGCGAGTCTGTTCGATCTTGAGATCTCAGGACGATTAAATTACATGTTTCTAGTTATATTTTGAAAGCTATTTATCACAGATAAACGTGGAACTCTCGTGCGACCAGGATCTCGTTAATAGATAAGTATCTGCAACACGTGTGTACGTATTAAGAGTAGACAAATTGATCCCAGTTACAGCGAGAAGTGTACAAAGAATGAACAACGGAGGAACGTTGGTGAATCAACGATCAAATTGCGCTAGATATTTTGTGTTCGTAGGTGAATGTGTTAAACATTTGTGTTTAACACATACAGCGTAACACGCTTATGTTCACAGAGATTATATGTATATATAATGATCAGATCACTTTACAGTTCGACCTATCCCGATAGGGTTCAAGGCTGAAACGTCAGTTACAGAAGCATATCGAGAGCAATTTCGTAACAACAGTTATTCGCGATGGAATATTCGAAATAACGATGTACTCGTTTCTCGAGCTGTTGCTTCCGTATAAATGGAAGCATTTACCACGGTTTCGAGCGTGTCGTTCGTTTCGCCGCATAAACTCAGGGATACGCGACTGCCACTCGTCCGGCAGGATCAGGATAATAAACTGCTGCAGAGAGGAGTACGGCGCAAATTGACACGCGAAATATAAGATTTCGTTGGTGTTTCATTAACTCGACCTACATACACACGCACGCTGTTGGCCGTGCGTGTGCGTACTCTCGGCAGAAAAATGTATATCGCTGGTAAATTGACCGGCGGTTCGTTGCTTTTCATTTCGTTTTGTCTGGTTTTCAGAGCAGAAGTTACTTTCGTCCCGTATATCGTCGTTTTATCGTTGCAACAGTGATCGAGCCGGCAATCGTCGAAAGTCAAAACGTCGATACGATGGATGAAAGATCGAGGGGATTTTCAAAGTTCGCCAGCGTCCGCCGAGTGAAACCAGAAAGATGAATATGGCGACAACACGAGGAATCGGATCCGCGCACGGTCGCGTTCCGCGCATGCATCTTGTGCTTTCCTACCAATTCTACCTTCGCCACTGATATCGATGCCCTCTATTTTCGCTTCTCTTCGCGCTCACCGATATCAGTGCCCTCTTGTTCACCCTCCTTCGCGCCACTGATAACTGCTACATATATATAGCATATCAGCCCGCAGCATTTGCTATTTTATCACTAACGGTGGTACAGATACGAGTGATAGGTTTTATGCCGAGAGCCATTGTACGTTGTACAGTGTTTGTTTATAGTTTATAGCGTTTCACGGAAGCGATCGCCAAAAAAAATGGATCTTTGAGAATTGATCGATCGTAGAAGGAAGAGCTATCATTCAAGAGGTGTGCATTATTTTTATTTTATCAACTATGTTTCATTTTCAAATATGCGCGATATGAAACTCGACCGGAATTGAAGTTACACTTGTCCAATATAGCGTACCATTTCAGATTCAGAGAGCATATCGGAGAAAGCTTTGCGTTGCCATTCTGACAAAGAAACAAATAACCCGAGAGCTGCTGGGTTTTTTCATAAATTGTCCGGAGCCTTGGAAATTCTGACCGGCTCGAGATATTTTCAATATGCTCAGTTTTCTATTATATTGCTTGTTTAAGTTATTGGTGACATATTTTGTTTGCAAAAAATTCAGTCGCGTTGGGCAAAATTGGTTGGAGGCAGGTTGAGTACTAAACGATTTTGGAAAAAGATTGGAAAGTCATTTGGAGGCAAGAGAAAAAGAGGGAGAGAGAGAGAGAGAGCTAATTCTACAAACAACGACACATTATTTGTGGACATTTTTTTTTTACTCTACTTTCTTTTAAGCTTATTCTGTCTGTATAAAACGTCACTGCATTGATCACTGTTTCATTGATGCTGGCTTTAATGCAGAAGTTGAGAAAAGCGGGCAACGAGCAATTACAGCAGCTCGTAGTAGTTTAAAACGACGTAAGCTCGCGGCAAGCCTATGAAACAGCGAAAGGCAACAGAAAATGGTAACAGACAATATTTACTTTTTTATTTCGTTGCTTACTTTCTTTTTATTGATACGCAGATAAAAGTACGACTTCTGGGGAGGGCTTGGACTCGGAAGAACTTGAACGATCCGTACCGACTAATTTGAGACAAACGCAAGAAAGAAAAAGAAAGTATCGAGCAAAGTAAAACGTATAATCTACGAGGCAAATTTTACGAGTAATAAAATTTGCAAATACTTGTACAAACTTTTTCTGAACATGCTTTATAATTCATTAAAAAATTAGGCAGCGAAAAAATCAAAAAGAATTCATCGACGCACAACGTGTCCTAGAATTTTTTCACAATTTCTATATTCCATGAAATAGGCAAAATAGGGAAAATCCGAATTTTCCCTGTAAACCAGCCTTTCGGTTAAGGCTCGAAGACAAGTTGACAAGATCATTTCTTTTGCTAAACTATCGAATGGTGCGTAGTTTGACAGAAATCGCTTCAAGGACACTTTTGACTCCCCTTATATCCTGCTATATCCAACGACAGCGAACGCGATCAATTGGCGATCGAAGCTCGTCTAGCTTCTAATCGATCTCGACTGTCGGTGAGATTAAGCGGATAAACGCGCGGCAACAACGATTCTCGGTTGGCAAAAAGCAACGAGTAATTTCCCCGTGGCAGCGTATTCGTAGCGGGTGTGTACTCGGTGAAAAAAAGCCATTATTTAGAGCCGCGTTACCGGGCCGACAAAGTTTCCACGGCGAACAAAAGGAACGCACTCGGAGCTTTCGTAGTGGCTCGTAGACCACGCTCGCAACGTTTGAATATCGAGGGCTTGCGCGTTGCGACCGGGCTTTGATAGCGGATGTTGGAGAGAAGGAGAAGGTGGACGAAGCCAGAAGCAAGACGGGAAGAGGCAAGAAAAGACAGAGAAGGTAATATTTGTATAAGAGACGGGAGGAGACAAAGGGCAAGGGAATAAACAGCGAGATAGAGAAAATGGGGCGAGAAAGACGTTCGTTGCGAGAGAACGAAGCAAGTGAATTGAAGAAAGGAAAGAAGGAAACGCGAATGGGATTTCGAAAGGCAGATGGAAGGAAGAAAACGATAAAATTGAAGAAGGACGCTAGACGAGAAAGAGAAGGGGCGAGAGGCAGATAGAGAGGGAGAAATAGAATGGGGAGGTGGTGGGCGAAGCGAGAGAGAGAGAGAGAGAGAGAGAGAAAGAGTGGGAGAGGAAGAGAGAGAGAGAGGCGGCACGGTGGTTGCAGGTTGAGTCTGGTCCGACAGTCCGCGTGTTACCCCCAGCCGTAAAGCAGGGCCGCGTTTTCTCGACTTCCGGTTATCCCGTACCCGCCACAACTAGACGCAGAAATACGCGAACCGCGCTTCGGTCATTCGTTCCCGCGGACGTCCAGTGAACCGGAAGTGGCATTCGAACCAGTGAAATCGCCAGGAAATAATCCTCGTCGAAGCTTCGTCGTCACGTTGCTGGATTTTATACAGGTAAGACGATCGATTGTTTTCATTTTTTCTTTCCCCTTTCTCCGTTTTAAAGAGGATAGTATGGAAATGATACACGGCGAGAGTGAAAATTGATGGTCGGTTTCGTTGATCTTCTCCGTGGTTGTTAACCAGCAAACTCGGATCTTCGAAATTGCAATAAATAAACAAGCAAGTTCGTTGCTTGGTAAACGTTTAGATTCTCCTCGAGATAGAAATTTACAATTGGAAAATTCAGATGCCGGATTAATCGTTGTTGCTGAGAGTTGGCTGATACGTTCGTTTCTTCTTTTTCTTATATAGCGTCGTATAAATAACGTTCTAAATAGTAAGCGTAGCGCGTTAGGTTGGGAAAAAATTGTTACACGAACCAGCAAGCTCGCACCAGTTTGTACCCACTAACGACCTTGTTAATGAGCTGAGCCTCGGCGACTTTATGTAATTGTTTACATGTAACGTTTGATGTCGCGAAAATAGCACCGTATGACGTTCGTAGTCGCATAGTGTATCAAACTTGCCACAGTTTGACGACGCGTCCTACGCGAAACAGAGAAATACGTTACCCTTGAAACGACCACATGTTCCGATACGATACCTTGCTCGATGTATTGTACTCCGCAGATATTGATTAAGCTTTACACAATTGCTGTAGCTTCTCTACGTATACGTTTCTTCGAAGAAGCGATCGGTGTCGATCGAAATCTTAGTGAAATTCGCGAACATGGATCGGTCAGGGATTCGACCTTGGGATTTATTTGCACGTAAGGTAGAGCACGTTCGATACGAAAATGCTAGAGCCTAAAAATACTGGAAACTTTGCATCGGTTCGATTAACCGGAGGACGTGGGTGCGCCGAAACTTTTTCAATCCGAAATGGGTCCCGCCGATCGGTGCGTTCTCGTTGAAACTGCGTAGAAGCGAATCCGCTTCCGTTGGAAAAGTTTTCTGGCTGGCCGCGCAAAAGTTGGTCGAGATCAACGTTTCGAAAGACGCGATATTCGAAGCGTAGTCGATCCTCGTAACTCGATGGCGAACTTTAAGAAGACAGAGCCGCCGTTCTCTATGCTCGCGTGAAATACGAAAAGAGAAACAGCGACACGAAGCGGAAGTGCGCTTGCCATTCTTTTCTGGATTTACGTTTCACGCCCGATTCGGCTCGGCCGGTTCGTTTACATTTTTCTTTTCGCCGCGGTTCCGAGGCCTCGATCACGTACTCCATTGACTGGAAAATGTGATCTCGCATCGGCCCTGAATATTTTTATCCCGATGCAAAAAATAATCGGTGAATATATCAGCTCGGTGGCTGTCGTTCCTATGAATAAACTATGCCGACGCGTCTGCTGTCATTTTCATAAATCCTGACGGCCGATCGGCCATCCCTTATCGCGCCGCGCGATATTAGCGTAAGCCCCGCTCCAAATTATTCGATACACGTTGATGTGGCTGGCAAATCTCCACCAACTGCTGATCGACCTACTCTTGAAATCATCTCGATGATACGTATGCATGAAACCTCTAACGCAAACTACCTTTCACCCGTTTTCCCCCTGATAGATACGATCTATCGAATGTTTCGTATTAAAGTTGCGAACAATCGAGCAAAGCAAACGTACACAGCCTGTCCCCGCGTAAGACCGATTCGTCTCTGGCGAGTTGCAGCGTGTTGGTTAGCGAATGGGGTCGGTTTTACGTCGGGCAGCTTATACTTTTCTTATCAGACGACTGCAACTTTCAGTCAACGACAAAACCTTATTTCTTATTCGCGGAACGAGAGACAGCTCCGCGATGTTGAGAAAATTTCAGCGCTCGTGCGGGATATACTATACGCAAAGTCTCTGGTTTATCGAGTTATCCGGCAGATTTCTTATTGGCCCAGCTTAAAAGTTTCGTATTGTTTGTAATTTGAACGGTAGGAAGAAAAATCTGCCAAAGTTTCCCAGCATATTTGTCCTCTTACCTCCGCCACGTGGCCCCACCAATGGAATTATTTAGGAAGCTGGAAAGGTTGTTGGACAGGACAACGTCGATGGAAAGGTTGGCTATCGAGCAGCTGGTCTCGTCATTGGCTGTGTTTCGACTGGAATGTAAATTTCAAAGTTGAGAAGTTAACAACGAAGGAAACGTAATGAATTGTTAAGGCAATCACGCTACTTGTAAATAAATGAGATAGGCAGGGCGGCCTAGTCGTGACCAAAGCGTACATGCAAGTGGACGTTTTAAGATTGTCGTAGCTTATCACGCGGATCTTGATGTTTAACTCGTTCGTTTTATTCCCTCTTTTTTTCCTTCTTTTTTTTCGAGAATGCTCTCGATTCGCGTTCGGTCGATGAAGCGGTGCGTTTCGCTGCGACAAAGAAATGCGCATAAATTAGAAATCCCACGGTGCAAACAACTTGGAAGTAATCCAGATTAAACGGAGGATTCTATAAAGGCGATTTAGTAGACTCCTAAGATCGCTTCTTACGATAGGAGAATGACTTAATTCGTGCGTAACCTTGGCTTTTATAAATCTTGTTTTATCTACATCTACGTTCGAGCAGAGGACTTATTCTGAAATTTTTTGTCCCATTTAAAATGAGTCACAGTGTTACGCACCGCTAAACACGAACATAATTCCCTTCTAATGAAATATAATCGGGAGTCGTTTAGATACGATCGTACTTTGATATGAAAATAAATCGCACGTGGCTTGTTACCAGTGCAACAACGTTGCATTTATGAAGTCAGCTTTGCGTAAGAATTTCCATCGTAAAGAGAAGCATGGAAAAATCTGGATAATTCTGCTCTTGCGACACGCTCCAGGGCAAACGATTCCGTGTCACGCACTCTGCTCCATCGAATTCTTAGCTGAACGATCTTATCTTCGAGATCAACCGAGCGATTAATCGAGCCTAGTACAATATCTTGAAGAAACGAACCGAATGATCAATGTGACAGAAATTTCAGTTCAGAGAGACCTACGTTTCGTCACGAAGGTGCGCGCACGTCAACTTGACGTCCGAGACAATTAATTGTTCACTAGCTCGATTATAGTAATCTGTTCGTGTCCATTGTGCTTGACGTTTTGACATTGAAGGATTGAATTCCATCTATCCATGTGCTAATTAGTACGTAATAATTCGCGCAAGTTGAGACGATTCCTCTTCGTCAAGACGGGATAAGGATAAGATTACACGTATTAAACAATAGCGTTAATGCAAGATAAAGTTAGAGAGTGTTACATAGACAAAAGATCGCGTTATCTAGATCAGCCCGACAATTGCAATGCCAGGGAGACAACCAAAGGTGTGCAAGATACCCGAGAGCACATTTGGCAAAGCCATTCTTATCGGCGGTTCCTTTTTAACTCTGTACTTTAGTTGGTCGCGGTTACTGGTCTGAATCTAATCTTTACACGGTGTTCGAAAGAGGATCAAACCGACCATTAAATAGACAAAAGTTCTCTATCGTTCGAACGTTATTCGCTATCCACCCAAATATCAAATTTATTTTTCAAAGATTATTCCAAATACCAATAATTAACAAGTCTATACAGTTGCTGTAATTCGCTACTGTAGATCGCGAGATTGCAGGAAAATTTCATAGACCATCTTTGCATAGTTACACATTTGTTCATCTTACTTATATGCTATCTATATTTGTACTAATTCTTTTCTAAATTTCCCATAAATACATCGACATCCGCAGCCTATTCGTTACTGAATATATTACATAACATACTATAAGAATACCATACAATATATTAATAGTTACACAGATAAAAGATTCCATTTTCTTATTTCGACAGATTAACGAGAAACGAAGAAATATGCAGAGGTGGGAGAGAGACTCGTGGGTGCTGATCGACTGATCTACTCGGCCAGTATCGGTGACGGGGTGGGTACTGAGCAAGTTTGGTGATCGCGAACGAAGTGTCGTTCGAGATTGGCGGCCTTTAGAGAGCTAGGGAGTTCCACGGGACCCGGCAAATGTGGCTCTGTGCACGGTGAGCCGGGGTTACGGGGGCCGCGGGGCCCGTGGCGGTGGGAGCAGATCCCGTGGCGAGGCAAGCGTGAGGCTACCCCTGAGTCCTCGCACTTTGTGCGCCCCTGGGGCCGGAGGTGGCGCACATGTGCACGCACAGGGCACCGGACCCGGCGCGACTACGGCCGCGCCGACCGGTCCCCCTGGGACCGGAAATAATCCTGGCACGGAAGAGGGATCCGGCCTTCCAGACGAGCCAATGGTAATTATTTTTCCTCGCAACTTTTCGTACGATTTTTTGTCCAACTTTACCAATAGAAAGGTTGAGAAACGTGAACGTGGTCTCTTTAAATTTAACTTGAAATTTATCGTCATTTACGCTGTGTTTCCTTACGAGCGAATTTTTTGAAGATAATCACGTGGTTCTTGAAGATTGGACATTGATCGTAGCACGTAGATACGCAAAGAAATGGAGAAAATTGACGAAAAATGGAGTTGACCAGTTTGGTTTGCGAGTAGCTGGTGATATACTCGGTTTACGAGCAGTTGAAATTAGCAGGATCTATAACATGGAAGTTAAATGACGACATTCTGCTGTGTTTGATCCTCCTTTTTCACTCAGTCACTTATCCGTCGTCTCACGGTAATCCAGTATGGTGTTGACATTCCATTTCCCCGACATTTCTTTTCCATTCCTTCTCTGTTTTCCTTTTAAACGATTGCTGTCCTAATAAAAGAATTCAGCAGAGAAGCTCTCACCCATCTTTTGTTAACGCAATTTCACGTACTCCAGCGTCTCTTCTCCAGTGTCTTTCGTTCTCTAACTTTTATATTACGTCTTCTACTCCCTCTTGCCTCGTATCGAACTCTATTTAATCCAAAGCGCAATTTTGTCCGCAACGAGCAAGAAACTCCGCAACTACAACTTTCTTGTTAATCGAAGCAACGTGTTGGTTGTTCAGGTACATGTGGAGAGAGCCGCGCAACAGGGTACTTGGATATGCTGCGTGCCGTGTTACTGGCTTCGTCGAAGTAAGGCCGTGCACAAGGCGTTGCTCACGTTCGCGATGCTGCTTGTCACCAGTTTGCTCGTCACCAGTCCTGTCCTCTTCCTCATCACCACGCTGCCGGAGGGAGAGCAGCCGCGTGAATGCGTACCGGTGGTGAGTGACAGCCATCTTTTCAAATCCGCACCATTGTTTTTACCATTCCGCGCGAGACCTCTCCGCTATTCAACGGAATATCGCGGTGCTTTCTGCATCGTTGTTCCCTTGCTAGCGAATTAAGAGCAACTCGAGGTAGCACGACGAGCTTCATGTTTTTCCACGCGGTTCAATGCGATGAAGAGGCATAAATCGGCGTTTAAATGTCTGTCAAGGAGATATAAAGCGCGCCATACAAGATAGTAAGTGGAAATCTCGAGACGTTGCCGAGAGAATTTCATCGACGTGTCGCGTTTTCCCGAAAAATGAAATCACGGGGGAGACCGATCCACGTTCCGAACGATATTTCCGCGAGATCCAACGTGACGTCGGCTGGTATCCTCGTAAAACGAAGGTTGCACCATAAAGCGACGTATGTACTCGATGCTTCTCGGTCTTGTCTCGTGTTCTATAGGCTGCTTCGATCGCTGGGATATCGATACCTTTATCACCGGTCTTTTGCATGATGCATCGGTTCGCTTATTTTATCGAACGATCGCTATCCGAATTTTTATCCAGTCTCTAATTTTACCATCTTTCGTGGAAACTTTTTACCTTGGAATTCGCCGCTGTCGTCTGGCGACCGATAAACTTACAGGAGCGAGCAATTCGAGTATCGATCGTAACGAAACGAAGGGATTTATAAAAAGCGAAGTCGATCAGTTTGGCTTCTGAGAGGCTCAATTTTTCACGTGAAAACGATCCGCGTAACTAACCGAACGTCATAGAGTTATCCAATAGGTTGTTGAAAGATTGTGACGTTCGATTATACGCGAACCGCGTATCCATGCATGTACATTGGCTCGCGATGATTTATCACTTCGATGAAGTAAAGATATTTCCGCGTTTAACTGCAACACACGAATTTCGACGTACGTTGTAAATTTGTCTTTGCTGCTGTCTAGGCTCAATGAAGGAGCACGATTTGTAAGCTGTTTGCTAGTTAGCGTGGTGTAACAGGTTTTGTCCGTGCGAGCCAGACCGTGAGAGTTTATGTCCTCACCGGCAGTGTTTCCCTGAAGCGTTATATCACGCGCTTTCATGTCGCCAAAGCTGGAGACGTCACGAGCAAAACACGAGCGGTTATCCACGGAAATTTCGCCCATATATCTCGGCGATCAGTTGTCGTGAAGGGTTTCGCGAACTCGTGCCACGCCAAGGAATGAGAAAAATGTCGCACTCCGTCTTTTAGCTGATTCCTCGCGTTTTTCTCCTCTCCATTCGCTTCCGATATAAGAGACGTTCTCCAGATGTAAACGAGATCGAATATTTTCTAGACGTGTTTTATTGAGACGCGCTGGTGTCTCTCAGTCTTTCTTCAACTCGGAATAGCGTTGCTCGATATGTTTTAAAATTGCTCATCCTCGTGTAACAGGCAAATAATTGCAACAACAACATACCGTTTCGCCTATCGACTGTGTAAAGAATAAATAGTTTCACCTATCAGGTATCAGGCAGAGAGTGTCCTATTTTGAATGTACGGTAGAACTTCGATTGTCAGAGAGGTAATATGGATCGGGCCTAAGAAAATACTCGGAAAAGTCCATTAGCGTTCGTAGAAAACGTTTTGATCGTATAATGTCGTACATGTATTTAGGTTCAGTTAATTATTTAATCGAAGGAAAGTTTGATCAAACGCTTTCACGATACCTGGCCGTGTTTAGCTAGCTTTCGTTGTTGAAATTTCGCAGAAGATAAAATTATGGCAAAGTTCAAAGCACCTCGGCTAATACCGAAGTTTTGGTTAAATTCTTCTGTGTACATGTTACGCGCATTGTGTGCATTTTTTGTATGTTTAAAATTTTACAATTCCGCGGTATATTTGTCAAAGATAATTCATAGAAAATGTTACTATAGAATATATAAAATAATATCCGTGTATGCAATAACCGCGTCGATCATTCAGGAAATATTTTGAAACGTACGCCCCTTGGGGATCACAACGCACAAATCGAAATCTGCAACATCGAATGTTCGTTCTTTCGCGTGTTTGCGACGAAGTACCTCGAATCTGAATTCGATGCCTTGGAATGCGAACCGTCGCTATCAACAGGATAGAACGCGATTATACACGGAGCATGTAATCTCAATTGGATTTGACACGGTCGTTGCCGGAAACCTTCAACAGAGCTAAATGCGTAGCACCCCTTGTTGTTCTCGAATGAGTAATGGCCGTATAATTGGTATCAGTTCGCAGTTATCCTTATGCGGCTTCTCAATTAACATTAAGCAAGCTATAATTCAGTTAAAGGTCCTTGGATACGGCGATCGTAATTCAATATGCACTTGGACAAGCTGTTTATACGTTGATCGCCATCGAGCAGATTCATCGCGTTTCTTCTTCCCTAAACGATCTATATAGATGAGTCGGATATTTCAACTCGCAGCAGAGCATTTGAAATACTTTCGCAGGGAAATATGAACGAGAAGATTTTAATAGAAGGAAGCTGTTTACAAGTTTCAACTGATTGTTAGCAGAGCTGGGTTATTGAGATTACGCTGCTTTTACGGACAACATTAATTTTGCTCGCGGATTCATTGCCTCCAGGAGTTGCTACTTCGATGCCAGTTAATGTACGTTCGCGGACAGCGAGCGAAAAAATATTTGCCAGCTTGGACGCTCGGCCGCGAAACGAGCTGTTTGCAAATTCGAAAGGGGGTTAAAGGCCGGGGTGTAATCGTTAACGTGCGATCGATCGATCGTCTCGCGGAGAGGCGAGAATAAACTGTGGAATATAAAAATAGATTCCCTCGAACGACCGTCTGTTCGACAAGAATTTATTAATTCTATCGGCGGGATATTACCGAAGGGCGAAGGGGCGTTGTAACTTTAAAGTTACTCGAACGACGTGTTTCGCCGTTTGAGAAATTCCAAATATAAAAAAAGAAAAAAAGGAATTATAAACGAGTGATGTACGCGATGACTGAAAAGGAAAGGAGAGTAGTTAATCATCAACAGCCGCTCGAAATTTCCAGGATAACGTTATCAATTATGGTTTCATTGTCACCGACAGAAATGACTGTTACGCGTTAGTCTGTCATCAACGTGCATTTACGAGATGCCCGACAAACTTCTATTAATCGATACCAATATCCATATTTCGAGTTATACACACATATATCGGAAACCTATCGCATTTCGAACTCTGTTCAACGGATTTGATACATCGATCAGCCGCAAAGTCAAGCCCCGTAATTGCTTCCATCTCATTCGGAGTTTGTCTCTCTTTTGTCAAATTCCTGTCGTTCCACTTTCGTCGAAAAGTTGGAAAAACCAGCAAAGTATTTCGCGCTTACTTTCACCCAAAAGCGAATTTCCACCGACTCTTCCTTTCAAAATAGACGAGCAAGAAACGAATTTATACGCAGTCGTCGTGCAGGCTAGTTTATTGCGAATAGTACGAAACTCGACGTGGCGCGCGCAATACATACGTTTCGATTAAACAGTGGTTCAATTTGCCTGGCCAGCTGTATAAAAATCCCTTCGCCCGTTACAGACACTTTTACGGGGGAATTATCAGAACCGAGGCCGCCTTTCGCTGACGCCCTATTTTATTTAAAGCGCGGTCGATGCTCGGCGGACGCGTTCGTTCGAATCGTTCTCCGGCACCAGATCTTATTAAATATCGTATATCGTAATCGTCTCGGTTGTATGATAATCGTCAAATTTTCTTTGGCACGTTAAACGCCGTTTCCGGAGGATTAAACGGAGAAGAAAAGCCTGCAGGTAATCCACGATCAATTAAACGGTTCTTTTTCGCCGTGTCTTCGCTCGGTTTTAGCCTGTTAATAAGTTTGCAGCAATTACGTCTGCGGTGGTAGTTAGAGGGACTCGAAGCAGATTGCCGCTCGAATTTCCCGGACGTAGCCAGAGGATTGATTATATCGACGTAATATACCGCTGACGTTCCCCCAACTTAACACATTTGCCTTATATACAGCTATTTCACGCTAGGAATATCTCGCTTAAATATCTCTAGCTTAACTAACAATGTTTATCTTAATCTCATTGCGTATTCATTTTTGTCCGCCTTTTTAAACCTTGCTGGTTCGTATAAAAACGAAAAGCCAACAGCCCCGTTCTTTGTTATTACCAGACCACGGTTTATAAATAGCTCAATTTTCTTGTAGAATCAAATTGCAAGAAACGATGTGGAAGTATAATATCGAGAGAATCTTTGGAATTCGTAGCTGTAACTGTTAAACTAATTGAAAGGATTTTCAAGTGTTGGCACCTCACGCAAACGAAAATTTGAGACTTAATTAGATCAAACTGGTTTCAAATCGCGGTCAAATATGTGAATTATACGCCGTCCGAATATACAGGATATATATTGTGCAGTTTACTTTCGAAAACGTTTGCACGATCCTAGGTAACGAGGATTAGGTAAACGAGAATCGAGAACGTCGAGAAGATCGCAGTTGTCGTTGTGGCGGATATATGGAGAATCCTGTGGATGATTTATTCGACATCGAATATTCAGCGTCGCCGACAAATGATGGATTCGAGTCGTTGAATGCTTTTCCCGATGGAAGTTCGAGCCGGGTCGTTAGAGCAGCACGCGCTGCACCGCGACGAAGCCATACTACGAGCTAAGGTTTCGAGGCAAATGTCAACCCTACGCTGGATCAAGGTCTCGCCCTTCTTCCTGACCTTTATTTTTTCCCATCCGGACTCTTGAATCGACGAGGAAATCCCTCATCCTTTTGCTGCATCTTCTTTCACTCTTCCAAGTTTCCTTCGTCCGGTGCATTTGCAACTTTCCTCTTTTCATTCCTTTTCGAACTTCCAACTCGAAAGTTGCTACAGTCAGAAGTGTCTGATTAAAACAGGTACTCTACACTACCTGTTCTTTCACGGTATTTAGTCCACTGGATAATCCAGCGTATTTGCCATCCTCTCGAAACATTTCGGGTTATGCGTAATGCGCGTTACTCGAATTAAACGCGAATTAAAAATCACTAAATTGTGGAAAAATGTTGCTGATACTTCACGTATGGATATCACAGCAGATGAAAACGAGAAGTCTTCTGGTTCTAACAAGGTAGTTTAAATTCGACTGCTTAAAAAAGAAATAATCGGTAACGAGAGGAGGAAAAGTAAGAAATTTAAAAATAGTTGACGATGGATTATGACGAAACTCAAATATACCAAATGTCACGCGAACACATCCCTCGTGCCTCGTTGCTGTAACACAATATCACAACCACGAGAAATACGCGTTTAACGAGAACAGCGTATTCCTTGTCGCAGACGCATATCATACACACAACTTCAGAATTCACGTTGAGGATCGACGCGTGGCATCAAAGGCGGGCGAAAATTCCGTTTGCATTCCATAGCATCTGGAACGCTTTCTTACGTGTAACCGAGGTTCAACCACGAAACGTGCTCGTCGTAGCTACGATTTCGCTCCGTAAGCGGTGTGTGCGTGCGGGTTAGCTCGGGACGAGGTAAATGCACGGCGAAACGAGCTCAGCCATCTTCTCCAAGATGTGATTTAGATAGAGAGCGGTAGGCCGTGCCTGGAATATAAATTGAAAGCTTACGAGCGTAATTTCATTCTATTTATCCTGAATTCATTTTTCCCGCGTATCAAGAGACTCCTCGTATCGAAGAAACCATCGGTCCAGAGGATATTCCCCTTGCGATGGGGAACGCGATCTTTTTCGGCGGTTCCTTCCATTTCGCGTGCGTTGAAGAATCCGAAATTTTGCGGACGACTTGGCGAAGAATTTCGCAAGCTTCGCGTCTCTGAATCGAGAAATTTGACGAGTAAGTCGCTCGCGCCAGGCAAGCCGGATCGGATCGCCCAAGACGAATGTCTGATTAGTCTGCAGGAATTCCGATTAATCAGATTAATAAGAGATACATCGATATAGGAAATCAGAGGTAATCGTAGAGTAGACAAGCCGACGAGTTGTGGTGAAACGAGTCGTGATACTCGAAGGATTTATCGAGGGTCGAGATCGTACTTGCCCCATTTTGGCGGCTCGATAGCAGATAACTGCCTGATAACATGGCTTCTATGATGTTTACGAGGTTCGCGGCGGCTAAACTGGACGATGTAGATTAGGTTTCCTTGAAGGGTGAAATGTTTCGACGGCGATTTACATGTCGCTACGTCACCTCCAACAAGTTATTCCTCTTTCCGTACTGTACGAAAAGTACACGTTTTTTAACTAGCAAATAATATGAAAATCAAAAAAAATGAAGAGACTTGCACTTGTCAGATTTCCCTTCCCTCTGACCGATTCAATTTATATCGGATCTTGTCTATTAAGTTATCAAAGTATCGCAGCTAAGGGATTCGATTTCGAACGATTTCTTACGCTTAGATGCTGTTTTTCACGGAAATAAACGAAGAGTTCTGGAGAGTCGAGTTGACGTTAATTTCACTCGGTCGTTTCCGGTCTGTTGGCGAAGTAAGGCACAATTGGCGGAACGATCATTCGTCTCTGTCAAAAAGACGTACGGCCATCCGGTCCGGATGAAAAGCAATTGATGACAATGAAAGTCGTGGACGCAACCACGGCTGGCCTTTCGTTAGGTCCTCGAATTTTTAGCAACTCGTCGAATAGGTTGCCGACGTAACTCGCCAGTGATTCTTCACACCTTCTTGCCCTTTCTCTTTTCTTCTTATTTATCTTCGGCGAGACCCGAACTTCGTGTCGCGTCATTCGTCTCTTTCGAGGAAGACGTACGATGGCAGATTTCGCTGGCAAAAATTCCGCGACTTGAACGCGTTAACCAGCAAGAAGAGGAAGAAGCCAGCAGCTCACCTTTACACGCCGAGGAATCGAGTCAATTTTCAGAAAAAAACATTCGTTGCTTCGATCATTCACGATCCAGTACAGTAGACGTTCATAGCGCGAACGAATTAGCGAAATAGAACGCGAAGACGTCTCTCCACGCGTTAATAATTTTACGATGAAACGTCTGAACGTATAACACGATTAAATATATCCTTCGCCTCTCGGCGAGATGTTCTCGTTAATCCTTAAACTTTGTTCTTCAGTCGTTTCCCGTATTCTCATTTACCGTCTCGGAATACGGAAAATTGTCCTCGTAATGCCGTCTAATCTTTGATGCTATCCTTGACACTAACTCGAATTGCTTTTCGCTCCTGTCAAGTGACGGTACAATTAAAAAAAAAAAAAGAAAAAAAGAAAGAAAAGAAAGGAAGATAGGAAGCATTGTAGAAACACGAGAAAAAGAATTTCCATTCCAGGACGAAGCCTGCATCAGGGAGAGGGATGGCCCGGAGGGTTTGTGCGACTCGAAAGCCTGCGAGGAAGCGTCGAAGCAGATGGTGGCGTTCATGAAGAAGGGGGTGGATCCTTGCAAGGACTTTTATCAGTTCGCGTGCGGCGGCATTCGCGATCAGCAGCCGTATCGGCCAAGCTCGAGCTTCAACATGCTTCAGGCGAGGGTCGACGATCGTCTTCACAGTGAGTGAACCTCGTTGCTCGTTTTTTTCCCATTAAGATACCTTTGGAACTCCATTCGCTGGCTAAGATAGTCGCAGGGGAAGTTTCTCTTGAAGCAGCAAATATTTACGCGAGTCCCCGCCTCCAATTAAAATGTACTTTACACGTATAAATGTATTTTTACATATTTCTCGTATAAAAATAATTCCACCGAGGAGCGTCGTTATCCGTGACGTTCCGCCGGGCTCGTTACACCGAGGCAATCGATGGAACCGAATTTCGAGCGCTGGAATTAATTTCTCGTCGACCCGAGAAAAAACGAGAGAGGATGCCGGGGTTTTCCATCGTTGGGAAACTCGAAGCACGACGAGGGATGGATAATTGATTCAGAACCGCGGCCAAATTTCCCGCCGTCATTTCAACTTTCAATTAACCAAATGCTTTCATTGAGTAGGAAAGTTTCAGCCTTGAACGTGTCGCTGTTTGCGCGAGCTTGGATCGTCCGATCAATTCGCATCCTGGCGATACGAAACACCGTTTCCACCGTCTTATCGTGACTGGCGGAGTTATGTTTCCCTCGGTACCTCCTTTTCATCCACTTGACCGACCTTAATCAGCTCGGGCCCGTGTCCTTAGAAAGTGTGGACGAAAAAGTCTGTGGACGAAAAGTGGCCGTTAAAAATTCCGTTGCTGCGTTTTCTTTGAATAGCCGCTCGTTTCAAGCCGCGGCGATCCCTTTCGTAATCTGTTGCTTCCACTACCCTATTTCTTATGGCTTCCTCGTCGAGGATAATCGAATGGTTCAGCGAGCCGAGATTGATCGGGCTCGTCGGCTATTTTTTCACGGGAATTATCGGGCAAACGTAGTTGGATCGCTCGTCGACTCGAATGAATCAGAATGCCACGGAGATACGCGGCCGTGTCGCTGCAAATTGAAATCAACTGGCGGACGTATAGAGCGAAAAATGTCAACGAGGTTTGCGACAATTGGAATTAATCGGCACGCGAATTATCCGGAGATACCGATATATCCGCCGCGGCTACATGCGAGTAAACAGAAGACGAGCCGCGGCTATGTAGGTCACACGCGATTAAAAGAGCTGGACGTGCATACGTCACGGTACGCTGACGTAGGAGTTGAAAAACAAGCCGCTAAGTGTCCAACCCACGAAAACAGAGAAAAAAGTTGGCCAGTTTCGTTGCTTTTTCCTAAATTCACCCTGGATAACGACCAGTCACCCTCTGAAATTTTGATATCCAGTTTCGCGACGCGCTTTACCCGATCGCTTTTTTTTTTTATTTCGCGATTTCTTTCTACCGTGCAGCGTACCGCGAACACGGTTAAACACTTTCACGCGTCGAACAGCTGGTCTTTTAATCGAAGCAACTTTGTTTCTCGTTGCCTTACTTGGAAAGTTGGCGAATAGTCCGCAGGCACGATAGTTGTCGAACTCTTTCAAAAATTTAAGCCAGAACTTCGCTCTTTCCCCCTTTGTTTCGCATTCTTCTCCGCCACTCGTCTTCTCTTACGGAGATACGTTCCACTTTGTCTTTCTACGTTTATTTCCATCTCAATCGTCGTCGGATGCAATAATTTTAGTGGAAACCCAACGCTAGAATTATCAACAAACTGCAAACTAGTTTGGATTATCATGGCGAAAGTATTTGTTACCGCGATTTTTATCGACAAGCTATTTATTCTTGTTGCAGCATCTTCGTTAAAATCGCGTGCGTATGTACAGTAATGTACACGGTACAGATTGCTTGTTGCAGTGTTTTAAACGAGTTCCTGTGGGGTCGTTAAGTCAGCATTTCGGTTATCGGTTTGTTCCCTTTAAGGGGGACACGTTTTCGTAGCCCGTGCAGGACTACCTTTCCCCTTTACGTTCTGAATGGAAAGGAAAAAAAGGGTCAGCGGAAATGAAGATTTACAGGGACGAAGTCTATGAAAAAAACACGCGGCGTGCTCAAAGAATAACACATGGACACGCCGCGTAATAATTCATCGCTTCTCCTGCTCATTTTTTCGCGCGAACGCCACTCACTCGGGCTTGTAAATTTTCGAGTCGTAGTTACGCTCGCGAGAACCTGCTCGAATGGAGATTAATGCGAGGAAACGAATCGCGGGGTCGTGTATCTTTCGTTCGTAGCATATCACGGCGCCTCGCATTTATGGAATTGTTTTCGACCGGAAAATGTCTCCGGCTCGGAATAGAAACGAGTGCTCCGAGCATTTGCTCGCTCGTCACGCGATCGTTCCCAGTGACTTATCGTTCCTATTTCTCCAAAAGGATCTCGGACTATCCGACGTTTTCAAGCGAGGCGAACAAAAAGCGGAGAAACTGTCGCGCTGAAGAGCGAAACGAAACGAGGGGTTTGGCAAAGGGTTAAAAATCAACTCCTCTTTTGTCCGGGATACGACCGCTTGGCGCCAGGATTTTTTCGAATTTTCTCATCAACTGAAATCTCCCTGGCTGCCTGTTCTCGCCTTGGAAACACGCCTTTTTCGCTCGATTCGTCTCGCCACGGATCACGTTGGATCAGCCTCGATGTCAGTCGACGATTCGTTTAGGCTATTTTTTTTTCTTCCAGCAGATTTTCTTCTGCAGATTCTCCACCTTGAACGCGTTTCCATGAGATCGGATAGCTCGCCAAAGTATCTGAACGCTTATCATAGAAAACTCTTTCGTATATGTATGTCGTATGTGTGTGTGTGTGTTATATATTTTAACGTTTCATTAACTCAGTGACGAGACGCGAAAATGTATTTGGAAGTTGCTGAAAGTATAGATCAACTATCTACCTCTTTTTTCCTATCGCGACAATCTTCCAATTTTTCTAATCACGGCGTAGATTTTTCCTTTGATTTGAGATTTTTTAGTCCCCTAAAATGTGATACGCTAACGATTACCAAAATTCTGATTGCGAAAGGCAGACGTCTCGAATTTCCGATTGCTCGATGCCTAGCCCGTAAGCCCGGTTTCCGTGGGCGGTCTCTCCAAATATTTATCGCCGCGTCTTTAAACATCTATAGCTCGTGAAAGTTATCGTCCTCCGTATGTGCACGTTGTGCGAGTCTCGGTCGATCGATTTCCGCTTGAATGTTTCAGGTGTGCGCGGCGTAATTTTTCGCTCGCCCCTATCTCGTTCAAACAATATGCTCCATTTATGCTCGGCTTCAGATCGATAATCGTTTATGGCCGAATTATATTATAACAGAAACGCATAGAGCGATCTAGTGTCCTGTTTGTCTTTCAATGTACGACCGATAGAAACCTATGACGGTGCGAAATAGGCTGATGGTCGCGTACGCGTCGTCTTAGTTTCCGGAACCCCGGCGACGAAGCCTTAGCTACTAAATTTACGTAAGAACAAAGAAGGGGGTTACAAACTTGATTAATCCAACCTGCTTAATGGGTCAAGTTCGCCCTATAAGCCAGACGAGTTACGAGTCGAAATTCCTCGTGGTTCGTTCGATTTACGATCTTTCAACGCCGTGCAACGTAAATAAGCCTCGAAAAATAGACTTCGACATAGATGAGTCGTCTGACGTCGTCGTGATTTCCTGATGCATAGCAATGACGTTGTAGATTCGCAAGGTTTGTATTCTTAAAGGCCGATGCGAACAAACGATGCAACCTCTTCGTCATATTGTGACTACGCCTCTATTTATAACAGAGAAATCGCAATTTTTCGTGCATTACGTTATTAAAAATTTAATCGATAATTTAATTCCTGGCAATACGAAGCTCGGTGCAAACGAGCTACACGACGTCGTTGCGATTTTAAGCACACGCTATTTTCGAGATTTATATTTTTAAATCCCAATGCAGACGAGTGACCGACTGTGCATTGTACCATTAAAAATGTAACTCTGCCCACTCGTCTTGCGGCTTGGAAATATCATGCTCGGTACAGAGAAGCGATGCGTCATCGGTTAGACGCGACGACGTAGCAGCTTTATATTCCCAATAACGCGAAGCAACCGGTCGTATACGTTGCGCCATTAAAAATATATTCCTGCCGAATCGCATAGCAAAATCTTAACGACGACGTCGCGTCTCAACCAAAATATCCAGCCAACGATAATTCTTCTTTTTCGCAGAAAGCTGTTTCCTCTTAGAGTTCTTCGCAAGATACAGTTCAGTTAATTCGCTATTGTTCGCCTCTGCTGCGAAAGTTTAAACGAACCGACAGTAGAACTGTTCGGTTTTCCTTCCCTCGAAGGGAAGCTCACTGATTAAGCGAGAAAGTTGGTTTCGTATTGCACGCGGCGGATCCAGCCTGACGCGCGGCAACACACTCTGACCACAAATTCGATAATCTCTCGGGCTCCGGTGAAATTAGCTTTATCACTGCGGCCTGCTCGATCTATTTCAACCTCGTCTAGACATGGTATTTTCGCCCGCAGTTTATGTACTTGCTTCGCCCCGCGAAAATAAATTGACCTCTATTTGTTTCTTGGCCCGCGCAGCGAGCCACCGTGAATCTTGTGCAAAAATTGGGTCGTCCATATTTAATTCCACGGAACTCTCCTTTGATTTTTCCTCCGAGATTTTTCGAATCTAGCCATCGAGATACTCGGAGATTTTATGAGAAGTAGACGAAAGTGGAGTTTGTTAAATCTCGCCGCCCTATATTCTCCTACCTTTTCTATAATTTTCTTTCTAAATCTCGCCAATTCTACGATTAGCATTCTAAGAATCCCTGCAGGCGGAGGAGAATGGACCGTTTAATTTTACTACACCAGCTTTTCCCTAATTTTCTGTCGAAATCTTAAGAAGCTAAGCCTCGGCAGTTGTACGATTACCAAGATTTCGTGGAAAAGGACGAAGTACGGTTCTTTCAATGCACCTTTTTCACGGTTACTTTCGCGTTAAGTCGGAGGGCACGCGTTTCGACCACGAGACGCTGTATTCTTCTCGTTTTCCGCGCGACGAATTCGCAAACGTCCGTGCACGGTATGCACACACGACGCGACAGGGTGACTCGAATTGGAACATGCCGTTGGCACGAACGTGGCGTGTTTCAGACGCTCTTAGGCATTAAGGATACGGTTGGAATTCAAATTCAAGCAGCTGCCTCCCTCCTCCCCCGACAGTTCATTACGTATGTACGTTTTTATCCCTGTAATCGCATTGCACTCGCGGCGAGCCAGTCCCTTACCGAGACAAACGCCTGAAAAAGTTCGGTCTTCTATATATATTATAGGGGGAAATTTTTCGGAGAAATTGTTTAACGAAATGCTAGTTGTGGTACGCGTTAATTTTCCTGCATTTTATGCAGAAAAAAATATATTCGATAATAAAGAAGCAACGCAGATTGGTGTTTTTACCGTGCGGAACGAAGTTATAAATGAGCGTCGTTTTTTCTTTTTTTCGTAAAATCATTCGAACGCACATAATACGGGAAAATACACGAAATATTAAAAACACATAGTACTCGTTGTGATATAGAACAAGTAAAACGATCCTCTACATAGGTTTCACTTTTTTAACTATGTTCGTAAAAATACAAATTTGCGTGAACATGCGCGATATATTTATCACTACGAACATCGTCACTGTCGGATATTCTTTATCCCCGTTTCACTGACCTAACAATGTCTGTGCTACAATCTGAATCACCAATTTCATCCGCAAGAACTCTCTTCATTTCTCATTGCTGTCCACTGTACCATTCATCAACATCGCAAGCGTGACCTAAAGTCGAACACAGATATACCGACGTAGTTACAAGCGGGTTAATTTAGCGCAAAATATCTCGGAAAATGTTAGCAACGTATCAAATAATTAAGCATCGTCCCTCGGCGAACTTTTCTCCTGGATGACTGTTGACGGTTGAAACAGGATGCAAATTGAAGTTATCGGGGAAGTAGAGACGCGCGGTAGCACATCGTCGTCGCCTGAAATTCCGCTGCTAATCGTAATCCGCGTGAACGCGGCTCGCAAGAGGGTCTTAAGCGGCGCCTGACTATATTCCGTGGAAGTTCCGTTTATGACCGCAGCGACGGCGACTCGGTGTTACGGGAATTTCCTGGCAAACTGCACTTCATAAATCCCCCTTATCGAAAGTTGCGCGGAAAAAAAGTTGGTGAAAAGCGGCGTGACACTGCGCGCGAGCTTTGAATACTGTTCTTTTGCCTCTTTACATACGCCACGCTATTTATGAAGATTATTTTCGTAGCCGAGTGTCAGCAAAGGAACCTCATGGTCGCAAACTGTGACACTGCTTTACGCTGGACGCAGTTTATTTGCTACTTGTACGCGAGATGATTCAGATACGCGAAGTTTTGTCAGTACGATCTTTCATCGAGCGTTGTCCCTGGCCGGAAGAATATCCTCCATATTTCCTGTGATCTGGCAATTCTACTCGAACATCGAACATATCCGAAGTTTAGTGATTTTCTTTTTACTTTCTTGCTATTTTTATTTTTTCTGTATTAATCATAGACCATCTCGTTATCCGAAAATTCGAAGACGGAAATTCAGGATGCCTAGTAAAATAACAAGGACAGGAAATATATGGCGCGCGTATTAAAAACGGCGGAACTCGTAATTTGTAAAAAGGCAAAAGCTAGAAACATACGCGTCATCTCGGTAAATTTTGCCTTTAGAATTGCCACAGGTTCCCACTACTTTGCTAGAAAAGTGAAAAATTCGGAAAGTTTTGAGTGTTGATAATTAGATGGCCAAGTACTGTGACAACATGGCTGGCGTTTCGTTGGCGCAAAAAATTCGGAAGGTAACCAAACGTTCGATTCGAAAGGGACATCAAGGAGAGAATCAATTATTCTTAGACGATGAAACGACCAGAGCTAGAGGTGCAAACAGCCCAGTTTCGATGGCATAGCTCCGGGCAATGAAGAGAACTCCTCTAATTAGCCTTTCGTTCGATGGTCCTTGAAACTCGCCTCGTCCCTGCCGAGTCTTAATAGTTTGCATCGATAAATTTTCTCAGCTCTCTCTGCCTCTCGCAAGGAAAATTGCCTTCTGTCGAGATTCTCCTTTCTTTCGTACCGTTCTCGACTACGCGTTTATTTGGCGCCGCGAAAATTTGCCACCGTATCGACTTTCATTCGCGTTTTTCCTGTGTTCGCCAAAACGTTCTTGTGTTTTTCATCCGTGTAATTGGTAACGACCACTTTCGAATTGATTCAATCGAGGAAATGGACGTGGAACGCACGTGGAAATCTGATCTTACGGGAAACGTACGAACGATTAATTTGAACTGGTAATTGGGAAAAAGGTGCCCCCATTTAAAGCGATCAAACTGCTGCAAGTTCAACGATAAATCGCCTCGTACGACCCGCGAACATTTGTACCACCCGTAGCGAATAACCCGAGGACACCGATTACCCTAAAACGATTATGAGAGCCGAGGAAACCACGAACGGGACTGTGCAACCAAATCGGTGTATCTGTCAGGAAACGGTAACTTCGTAGTCGAAGTTTAGTTTAGAGAAACACGACATAGACGCTTTTGTTTCTTCTTCTTTCGTTCAATGCGACGAAGAAAATTAATTCCCTATGATACGAAGCAACTTCGAAGATTCTATTATATGATAATACGAATATCCGCACTATACACGGTGGCGTGATATCTACAGCCTAGAAATTGGAATTGTCGTTCCATATAGTCGAAGAATCCAAGAATTTTTCTATAGAATCCAAAGCTTAGAATTCCGTTACACTCAGAAAGTATTTTTCCAGCTGAAGAATATTGCCATCGATATTCGTAGTATCAATTTCATACTATGCTACTATAGTAAATTCGGTATAGATTTAATCAAAGAGAGATGCCAAGCTCTGAGCTGCCAGCGTAATTGCGTTTCTCAAACTTTGAATTCTTTAATTCCTCAAACCTATAATTTTCTCCTCAAGTGTCCGGGTGTCCGGTAAAAACATCGAACGAAAATTTCCAACAATATATTTTCCAATATATCCGTATCTAGTGACAGAACTAGGAGAGCTACTAAACTGGGAATTGCGTGTTCGATCGACGCGACACGGAGAATCCCAGCGCCTCGTCGTTTCGTAAATTGTCGCGACGCGTGTCTGAGATTGGTCAAGGAATAGTTCGACACCCTGTCGAATACTCTGGTCTTGTGTTTCCGTTTGTTAACGCGCGGATGTTATTAATGGCGCGTAACCGTAATTGTTATCGATCCTGTTGAAAATGGCAATGGGATCCGATCGAGCACGAGCTTGGGCAGAGTAATTCTCTGTCGATTGACTGCGTGCAATATTCACTGGCAATTGAATGCATCGTTTCCGTAATTTGTTCATGAAAAGATAGGCTGGCAAAGGAGAAGCAGGTTGAAAAAGATAGGAAAAGCAAAACCGTTTTGTAATGTTGGTAATAGGATTGCGTGTAGCCATGGAATATTCTTTCTTTTTCTTTTTTTTTTTGGATCCGTGAATCCGTAGGATTTCCGCTTGGTTATTTTAGGGCAACGAAACGTAATAAAGCGAGAAATTGAAATTCCGCGGGGCTATAGCTTTTCTTTGGTCGTTTCGGAACGCTGCCGCAGCGAAGCGAAACTGCACTGTGAAGGTATTGTAACGCGACACTTCTTCCTGTTTACTAGCGTTTAAAGATGTAGCTAATAGTATGAGAATGTAGCTAGTTTTAAGACCATCAGCTTAAACTTTCGTTTCGCGATTTTTCCAGTAGCTGAAATAAGAACGATTCTCATAGCTGCGCTAAAATTCGCTGTCTCATTGATTATACTAGGCGGTACGAATATGATACGATATTATTAAGGCAAAGGATCAACGAGGCTTGTGATAATTTTCTACCGCATTTAAAAATGAATTTGTAATTAGAATATACGCAACATCGCACACTGGTGTTACAATCGCTTTGTAAGATTATCAAAAATTTCAACGATCAATCGACTTTTATAAGCTCAACTCGATAGTGGATAATTTTAAATCGCGATCTTAATCGCGCGGTTGTTAACTATCAAAGAAATCCATAAAGAGAGGAGATGGAAGATTATTCGGTCGGTGTAGGGAAGTTTGCGTTCAGCCGGCTTTTAATGTCTCTTTTTTTTTATGGAATACATTACGGGCCGGCCATTATGTCCGGGCGCATTACCGGGATGTTACGCTGAAATACTACGCAGCAGCCTCTGTTAACGTTCTAACCGGATTGCTCGTAAAAAATCCCGTATTATGTGATCGTAATTTGCATCATGGCTGTCACGATGCATCGCCTGGATTCGTGCCTTTATTCGTAAATATGTATTTTAAAAGCCAAACGAAAAAAAAGGGGGGGAGAAAAGAAGAAAGAAAAAAGCAAAGCAAACGTTTAATTGTAAAAAGAAATGTTTCGCAAAGATCCTGAAACGTCGCGTTTTAATCTATTCAGTGGACTTTGCCGGGAAGTTGCATGGCCTGGAAACTGCCATCGCCGTGGAAACTTCTTCCGCAAAACCTTTCACGATTCATCCGGAAAGAAAAAGTTACAGCGAACTCGAGTTCTCGCGTTTTGTTCTCCAGCCCCTTTTCACTGCCGTAGATTGAATATTCACGTTCGCGTTTAGCGGTTTTTAAGCAACGTCTTAACGACAATTCAATCGTCGAAACTTCGGTTTCGTTCGCGCCAAGACAACTTCACCGACATACTTTTCCAACTTTGCAAGTGGAAATCTTTCCGCGGACGCGAACGTTCCATTGGCCCTCGTAGTGCGTTCGTAGAACGCTCGTACGCGGTTGAATGTTTCCTATTCCTCTTTTATTCTTCTTTTTTTCTTTTTATTATTCTTATTTTTAGAAACACGCAAGAGAGGGAACGGATAGCGAACGAATGGAGTAGGGAAACAAAAACGCGGTAGCACGAAGAGGTAGGAGAGAAGGATGAATTGAAGAAAACGAGGGGTTGGGCGAAATGGAGAAAATGAAAACAGGTCCGGGCTATCTCGGGAGTGTCGACAAAAGCTGGCCAGGCTTCTGTACGCGTGGTTAGCAGGCCGAAATTTCGAGTTTCCATTTAGACGGAACCGCGGCACGAGAAAGTGACGACAAAAGGAGGGAGGGGCGAGCGTGCACAGAGTTGGAAACGAAAGAACCGGGCGCGGACTTCCGCTGGTACTTTGGAATCGCGAAGTCGCGACGAGTGGCTGCGAAACTCGTCTCGAAACGGCGTGTAACGAGCTTGCAGATAGCGATTCACCTATTTCGTGCGGCTGCCCGTTTTGTTCTCCAGTTTCCTTCCGTTTCTTTTTTCCCCTCTCGTGCTTCTCTGATTTTCACTTGGCGCAATCAACGATCCCAAAACCGCGGTCTGTTTCGAATGGAAAGCATCGATACAGAAGGAATTAACGAAAGCAGTTATACCGTGTTTCCCGGATAGCTCACGGTTATGCGCGATTCCATGGAAATAACTGTTGCTCGTGGAATCTCGCGCGGAATCTCGTTGCCGTGAAAATTCAACCGACTAGGCTCGTACAATCGAACTGGCCGATTAAACACGGTTCTCTGGAGAACCTTTGAATATCGAGTATATACCTAGTCGTGTATAATGATCGATTAAGGAGGCATTATTCGGTGTTTCGCTGCTTTTAGTTTAGTCGATTCGAAATGATCGACAAAGCAACGAGGAACGGCGCTTTTCTTTCGCTTAAATCGTTGAGCGCGTCAGGATACCCAGGACGGCGTCGCTCTTGATTGCATTAAATTCTAATTCCTTGTACGACCGCTAAGTCTGGCACAGAGTGTGAGGGTGTAGTGCGAGAACGTAGACGTGATATCGATTTTCAATATACGTTGCCGCGGTCACGAGTCTTCGCATAGATTATTAATCGAAGCTTTCCTCGATTCGCGGTCTTATCCCTCGCGGAATTGACACGTTTCGAAGAAATTGTCAATCGAAAGCTTCTTTGGATCTTCATCTTATTTCTTGTAGAAATTCAATCATCGTCGAGTTTAACCACTGTAATCTTCAAAGGGATGGAAAAAGCGTATACGAGTCTGTGAAAACGTAATAATCGTCGAATAAACGACTCGTAAATGCGATTCGTAAAAGCAAGGCGAAAGGTCGTCTTTGGCGACACCTCTTTAGATTCACGACGTTATCGTCCGCCAAAGTCCATTGTTCGATCATGGAAAATCTCGCGAGACAGAGAATAAAAGAAGAGAGAAGTGGAAACGGAAAAGATGGATGGAGTTTATAGAAACGCGTTGAAAAATGGCCAAGGATCGCAAGGACGGTAACGATTGGCCGGCGAATATGCGCAATGCAAAGCGTGAAGCAATAAAAGCTCATAAAGTGGAAATAAAGTGGGAACGAAGAGAAGACGTGGAAGTCGAGGACGTCCCGTAGGAGGTCAGCAAAGGCCTCACGGAAGGCCGGATCGGCCACTCGGTTGGCCGTACTATAAATATTTCATGTTAATCGATATACGTGCACACGGAAGTGTGTCATGCACGTTGTCCCATGACTCGACACAATGCTCCACATACGGGCTACGATCGTTGGTCGAACGACCTCGACGAACGGAGGAAGTCGAACGTTTGCCTCGTCGCTCGCCATCGTTCCCGTTTCTTCTTCCTTTTCTTCTCCATTCCACGTTCGTTCGGCTCTCGGTGATTTACTAGTAGTCGGGCTGAAATGCTATCATAAATCGATTTGCAGAAGTATAAAATTGCAAGTATAAAAATCGTTGAATTCGAAGAAAAGGAAAGAATTTCGAATCGACGGTTGATTTTAATTAAAACGATAGTTGGAAAGCTACTGGTATAATACTGAAAATTTATCTCCATAAATGTCAGCTCACCAGATTCCCGAATCCTTTCGGTGCGCGTCTGTCTTCGTTAGAATGCGAACTTACGCTTTTAGCACGAACGTACAGCGACTCTATTTTTCTTTACTTTTATTAACTGCTCCGACTACTGTAACACCGGCTTTTAAAACGGAACGAATCCTCGTTCGATCTATTTCGGCGGAGACAACCTCCTCAATCGCTTTTAGCGATACCCAAGCGAACCTTTGCCATTTTCGAACTTTGAATGGCCGAGTCGTGGTATATTCGGCCGGAGTGTCGGTCGAGGTTTGCGTCGATCTTTTTATAGAGCAATGAATCCGTGATTTATATTTGCTCGTGCCACGGTGCATCTGCAGCGACGAAAAATATTTCGGTACAAAGAGTTCGCGTGCACTCGGGAAACATTCGGTTCTTCCACGATGCTATATTCCGTTTCTGGACGATTGTCTACCATTTTTATCGTTTCACCCTACTATGCGTTTGAAACATTTCGAAGAATTTATTCGCGATTTAGTATTTCCTTTAACCCTACAATTTTCTCTACCGATTCTTCCACTTCTTTCTTAACCTTTTCTCAAGTTCGAGGAAAATAGGGAAGAATTTTTGTTCCAATTTTCTCCCCAACTTTTTTTCAAAGTATCGTGTCTTTTCGCTCGGTGAAACAAATACGAGATGAGGTATAAAAATTTGAAGCATTCTACGGGATTACGAAGTTTGTTAACTTTCGAAACAAGAATCGCTATCGATGTGTATAATTTCGTGTTTCAACTCCACGTGTAAAAATATTTTCGCGACGTTAAGATTCTTTTAAGACAAGAACATTCAAGTAGAGTAGCATCGCTAAACGTCTTACACTTCCCAACGAAAATTATATTGAGAATTTACGAAAAGTGCCCCGTAGCGATCGACCGAATTCCAGTCCCGTATTCGACCTATTTAATAATTAACGCGTTTTTAACATTTCTCAGAGCTGCTGGGGAACAGGACGGGCCATATGGTGGGCGTGTTCGAGAAGCTGGGCCAGTTTTACAACGGTTGCTTGGAATTCAAGGAGAAACCGGTGAATTTTACACCCGGTAAGTGGATCCTGAACGCGTCGATCGATACGGCGACGGCAGAGGCGACTTTCCATTTGAAAGAGATACGCGTGACAGACAAATGCAGTGTCGTTACCGGAAATAACGCCGAGGCGTCGTTGCGTCCATGTTAACGACGCCGTTTCCGCGGACGATGCGTCACATTCGCGTCTCTTCGCTCGCGACGTCCTCACGCGATGAGAATGAAACCGGTGCGCCGTGTATCCTCGTCGTTGAATCGCATTTACGCGAACGATCGCTCGTCACGCATCTTTCTGGCTTTCCATCTTTCGCCATGTACGTACAACTATCACGTGCTTTCGACAAATCGTCGGTAATTACCTATGCAAATCAAGGTTTTTATAAACGCGACTAAATGGAACCTGCACGGACATATTTTTATTTCCAACGTCTTGTACATCTCTGCGTATCATCCGCATTGCGTTCTGTGCAATTTCAAATCGCGGTGCAATTACAGTAGTAGGATTTATTTATTTATTTAGAAGGGATTAAACAGGAAACGATGGTTATTTAACGCGAACTAAATACAGTGTAACTAAGATAATTAAATGGTTAATTCACAACTCTCGTTCCAATTCACCACGGTTCCAACGCTCTCTTTCACGCGGATCATCCTCCTCGACAACACTCTGACTGCTCAACTCACGCTGACTGTTAATTCGTCTTTCTCCCTTAAGCATCCCTTTGTCTTTTCTCACAGCCCTACCACGTACGCGTTCCGCAATTGTCCATGGCCTTGGACACATAGGTCTCTTTCCCGCGTGACTATTCGACCGAAGGGCCGACGACACATTGATGGACCTGTCGGCACTTGGGCTTTCTCGCAACATTATTTACGATTCAGCCGATATTTCTTAGGCCATTTGTCCACGATACTACAGTAGCAAATATAAGATATCGTGAGTCGCCAGCTAGCCCGCATCGCAAGATCTTATTAAATCTCAGAGAAAGAACGGGGGAAGACGCCATAAATTTTAGCGCAAAGGTGCACGTGTTGCGTTTCGTGCCGCATCGTACGCGACACGTAGTGCGGCAACGTAGCCATGATATATCTGTCGCGACGTTCATTCATATATTCAATCGCCGACACAGATGTTCCATTCTTTGGCCTCTTTTCCTCGCGCTTCTATTTCCTCTCTCTCTCTCTCTCTCTCTCTTCGGAGAATCCCCGAGGCCGAGCTTTCACGGCTCCACGCTGATCGATTATTCATACGCACGGGAATCACGAAACTCTCGCGGCCAATAAAACGAGCATTTTCGATCACGGATCGAACTCGAACGACCGTCGCCGATTCTGTAAATATTACGCGTGTAAATGCACCGATGTATCGTGCAACGCGTTACGTAATATTTATGAACGGCGTGGTGGGAATATTTTACGCGATTTACGTCACATCGAGGCTTCCTCGCGAAGTAGATGTTTTGTTAACGTTTCTCAGCGATTTGTTTCCCGTTCGCCCGCACCACGACGATTTTTACCCGTTGGAAATTTCTTTCTCGCCAACGAAACGACACTCGAAACGTTCGTCTTTATCGAGAAGCACGATGATGGCGTGCTACGACGTCGGAAATTATTTGCTCGTACCGCAACGTTCTCGACTTTCCATCGTAAGAAAAGTGCATGTTCAACGATACGTTTGTTGGTTTCGCATCGTAAGAAATATTATTTGTCAGAAATTTGTACGATCGTGAAGGTTTCGCTTTTGCCTGCGGGTTCCTTTTCCACGAAGCGAGCGTAAGCAGTACGAATAAGCAGGGAAATTGGAATCGCAGATGTGGGCGATTGCGATGGCAACTTTCGGTAGACACTTGGATAGCGATCGACGCCGGATATTATTGACTCCTACCGTTTCCTTCTTGCCGACTCTTTTTATGTATAGATATAGAATTAATAGCAACTAGAATCGACGAGTATTAAATTACGTATTTCGTTTTACGAGACGTCGTTTCCGATTCAGCGATGGATGAAGCTCGATAAAACGGTACTACGTACGATATTAACTCCGCCGTGTTGCGTGTTATTGAGTACTTCATCCCACGTCGAACTTCAATAATCAGAGGTTTGTAACGAAATATGAATGCTGTGACACGTTGTCTCCCTTTCACCGTGTTCAGAGTAAAGCAAACCCAATAAAACAGTACATAACTATGCTATTAACTGGACAATGTCAGATATCGTCGACTCGTACTACTGTCCCCCTCCGTCAAACTAAAAGCGCAGATGTCGTAACAAAATACGAATTCATTGGCACGTTGTATCCTCTCCACTGCGTTCGGCATATAAACAAACTGAATGGGACAGTACGACTATGTTATTAATTCAACGAAGTCCGATATCATTGACTCGTATTACTTGATGCAAAGTTCGAAAAGCAAAATATCGTGACAAAATATGAATGCACACGTGTACATTACACGTTCGACCGTGTTACAAGTGCAAACGAACTGAATGAAACGGTACGACCATGCCATTACCTTGTCAGCGTCAGATATCATTGACTCGTACTACTCAGTTCTTGGTCAAACCTTGAAAGCGAAACAGTGGCGGTAAAATACGAATGCGACGACACGCGTCGTGCCTTTTTCATTGTGCTACGGGTATACGGATACTTGGCAAAAGGATACCTAGAAGCGTGCAGAACGACAAACCGCGTTTGTTAAATTCCATTGAATCGCGTGCGCGTGTTTAAAACTCGCGGCGCCGGAGAGGATCGAGAGACGTCGCGGTTCGCCCGGTTTTTCGTTCACTCGTCGACGACAATGGATTCAGCGAGACACGCGCGACTCCGTCGCTCGAACAATAACGAAGAATTCGTCGGAACGCTTCGTGCGAGAAAGTCTGGTACGGCGAGGGATCGCCGTGAAAGGGAAGAGGGCATTTTCCGATGGCGGTCGCTAATGCTTCCTCGCGTTCTCATCTTTTCTCGTATTATGATGCGGCGGCGAGAAAGATGTTACGCCGCAGAAAGAAAAGATCGTACGGTGGAGGGAGAAACAACTCGGTGACGGAAGACGGAGTTATCGGTGGTAGCGAGTTGTAACGGTGGTGAGAGCAACGAATCACGGAAACGCGATGCGTGAAGAATAAGCGAAGAAGAGCGACGTACGCGAGACTATTCTAAAGCGAGCCTCGAAGACCATATCTCGTTGACTCTCCAGAATTGACTTTATCCTTTTGCATCGGACAATGAACGATTGTACTATCGATGCAGTTTTACATTCTACCGAAGGAATTAGGAACGATCCGACTGTCATAATTGAATTACTTGGTCATACGTTACAATGGTGAAACAGAAGACCATATCTCGTTGACTCTCCAGAATTGACTTTATCTTTTTTGCATCTGTTGAAGTGGTCACCACTTCTAAGGAAACTCTACATCTGGTCTTTTTAGTTTTCTCAAGCAACGAAGCCATCGACAGCGTATAGACTGGGACGAAGGCAGACCATAGACGGTAGACAGGCGACGATGGCTTCGAGGTTTTCAGTTATAAGGTAACACTGCTAGCGTGCGGATCGGGATCAGCTCAAATTATATTCCTACTTGTACTTACACTTCTGTATTAAAATATATTTCCTACTTTACAATTTATCCACGCGTTCCTCTGTTCATACATCTAATAACCTCAACAGCATCGGACAATGAACGATTGCACTATCGATGCAGTTTTACATTCTACCGAAGGAATTAGGAACGAGCGACTGTCGTAATTGAATTATTTGGTGATACGTTGCGACGATAAAACAGAATGGCTCTTGAAATCGTATAGAAAATCGTATAATCGTATGATCGTGTAACAAAGATATAAAATAATTCTCGAGACGTATACGTAGATCGTTGGATATGTAACTTTCGAATTATCACGATGTTACTAAATCGAGTGAAACCAACGAATATCTGGCTGTGATAATTATATCTACTTTGTTAACGATACTGGAATCTAGTAAAACTAAAGGTTCCGGCTACCACATCTTCGAGTGGGCGTTTCCCATGGACCAAGCGGTTGGCTATTATTTACGCTGAAATTTTCGTGCAGTTTCACCAATCTAGCAGATTCCCTCTTTCCCTAAGGAAATTCATTTCTCCGAAGAAAGGGTTAATTGTAAGCACGGAATAGGGTGGAGTTTCGGATAAAATTTATCTCCCGACCAAAGCTCGGGGTCACGAGGATCAATCGAAAACTTTTCGATGATGTAAAAAGTGGGCGATTCGACTCGGAGAAGAGAAGAGAAGAGAAGAGGCAGGTTGGTCGTGACTCTCGCGTCACTGCGATACGACCGCACGCTTTAACCCAGAAAGTCAATGTAGGCGGTCTAAGAATAGAAGCAAGGCAATGTCGGGTACGGTGGAGCCGATACCGTACGGCCGACAGTGCGATTAATCAATCAGTATCGGCGCCAAATCGTCGGCCAGCGGCATTAATCAGAGATGAATTCGACGGAGCCTCGTTTCGTCGAAATATCACGGCGATACTCGCTATCGTTGCCGTTGTCGAAGCGATCGCGACAATAGAGTACTTCTTTTTGCTCCACTATGATTCATGGCACTGGTATTTACGAGCTTCAAAGCGAAACATAACGCTAGAACGGTCATCCACGGTCCAGAGACGATTCTTTCATACGCTACGGTATCACGGTGACGGTAGTTTCTGCGATACACATTTGCACTATTTACGGGCGAAGAGAGGTTCTTGGTTAGAATGGGATAATTGTGACGTGACGCGAGATGCGTACGCAAAGCGACGTGACGAGAACCTGTTGGCTACGCTCTGGGAACCTGTCCCATAGCACCGATTGTTTGCTCGAAAATATACCGGCAGTCGTTGAACGCGATCGATTCGATCGCTAGCGTAGAATATTTGATTAAAACGTGATTGCAGCGACCGCTGTTAAACTCCGACGAAACTGATTTCGCTCGTTTACACTACACTTATTTTGATCAGATTTGTGAAACGATCGCGTTGCAAATCTTCGTGGAACTGTGAACCACGGTAAATTGACATGACTCTTTTAGGAACCGTACTCGTATCGCTTCGATCGCAGAACGAAGGAAGAAAGAGCGAGGCAGATGAACAGAGGTAGAGAGAATCCTCTTATCGTTTCATAATGCAACGTGGAACGTATGGCCACGTGCTTCCTCCCGGGAATCCCCTAGCGACCTATCATTCAATTCTACCTTAGCTTCTTAAAGTTGGATCGATAGCGGTTATATAATCGATGCCTGATACCCTTCGTGACCGTGTTTGCCTGAAAAACACAGCCCTCCGATCATTTCCGGCTTTCCGCTGGAAATCGATCGCAACTACGATTTCTACAAGGGGTGAATTCGCAGCGTCTCTGTCTGCGAAATCTCGTTACCTATCCATTTGCACTCACGAAAACTTGGATGAAGGACTTTCGCTTCCGTTTGTTCTGCATCCCCTCGTTTCCTTCTGAAAGTCGTTGCTCTCCACTGATTATTCGGGACGACGATCGAAACGGAGCTTGTTTCACTACGGTCTCGCATATCCCATGGAAACGCGCTTCAAGGCCGTTGTCATCACGGTGCACCGCGATAATGCGGACCCTGGAAATTGGTGGAGCCGGTCTAAAGCGGGAAACAAAAAGCCGGCGGTTCGCTTTGTGTAGGAAAAATGTACTCGTTCGCCATCCTCGCCACGGTGCATCGAGTTCATTCGACGTTAATTGACTGTTAAGCCGGCTGTCGATGAATCGCGTTGCTCTCTCGGCTCGGGAGTTCTTCTGAAACGAGTACGCGTACGATCATCCGTTTCACTGGATTATTTGTGGTTGCCCCTCTAATCGACAAATTGTTCGCGACGTTACAAAATCCTAGTCTTTCGAAATCCTAGATAAAAAGACTGAGAAAAATATGTAGCGGCACATGAGCTAGAGGACAATTCGAATCATGTTGTTGCTTTGCCTCGGAGTATCAACATCGTTAGAATATACGTAATGTAATAATAAACAAACTCCTGACCAATATAACCAGTATAAATAAACGAACGCGATCGTAAGATGACCAGCCTGACGTTCGTTAGTCTCAGTCTTGAGCAATTTTATTAGCGATCAATTAGCGAACCGGTTAGTATCGAGCGTTCTTATCGAACATTCTTTTAACGATCAGAATCGAGCAATCTACGCTTGACTTTCAATTATATTTATAATATTTTCAAATATATTTGACGATATTTCAAAACCAAGTAATCTCGTCATTTAAACAACAACTCAACCAACCGTCGCCCGCAAATATAAAACCGTAAGTTATTAGCAGAGTGTGGATGTTCATATCTTCACGAACGTGACTAAAAAAATGAAATGTAAATCTAGTTCGGCTGTTTCAAAGGTATACGTCCGTGGATTTTTCTATCTTCTAATTCCTCATAAACGAATAAATACCCTCGCTTCACTCATTGCGCGAACGTACTGCGCGTTTCTTATCAGAAAATTGCAAAAATATATCACGGCAGGGACGTGAAGCGCGATATTTCGTTGGAGGCCAGGTACGGCTTTAATTTCTGACCGCGTGTCAACGCGGATTTAATTGAACGCCAGAATTTCAGCTGTGTGCCGGCCGCGGTTCTAGTGCTGCGGCCTGCTCGGTTGTGGTTCGTTTCGAGAGGACCTGGCGTCAGACCACGCGCCGACAGCGATCGCTGACAAAAAATTCTTTACCATAATTGAAACTCGCGCAAAAAAGCCATCGGCAGGAGGAAAAACAGAGAGACGGTGGAGGCGAGGGAAAAAAGGTACAGCGTGATAGAAATGGAACTGATGGCGATCGATTAGCTTGTCGGCGAAACGGTACAGAGGCGATCCCTTTTTTTCTAGCGACGCCCGCGGCTGGTTTTCGGGGTTGATTCGAGGATTATGCTCCGCGTGCGAGCATTCTCCGAGCGTATGCGGCGTTTGGGGTGGACAGTTTGCCGGCGGTCAGCACGCTGCCTTTTTATCGCCCCGCGATTTGCATTTCAGTGACATCGCGCGTGAAACGGTCGAAACAAATTTTTCCCTTCGCCACGGGCATTTCCAGCCCTTCGACGCTGTGGCTTTTGGTAATTCTGATCGATGGCGCGTCCACCTGACCGCGATTTATGCGCTGGATCGAGTGGAATTTTTTCAAAAGTAAAAAGAAATTCATTCGTTCGGCTGTGCTTATTTATGGTTGGACGCGAGCTCGGAAGAAAAGTGGCTGTCACGAATTAATATAGATACAGTGGATCGTCGTTGATATGAATCTATCGAGGTTTTGAGAGGTACACTGGATTCCTGTTTATTCTGCCTTTGTTTTAACCGATCATATTTTTCTTCGGATGAAAACAAATGACCAGGCGAAGGATGATCGTCACGTCCCATTATCGTTCCTCGACCGTTAAAACGCGTTTTAACGAAGATATTACGAGGTTATTAATATCGAACAGAGAACAGTGGCTAAATTTCTAAAAGCTATCGATTCCTACGAAATACCGCAAGCTTTTTTATTTTCCGTGACCAAGTAGCTTGCGCTTTGCCAGTTAACATCAATTTCTAGCCGTGGCTGGTAGATTAGATCTCTCGATTCGGCCGTTGCCATTAAATAACTCAACTCCTGTAACGTACAGTCATTCGTTCGACTCGGCCACGGTGCAATAGAGCTTGGTATCGTCGTGAAAATTGCTCGTGTAAATGACTTCTAATCGAGACGATCGAAACGACACCGGCACGAAGCTCGGTAACGTGGCTGACAATCAGCCGGATAATAATGTCAGTGGCGGATTAGCTTGGTCGCAGTTGGCCATGTGCGGACGGGCGCGTAATTAATCGCGGGACAATTAGTGGATATTACGCCTGGTTGGTTGGTGCGTGTGTGCGTGCTGCTCGTTTGCGAGTCCCCGAGAACGGAGAACGTTTCAGGTTGCTCGCTGCTATCGGATGTTGGAAACAACGATGATTAGTCCGTAGTATCGAGCACAACCTTGGACGACTGCCTTTTATACCGCAGCGATTGATAAAAATAGTTGACGGGCTATCGATCACGCGACAGTCGGAAACGACTACTGGAACCAGACTGGTTCGTCGAACGTCTTCCACTACGCTATCGATACTTTTTCCAACATGGAATGATTAGCTCGTGCTCGTTTCGCGGAAATGAATCGTAAATCCAGTGAACATGTTCTTGGAATAACCGTGCGTTTAAAGCGGTTCGGAGCCTCGTCGAATATATCGCTCGCGGGCCGTCTTAATAATTCTACAGAACCTTGAAAGTTTTCAGAGCGTAAAGTCGAAGTCGCGTCGGTAACGGCAGCAGTCGTATCTGTCAGCTCGAAGGAATAATAAAATCGTGCGGAATAATAAAGCAATAACTATAATCCTTGCGACGAAAACCTTGCTACGAGACTTTCCACACTCTTTAGAGATGGACGAGCGTAAAAATCATCGACCGTTTTAAACGGTCAGGTACTGGCGTGCGTTCTCTCGAAACGTGGCTGACGCGCTTAATCGCTCAAGGGGTTGGAAACACCCCCGATGCGTAATTATACGAACGAATGCGCATCTGATGACGTCATTGGCCACGCGATGGGTCCTTGAGGTAGTTTTTCAAGCTCTCAGCCGCGATGCGAAGATGGTGGCAAAGACGGCGGTGGTTTTTGCGCAGCGGAGCCGATCGCGTGCGTACGACGTCGATAACGGCGACACGGTGAACCCCGAGGGAAAAAAGGCGTACACGCATGCTATGGAGCCAAGGGGAACGACGAAGCGAAAACACGAGTTCGCGTGCGTCTTGCCAACGGGGGTCACGATCTGTGACCCACTTTCGTCTCCGCGTCGACCGCGTGCTCGACATTCGATCCTCTTCGAAGGAAGGTCGCGATATTCGCGTTCGCGCGAACTCGCAGTATCGGTAGAGTCGAACGTCTTCCGTGAAGATGTCTTTCACATCCTTTGCCGACATTATTTTAGGAGGCGGTCGTACGGATCCTCTGCTCTTTTCTATACGATTGTAGCCAGGCGCGTACTATCGCCAACGACTTTCGTCAGCCTTCTCTCTGCACTTTGCAATAGGAGCAGCCTCTGCTTTGGACGTTACAATGGCTCTCGGTAACACGATAGCTTTTCCCTTGCTTTCGTCTCTCCACGGATTTCATTCTCAAGTGCTCGCAACAAGCTTTGATACTCTGCGAACTTTCGCCGGAGTTTCGAACGTTCGAGTAGAGAAATTTCCTTATTTGGAGAATTTGTAATCGTAGCGGACTTGCAGGGAACAAGTTCCATCGTAGAAACGTTCGGCGTTCGTTCGATGTTGATTCAACTGTGGCCTCATTATAGCAATTGCTGCTAATAGGCTGCCATTAGTTCGAACTTGGGTCTTTCGCGGTCGCAGTCAAGGTTCTTGCTCGCGTTAATAAAGTTCGCCTGGTGTATTCCATACGTTTCCGATACTTTCGCAATACGCACGCCAAATTCTATCGTTATTTGTATAGACGGTAACGTCTCCCTTTACGCCGCTGTCGCAGTAGTTGCCATAGCGAGAGCTACAAACTTTGAAAGTAGTACGTCGGCGGTATTGTTTCAAAGGAAACGTTTTCTATTTCAAGATAGACACGGTTATTATTCCCAGCCAGACGATCGAGTGGTTTCCTCTGTTCTGGATACGCGGCACGATGCAGCGCGAAAAATCGATTATTAGCTTGCCACCTGTACCCTGCGTTCCATGCGCACGATAGACGATCCATTACCCAATTAACGAGGGAAGATTAATCTCAGTACGGGCATAGTTAGCGGCAGGATAGCCGCTGGCGAATAAGAAAAGGACGAAAACGAGCGCATCGCGAGTCGAAAGTCGCCAAGGGTGTCAAGGTTGGACAATTTGGCCTCGGGCTACGTCCGCAGGATGATTTACTTGTCCGCCTGGTCGAGAAACTATTCGGTGTTGGATGTCGCGAGGAAACTATGCTCCGATTCGAACTTTGTTCTGTTGCATTCGATCCTAGCTATTCTCCCTATCCGTCGAACTTGGCTGAACGAGTCTGCAACTTTTTCACGCGATTTATTTTATTATTTATTCCACCGTGTCGTGTTCCACGCGGTTACGAACTTTTCCTTCTTCGTCCAACTATATTTCGTTTATTTGCTTTATTTACCAGTTTAAACCGAGTATCACGATACAGAATAGAGAATTATATCAAGAGCCAGTTATTCTCGAAGCAGATTGTCTGCAATTGACGGCGCAGCCAGAGAACGGATTCATTCCATACACGAAACTGTATATCCTGGGATCGCTCGCACGATCATTTACCATCTACTTGCACGAGTTGTATAATTTCGCTAATGGTATTCGTTTAATTACGCTCTGGAAATAGAGTTGCAAAATTCAGCTAATGGGACGTCAGTTTCGAAAACGCCAGCGGACAACCTGAACCTGGACCTGATCCATTGAAACGTACGGTGTATGAAAATATTCAATGCCATCGATGTTCAAGTAAATTATATAAGAAATCTAGTTTGTGGAAAGAGAAAAAGCGTAGGAACATTGGGCGCGAAATACTGGCAGCGTGACAGAGCGAAGAAAAAGCAAGGTACCAAAGTGCTTCTATATATAGACGCCATCGAGGTACATTAGAGAGTTAGAGTCGACGAGCAGCTTTTTTTAACCCCCTGCGATGTTAATGCTCGACTCGGAATCGTGTCAAGGACAATCTCGATCAGTCGACACCGCCGTGACTTTTCTCGGCTCATTGGAAACGAGCACGATCCGGTCGTTCCGAGTATTTAGGTTTCAGCGCCTCTTGATCGACGAAAGAAAGATGGACGAATGAAAAGGACGTAATTTCATCCGCGACGGTGGATCGAGCGGTTTGGCACAAGTTTCTACGAAATATTTCATCGACAGGAGACAACAGGGATGCAATGTTTCGCGTACGTTCGTATAGCAACCGGACGAGAGTGTTCGTCAAAGTCGCTCTTGACGCGTAAGAGCACACTTTTCACTGAAAGCGGCAAGTTCGCGTCTCCCCGTCGCCGGAGAACTGAATGGAAAGGTTGAGAAGCGCAAAGCTCGAAGCTAGACGAGCGCCTCTGTGTACGTGTGCGATCCTTTTCCGCGCTTTCCTCGTTTCCAGCTGCACGATCGATTTCGCGCCTCTTCCTCTTTATGGGAACGAGCTTTAATAGATCGCGTTACTCTTCACCATAGCGGAAATGTTCCCATTTAATTTCTGTTTAGTTGTTTGTTCACGCCTGTTTACCTTCTGTTTAGTAACGTCGATTACTTTGGAATAATTAAGAGAATAGTAGTTAAGCAAGGGAGAGAAGAAACTAAATAATAATAATAAGCACTGGAAATACATTATCTTTCGTAGATTGATCGAACGATATCAAAACCCAATGAATATTCCTGCGCTATAATGTTGCAGAATTAAGAATAGTTTTCAAGCTTCATACAAAGTCTCAGGAGTACCGATGCCTCCACTATGACCTGCTTTCAACCTTTGTTTTCAATAATTCAAACTTTCTCGCTGTTTGTAATACGCGGACGACGACTTCTGTATGTGGAAAGACAGAGAGAAACGGCTTTTCATCGTCGACGTTGACGAAGTACGAGAAAATTAATTTAGAAATTCGTAGGTTGTTCGTAGGTTCTAATGTCGCCACTTTTTCCCTCCCTCGTGCGAGTCCCTTTAACGAGTTAATTTCCAGCTGCGCAACGTCGCCAGTTGGTCTCACTGGGTTCTGTTGTAATTAGAGGCATCTTAACGAGACATCGTGGCACGTATACTCGGCTTGGTTGTCGCGAGGCAGCCGAATCGAAAACGCGGCAGCCACGGAACGCCGAGTCCGCCGCACGATGGAAACAATCCGGAAGTTCCATTTCCGCAACCCACAGTCTTCCCCGATTTCCTCGGCATGGGAATTCAATCGAGATACGGCCAGCTATGGCTTGGAAATTATCCATGCCCGACCGGCTTAATTCACGCCGACGATCCTTCAGTCGTCCATCCGCAATGGCGCCAGCCACCCTCGGAATTCGTCGCGTCACAATTAAATGCAAACCGATCGAGCAAAGATCCATTTTCATCCAAAGGAATTAGGGAAATGAGTTTGGTATCTGTTCAAGGATTTTCCGTGGGTGGAGAAAAGATACTAAATAGAGCGATGCTTGATACAAAGTTGAAATTGGATACAGCGTACCGTGTTGGAATGGTTTGTAGCGATGCTTGTTTGGCACGAGAGAATCGGAAAGGGTACGTTGTATTCAAAGCTGAACAGTTGTGAATAGCAACAGTCTGGAGCAGATACTTGTACGAATGCATAACAAACGTTATACTTGTCCCTAGTATCCTTCCGATATACAGTACTATCCATAATTATTTCAACGATAGGGAACATGCTGCTAATATCGTCGATCCGTAATATTTTGGAAAAAAGTCTGGGCAGAAATCGGCAGCAAATTGGAGTCGTAATTAGATATGCAAAGAGGAAGAAACAAAGTGTCTTTCGTTTGAGACTAATTTGATATGAAAATGTCTCTTGCTCCTTACTGGAGAACGATTTGAAATTTGCCAGGTTACGATATTAGGTTACGATACTCCTTTTATAGGAAGCGTATTTCGTTTCTATTACATTTTATTTCTGTTACATTCTATTCCTAAGAGACCTTATTTATATTTCTCGGTTGCATTTACATAACCAAGATTCTGTTTCTTGTTATCGAAATACGATTACTTTCAACGTTAAACTCATTCTCAAAGGGTTGGCATTCCGGATAGCCACAATTCCATAGGTTTCAGAATGTAAAAAATCAAAGTAGCAAAGTAAGAAACGCTCGGAAGATTAAAAGTTGCGTAACAACGGAACGTGTTGAGTTATTTCGTAGCAGAGAGAAGTATGAATGACTAGAAGAGATTGGAGGGCGTATCGGGGTGTAAAATAAAGGGAGGAATTTCGGGCGTCGATCGAAAGCAATCTGGCCGGCGTGTGCAGCTTGCGTCATGCAAAGATATAGATGTAACCGAATGGTCGGGGGCTTGGGGACAGAGAGGGGCTGTGGCTGGAGGACGCGGTGCTTGATGTCGATTTCGTATATGTAAGAGGGGTGCGCGCGCGATTGTTCGGTGCGATTGAAATCACGCGAAGCTTTACTTAACGGAGAACTTGCAGATTTCGAGAGCTCGGATATATTCACCGAGCCCCGGGTTCGCCCCTTGATGGCGCTTCGGTTGGTTCCTCCAGGAAGACAGACGGGGTGAGTTTGTGACCGAAATTCTTCGCCGGCCATTCGGCCGTATAACAATTTCCCTATGCGAAACGTCGAGATAATAATAATAATAATAAAAAAGAAAAGAAAAGAAGAATGAGAACAGGGACGAATCCTTGGCAAAAGGCGGAGCTAAGAGCAGAAGTTTCTCGTTTGTCGTGATGACTTTGGACGAATAGAATCGGTCTCGTGCAGCATATGTCTTTAAATGGAAATCAATTTTCATCGAAGCCTAAGTTTACGGTGTTAAACTGCAGGACGAGAAATACGATTTCGCTAAACACGTTCCTTTCGATTTGCACGCTACGAAATAAATTATATTGCGAATAGCGATCTCGCAGTCAGATTAATCGAGCCAATGATATTATAAGCGGCTGTATTATACCGAGATCGGTATCATTTGCCACACGCGAGCCTAACGCTACTGGCACTTTTTTCATTCCCTTGGAACCCGACTTCCGTTCGGCCGACGTGCGTTAATTCGAGTCGTACGTCGCCATACTGTACGTAACGAGGAATTCAGCGCGACGTTAATCGACCGATAAGAGTCCGCTGGAAGTGGTAACCAAGAACTAATAAAGTGGCAACCAATCTTTAACGATATAATCCACGGCAATTTAGAAACGTTCTCTCTTTTTATAGCACGATTGCAAAGATATCGGGAAATATTGGTTAAAAAGGTGTGCGACGATCGTGGAATACAGCACCGAAGCTCGACAGCTTTTCGATAGCGGCGTATCTGTGAACCGAAGGTCGTCGTTGGTTCTCTCGTGGAGACGCGTTAAACGAAGATCGTTGAACTCGATAAGGGCGTTGTTGATCTTTACCACGGATCCCACGCGCGTGTCAAGCGGCGTGTGCTGGGATTTCATTTATGGTTCATCGTTGCGTTCACGTTGGACCGCGTAACGTTGATAAAGAAGGGATACGAAGGTCGGTGATGAAAAGGCTCTCGTAAAAAGAGGGAGGAAGGACATAGCGATATATCAAGATTCGAACTTGATTCTCCGCTGAATACCCGTGTTCTCATTGTACGTATTCGTCGAATCGACGCATCGATTTTTAAACGAAACCTCCGCTGGAACTCGTGTTTTTTTCGTTGCGTCTATTTTTTCCTTCCTATTTTCTCCTCCTTTCTCTGTTCGTTTTGTTACGGAGACGCCGAGTTCCCACGACGAATTCCACTCTACGACACGCTGCAGCTTCGCGAACCTCGTTAAAACTTGTTTACTATCGCTTGTTTCAGTTTACGAGCTTTTACGCGAACTCGGCGGCTATCTACCCCCGAAGAGCATCGCACCAGCCGACATTACACCCCTAGTTTCGAGGCTATTGAGGGTGAACGGCGCCCCCCTCTTCGACTTCTTTGTCGATGTGGATCTTTACGATCGATCTAGGTCGTCCGTCTTCTTGGACCTGCCTACGAAACATCAAGAAGACGCGTTCTTCGCGGAGAACCCGGTGAGTGTTGCAGTTCATGGTGTTGTTAGAATTTATAGCGTGTACTGCGATGTAGCTGTTTAATTCTTAGTAACAGATGTAGATAACTCGTTGTTTCTTGCAAAGATCGTAGATAAGACTTAATTGTGAATTCTAGTGCATGGGAGCTTTCCTCTGGCGACATTACGCGATAAATTGGAATGTTGGTAAATTTCAACGCATTCCCGTAAAATCTGCTCGGCGATTAATATCGGCTAATTAATTTATTAACCAAAGGAACCGATTTATTAACCGATTCAAAAGTTGTCGAGATCGTAGTTACGCACGATACTCGTTGCGTTATCTACGAGCTCCATCCAACTTATTTTTCTACATCTCGCTCGCATAACAAGCTTCGTTATTTCTACACGGTTCTCGCCGCCATTAAGCCAACCAGGATTCTCATCCTGCATTTTCTCAGCTGCGCAACAACATTTTCCCTGCGTAATCTGCCTAATCTCGCAGCGTCCATCGATTTCGCAGGAAATTAACGAGCGGGATCGCCGCGTTTGCTTGCGCTATCGAGACTCCAGGGACGAATACTTCTCGGTCGGGCTAATTGATTGCGCGATTAAGCGGAGGAGCGTCGGTTAATTCCTCAAGCAAATGTGTGGCGAGTTGTGGCGCGAGCATAAATCCTCTTCAAGGTTTCGGAAAATGCGATTGTTTGTGCCCGAGATCGGCTGCCACACTTTTATTATTTTAGTCGACATGCTCGCGACGGTTTAGGTGAAAAATACAGGAGAAACGTCTTCGTTATACGGTGGAACCGTTTAATACCAGGCTTATCGCCTATTTGACAGCATAAGCCTGTGCATATGGCGCTTGGCTTTGAAAATCGATCGATGGCTGGATCCAAGCTCTCGCGTTGTTTCTTCTCGAATGAGCGCGCGAAAGCTGTGACCAAATAGTGTTCTTTAATCGTCTATAAATTAATTATCGAAACATGAGCTCGTTAACATGGTGCACTCGCGGCACCTGCGGTTGCAACTTCCAGTATGTATTTTTTACATCGAACGTGGAACTGGCTACACGTTCGTTAACGGCAACGTACTTTCCTGACGATGTGATGGCAGATAGTCGGCCGTTATTTAACCTTATCATAATGTATGACGGCTCAGTGAAAGCTTTGGCATACGCGGCAGGTTGCTTGAGCGAGTGTTTGGAAAGTCGATAGCAGGCTACTCAAAGTCGCCGAGCTACGTGCGGACTACGAGTGTGTAAGTTGTCGACGATATGATTGTTGAGAGGATGCGGCAGATAGTTTGCTAATGGCGAGCGATACGGCGTTGCATTGCCGAGCAACAGAGACCTTGTTTTTAAAGGATTTGGCCACGGAGTGCGAAAGACACTGATGCCTCTTGGTAAGCGGACTGTGAGGGATCGCACACGGACACTTACCTTGGAATCTCAAAAGAGCAATCCATAAAAATTTCTAACACGTGTGTCGGACAGAGTGAACCGTATGAGTCTATAGAGATTTTATGAAGAAGTCGATCATTGATGATGGCTTTTTCGCAACGGTACAAGCTAGCGAATTGAAAGTAACTGTAGCGTGACTAAAACGAACGATGTACCCAACTAACGATGATTAACTGATTTCCTTTTCATCGTATCACTTCTATATTAAGTCTGCAGATTAAAAGAATTTGCCCACCTTTAAAGCGTCGTACTTCCACTCCCACAATATTAAAAACTATCTACTAAATATTAAGTGTACTCGATATTCTATGCGACAAGGCCAGGGATTACGAATAATTCTGATGAGTTAATTTGTAATTAACGGCAGGAAAAAGTTCCGGTGTACAGTGGTGTCTGCGAAAGTTTGCAAAGCTTCTGAAAACGATGGCAGTTCGATACTGCGCTACGTGTATCGAGCCGCGTTCCAAGGCGGAGAACGTGCCAGGCATTAATTATTCGGCCGGTTCTTTCAACTGTTTCCCATCGTCATCACGTCTCGCGCGATGATCGTGTTCGGTAAACTGGTAGGTCCCTTCCGGCAACTTCCGTCGAGTGCTACGAAACCAGAATTTATCGGTCGGCGTACTCGTCGAGGATATTCGTGGAAGAAAGGCTGCAGGAAAGACGTTGAAAAAAGATCTCGAGAAAGAAACTCGTTGACCGTAAGTTGTCGTTTTGTCGCGTGGAAAATCTTCCTCCGAGTCTATCCCCTTGAAGACAGACCCGAGTACAGCGAGCTAACGAAAAGCGCGCGAGGTTCGAAGACGAGGCACGAAGAAAGCAGGCGCCGGCCAATTTGACGAGAAAATTTTCGTCAACGGCGGAGATCTGGCCGGAATCGGATTACCCTATGAATTTCGGATGCTAATTACAAGGCCTGAGGACGAAATTGCAGCGGCGAAGTTCATTGGACCAGAAGAGGGACGACCCTTTTCAGATTAAAGAGAACTGGTTGATCGGCAGCCCGATGTGATTAAATTTCTCGTTAAAGTTTCGCGATACCGATCTCGCTCCTCGCATTGTTTCCTGCAACTTTGACTTATGCCAGAGCTGCAGATTCCCCCGCTTAATTGTTGCAAAGAATCTTTTAGAAAACAAGTGGTTGCTTTTTGTAAAAGGTGAAGTGTAAGTATGAGTGGCACGGATGGAGAGAATATTGCGGGAAACGGTGTCCGTGCACGAGGAGTCGCAGGCTCGAGACGCTTCGAGTGCGTCTCTCGATGCTCCTTCGCTGAGTCGAGGGTTTTCGAGTAGTTTTCAGCTGTTCACCGTCTTAAACAAGATCGTGATGTTCGATCGACGAGTCTTTCTTACTCGTTCTCTCTCGAAAACCCTCTGTCTGTCGATTCTCTATTTTTCTGGGAAATAGAGAAAAGCCTAAAAGCAGCAGACCATAAGCGCAGATTCCTCGTTTTGTCGCTCGTAGGGAAGAAGGTTCTCTCGTCGAATTTCCGTTCTGGTTAACGCTCTTTCAAAGAACGTCATATCCATTCTTAGTCGGACAAAACGCGCGCACAGGGAATTAATTACGGAATGATAAATTAAAGCACGGTGGCGTATTAACCGCCAGATAATTTCCGCGGCTGACAGGACTTTTTTAATAAAAGCCTAGGGAGACGTTGAAAAAGGGGCGTTCGGACATTCGCTGGGAGCTTGGCACGCTGCATAAAACGGTGCATCGGGGCGCAGCTCCCGCTGGATGTTCCCATCTCAACGCGTCGACTCTTTTGTCTGACGAACCTCCTTGTGATTGTGATAAGAGCTTAAGGCTGAGAGGATTTTAATACTTAACCTCGACGTGAAAGGGCACCAGCCCTGATGACACTTTAACTTGTCTGTTAGTAGACCGGTTGCAGAGAAAATGGCTGACGGACACACCGACGAAAAGAATCAACGCAGGACTCTGGTATTCTTTTCTTTCTCGCGCTCTCGTTGGTGCAAGTTTGTGGTATCGAGTTCGATTTCACCGGTATCTTGTTTCGTCCAATTCTGTCGTACACTGGTTCGCGAAAGTATCTGAACATTTACCATAAACAATTTTTATATACACACGCGTAGATTACGTGCTTATGCACGTGCTGCATACTGTGACGATTATGTTGGTCCAATTCGAAAGCCACGTGAAAACGTATATGAAAGCTGCAAGATATTTACCGCAAACATATAAAAGTTGGTTTTACTGTAAACATATTCCATTGAGTTTACTTCTATGCTAATAATAGTAGGAAGTATGGCAAGTTTTTTTACCAATCTTTGACGATTTACAATGAAATAGTTCGAAGTATGAACATGGTATTATGTAGATTCAGCGCGGACAATGAAACGAAATCGACTTGTAATTAACTTCTCACGATGATAAAGTTTGTCCCATCTATGCGAGTCCTTGTTACGCTTACACCTGTATCGCTAAGATCATCCTTGTCGTATGAATGCAGGCAGCAAGCACGTGTTCGATAATGTTGGAGCCACGAATTCAATATCGGCGTCATTTCGGTCGCTAAGGAGACAGCAGTACGCTGAATTTCAATCAAACGCTACTGCTCGTGACGAGCTCGTTGTGGATGAATAATGGCTCGATTCCTGATCGACGTGGTAAATGTAGCATATTTGCGGATCGATGCTCGATCGATGCATTCCTTCTATCTTTTAGGAGATCGCTCGAAATACCTTGGAATAGCTCTCCTCCGAAGGAAGTAGAAAAATCCTCGTTGAATTAAACGTTAAACAAAACTTTCAAATAAAACCAATTTCTATCGTATAAGACGAACCTTTCCATATTTTGTTCAAACTTGAGATATCTTTGAATGTTAGAAAGGTAGAATTCCACGTCGAAGACTACCGAGAGAACGTAACAGTGTTAAGATCGAGCTCGAACGTAGGTTCAGAAATTTCCAACAGATTATCTGTAATTCTGTCAATGTCTCGCGAACGAAGCGAGCGCGATACGAGAGGCGATAAGCTGTGGCTGGAAAAATAACATAAATCGCGGAGCAAAGAGAGCAATGGGTGGGGAAACTCGGCCAGAACCGGGAAGCCGGAAGGCTGGAAACGAAGAGGAAGTCGGCCGGGGTTCGTGCAGCTCCGTTAGCTGGATGCCAGATACGCGGACTACGCTAGACGCGGCTGCTAGGGCAGACAGAAGAGTAGGACAGACTGGAGCCAGGAACTTCAACCGGCGAGGTGTACTTCGAAATAGTCGGAGCTGGTTGGCCGACCGCCAAAGTCCTCGGCTCACATCGAACAACTATCTTCCTAATTTTCCATCTTCCCCGCACAGCTTGACCTTCCGATCCGGCGCCTTCTGCATCACCACCCGTGATTTCTTCTCTCTCCATATTATTTGCTTATCATCGCGAGTTTCAAAATCGTCCAACGTTTGAAAATTCACGAAAAGATCGCTTGGATGGTCGATTGGCAATTGCAGATTACTCGTCAACGTATCGTTTTGTCCGTACTTTATTTCGCAAGAAAAGTTTCCTGCGCAAGATACTAAGTAGCGAAGATGTCTGAACGCTCGTGGAAGTCTTTTGTGAATACATTACGCTTGTCACACGAGACATTTTTCAATCCTATTAGCATGGTTATGAACGTCGACTGAAATTACTGAAATTTCTATATGCATTTTCGGAGTGCTTTCTGATCTTACCAATCTAATCGCGACAGTCGTATCTCGTTACGATGATACTGAAACTACAAAGTGTTTTGTACGTACAACACGTACAATACGTGGATAAAGGCTTTCTGTGGCAAAAGTGCAAATATTTTCGCGAACTATTGTAACTCGAACATCCGTGATAATATGCTTTTTCCCATTTCGTTTGACCATTTTTGATGCTGTTCGTTGATTCTGTTTGGTCGAAGTCGCGGGGAATTAACGAGTACTCGCAAGAGGCGCATAAAAGGTAAATTATAAAACGACAGATCGGGGAACAGTTGTTTCGCTGTTTCTAATCGTTTTTTAATACGCCAATAACCGGATAAAGGTTATGCGTGTAGAGGGAAATTGCATGCGCGATTAATTGCTTTAAACAAACAAACGATACAGCGCGTGTATCAGGAAGCGAGGAGAATTTTAATCGCGCGACTGTTCCTGTTTCGATTGTAGCCATTTCAGAGGGCAAATTACATCGATGTGCCGCGTCGCGTTTCGTGCGGACGTTCCATTTCGTAACGAGCAAGAGTATCGTTTCATTATGCTAACGAAATATCGATTATGATAATGCACGGAGTCTGATTCGACTGTGTAGAATTACTGTTACGACGAGCATGATACGCGACTGGCCTTGTCGCAGTCGCTGTTAACGTGTTTGCCCTAAACATTTTCATATCCAGATTACGCGACCGCTAAGTGAAACCGGCTCTAAGCGAAAAATCTTAAGAATCGTAACAAATTCAATTTTTGGAACCGTGACTATCTCGTTTGTATTATACTGCGAGTTAAAGTTATTTGAGCCGAGTTAGTCAGTTTACCTGGCATCTAATTGAAGAAATTCGCTTATCAATCATTTTTAAACGAGCTACGTCCGAAAATTGAATATCCAGGCTTACAATTAGAAACGTTACTTTTTGCTCGTTTTATTTATTTACGTTCTAAAGCGTTCTACCGCGTGCAAAATCATGTATTATCCATAAAGATGGTACCTGCGAACGATCTATCGTGTTCCTAGCGGTGCCATTAAAACACCTCGTTAGTAACTATTTCCTGCACTGTCACTGATTTACCGGCTCGATCTCCATGATTAATGGAACGTTCGTGTTGCGGTCGACGTATTTCATCCGCGTTACGAATCATTAACAAAATCGATTAATTGATACCGCGATTATATCGTTCGAGCCTCGTTGTTTTACGCTTCTTATCCGATCCAGAGAGACAAACTTCTTTGTCTCGTCCCTTTAACAATTTGACTGCCACGTTGCTCCTATGATACCACGTTGGTCATTGGCGACCGGAGCGCTTCAACTTCTTACAATTGTAAAAATTGAATGAAAATTGACAGTTAGGGCATTCTGAATATAACCGATAAATAGAAGATACTTTGAAACAAAAAGTGCCCCATTGGACGATTAAACATTTTTATTAGAACATCAATAAAAAAAAATGAGAACAAATATCGCATCTAACGGTGCACTGTGTTAAAACACTTTAAAAATAAATGTGGCACATCAATACAATCTGGACAATAGGTGGTCACCTTCTTTGGGTCCGATTCTTAGCAATTTTTGATCCTAACTATTTAACATTTTTTTTATAGCACTCTCTGCAAAATTTTCGTACCAGGTACGCTTGCCCTTCTTTCTTCTGCATTTCGTGTCGCACAGTTAGAAGTGTGCACATATACCTTACTATTGTACCAGGTTGTCCCAAAAGTTTCTTTCTGTTTATACGGAATTAGTGGGTGCACAACATGGTTTGTTTTGCATTATTTTATTGAATCATGTACGATCCATTTTGGAATAATAAAACAAAGTGGGTCATGTACATTTCAATAAAATAATATAAAAGACAAAATGCCGTGCATCTATCACTTCCTCATAAAACGAAAGCAACTTTTCGGTCAACCTAGTATATAGAATGAGCAAATACTGTTTACTAATATCTTCTACACGTTTCAACAATATATTCTGAACGTTTTGCTTACGACGAAATAACGAATGCGCATGGTTTGTTGAAATAAACGAAGTCTCGTTATAATATGTCGCTATCAACTATTACCAAGGCGCCACAGTGGCCACCGGTAAGATAAACGGTCCATTGGGGAAGAACGTTGTCTTACATCATCAGTTTATTATTATTTTGCCATTATATGCTTTGAATAATAAAAATACTCCCGTGGTGTCCTGAGCGAAACATGTGGCAGTCAAAGCGTGTAATACACGTTGGCGTGCATACGTCGCTGTCGATAATTGCTTTCACACGAATCCTCTGTTTCGAAGATATTGCGAATCAGCGAACTAAATAAAAGATAAATAAAGAAACGAACGAATCGATAAACTTGAGACAGGAATTAAGAAAGAGTTGTCAAAGCATTCTGCTGTCGGATGTTTGCGCAATTTCAACCAATAAAAACGTCCGCGTCTCTCTGTTAAACTGTGAAGTGCACGATAAAAGGGTGAAATTAGCTGAGCTAATTTTTGCCGGGCAATTAAGCGCTGCCGCCGTGGCGTTGAAACGGCAACGACGCGTAACCCGCGCAATGCGAAATCCGTTCCATTTTAAGAGGTTCGAGTTTAAAGCGTTTAGTGTTTCTCACCGCGTGTAAATAGCGAAGAGAAAAGCGATACGAGAAAAACAACTGCCGAGGCTTCATTCCCACCGATTCGTTGAGCGTTTACGCCTTTTAGCGCGACTCTGCGTGAATTTTCCAGCGTCGATTCCGCTGCAACGTATTCCTAGCACGAAGTCGAACGTCGGATCGTTTAAACGAAAGGAAATATTTGTTCTGGAAACAAATTGGCCAGGAATATCGCGATTAATTTAACGCGTCACGTTTACGTTTCCTACCGTTATGGACTCGATGTATCATGGAAGATAGTTTTAGTAACCACTAGCGTAGATAATCGACGATTAGCTGAATCTACTGTGTCGTGTCACAGGAAGAACGATTACGATGGGCCAAGGCGTACTCGATGATGGAGAAGCAGCGAAAGAGGGCGGTCCACGAGGAAAGCCGAGCTTACACCATGATCAAGGTACGTGAGTAATTGTATCCTGACAGCCGAGCAAATTTCCTTCGCTACGCCAATCTTTACACGCGAACCTGCGGAACATATGATTTTTCGTCAAATAAAATACCGATGCGTTTCAGTCGACGGCATGGAAAAAATATTTCCTCGAAACTCGACAGCAAAATGATGGAACAGGGTCTCCCTGTGTACGAAAGGACAGGTTTTTTTTCAAAATGTGCGCGAGAATTTTGCTCGCGTTTACGTTCGTATTTCGGTAGCCGTGCCACGCAACGTGGTAGCAATATATCACGCTATCAGTTTTGGTCGGACGATCGTGACGTGTTGTCTGCGTGCTCTACGACTTTCCCGAATTACTCGATAACAAGTTTGGCCACGGCACGACCGTCGTAAATCCTCGTTGCTAATAAACGAAATCTCTGCCATTTTTCCTCGCGTTGTTCGTCTTTTTAATTCGATCCGCTTTTATATCTCGGTCGACGAAGCATCGACCTTCCAACATTTTAACGGAAATGTGGCCGGTTAGTTGCTCTCGGTCATTCGTTTTCCATCGTCTAAATTTACTCGCGATGGCGATTCGATCGCGGGGAGAGTAGAACGCAGCGAAACGTTACTAAACAAACGTTACGAATAAACGAGCTCGTGTACGATTCGAGCGTATGCTGCGTTGTTGTTTCGATTTCCTTTATCGTGGGCTGCCAGTGAGCATATAGAGGCGGATAATTGCACCCCCTTCCCTTCTGAAATTGGGACGCAGCCGATCAATACGAATTAAACTCGCGCCAATGCGATCGAAATTATTATTAATTTCGTGCTACCCGGATTCCAGCTCTCGTCTTCGAGAACCATGGCCAGGCACTTGGAACCCCTCTCGAATATCAATTAATATGTTGGGAACTGGTTCTAGTTTGCTCGGGGGTAGGAGTAGAGCAATCGAGCGTTTTGCTACGATGACTGATCGACCGGTCTTGCGGTTTCTCTGCTTCGATGTAATGGATGAGTACAAATTATGGTTGCATTCGGAAGACTGACGTATTGGTCGAGTTTCCTGAAACGTATTTAGTTCAACGAAACCGTTGTTCCGTTGTTCTACCTATCGATGCTTCTCGTATTACGAAAAAATTAATCGAATCGTCCCATTTGCTAAGGGTTGGCATATAATACGCGTCGATTTATATTCGTTGGTAACTTGAACGACGAATCTCAAGCGACACTTTTGCGTGTCGATCTGTTGCGTGTTTGTTGCAGAAATGATTAAAAAATTGTCTGTACTACTATGCTGTACGATATAGCAATAAGATTAGGAAATGTAAAAAGGTGAAGAAGACGAGCCAACATTCGTGGCAATACGCAGCTCGTCTTACACGTAACCTTGCAACCTCCTCGAGATCGACGCTCAACGGAGTTTACAAAACCTGACCGAGGATGCAGATTTTTCTCATTTTCCGTGGAATGTAAATGCGTGGCGAAGAAGCCTGCGACTCGAGACGTCAGGTACACGTGACCCACTTGTCAGTGCTGTCGAAATCTCAATCTCGATATTAACCGCTGATCGCCGTGCCGATCCGATCCAGAAGTATTCGCGGTATGGTATGCGGCCTGGCATGATCGATCGAACGTCGGGAACCTAATTAGGTTGGCTGTACCGTCGTATAAATCCAGCCTAGTCGAGTACTCCGTTATATCGTGCTATTTAAACGCGAACTTACATAAAAGAAATAAAAAGAAAGAAGATCACCGGGTCGAAACGAACGCGATATCCAACGCTGCGAAACGATATCTGTTGCGTGGAATCGTTTCGCTGGTTTCATTGATCGCGAGAATATTCGCGAGAGCAGAAGCTTGAATTCATAAGCTCGGCAAGTGTTGATGGAGGATTATAAATGATTCGCGACAAAGCTCTGTCATGTCGTGCGAGTGGAGTCGCGAGGATTTGTAAGACGCTTGAGAACCGTGCAAGTACGTGTGCGCATATTTCAAGCGTTATGAGACGTGCATACGTGATCGTTGTGTGTGTGTGTGTGTGTATACAGTGTACGTAGACGGGGATGGGATCTCTTGAGGGTGAATAGTGCGTGACGAGCGAAAATCCAAAGGGCGAGTTGAAAGTAAGGGTTCCGAGAGGAAACGTTGTGCTGTATCCTGGTGGGTGTTGGAAAGCAGTGGATGAATAGGTGGTGAAAAATATTCATTGACAGTATATTCGCTACTGGCTTTTGCAAATAGCGAACAGCGAAGATCTCAATGATTTGGTCGACGCGAACGTGGCGTAAGTGTTAGAAATCTTAAAAAACGAGCGCTGGTAAACACAAGGGCGTAAGATTTATTCGTAGAACTTGGAGCGATCAATTGTCTTTGGCGAGACGAACCGCTGTACCGAAAGGGAATTTAGAAATTCGAAACAAGTTTGCCCGCATGGAAAAAGCAGCCGTCTGTACGAGCGCCGACCCGATAACGAAATCGCTTCTCGGCCAAAGATAAACTGCATCGAAGTTTTCGCCTGGAGCAGTTACGTTTACCGAGCCGCTTTTTTCCTGCCAAAGACAACCCCTTCCTCTAATTCCAGACGAACTTCCGTTCGATCGACGTTGCTGGAAATAGTTTTCAGGCGGATTCGTAAGCGCAACAGGAACGCACGCTGTATCAGGATCAGATTACGTTTGGAAACTTCCAACTTCGCGTGTTATCTATCCCGAGGTAACGATTGTTTCGGCGAAACAGAGTTACCGTGCTAATGGAACGAGAGAGGAAGAAATGGAGGAGAAATTGGAAAGACGAAACGATCTGTTCTACTTCGGTTTATCGGAACGAGCGCGACTAAATTCGGAAACTTGCGTCCGGATGCTTTTCGAATAAATTTAAAGAAACTGCTTCGATATCTTGATGGGGCGCGGATTTCAACCAAATCATCGCGTTAGCCTTCGTTGGAAAAGTATATTCGTCAAAGCGTCATTTACGAAGGCCGTGTCATTCGGAACGTTTCATCGTTATGCAAGCGATCGCGCAGTACGTCATAGGAATTTTCATGCGGCAGGTGTAATCGAATTTGGTAGAAAATTCCGCGAGCATCGATCGAGTGGGCGTCGAAACGTCAAAATTTGCAGCATCCTCTCGCGCCTGCAATAATTCGCTTCGTTATAGCGTTATTTGGCATTATGCCTTGGCATAGGTTTCACGGTATCCGAACTCGAACACCACCGGAAGCGATCTTAGCAAATCACTCGTAGTATTACGGTTCCACCACCGGAATTAATTCTAAGCTAAGTGTGTTGTATCGCGAGACAGTTATGGTGCACCGCGGTGAACTATGCGCGTAATTCGTGCCAACTTCTTCGTCGAACTTGGCCAGTAAAGTGACTCGCTGATAACGTCGAATTCTCGAACGGTACTCGAAGCGCATTAGGGGCAACCGTCTTTATCGAAACGACTCATGAATGTACTGTAAGCTGACTCGATTTCAAATTGTTGACCGAAAGTTCAACGACGTCTTTTGCTTGGCGAGCGCCAAGCAGACTTTCCCAGAAACTAGGGTCCATGAATCATCCGCGAGATGTACCCTACTTATCTCAACGAAGCACAAAGTTCAACAAAACGGCTGGACGCGATATCGAGTGTAGAACTAACCCTCCTGTCTGCCAGTAAAATATGCAGCAAGGTCGTTTCGCGTCAAGTACCTTACATATATTTATTCCGTTACAGCGTTTTGCCCAATGTCAGGCTTTCATGAATTATACGGAACTGGCAATTTCTAAGAAAACGTAAGACCTACGGAGACAGGCGAATAAATGTATCCATCGTTTCGTCACGCTCCAAGCCGCCGAAACTTTTCCCCAAGACGATTTGTCGTACAGCTTTCCCCCTAGGTTGACGCTGCTACAAAAATTCGAACGTCCCACGGGGAAACGCCGAAGAACCGTGAACCCTCCATTGAAATCGTATTTGATACACGGAACTCCGTACGGAGGAGAGTTGGTCCGACGAAGAACGGGAAACTGACACGAGAAGGGAAAGGAGGCGAGCAACTCGGCTGGAAACTTCTTAGTTCCACAACAAGGAGATCTCGCTCTGCATTTTGTCCTAATTCACTCGCTTGTTTCCATCCTTCCGGGAAAGCGACTATAAATCAGTGCTGGGAACACGACGCGACGACGGCGAGATAAATTTCAATTTCTCCGTTCGAAAAATTCCCCGTCTCTCGTAAATCGATCGGAATTTCCTTCCAGAAGCAGCGAACTGGCGAACATCGAAATTTGTGTTGTTTGAATGTAGGATACGACATCGATTTGGTTAGTCAAGACAAATCGTGATTCCAGTTGTCTTGTTTGGAACTCTGACGACTCTATTCGAACGGTTGATTTCGGTCAGTTAACCGTGTCGCGAGAAAAGAGCAGTTGAAATTGCGACCACTTAGAAGCCCGTATTTAGGAGACTGCAGTAATGTACGTTCCATTGACGTCGATAGCGACCAAAGAAATAAAAATCCTTTCGCGATCGTACGTTTCCACTGAGTGTAGATTTTATAGTTCCATATACGAGCGTGTGTGTTCCCATTTCTTTTTCACTCCTGCAATAGTTATACACGCGAAATTATACTTAATGCTGCCAGCGAAAGCTATCCTTGTCGTTTCACGATCGGTTTACGTTTGTATGGATGTCAGATGGAGGAAGAATGTTTCTAAAAATTCCTGTAATGGAATGTAAAAATGCGACTGACTACGTTCTATCGTGTTTTAGTTAGACTTGACAATTCCTTTGGTTGCACCGATAACACTTCAACTTGCTACTTTTATTCGCAATTCTTTTCCGTTTTTTGTTTTTTTTTTTTTTTTTCAATGTCATATCGGTATCTCGTAATTTGCAGTACGTAAAAGTTGGTGCTTGCCACTATTACCCGACTCTCAATTAGAGCTTGTAATATTCGCACGTGATATTTTTCAATTTCACTCGTTATCACAGCCGAGCTTGCTATCTGTCACCATCCTTTAATTAGAACTTGCAAATTTTTACTCCTCGTGGTTTTCAACATCCGTGTCGTTTAATAACGAAAAATCTGAGCTCACGAGTTTCTACGATTTTATAGCTCCGAGGCAAACTTAAAATTAACGCACACAAAGTAACTGCACTCAGTTTGTACAAAGAGAAGCCAAACATTTGCCGGTAAGCTCGGATCGTGTAACATGCAGATTCGCCGATGCTGGGAGAAAATTTTACTGGCAACCTGATTCCCGAGAGATGATCGGCCGTACAAATTCGCGCAAGAGTTATTGCGCTGTCCGGAAAAATATATCGTAATAAAACACACGGTACGGCAGCTTTCATACGAACAGGTTGGCGCGGTGTAACGCGTTCAGATATATGTCTTTTGTGCAGAATGAAGCTGAGCCCCGTGTCTTTAATTCAGGACGCGCTATACCGCAGAAATACGATCGTCCCAGTCTCGCGCATCAATGCACTAAATCATAGCCTTAAAAAATTACGCTTCTTTCGAAGGGTGCATAACTTCGTGCCGATTTATATCTCGTTACATCGATCCTGTCGAGCTGCAGCTCCCACTCTGTTTCCTAAATTGTCACGCGTTTCTCTCTGTCAAACTTATTTTATACAGGGCAACAACAGCAATTTACGACATATACTAATCAAGTTTGCAAATTTATCGAGGACGAAGCGCCGCATCAAATAATTCTGCTCAACATTTTCCATTTATTTTCTCGCGTAAAATCATTCTCTTTGCCAATCGTATTTTTCACCGATCGTTAAGAAATCTTTGCGAAATTGGATATTTTGGAACCATCGACGCGACAACGTTCACGCGTTCCTTACTGAAAGGATATAGCGTCTAGAGGCGCACCGGAGTGTGCCAGATATCCTGTTCGAATTGTTGGTGCGCGATGCGACGATGCTTTAGAAATAACTACAATATCATCTTCTCTGCAGGACATCGACGACGAAGAAATCGGACAATCAGAAAAGATGCAAACCAGACACGGAGGACCGGCTCTCGTAATCTGCAGCGAGAGAACAGAGACATTTCCGACTGTATTAGCAAGGTGCTGCATTTCCATGAAGTTAGTCGAGTAAAAATGAAGGAAACGCGCGTTCCATGATTACAGGCGAAGGCGAGAAAGAGAGAAGGTGGAACGATCTGCGAGATTGCGAGACTGCGATCCAAGGGAGGTCTTCCACTCGATTTCGCAATATGAATCAGTAAATGAAGAGCGGCGCGCATGGAACGGGAAAGCCTACACGAGGGCGGCAAACAATCTCATAGAGAATCCGATGCGAACAGAGAGAAAAGGACAAGGGAAAGGGAGCAAGGTCGATAAGCCCGAGCCGATGAAAATTCGGGAGACGATCAAATTTCTTGGAAATCGTCGTGACATCATCTTGGAAATCGACGTACCCTGTCTACCGCGTTGCGTTAATCGTCGACCGTTTTCACTTTGGCTGTCTTCGACACGTTATCGTTCCACCGTGTTTCTATAGAAGAACTGTACTACAAGAACTATAGAAGACTAAAGATCATAACGAGCACCTTCTTATTGATCTTTTAATTTTGATGCTATGATTTTTATTTAAGAAGCGACGCGGTTGAAGAGTCTACAACGATAAGGGGTCGTTCAACTTTGGAACGTTGTATTTTTAACACGATGCCAGTGCGACGATGCTTGCAACGGTAGTTTTCACTTAATTAATTTGATGGAAGCTTTAAATAGATCGCGAGGGAGCTGGTTGGCCGACGAATTTGCACGCGATCAGATCGAGGATGCGTGGAAATCAATCAATGCGACTCATGAAAATCGAACGACATCCTCCGGAGAAACGTATCCACCGCCACGCGGGTGAAACTGTCGGATTTAATTTGCGTAATTGATTCATCCGGCGACGTTGGCCGACAAATGGTGCGCGCTGAGGAACAAACGTAGCGCAGCTCGTGACGCGAATTTTCCTCGAAAATGCATCACGAACGGAGCAGTATACGGCAAAACAAATTTAACTCTCGGCCTAGTTCAGTCGGCGGACGAGATAAATTCTTTCTTTTCTGCAACTGCAATTAAACAAGGACCGAAAGTGGTAACGAAATTGTGAATTCAGCGGCCGCGTAAATGAAGTGGGGGCTGGCTAGAACTGCTCGTTGGATACTTAAAAAGATGTTTCCCTTTCAGCGCGCTCGAGCAGCTTGTTTCGGAAAATATACTCGAAGGAAAGAGCCACGCGGAAGAAAACCAAACTGGGAAAATTATAACGCGGAAACAGGTAGCTTTAATTAACTAGCGACTGATGCATTCAACGTGAACTGGAAATTAGCAGCACGAGCAATACGCGAACTGCCTAACTCATCTTAATACAATTTATAACGTTCATCTATTCAGGCTATTGTTTGAGCAAGTACGGTTTTTCAAAGAAACAACGGCGCTGTCGAGCTATTCATACGATAACACGCCATTGAACGATACTTCGCCATGTCGAAGTCGTTCAAACTCGAGTCAAATCCGCTCGAGGATCGTTCCCATTTTTCACGGTCTTTGATGACAAGCAGTTAGGGACATTAATCAGCCATTGAACCTGAATAGAAGCATCGAGAGTCTATATGTCGGCGTTAACAAACGATTATATCGTTTTTGTAATTTTCTATCGGTCTTGGTCGAATTTTTCAGCAGTGACGAGCGCCCCAGCGTCCTTTGTTCCCACGAATCGGTAAATTTCGTGAAAGCGCATCGTTCGAAGCAGCACCGACGCCAGACAAGTCACGATCGAGTGAAATTTCCTCGAGATAGCAATAAAGAGGTCCATCCATGGAATAAATAGTCCGACAGACTCGTTGGCTGGCCTATTTAGCCTCAGCTATCATGTACACGCGGCAAATCGCAGCTTTCCGTTGAAATTACGCCGATATCCTCTCGAACTATCCCCTCGAACTGGCCACTCGTACGAAATTCTCGAATGGAGATCAAACTCGGTGTACATTGCGAGTTCGAAAGAGAAGCGGTTCGCGAGCGTAGTTTTTTCTGCTATTTCTACCATTCGTCTTAATTTGTCGCTTTGAATCGAACAAGAGACGAGAAGATGGATGCTTAGGGATTGGAGCAGCGAGATACCCTTCGATTGCTTTTGGAAAATTAATTCACTGATTCGACATTGATTTCTAATCGAAAAAAAATACCCCAATCCATACCGATGTTTCCAGATCCTCGTAGATCTGATTGTAGCTTGTTCATCGTTTTCCTTAGCCCGTTGACAACACCACTTTCTTAATTTTCCATGACATTCTCTGCGATATTTCTTCTCCGCGGTCTTTATTTTTCTTTCTTTCATCTGTATTTTCTAAACCACTTTTTCAATGCCGTATAACTTCGTAGGTTACCGATGGTGGTTTCGGCTGGATTGATGATTCTCAGGTGCGTGATTTATCATGGGAGAAGGGAGAGTTCAAGGGTCTGTTTTGCTCTTTCTTCCATGTTTTATGCTTCTTGCTTATTTATATACCAAGAAAGCATTAGATCATTAGTAATCTTGCGACGATCGATAAAACATGTGCGTAATAACCCTGCAGATATATCAATGGAATTATTATAACTTCTAATAGGTACCCTCAAGCTTATTTGCATAAATGAGAAATGTCCGTTTCGTAAACGATTAAAAAATTGTATAAACTGGTTCGTTTATTGATTAAAGATAGACTATCTTTACGAGCACACATATTTCAGATATTTGGTTTACTTTGTATGCACATCCTCCTCGTGGGTCTTAAATAATTTACGGATTTTATTGTGGCCCTTTATATAATTTACGATAACCGGCCACTAAATTTCATCCATAAATATTAATACATACACACATACACACACACGTATATGTATATATAAGCACACTAAATCTGTTTGATTTACATAGAGAATTCGATAAATTCAACAATTAACGCGTATAAATTTTGTATCGAGCTGGCCGGTTCGCAACGGAAGGAGGAAAGAAACACGAGAGATCGGCTGTTGGTCATATCACGAGGTCGAAACGCGCAGACGTAACCGGCAACGATATTTAGTGTCCTCGTTCTGGCCGCTCGTTTCATCGGGCGGAGAGATCGTTAATTCAGATACAAGGGTTCGATTAAATTTAATAAATGCCACGTTCGAATTCCGGTCAGAGTAGTGGCCATTGATATTAATTCGCACGATGAATATTAATATCGTTACGCTTTCTGACTTGGCGATATCGAGTCGTTCCCCGGGGTATTCTCGCGCCTGAATTTTCTCTTCAAAAATTGCACGTTACTCGAACAGCGATACCTCGCCAGGGACCTTCCGTTTTCCGAGGAAACACACCTCGCAATTTACGAGCAGATCGCAAGGTGGCCGAGAGCTGAAAATTAATCTGCCAAGTTTTATTTTTTTACCACCGAACGCGATAAATTTCGGCAACGTCCTCCGAGAGTAGATACGACTTCGTTATTTTCCCAGCGTATCTATATTTATTCGTATCATTTACCGTCGAATTGATTCACCGGACACGACGATCCAGTGGAATTAATCCATCGAACGCGACGACCAGCTTCCTCGATGCATCGACGTACGAACGTTACGGCGATTTTGATTAATGAAGCTTGGCGAGTTACGCGCGGTTTCGTTTAACATCTGCCGGCGCGCGTGCCAGCTTTTAATGAAATTTCCCGCAACCCAATGTTTACAGAACGACGAATTATCAGTAATTAAATGTGTCGTGTATCGTGGAAATGCAGAATTCTTCCGGTAAGATATCTTTATCATTTCTGCAGTGATTCAGCGAAGCGATTGAGCCTCTGCAAACCAGCCGATGATTTTGCTTCATTCTCGATCCAAGTTTTTAGAATCGATCGTTTCTAGACCAATGTCTTGATTGTCAAGAGAAATCAAAAGAACATCGATCCGCAGTCAAAGTGGCTGAATATCCGGGCAAATGCACAGCGAGGTCGTGACGCCTCGTTTGCTCTCGCAAACCACTGATATTCCACGGATTAAAAACATTCGTATCCGCTATGAATCTGCGTAAGCACTTTTTCCCGGCGATTTATCGCGGTAAATATGACTGCGACTTTTCGACAAATCTCCACTTTACGAATGACACGGTTTCGCTCTACTGTCAGAAAACGAATGGAAAGTAAATGTTACGCGGCGGATGATGTTTGAACTAGGAAAATTGATAGAGGGACTAGAGACTCCGAGCGTGATATTAAACTTGTTAAACAATCTCACTGAAACAATTACTTTCGCGCGCGATCTTTTTCCCGCCAGTTATTGCCATACGCAAACGACAGAACGAGCAAACAGTATTAATACGATATATTGAGATATGTATAATTTTATGTGCTACACTACGTTAGCTACGTAGTAATGACACTTGTATGTGAATATCAGTGTGTGGACGTATATACGTGCACGACGTCTCGGAAACAAAGGAGTGTAAACTGTTCAGTTAACAGTCTGGTATGGAAGAAGATGAGACGCGTGCAAGTGTGTATCGATGAATATCTTTGAAATCGTTTATCAAATGAATATATAACTATTCTAATATAAACTCCAAGTGCAAATTTAGTATTTCTATACCATTATTTCGGCAATTAAGATCCAAAATTCTCAACACGATGACACAGTAGTTCCATGCTCGTTTTGTGGAATAGTGCGTGCATTAATCTAAAGCGTAACAAATGCGTAGCGAACGATTGAACGTCGTAACATCGTACGTAACGGGCGACTCGTATCTCGAAACGAAATTGACTCGTGAAAAGAACATTATGGTTGGTCCGTGTCAGCCTCTGCCGAGGCGGCTCTCTATTTTCCATCCTTCGAGGAGCATTAGAACATACAGAAGCACCATTCAGCACGATCCATCTTCAATTTATTTTCCAGCCATATCCGACCCGATGTCCGATTCCTCGCTTTCATCTCTGACACGTGTCCCACGATTACGTCACTTTAATTAACGCTGGAAATTCGACTAAATGCACCGTGACCGTTTGCATCATCACGAACGCGGACGGCGACGTCATCCGCGTTCCTCTTTTGCACCGTTCTTCGTTTGGACCGTACGATTTCTTGCCGGACCCCGTCGCTTCTGGGAACGAGTAACATGGAAATCGAATTGAAATTTAAATTAATGACTTTGCCGGGCTCGTCGGTGGCCCCGTTGCTCTGCTCGTGGGACTCGATGCGACGTCGTGCTACATCTTTAATAATCTGCATGCGAAAAAGGCTTTTGTTCGAAGAATATCTCGTCTCGTACGGTGGAACAGTGAAAAGGACACGTATACATAGTAAGATTGGGTTATGCGACTCATCTAAGCTTCGATATTTTAAAATTCCAATAAAGAATAATTTTGATTAGTTTACTTATACCAGCACTCGCGACAGAATGACAAAATTTCAATCGCGTCCTCTTGCTGGTTAAAAATATTCCTACGTCCCAAAAATTAATTACACCGGCCGGTTTCATCAAGTTCTTTTTTTTTTGGCAATTGGACAGATGACGGCAAAGGGACACGGATCATTTTGCTCAATTTCTGAAAACGACGAGCGGCCATTCGTAACTGGTTTTGTTAGACTGGCCGGCAACGCGGATTTAATAAATTCGCGTTTCACCGTTTTATATTCCGACGCTTAATCTGCAAGCCGCGTTTTGCACGGTCTCCTGTGAAATAAAACGCCACGCGACGGTCGGACCTTTTTCACCGCGCTACCCTGTCACCCTGAAAATACATATAAGTAGTTAAGCTCTAACCGGTGCAAATAAACCGCGACCGTTGGCCGGGAATTATCGGATTCACCTTATTAATTTACTCGAGCCCAGCAGCGTTAAAACGTTTATTAAAAGAATTGGACAACGCGTCTACTTAATTAACGCTTCCTTGTTCCACGAATTATTACTATTTCCGTACCTGTTCTCGACATGCGCGTTGTAACGCGTAACATGCAAGGATACTAGTCAAGTAGAATAAATTTAAATAAATTCAGTCTGTAGAAACTAGAAAGAATTTAAATAAATTCAATTTCAAAACTAAGCGTGAATTTAATCTAAAACAATATAATAGGTTTTCTTTGGAATTCCAGGTATTATCATTTTTTCAAATTATCTTTCGTTCGGTCAATTTGAGCGAAATTTTCACTAACGAAGAGAATCGAATGGTGGTTTTGTAAAAAAAAAAAAAATTCACCGAAGCACGGAGCAGCCTGGGGCTGAATTTTCAAAATCCCTACGACGCTTTAGCGCGTGGTCGGGACAAAAAAATCTGACCAGGTATCGAGACGAGTAATCGAATCCAACTCATTAATTCGGCCCTGACCGCTTGGGCGTCGTTTCGATTTCGGCGTCGCTGTTTCGAACTTTTTTTCCGAATATTCCCCAGGCACAATCGCTGTCTCTGTATCGCTGCTATCCTTTTCTGTATCGCTACAGTCCATTTTCCTTTCTCCCTTGTTACTTTCTCTTCACGCTAGCTATAGCTAAGATACCAACTACCAAGTTCTGCCACACCAATCCTCAGAAACTTTATTAAATTTAGCAAAGATAAAAATTCTTTAGAAAATTCTTTCCTTAAAATTTCCCCCCGACGAAGAAAACGACCGAACTTCCAATGGTTCCAGAATATCTAACGCCAATTTCCCATAATTGGGACGTTGCTGCTTTCTGTTAGATGAATTTTTCCTTCGGGTAGCCTCGGCTTCTCCGTTTCATCCGCCGGTTTTCGGCTTGGGTCTTCGTCGGAATCCCCCGCCGCGCTTTCAATTCCGCCGTTCGTTCCGCGCGAATAAAACACGAACCAACGGATATTGCTTTAGTTACCATACCATTCGCTGGCTCTGCTTGGCTGACGAGCTTCTTCGCCGTGACTTCATTTATTTACCGAAGGAGGAACACAGCGAATAGGAAACGATCGTTGGAGAACACTCGAGGACAGACGGAGTTGGACGAGAATCTCGTCCCATCGAACCTACGTCCACGGAATCAATGGCTCGATCCCGTGGAAACTTGGAGAAATTGGGTCGCGTTATTTTTGTGGGGCGCAGGGGTGGAAAGTGGGCAAGCCGACCGAACAAGCTGAAGAGCCGGAGAGAGAGGGAGGAAAAGCAGAGGGTGGATCGCACGTGATGACACACTGTCGCGAAAGGAAATGGAAGCCGCAGCTTTGTGCCACGCTAACGACTTCGATAACGATGCCCATCGACTTCACGGTGTTCCTTTTAATTCGTCGAACCGTTAGTAATAACGGGACTTGTACAGTCCGTGAACTGTTCATAAAGGATTTCAAGCAATCAACTTGGTCTTGTTCTCCGATCTGATGCTACTCGCCAGCGTCGATGAGGATTCAAGTAGTTCTTCGTCTCAATGAGAAGAACGTTAATGGAGAACTTGCTAAAATATCGGAAATAGAGAAACGATAAAATGTAGAGGATCTAATAATTCTGCAGTGAAATCTACGCTCTTGTAGTCGACCGACCATTCAAATGGAAATTATTTCCATTTAACGCGTGTCTTGAATACGTGTAAAATTTAGGTATCGTGTACGGAGATCATCGAGACGTCCAAAGAGAATTCCAAGAAATCGCGGTCTATTAAATACACCTCTTCTCTGAGACCATCTCGACGAAAGTGTCGACGATGGCGAGAATGGCCCGGCGAAGGCTACCGGAAGACATTTCGGCGAGCGCTGTTCCAGTTCTCGGGGGAACGCGTGAAACTTTGCTCGCCGGGGGAGAAGAAGGAAATGAAGCAGGCAAAAAGAAGCTGTTCGATAGTCGTACCATTACGCTACATACATGAACATTCGGAGAAGTACAACCGGCGCCGGGGCGAATCGCGGCGCACGTGCTGTAACCTTCCTCGAGCGGAAAAATTCCGACGAAATGCGTGCCAAAGATAGAACCAGCAGCCATCCTCGGTCCTGAATGGCCCTATCAACGCGAGCTTCGATCAATTTCTCTTTTTTCGTCCCGTTGACGCGTTCCCTCCGATAGCGGAGTCGCGCCGGAAGCGCTCATCGATCTCCCGCGAAATTATTTACGCTCGAGTAATTCCGGCCTTCCCCTCGAGAAAAGCCGCGTTGGAAAAGTTGGTTCGTCGTTATCATGGAAGCAAGTAATAAACGTCTGAGATGTTCCAACTTTAAAGAAGGATCTTGGATTTGCATCTTCGAAGACAATCGCGGTTTAGTTTTTGCGATGAAACTTTCAAGTTCTTTCGAGATTCGCCGTTCCAAGTATCAGTCCGCCGTCTTTTCACAAACGTTCAAACCATCGATCTTTCTCCACCGTCACGGATGACGCATTTGTCCGGCTGCCTATCTCGTCGTTTCCCTTTCACGATCATCAATCCTGATCCTTTAACGACCACCAGACCAGGAACACTTGAACCTTTTTGACGAATCCACGGGCTTATCCTCGTTGAGTGGGCGAGCAGATTTTACACGTGTGGCCGATTAAATACACACCGATCTGAAGTCTATTAATCGGATGATCTCACGCAGTGGACGATTGCTTTCAGAATAAAATGGAAGAGCAAAGGTCGCGGAGGATTCAGAAGATCGTTGACGGCCTTCTGCCGAAGACGATGGATCCGAAGGATCGCGCCTCGGAGACCGATCTGCTGCTACAGTTCTGTCTATCTCTCAGCAAGGTGAGTCGATACATCTTTTACAGCCCAGTAACGAATCGCTACCTAAATATCTTTGAAGCGTTTTTCACTTTGACCCTTTGACAATTTACTTTATAATCGCATTCATTCTTTGTCCATCGCCCAATTCTGCGCCCTTTTGCGCCATTTCATCCATCGAATAACGTTTTTGCTTCGACCCTGCAGATCTATCCGAAGCACAAGGATCTATACAATTGGGTGGACGTGGATCAGAGGGTGTACGTTCCTTTCAACATGTCGTATCTGCAAGAAAGTTTCGGTTATGTGAGTAGACGTTAACCATCGCGATACCATCGGCAATTTTGCAGAGGAAAAATGATGTGCTTGGTTCCTGGGTTAGATAAGGTGGGGGACGCTGCTGAATGCCACTTTAGGCGCTGCCACTGCCGATCTTTACAATCACAGTCGCAATCGGGAACGTCCTGCTTACGGCTACGACGATCAACTGGTCTACGTTTATGTTACCGCTCCGCGTTACTTCCGCAGCCTTGGGAAACTGCTGAATCGTTTTTCCCGAAGGTAAGCGCCACTTTACGCCTCGATATATTGTCTGGGAAAGTCCGTCAGAATTTCTCGCTCGCACGAAATTCGAGGATTACCAGTTTCTTCCCTCGAGAGCAACTAGCACCTGACAATCAGAGCGTACGCGCGGTGGACTTTACGCGGGCTGGCGTGGTATTTTCAGCGTTAAAATTTGAAAAGAGGTGGTGTCGGTATCGCAGTGAAACGAAACAGCTGCCATAAATTCTCGTAACCTCGCGGTATCGCCGCTTTGATAAGGCGAAATTTAAATCCGCCGTGAAAAGGTTGGGAAATAATTTATCGCGTTCGTGAAAAGATGCAGCGCCAAGCGCAATCTCGCAGGCTCGTATCTTCCATGGAAGTACGAATTCGATTCCTGCTGGTCTTTCCGCGACATTAAGCCCGATCCATGGAGTATTAAAGGCCCTGGCCGTGTGGAACCTTCGAAGCTTAATCGAACACTTCTGCGGCGCATGATTTCTGCCTTAACAGCTGATTACACAAATCGTAGAACAAAATCGATCGTAGAACTGCGGAATGTTCGTGTTCTATCCATCGCGTCTTCGTACGTGGCCCTCGTTCTTTTAACCTTAAACGCAGAAAATGTACGCTTCAGTTCGTAGACTTTAGGACATCTGTTGGCTTCATACCGGTCGAAGTCAAAGCGATCAACTACACTTTCACATAACAGGATTCACAGATGCATAATTAGTATTAAGATAGTAAAGGATGAAACACGCGAGCCAGTAGAATCTCAAATGGAGAAAACGCAGAGGAAATACAAATACCATAAATTACATGGACGTTGATTGATAGATCCCATAATGACTAATAAACGAACTAAATTGAAAATAACAACACCGTGGCTGTAGCTGCAATTTCACGGTTCTAGGTGGAGCAGTATAATCACGCTTTCGCGTCTGGGGAATAAATCCTGCTCGTTAGGATCATGTTCTGTACAACAAAAATACTCGTCGATCGATTGCGTTAATTAAAACAAGGGCAAATGGTTCGCGGATCGAATGCACGCGAACACGTTTACCGTTCTGCAGCTGCACGCGCGTTTACCGCGGCAAAGAGCAACGCGTCCAAAAAAAAAAAAAAAAACGAGTAAAAACACGCTCACCATTATTATAGCGACTTGTTTATTAACCAAACTACCGGCGTGGTATTAAAAATAACGACAGAGAGTATCGTTGGTGCACCGGTGATTTTTACGATCGCCATACCATTTTTCGTCGCGAGATTCACATTTTGCCCGTAATTTTCTCCTTTATGGCAGCCGTACGGATATTTTTTAGTCGAACCAATCGATTCGTCGTGCCATAGATGCTAAACAGAACTTTTATGGCGAGTGTAAAAGCAGACGTAAATAGGACGAATTATCGATACCACGGCTCCTTTCGACGTAAACTCGTTTATCGAGGCGGACTCATTCGATTAAAACATTCGTTTGAAACGTAGTTTTCACATTCCCCGTATATTGTTTGTTCGTCAACGAGCGAAATATATTCAGAGGTAACACTCAATGTATGCTAATGATAATTTCACGAACGCGGAAGTTACAGCTCAATCGTCAGTTATCCCATTTTCCCTTGATTTTCCTCATAAATAACGTTATACGACGTAAATGTTGTTTTGATCTTTGGCTCGAAATACAAGCCGATAACGAGCGGTTGATGTTGCGGAAGTTGATGATCGCGTGTAAATATCGGTCTGCCGATCCGAGAATTGCATAACGAATGAATATTAATTGAACGAGCTACAACTGGCTGATCGGAAGAACGTTTCGCGTTCAAATTTACGTCGCTTCCGATACATTCGTTTTCCGGCTTGCTCCTTTGGGATCGAGAGCTGCAAATTGCCGCTGTCGTCGGACAACCTGATCGATTGGAATTGTTGCAAGTTGCTTAACATTTCATACGTTCGATCACGAATGAAGTATCCATTAAACGGAGGGCAAACGTTAGAAGAGCTTGTTGATTTTGTATTCGCCAGCAAGAACGTGAATGACATTATTGTTTCGTTGAATAATCTGTAAAATAATTCGTGAAAGAGGAACGATACGCTCGTTGGAGGTTTTATTAACAGTGGTAATTTCAAAAACGGCTGAGCTAGCCAATTGAAATGGCGGTCGGTCACGCAGATGCGGTTTCGCGATTGTGTTTCGCCAATCGTTTAATCCTCGTATCAAGGGGTTTGAGAAAAACGATCTTCACCGCGCGATCCACCGATTCGGTCGAAAGCTTCATCACCACGAGGATTCTTCGTCAGGGGGATTAATATATCCAGCCGCACGTACAAATTGCCAGATCGTCGATATGTGTGTTTGTCCGGTTGGTAATCGAAACAAGCTATGGAACAACCGGCAATCGAAACGCGATTAAATCGCCTTTCGTTGCGTCAATTAGCAAACTTTGCTTCCCATAATTTCTCGGTTCAACGTCGAATAAAAAAAAAAAAGCGAATCGAGAGAGGAAATCCGAATATTCGCGCAGAGCGGGAGATTCAAAAAAATATGCGAAATTCAGCGCGATGGGTTTCGTAGATCGCGAATTCCTACAAACTGACTCCCATGATAGTTACGCGACCGTAGACAGTTTTTATTAGGATAGTTTGAACCATGTGCGGGAATATAGCGAGTCATGCTGCAAGTAGCTTGGAGAAGCTTCGATTATTGCAAATTGTACTGATTACATTAAACGAAGTTCTCGCCACGCTCGGTTGAATTTCACGCTGGATGCCGGTTGGATTACACGTACCGATTGCGGAACGTCGTAAACGTTGACAGACTCCGCTTTGACGATGCGGCCGCCGATGAATTTGCATAATGCATGCGTATGAGCCGCGTACCAACGTAGTTAAACGGCAACACGATGTTCTCTACCCTTAAGTGATTCCTGCGAAGCTTATTATCGTCGTCGAACGATTAGAAAGGTTTAACTTTTAATCGCGTAAAACGCTCGAGCGTGGAACTGCCGGTAAGTGGTAACTTTCTTTTCATTCGTAAAGTATATCGGTAACTCGACTTACGTAGCGTTTATCGGAAACGGTAGCGACGCGAAGGAACAAGAAAATCGACGAAACATCGAATTTAATTAGAAAGCAGAAAGTTCGATGGGTAAATTGGCTGCCCGGTTCGGTCGAGTTCCCACGACAATGTTTGCTGTTCAGTGAATCGAGAGAGAAGGAAAAAAATTGCACGTTGTAAAAGAGGTAGCAGGATGCGGTATTCGCCGGAGGATCAAGTTCGGATACCTTGACTCGGATTATTCGGTCGTTGAACACGTGGAATTCGGCCTTTCCAGCAAATCCAAGGTGAAATTCTTTGCTGATCGGATGTAAAGCTTACATTCGAAGCAACAGATTCCGGAGCACGTTATAACGTCAAGCTGACTGATAGTTTCGCCTTTTGTATATCTCACCACAGGGGGGCAATTATTTCGAATATTCGACTAGTCTTGGAAAGTTAAAGAGGGTAGCTTGATCGTTGATTGTCACATTCTTCTCTTCTTCTGGGTAACGAGCAAGACACGGGCTAGCTACAAATTATCAAACTCGAACTTTGTCAGTTTACGGTAATATCAGCAGGACGGACTGGTTGGCGGAGCAAACACTCGGGATTCCGAAACGCCACAGTTGGCAGCCTATGCTCGTCCCTCGCTATTATCTCTCGCAGACAGACAGACACAACCGGAGGATGAATACAGCCAGCAAACCGCGATAATTACTGCCGAAGGTATTCCGCGCAACAAAGAACCAGACGCTCGCATCCTACCGCCAATTTCTGCCCATCTATCGTCCTTAATATTCGGACTCGTTGCGTTCTTCGGATATGGAACGTTTTTTTCACATTTGCTGCAGCTTTGAATATCAGTCGTCGGGAATTACGATCGTTCATCGTTTACTTTGAAATTGAAATTTTCAACGTCCGACTTGCAACTTTTATTTCAAGTTCGTAGGAATGTGTGCGCCAGTTAATTTCCAGATGATATTCCAAATCATCTCTTAAACCGTCGCAACGTCGCCAGAATTAATCTCGTAGAGAGCTCGGGGGCAGATGAAAATGGAAGCGTAGCGTAGGTTAAATGTCGCGAAGGTTGTTAGCACGGAGAACGCTATCAGCGTCTGGCGTAACATTTATGAGCAGAGAAGTTCGTACGCAGTGCACGCCAGCGTACCGTATGCGGTTAATAAACGTGGTACGACCGTAAATTTTGATACCAGCAGCGAGCATGCATCGTAAATCGGTGCCTAATTCGTCCATTACCCTTCGTTGCGAAAATTCCGCCCATCTGCGCTACTCTGTTCGCTCTGTATCAACCAGAATCGAGTTTCTACTAATAGGAACGATGATTTCACTTCAATTGAAATTATAGTTCCGTTAATACTGTCACATGCACGTAGCTCAAGGAGGCAAGAAAGGGATACGTATCCTCGAATTTGTCGAAACGAGCTCGCGCTTGTGGCGGAGGCATGGCAAGGTTCGATAGAATCGATAACGCTAATTCGTTATGCTTTCGGGGCCAGCTGTTCATTATTATAGCCACCAGGACATTATCCTCTCTTTTCCACTGAAATATATATCCTCACAGGCTATTATTTCGTACGAACACTCGTACGAGAGTTATAGCTATTTTCGAAGTCGTGGATCGAATAAAACGAAGATAGAAAGCGATGTTTTAAACGCGCAAACAATACTCACAAGTGCATATCCTTACGAAGGATTATTCACAATGGACTGTTGCTGTTGTACGCGACGGACACCCTGCACGACATCGTGAACGTGACCGGGAGCAAGGACTGGGAGCTGTCCTGTTTCAAGCTGACGAAGGATGTCTTCAGCGAAATCGTGGGTGCTTTGTATGTGCAGCAGTACACACCGCAGTATTTAGAAAACCTAGCTAACAAGGTAAGGCGATGAAAAATAGCATCTGCTTCTCTCTATTCTACTCTCGTTGCTCTTTCTCTCTTCTCTTCCCTTTGTCTTGGTGAAAACGTTGCGATACAAATTGCGTCGTGTCGCGAACAGGTGGGAGGGCTGTTCGAACGCGTGAAAGAGACAGTAGCTGAGCGCATTTTGGTGAAATCTTGGCTAGACGAGGAGACAAGGACGCAGGCGTTGTTGAAGCTGAACTCGTTGCGGGGAAGATTTCACGTGTGGCCTGGTTTCCACAATGAGAGCCTGCTGGCCCGCGAAATGGCCGAGGTGAGGCCTTCCTCGTGCTTCTTTGCATGCGACGCGCGCGTATTCCTAGCGATACTCTTCCGTCAGCTATTCGTGACTGCCATCTATCACTTCCGGTAGGTGGAGATCGATCCGGCAGATTTCTTCCACACCGTGTTGAAACGATTTCGACAGGTTCGCACCGTGGACGACAAGGTTTTGCGCAGGAACGTCACCGAAAAGTGAGCATTTTCTTACTCCGAACATCCTAACAATAGGATCGAAAATAAAAGTGGAGTAACCACTTTCTTAGTAATCTGACGCAACAAAATTTATTTAAAAGCAAACTAATTCACGATCGATCAAAATCGAGTCGCTTTGCAACGTACTGTGCATTCGTCGTAGTCAGCTAATATTCGTAGTACTAAATCTCTACATTCTTGAACAGGAAACCTATGTCTCTCTTTCTTTTCCGATAAATACGATTTTAGATATCGGGGCTGTCTCCTTATTGCTGCAAACCCATCGATAATAGAATGGGATAAAATTAATTTTATCTTTGCAGACGTCGTCATCCCTATAGCGTATCCGCTTACTACGAATCTTCGACGAACACAATAGGTAAAATGGATCTCTAAACATTTTATAAGCTTGCCGAAAGAATTATGACGAGGGAATTCATCGATTTTAGGCATTCCACTGGCGATGATGATAGCTTGGTCATGGTCCTGGGATGCTGGGCCAGCGTATGCAGCGCACGCGACTCTAGGATCGGTGATCGGTCACGAGATTCTCCACGCTTTCGACCTCCATCGACGTCGACTGCCATTGGATCCCGATATGAACGTCGATCAGTGGCTCTGGATCACGCCAGAGTCTTGGAAGAGGTTGGAAGCGAGGATCGAATGCGTCGCGAGGCTTTATGCCAGAAGCTTCTGGAGGAAGGTTCAATTTTATGGGAACGACGTTGCTGTACAGGTAGAGAATATTTTTTTCACATATTTTCCTCGAGCAAGTTGGGTGGAACTCGTTCAAATGGTTTTTCAGTTTGACTGGAACGTGACGAGGAACGAGAATGTCGCTGATATCGGAGCCTTGCAAATTTCTTATAAAACCTGGCACACCCTGACGAATGGGAAGGATCGAAGTCTTCCCGGATTAGAGGGACTTCGGCCGAGCCAGCTTTTCTTCATAAGCGCCGCCCAGGTAAACATACGACGCCTTTCATCCACATTTTCAGATTTTCGCCCTCACTCTACGAATTCGTATCTCTGTGAATATAATTAGAGGAGTAGAGCTCAGAGCGTAAGTAAGTAAGTGATACAAAGCGCTACGCCGTCAAAGCGCAACACCGACGTGCCCGATGTGCCATCGATATCTTCACGCTTCTTCCGCCGAATTCTCGGAAGAGCATACACGCGCCAGCCGCTGCGGCACATCTAATGAACGCACGCTAGTGGGGATATCGATGGGCAACGAAGGGAAGAATCAGTTCGACCTGGAACAAAAGGACATTCTATCCCGAACCGCGAATGGTGAAGAGAAACGAGTCGGCCATTTTTCGAGAGATATGAAAATTCCAAGACCCCTGGTGGGTACTTAAGACTATTGAGGGTTCGCGCCAAGGATGTGCAGATATCTGAGCGCCATCGTGCCCGTGGTGTGTGGCCTGGTCTCTGATGTGAATTGACGTTACAATGGCTTCGGGGTTTTCAGTTATAGGGTAACACTGCTAGCGTGCGGATCGGGACCAGCTCAAATTATATTCCTACTTGTACTTACACATCTGTATTAAAATATATTTTCTACTTCACAATTTATATACGCGTTCTTCCGTTCATACATCTAATAACCTCAACATACAGCAACCACGCACACTGTGCGTATTTCTGGCGCGCGTTTCCGTTCAGTGACGGTACTTCGGCGGACTGGACTGCCGACGCGAAAGGGTTAATCAGCGAAATAAAAGTAAAGAAAAAAAAATACTTAGATTGGGATTAGGATTTATATTAAAATAGTTTTAGATTTATTTAATAAACGATTTCCAGGATCTTCGTCGATATTTGCACGCGTCTCAGCACTCTCTTGGTCTCACCATCTTCCATACCACACTACTAATGGAACAGTTGCATTCATCTGATTTTCGAGAAGTTGTGCACACACATACTTCCATACACTCATACTCACATACGCGTGTCACTACTACGCGGCTAATCTAGTCTACCACACAAAATTATACATATCTCAATATATGTATTTTTGCATTTTACGCGTTTTTGAATCTTTCAGTTTCTCATAAACGTATGGAAATTAGTGTAATTGTAACTATGCGAGAGGGACGATCGTAGGAATCTAATCTTATTTCTGAATTATATTGCAGACTTACTGTTCCAATATGACTGCCGAGGCCTATATTCTTTCCGTTGAGCTCGATTATCACACACCTCAGCCTGAAAGGTAGCCAGCGTCTTACTCTTTAATCGTACCTCGAAGAATTTAACGTTATTGAGAAATAAATACCACCCATTAAAATGTGTTTAGAGTCAACGGTATAATGATGAACTCTCAAGCATTCGCGGATGCGTTCCGTTGCCCGATCGGAACCAAAATGAACCCCCCTAACAAATGTACCACATGGTGATGATCAGGCTTGGACAATCGTTCACCGACAGATTTCATCTACGACATATTCGATCATTTGGATTCGATACGGAAAATGGCGTGCTGTGGTTGGACACACTCTAAGCGACAAGGGCTAATCATTTTTTCAGCAATTGTCGAGCGATCTTGCGTCGGAGGGAATCGGTTCAGGTAATACCGATACTTGCAAGATATCGTATTATTATCTTGATTAGTGTTTTATCGCCAACTACGTGAATCGATATTTCGCAGGAATTCTATCCGGAAAACTGAAGAGTCGAAGTGGAAGGATGCATCGAGAGATGGACGAGTATTGCGCTAGGAAGATGCGATTCGCGATGACGGAGGATCGACCGATAGATAAGCTTGTTACAGCGTTTTCAGAGTCTAAAGAACGGCCAACCGAGGAGATGTCGATCTTCGGTACGGTCGTCGAAGTAATCTCTTTTAAACGCGCCATTAATGTTAATATCTCTCCCTATGACGCTTTAGAGGACCTTAGATTTATTATAGTGAAAGCAATAAATTGTACGGCGGAACAGACGAGAGTGTGATACACACGAGCAAAATACGAATAAAAAGGAAACTAATAAAGACGTACACGTACACACGCAGAATAAGTAAATTTACAAAAAGCGCTTCGATCGTTCAGTTTGCGACAAGGCGAGTAGAGAACCGGCAAGCTTGCTAATGGAATTAGCAAAGCATGTCGTTTATTAGCGAGATCAGAGTTTCTCGATAGACAAGAATAAAAGTATACGGTCACGTTGTAGTCACGTGAACACGTGATCAACGCGCAACTTTGTAGGAAAGGCGAGTTATATCTCTGAATCGCGTCTCTATTCGAGTTAAAAATCGAGTAAGAAGGCTAACGAACAATTTCTAGAATCTCTCGAGTAACGAGTATAGTTGAAAATGATTCTCGGAGGATCGAGACTAGGCCTCGATGGAACGCGAAGTGCAAGTACTTCGCGAGAGAAATCTCGTCGATCAGACCGTGTCGTGCAAACGGCTTGACGAACGCGAACTGAAAACATTTACGAAGCGAATCGTTTAGTTTCTCGCGCACCGATTGTCTTCGCTCTTGTTAGTCTGTAAAGCCTGTAAATAACGTATCCCCTGATGATCCTTTTCGGTTTAGTTTAGTTAACTTAACGTAAATGAAGTTTGCGTAAAGGAGCTGTCCGTGTTGTATCGTTTGAAAAATAGATTGGCTGGAAAATCTCTCGTTGCGGATAGATCGCCTTACGCTGGTTCTACGAAGGCTTAGAGAGATCAAGCTGGTTAGCGCGCGCTTCTATTCACCTGTTTCGTTCGGTTTTTCTCCGTACGGACACAAATTTCGATTAACGCTTCGCTTTTTATTCGTGACACCGTTTCGCTCGGTTCTCGATGGAAATTCGGCTTTCAGTTGAGTCTAGTCGCTGCAGGCGAGCAGCTCACTCTTCCCTCGGCGAATCGACGACAGCATCTACACACCAAACTCTACTTTCTCCTTTCAATCTTCTTATCTTACACATTTTGATCCCTACGAATCTCGAGAACTTTTTTATCAACACCTTAGAAATAAGAGATATCCAGGAATTCGCAACGATTCCTTTACAATTTGAGAAACGTCGCACGTTTCACGTTTCCCTTTCTAAACGTTCCTTGCACAAAATACTCGTACGGTAGGTACACAGATTTCGTTTACTCTCGTCGAGCGATTGTTTCCCAGTAACTTGGTTTTATCAACGAGCTTGTGAAACAGAAATTGGTGAGCTGTTCGTCCTGGTGCTTGTAATTCCCCTTGGTCGTCGAAACGAAGACGCAATGGTTCGCATTCGAGCGAAAAGAACCAATCGTGCCGCGAAAAGGATCTCCAAAAAGGAGATCCGATTGTCGCGAGCCGACGGCTAGCGAAGGTTGTTACAATTTTAGTGCGTTTACGCAAGAATCGCGATCTGTGATATTCTTAAGCAGTACTTAAGCAACTCGAGGGACGGTTCGACGCGCGTCTTCTCGATGATCTTGATCGTAGGAAAAATTCTATTGGTTCAACGATGTTTAATGGATCGTAAAAGGAAGAAGAGCTGTCATCGATGGCGCTCGGATGTCCCTCGTCGAATCGAAAGCATAAAGTCACGTTATTCAAACACCGTTGTAAATGTAAATGGCTGATAGCTGATATGGCAAATAAATATGGTTTATATACAACTGAGATTGTAATATATTTACAAGTATAATGATTTCCTGTATACAGAACAAAATCACGTTAACGTTCGATTTCCCTATCGATCGGGAAACAGACGAGTGTCTCGACGTTCCTCTGCTTCTAACCTCACGGAACATCTAAGAAAAACATAATCGATCCGAATCGAAAACTGTCAGGAGATATCGCTATTTGAAAAAAAAAGGTAGAAAGAAATTTCCATCCAGTTTCATTCTTGCACGCGTGGAAAATTCTTACATGACGAGAAATTTGAGGCTGCGCGCCTGTAGCCGAGGATGAGTTCCCTGGCAGATAATCTAACATGTCACTGGCTGTCTGGCATCTCCTGATCCTTTGGGTAACCCGATAAACGCGTCGACTGTCGAATACACTTTCGTGAATAGATAACCGAAGTCTCGTCCGGGAAATTCCTTTATTCATTTCGCGATCGATCTGTGCAGATGACACTCGTCTCTTATCCCAGAATGAGCACGACCCGCTCCTCCTATGTGTCGCAATTCGAATACGTTCCTCGGTTTCATCCCTCAAGAAATCCTGACTGCCCGTCTCGGTTTACAAATCGCGAACACATCGACGAAGATTCGGAGGAATGGAATCGACCGGCGATCGAGATCAGGGCCGCGGTTTCTCGTTGCTCCGCATTTACACGGGAGAAGTACAATAAGTTTTCGTTTGACTTCTGCATTATTAATGTGAATGTTGCATAATATAGTTATCGGAATGGAAAGAATAAAATATAGAATAATTAGAATAGAGTTCGATGGATTTCAAGCGATTGGCAGAATCGATTCTTGGTTTTTCGTTCGTAGAACGTTAGGGGATGATCTTCACGTTCGTGGAAAACGTAGGCACGACGAGGAACAGGATCGAGGGACGATAACAAACTGCATCAGAAACATCGTTATCAGCATGAGATTCAACAATATCGGCAAGGTGTTCTGCTTATCGATCTTTATAGAATTTTTGACGATGCTACGATTTTTAGTAGAACTTTCTTCTTTTTACTACTGTGTTCTAAAAAATTAAAACATTTAAATATTGTACGATATCACGAACTACGTATCAACATTTTGTAATAACGGAATACTGTTATTAGACTGAAATCGAAGAGAAATTCATAGTAATCGATCACGTACTGGACCCCATAACGATGAAAAAAATTCCTCTGCAAAATCCCTACGTGATCAAAGTTCGTCAAGAAACCGTGTTACAATTGTACGGGTTGAAATTCCAAAGTGTGAGTATCAGGAGAGTTGAGTAGCCTAATTTTCCACGCAAAGATAACGTAGTTTACGGCTGATGACTCTGCTGGTAATTTATCGTGTCGCGCGAACAACTTGTCGATTTCTTATCAGATTATGATAAATAATAATTAAATAACGTTCTACGGAGCCTTTTAGCCATTGTTGGTAGAAATACCGGCAGAGTAGTCGGCAAGATCTCGCGGACAGTCGTATTGATCGCGCGACTTTGAACAAGGTTGTTAACGCAGAGGCGAGAGAAGAAGTGATTAACAACCGGAGCCCGAATTACACGGGGTGCGATGTAGATTCCGAGCAGCCAACTTGTGGTCGAAGCTTTATACGTGGAAAACCTGTCCCATTTAGTCAGGTAAACTTTATGGATTCATTCGTTCTCGTTGTATTCAAAAATCAGTGTTCATTGCCTTTGTCGACTACGCTTTGAGCTGCCAATTTCGCAACTTTATTTCACTTAGAAAGTTTCAGAATTTTTCTTAGAATTCGAAAAAGATATTATACGTTTTCCATGCACGAATAACAATGATCGAGGACTAAATGTACAGATGCAGGGAGATGGAACTTATTTTCTTCAAGGAATATTCAACGATACGAAACGATTGCAGGGTTTTTGTTGTTCCTGCGACTCGCAGGCAAGCGGCAGACGTCAGTACGGAGGCTGGAACAAAAGTTCGGATGGCAAGGCCAAGTCAACCTACAACCATACTATAAACAAACCTTGCAACAGGTTACGGACGGGAAGCAAGTGCTCGAGTTCGAACGATAATTCGGTGGCACGAAGCCAGGCCAAAGGGGATGAAGCTCGGTCCGGGAAGAAATCGGCCACGCTACACGCGAATCTGTTTGCCAACCAGGCACCAAAATCCTACGTTTTCGAGCCTGAAACTTGTCATAAATCCAATCAAGTTTTATCGAAAGCGGCGTGCGTAAATAAAGGAACAGAGAATCACGAGGAATCCCACGAGTCGAGGAAGAACGAGGCTTTGAATTCTGGCGCGACCAAGTCGATTGCAAGAGAAAGATACAAAGGAAAGCAAGGTGAAGTTTCGTCGACGTGGAGCTTGTTCCTGTCTCCGGAAATGGTGGCTGGAAGGCCGCCAAGCAGAGATAAAGTAGCGTCGAGCGTCGACGTTGAACGAGATCGAGCGTCGACGCAGACGAACGTAGTATTCGAGGCGAAAAGCGGAAGAGTAGCGGGCGAGCGAAATTCGAAACGCGGTGGATCGACGACAGGTATAAAAAATTCAGAATCCACGAGGGAAGATAGAAGGAACCAGTGCGAGGTTTCGCGCGATGGAAAGGGAACGAGCAATCGCGAATTCCACTCGATCAGCTCGAAGGCGGAAGCCAAAAAGCTATCGCGAGAGGAAGGGGAACGTTCGAAAAATCCATTTGTGAGCGAGCCAAATAAATGTGTGAATTCGATACACGACGAAGCTTGTTCGGGATCACAATTTCGCCTTTCGACGAAGTACGAGTGGAGAAAAAAATTGCTGCCGGAAATGCAGTCGATGGAGGTTAATGGCGGGAAGGACGTTGAGAAGACTGAACGAAAGAAATGCCGGGCAGAATCCTCGTATGGAAATAAAGGTCCGCCTCTGAAGTCGGGCAAGAAGAGGAACAAAATGTTTCCCGTTACGTCGACAATCGATTCGCTCGCGATTCGACCTTCTATGCATTTAAACGAGCCTTTAAAAAATTTGTCGACAGGTGTATTGAATAGCAATGGGTCTCCTGTGGCGTGGCCAGCTCGAACGAAGGAAATCGGGAAGGGTAATTTAAATAGAGTAATGGGAAATACATCCACGTCGCGAGAGACCAGACTCGGGACTTTTAACAAGAAACGAGAGAGGTCTGGATCCTTTCAATCTACCGGTAACAAGAAGGACGCAAGTTGCAGCGAAACTTTTGCTGCAGACAGGCGAAAGCTGGTTTCGAACACGGTCGCGAAAGGTGGAAACACCTTGCGAAAGGAGGATTTTTCTGCGCGCGAAAAGAAGCATCCGAAAGAGGAAAGGATAAAAAATTACACTCCGCAGAAGAGAACCTTGAAGGACTTATCGTGCAGAAATAGCTACGACCATCGGGAAGGAAAAAAGCTGAAGAAACAGGATGTTACGGGTTATGGGAGCGGGACAAATTTCCGACGATCGCGCAGACAGCTTCGAAATTGGAAAAACTGGCGGTCAGCGCGGTACAGATCGAAGAGATTCAATGACTTGTCCCGGAGCCGAGGTCGACGAAAGAGAAGCAAAAAGGCCGATGATGACAAAGAACTCGTGACGGCGAATCGGAAACCCGGTCACGTTGTGAGAGTCTATTTAGACGTTGCCCGGGACCTGAAGGGAGGTACGGACGGGAAATCAAGGTCGAATAAATTGGCCAACGATGAAAAGTCAGAAATAACAAATGGAAAAGGCAAAGAAGGGAACAAAATGGGCGACGACTCGTTTTCATGGGACGAGACTAGTCAGCAGGATAGCGTGGATAAACAGATCGAGGACAAATTCAGTCGCATAAGCGACGTCCTTAAAGAGGATACGATGGGATCAAAACCAATTCTAACAGAGAAAAAAGGCGACACGATGAGCGTTAATCGTGTGCATGAGAAAGGGATGATTACAACTGACGTTGGTGAGCAGGGAAATAAAATTGAAGAGGTAGACGATGCGCTTCAGAACCAACAAATTGACGAAATTCCCGATAGAACGGAGGCTATAATTCTCAATGAAAGAATAGATGACTTCGATAAAAATAAAAATGCTCTCTCGCCTCTACAAATTGACCAAACTGTCAATGGAAAGCAGATTGTACAAGCTATCCTGAATGAAAAAATGGATGAATTGAGCAAAAAAGCTTCTTCTTATAACAATAAATTTGACACGAATCAGGGTTCTTACGTAGGTTCTCAAGACGAAGCATCAGACGAACTGGTACAAGCAAATCAAAAGGATAATCTGTTTGCGAATAATCCTGACCAGTTGCTCGACAATTACAAGAGTTCAACTTCCAGTCCCGAGCTTGTGATCCAGCCACCGATGGGTTCATCCATGATGAAGGAACAGAATCAAGTTGTATCCAACATGTTCGCGCCAGAGTACGTTGACGATATCGACTCTAACAACGATGACATGCTGCTATCGAATCGTACGTCATTTACAAGCGAAACATCCGACTTGACACAAGCATTGATCGTGGTAGACCTTTTCAAAATTGCTACGGGCTCACTTACCGAATCCCTACGAAGTACAATCTCTACGGAAACTCTCGAATCTGGCACCAAGTCTCCAAAATTAATCGACAGACTGGGTGGTCTAAAAAAAAACATTGAAAAGGCATTTCAACAGCTGAAACCAACGATTAACAGGACATCGACAATCAATGAGACCACGACGATCATGCTGAAGGAGTCAACGACGATAAATACGACCGAAGAAACGACCAGTTCAGTCGAGACGACCAAAATCACGGACCAAACATTTCGACCTGTGGTCAAACCGACAGAAAACGCGCCGCGAACTTCACCCGGAGGCGCTGAGTTTCATAAAGAAGTTTCCATCGAGGGAGTAACCTTCCCCGACGAGACGCCAATGATTTCTGTGCCGACACCTCAACCGGCATTCGTCGATCTGCAGTCGATCTCCCGAAACGTGGAACCGTCCAAAATGATAAAGAAATGGATAAACGGTCGAAAGAAGAAAGTAAAACGCACTACGGCTCCGATGATTAAAAAGCAGGGTTTAGAGGCGTTTCACGAGACAGACAAGCTCGACGGAACAGTGTACAAAGATAATCCGATCGATCACGGCGGGAAAAAGAGATCGACGCGAGCGGATTCCGCGATGAAATTTTCATTCAAGGCGGCCAACATGAACGTCGTGAAGGAAAGATTGGGTGTGACTAGCAGCTTCTCTCGTGAACAGCGGAATTACGTACAAGTGCAAGTGGAAGATCCGGGTGAAGCTGGAAAAAGACTAAGAGATAAGCTGTCCTCGAAGAAGTATCCACGAGTTGGACAAAATGAAGTGAAAATTGCAAACGAGAATGTAGACGGTTCTAGAGACGTAAGGAGAAACAGGGAACCTGCGTCTGATAGTGAAATTCCTGATTCGTCTGACATCAAATGGATCCATCATCCATGGTTCGTCACGACTGAATCACTAGAGTATACTGTCAAACAGAAGAGTAACAACGACCGTGTTTTTTTCAGTAAAAGTTCCAGCCAGCGCAAAAATAAAAACGCGAGGAACGAAGATAGCTTGAGGGAAGATTCTCTGAATCCAGCAACTGATGGCGTTCTAGGAAGGATCCTGCCGCCTTGCACGAAAGGCAGAGTCCGCCGTGTCGGGGATCGTGGAACAAAGAACGTCATTTGCGAGGCGGAAACGAATCGAAGAGGCAGACGTTTGCTATCCGTTCAGGGGCTGAAGGACGACAAGAGGAAGGCTGGCCACAGATCTAGCAAGGATCAGAAGAAGATTCAGCAGGACGAAAACAATTTTATCAAGGATGATAATTCGGATATCGAGTACGACGAGGGTGCGTCTGAACACCGGAAGCGTTTAAAATCGGTTCGCGATAAAGACCATAAGGAGTCGAAGAAACGAGATGCCACGAGGTCTGCGTTGAAACGGGAGAAGAAAAATAAAGGTGACGGCAAGGAGCAATCGCTCCCTTCCTCGCAGGAGTCGTCGAGTGATTACGATTATTTCTTACCCGGAGAAGAGATGGATGAAAACGACAGAACACTTTTGCAAGAAAAACAAGCTGATGACGATAACAGTGTGGAAGGTTCTGCAGGTGTAAATTACGATTCAGATCCAGCATTGGGAGATCTTTTGGAAAAAGAAACGGACGATGATTCGAAGATATCCGACGATATGCAGAACGATAATTCTTATAATCAGGCGAGCGATAGCTCCAGTTTGCTGAATGAATTCGATAGATATCCGAAGGATCTAAGAACCGAAGGTCAGATGAGATCCATAGAAGAAGACAATTTGGAGAACGCCGAAGCTGAAAACGAGGAGGGCGGACATGGGAAAGATTTCGACATTTCATTTACTGGAAAAATTCATTTAGAGAGCGATGCGTACGGTCGGCCAGTGTCCATCAGTTTCAACGCAGAGCCCGAATTTTTCAGGAAAGACTTTATCTACGATGGAAAAGCGAATAGCTACGGCAATCGATTTCCATTAGAGTCAGCGAATTCTTTTATTGACGCGTCGGATACACTCGCTTCCGATGGAACAGACAATGCTAATTTTTTGCCGAACGGTTATGACGTTGAATCGTCTCTGAACGCACCTCTTGATCAAGTCGACGATCGATCGGTAGCCAGAGAATACTTTCTCGATACGATGCGCGCTAGAAATCGAAATGCCGGCAGGTACAGAAACGATCCCCGACAAAGACTGATCCACTTGCAAAAGAAATCCATCGAACCTAACGAAGATCCAACGAAACAAGACTCAACATCGTCGAAGCAATCGTTGCAGGTTAGCAGCAGCTGGAAGAGAAGTCTTAAACGTTTGAAGAAGAATTCCGAATCCTTTGCATCAGCCACGTGCGTTCCAAAGGAAACTGAAGTGGAGGAACGCGAGAAGTTTGCTGGCGCTGAGCAAGACGAGTCTTTGAACGTGGAAGATCGAAATCGAGTCGCCTTGATTTCGAACGAAGCCAGTTCGAAGAAGATAAGCGATGAATTGCTGGACGATTCGCCTCAGGTTTCCTTAGACCAGTCTAATTTGCCAGAAAATAATTTCGAAAATGGGGACCCAGACGCTGCTGCGGATGTAGAGAAAGTAGGCTGTTACGTACTGAATAGTACCACGCTGAAGTTTGATTTAGCCGAGACTACCATCGTTCCTGACAAATATCAAGGGTCCATGGTGAAAAATACGGTTCTCAGTATTCAGGATCTTAAAATCGACGATTCTTCGAGTACGACAGAACCAGCGACAGAAACGCCAAAGTCAGCAGTGACGTCACCAACGATAGAAACGACAACGATAATTTCGAGTTCCAACGAAACAGTGATAGAGGCGCAGATGTCCTATCCAAAACCACCGATAGTGATAGCAGCGGAATCGGTAACGACAACGATAACAACAACGGTAGCAACGACAACGAAGCTCACTAGTTCCAACGAAACCGTTATAGAGGCGCAGATGTCCTATCCAAAACCAAAATTAGAGGCGGAATCAGCGCTTCAGGCTTCGCCGAATTTACCCCAAGGTATAGTTGCCAACGAAGGTAGCAAGGAGTCGATCGAGAAGAAGAATATGTTGGCGATTTCGGACTTTGTGAGGAAGTTGGAGAAACTCGTGGCTGATACGGGGAATTCGAGCAACACGACTGGTCGTACTTTGATACATTTGAAGAAGTTTATCATAGTTCCTGACAATCGTACGTTTTGGAGTTTGAAAGAATTCTCGGCCCCGGACAGCAAACAAAGAACAGCGACTACCGAGACGGTGGTAGTGATGGGAGAAGGAACTCGCATCAAAGACAGTACACAATCTTCGGAGGATAACGATGAGTCGGAATACTCTGAGGTTGAAGATAACTCGAGAGGGGAGAATCGTAACTTAATAAAGGAAATAATCGATTCTGTAATAAGAGGCGATGACCTGAAACGTGAGGTACCGTTCAAACGTTCTGACAAACTGAATGATCGAAAATTGTTAGGTGATAAAAAGGATCTGCTGAGTACAGCAGATGCTCCGGTGGCGAGCGAATGGAAAGATCGGTCGAATGAACAGGAATTCGAGACGAATTTGGAGGTTGATAAGAACTCGGCCGACTTGGCCAATATACAAGAAGAAACACCAACGAAGGAGGAATCTTTCCCGCAGAATGTGGGTAAGAACGTCGATGACCAATTCCTTGAATCGAATCTCGAGAACGGGAAAAAGACGTCGAGAAAGGACAACGATGTTTGCGGAAATAAATCGGGTGTAAAGGAAAAAAGGGATACGGCTGTACGTAATACACGTTCGGCAAATCAGAAACGGGAACACGAGAATCGTGGCAAAAAGAAGGATGCGAAGCATCTGAAAAAGAAACGTCGGGGAAAGCGAAAGAGGAAGACGAAGAAGGGAAAGAGGGAGAAGAACAAAAGGAATAGGAAAAAAGCGAAGAGCAAGTGGCCTTTCAAGAGGAATTTACTTATGCTATCGGAAGAGGAGCAGATTCAACCTTCGAATGTAGATTACAGAATCAAATGGAGGAATCATGATGAATTTTCAGCGAAGGAAGGAGAGACGAAAAACACGGAATCTACAAGAAAATCGTCTGGCGAAAATGGATTGAAAGAACCGCAAATTCGGGGCGGCCAGGATTGCTCGGATCACAGACATCCTCCTAACGTAGATCCATTAAAATATTTAGAATCCGCCCATTGTCTACGTTTCAGTGATCTATGGTTCGTTTCAAAATGTTCTTTCTTCCTCGACGCCTAGCCTCTTCTCGTCGAAATAAAAGAGTAAAATGACGTGAGAAATTTTTCAGGTACTCGGTGTATCAGTTGGAAGAACCTGTAGTAGTCCATAAGATACATCTTCAAATTTACATGAAACGTGCTATGTCTGATGGATCGATTTTGTGGAAGGATTTGACAAATGGTTCGATCATAAGGTAAATTTAATCAACGACAATGAGATGAAGTACGTTTGAGATATTGGAGTCATTAAATTCACGCTACACAGGACGTTTATCTCATCAGATTGGGTACCTTCGATAAATACTATCGAAATAAAGAGAATACGGTGACTTTTACCTATAACGATGTGAGAGCGACTTCGAACATCGAATACAATTTGAATCCCACGAGAGATCGCTTGCTGGTACCGTCTACGCTTTCTGGCAAAAGATCAAAGTATTCAGAAGCTGAAGGTTTTGAAAATAATACCGTAAAAAGACCGAACAGGTTAGTTATTAGAATGTACGAGAGAAAGTCCTGGTTAAATTGTGCAGGATGGTCAAGCGAGTACCTAGTGGTGCAGGCAGACAAGATCAACGAGGATGCAAACGAGTGTGATAAAGCTGGTGTGGGATTCACTGCATTCGTTGCTCAACCGGGTCGGTGTGAACGTGTCAGTGGAACCTGTTTGAAAAATCAACCATTGGACTACTGGAGACACGACATCGTACGTATGACAAGCGTAATAAACGAAGCAATATTAATATTAACCTGTCCACTGTCGTTTTTATTTTCTACCAATGATTTTAGCCCCTAGTTACTTGTCACGTAAAGAGTTACGATATCAGTTTTACAGATAGCTAAGCGTTACGTATTCTTGGTTTGTTTTGTAGTACCTGTGAAATATTCGATTGGATATCTAACAAATGACACACATACACCCTAACCCCACACATACATCACATCCAGTTTATTAAAATACCGAAAATTAGAATGCTTCGGGTATCTATTATTTCAGTCCTATCCAAATATCGTTGAATAACTAAACTTGTATAGAGTTGAAAAAGGGAAATAGATCTAACCAGAACTGTTTCAAATGACTAATTCACATGCACTGTTATGTGCTGTACTATGACATGTAAGGGGGAGTTTAGACCGTATTATTTGCTACGCTAATGTAATTATTATGCACGAATTTAATGCGTTCGTTCATAAAACACTATATGAGCTGCGAGACAGTACGTGAGTGAATTCATTGTAGCAACTGCGCATACCAAGTACGCGTAATTTCGTCTAAATAAACATGATTCATATTATTGCACGTGAAACGTTATGTGAAACTATCCGCGTTACGCGAAACATTTCAGCCGATATAGTTACGTATTATACACGAGATTGTTTTTTGAGTTATAACGGAACTAACGAGACATACATACATTTTTGAAACGTATGCGTTACGATGGATTTCGAGAAATGTAAGCGGCCTCGTTTATTAACGGATTAGAAACGGGAGGGTGGGTGGAATATTTCCCGAGGTGCCGGAACATTTCCGTAAACTGTCGGGTGTTATCGAAAGGTACACGTTCGATCTAATGTCACGTGCTGGTAGGAAGCACGGGAGTCTGGGCGAGCTGGTTGCTACTTCTTGAGCAATTTCGCTCGGGTGCCGAGAGAAGCCATCAAATACAAGGTGAACGGAACCGGAAGCCACCAGTTCCTCGCTCTGGAGTACCATTCGCTGCACGTGTCTGTGATCGACATCGAACTCAAGGACGACTACAATGCCCTTCCCAAAGTCGGGTGAGTTCCAGAGGTGATGATCGTTTTTAAGACATGTTTCCACTGAAATTTTGGCCACCTATTGCCCAAGTATTTTTTAAAAAATGATCGAATCTTTGCGTCGAACACGAGCCAGAAACATTTCCACTTGGATATAGATTTTCTTGGAATGACAATAGCCTCCATTTCCTGTCGTATCACATGCCACATTACCTTTAAAATATCTCGAGCTTAACGCGAGCAAACTAATTTTCATGGTTAATGAAGGTGAAGACAATTTTCATTAAATTTCAGCTCGTCTGTCCAACTCACCGAGGTCCATGTAGATAATACCGCAATTAATTACACGGTGATAACGATGCTGATTAGTAACAAAGGCTCCTATTCGTTCTCTTATCGAGCACGGATTACGGATTGTCCACAAGGAGTTCCGGCATCATGGTTGAACGCCGAGAGCGCGACAAAGACAATCTCGTCCCATCGTGATCGTAAAGTAGCTTTGAGTCTCACCGGTAGACTATCGTTAAATGAATTCTCTTGCTCCGGTAAATGTCGTGATTCAGTCTATGAAATTTTCTGACGGTTTATTATCTTTTTCGTTCAAAATGAATAAATCATTGCAAAAAGAGATCTATTTAATCGTTTCTTTTTCATCTTCAGTAATACTCTTGAGTCGTTACGACGAGCCTGTAGCATGGAGGGAGATAAAAGTACGAAAAATGGATCGTTGCTCTTGCGTGGGACACTGCAAATGCTCATGTTTGTCCGACGCCCACGATAAAAAAGATTGTCGGCCTGTGTCAAAGGGACATTATCAAACCACCGGTTTTCCAGGCCCACTTTTTATCAATAGTCGAAACCGAACGCACAGCGAAGTCGAGCCTTCTTCAATTTGGCCTGACGTTATTACGCTTGTTTGCTTGGTCTTGATCGTTTTGCTACTGATTTTACTGTTACTGGGTATTATAAAAGATAAATCTGATCTTTCGATTACAAAAATCAAACGAGAATTTTCATCAGGTTTCTTTAAGTGGATCATCGGCATATGCATACCAGTCGTAAGTCGTTGGGGATTGGACACTCTACTAGAGACACACAAGATGAGAAAATATTTGGAAAAGGATCTAAAATCAAAGAGCGTCGTGTTTAATCGATATGGGCAACCTGTGCATCCAGACACTGGTCGAAAGTCTGTCAGGATTTGCAATAGGTGAGTCAAAGAAGCCTAAGTTTAATTCAAACATTTTTCACATTTGGAAATTAGATTCCAACGCAACATGTTTCTCCATAGGACAGCAGAATTTTTTCTCAATCTGACATTTTTCTTTATCTATCCCTTTGGGATGGTTCATTTATCTTGCAAGAAACCTGAATATTCTGATCAACCTACCAACTCGGATCAATCGAACGTAATAGAAATACATTTCATAAGAGCCTGTCTCTTCTTTGTATACGATGAATTTTCTATTTAGGCTAGTTTGAGATCCGAAAAGAACGAGTCCCATACGATGATATGCGTCAGCACGTACGGTGACAGTATAAATTCCCAAATGGAAGCAGAGGACACGAAATACGTAATAGACGAGTTGAAGAAATCTCAGGAATCGTTGCAAAATTATAACAAATACAAAGTAGGCATCGATCGATCTCTATACGACCTACGTTCTAACGATCAGCATCGTTTTCAGAGGAAACAAACCCTAAGGGATCAAAGTTCATCCGAGCAATGAAAACCAGTGTTAAACCATTAGTAGGCTGTTCTCAATGTGAACACGTCGAAATTCATCGATCTAGGGAGAAATGTACGATTTGGCCTGCTGGGTTCGATGAGAATTATACGCAATGCGGAACACGGAGAATGAATTTGTGAACGTTTCCGGTTGATATCTATTGCGGGGAGATGTGTTCCCATTTTAACCCATTTTTTCCGCTGAGTGCTATTTATACGGGGCGGCGGAATGTAAATATTCATACAGAATGCACGTATTTCTGGTGCATCGCGCTTAGTCACGGCGAATAAAAATAAATGCTCGTTACGTCGGGGGTGTTTTAGTTGCGAGATTCATCTGGCCTGTTCCACGCCAAGGGCTAAAACGCGCGCTAATCACGCTCGGTAGAGGACAATTCGGCCGCGTTCGCGGATTGATTTTCTCATCCCTCCGTTTCTATCGTTGTTCATCCTTCACCATTCTCTCTCTCTCTCTCTCTCTCTCTCCTTGCCTCCTCTTTGTTTTTTATTTTGAACGGATAATTTTTCACGGAACAACAAATCGGTAGGCGTGCATCGGCGAACAATACCAGCAACTCGTTTGTGTTAATTTGAGTCAATTATACTTGTACGCAAAGAGGAAAAACAAAACGCTATTTTCGTACTACATTCGCGAGCACTTCTATAAAAAAAAGGTCTCGTGCTTGTTTTACGATTAGCTCTTACGTTTTATCGGTTTAGCTAATTTTTTTCTGAAAAAAGAAAAGAAAAAGAAGAGAAGGGAAAGATACGATAGAGCAAACAGTATCGAAAGATATTTTAAAATCCGTACTTAAAGGAGTTCTTTGATATCGCGAAGAGGCAAAGAAATATTTTACTGCTGCCTCCCTCACCCGGTGTCAGGTGGTTTTCATTTTACATGACAGGACTGGTCGATTGTCGGGTGTCGGAAGGAATCGATAAAACCATGCCGCATTCCGATTCGCGGCATCCTTTCCACGTCGCTCTTTTTTCCGGTGTCTGGAACATCTGCATAAACGTGCAATTTCTCGGCGACAGGTAGCCATGGCTACCACCTTCATACATCGAACCATTGCACACATCTCAACGTCCGCTCGACACAGGATCTCCATTCCTCGGTCTCGTTTATTTTCGTTCCTCGTCGCATCCACATAACCAGGATTTTACAAGGGGACATTGTTATTCGAACGACAAAGCAGACGTCGGTTGTTATCCTTTCAACATTGTTCGTCAACCGCGTTTAACTTCATTTCGTCTGTGAATCATATTTGCTTAATGGTACAACCGATACAGGATACTTCCGTTGAGTAAACCGTTCGCATTGCAATGCGTCCCTGTCATCGTTGACGAACTGTTAATATTTTATGGCATATGTCATGCAAAATACACCAGAATGAAAATGTGAAATTTCATCGAGTTTCGTCCTTTATTTATTTGATTGGCTATTCTTTTCAAATGACGTTCCCAATACTTTTTTTCATATTTAATTGAATTGCATTTTCCCAGCTTGTGCCGAATATTTCCCAAATAAATAATTACCAACTTATCTTTCGACGCATATGAGCCAATTGTTAATAATTTCCAATACGTGCATGCACAAACAGAACGATTTTTTGCTAAGAGGAAAACGCTCCACCACCTACAGCGTATTGCTTTAAAATAAAAGCGCTCAACATCACGTTTTGTTAGTCCAACTTTTCTCGTAGCTCGTATTTTTTAGCTATATTACCGCGGACAGCGTTGCGCACGCGAAATTTACATTGCAAATATTTTTCCGCGCAAATATGCTCCTGTTTATTGTTCCCCCGCATGGCTCCATACACCCGCGGGCGCTAGATGAATTTATTAATTCTTTGTTATTCGTTCATGTCTCCGAGTTACTTCCTAATTACATTTTCCTGCCGTAAAGTTACTACTACTTACTCCACGTTTGCCTCGTAAACACGTATACGAGAATACGCGTTGATTCATTTGTTAAAAAAAAAAAAAAAAAACATTGCTTTACACCCTATCGACTTGTTTTATATTCTACCGCTTGAAATTTCTTAGATTCGTGGAAGTTTGGCCGTACAGCGAGTACGCTTTTAAGATAACGAAGTATGTGGCTGGGGGAAAAGGAGAACTACGTAAGTTCTAGCGATTGTGTGCTGCACATTGTACAGGTTCGGTTATCTGCATGCACCTGTGCCCGACTTGGATGTCTGTTTGTGGTCGACTACGGCCGGAGAAAGGCGGTTCTTTCTCCATTGTAATTCGGTAGCCTCGGGCTACTCCAGATTGACTATACTCGACTGACCATAGAGGAGCTTGAGGCAACGAGTGTGCAAAACGGAACAATGGTCGTCATGTCGGCCCTCTCAAAGCGCGGCGTATGCATTTCTTTTCGTGAAGCATTTCTGCTTACGGGGCGTTCGAAATGTCAAGACGAGCAAGATAAGAGATCGCGGCTTCCGGGTCAGACAGCTTTTCTACCAATTACCACGATACCTGATCACCGCGGGACCCGTGTTCTTATTTAAATGCTATTCTAACGAGCGTCCAGCTGACTCGACAGCGAGAAAGAGCATTATATTCTCGTTATAACTTTCGCCTACACGATACGCGAAAACATTTTCCTCTTTGCTTTGCAAGATGTAATTTAACCAACTATACGTTCATATATACGATCAACATTGCAATTGAGTTTCATGCAGAGCAATTTCTTGAACAGATCGGTCATTACGGCCACTTGCATGGACAGAGCGAAATGATTAATGCTATGATTCCTGTAATGTAAAGTTCAAGGTTACATGTTATATGATACGGAAGTCTCGAGAATTTTCTTCCTTTCCAGCTGTGTCATATGGACCACACGCTAAATATTTATGTTCCTCTCGATAGTATCGAGCAACGCCTAGAGGTTAGGAATGGAAGCTACAGCGAAGCTGCCTACTCGACGAGCATCCAAAGAAAAACAAATAAACGTGGTATCCCTAGTGGTGTAAGGTAGATGGATTTGCCATTTCGGGTCACCGGAAACGATGGGTGTTGGTATTTTTGAAACGATAGCAAGCTTTTGAGATAAAAGTGAATCCCTTGTTTTCATGCTGTTTTAAAAGGATAATAGTATCCTTCCGTTTCGTAAAAGAGAACTTTTTCGGACGATTGTTTTTTCATTTAATAGTAAAGAATTAAATTGACTTACCCTCCTATGCAGCTTATCCTCAGTTGCATGGCATATCCGCGATTGTACGGTTTACTTATGGTTGTACAGTGTAAAATATGAAGTTTGTCGTTATTCGTTACACATAACTAAACATTGCTTGAATGTATTCTCAGCTTCAAAAAGGATATTTTAGCACGAAGATCACTGAAGTTTGTAAAGTTCCAAATTCAAATCCAAGTTCACTTTAATTTTATTCTAACCACAAACGATATCGTAACGTTACTCCAGATCGCGGCTCGTAACGTGTCCATAGATACAAAAATGACACTAACAATAAGATGGCACCCGACGATACTTTGAATTGTCAGAGAAAAATACGTTAATTGGTTGATTTATCTAAAACGAACCTCATCTATGATATAATCGCTTTGATTGGCTAAAACAATATTGACGCTCTGGTGGCCACTAGTGAAAGCAACGATTTTATAATTTCATTCCGAATGCGATACAACTAATAGCTCGACGCATAAAAGGTAATATTCTGTATTTGCGTTACATAGCAATCCTCTCGGCAATCTAGAAAAAAATCTGTCTGACTTGAATCCTAACCATAAAAATCCAACAGTGTAACCATTTAACTGGTGCAGCGAAGTCACTCGTTGCCTCGAATTAGCCTTGACTCTATTCTGCTTTTGATCAAAGATGCCGTTTTTGCAAGTGAAATCATTGCGAAATGTTCGCTCGAATGCGAATAATCTCGTCTGTTCTCGACTTGTTGGCGCTCCGATCGCCGATGCTTCTTCTTTTCTAACAATGGTCACCGTGTGTTTGTAGATCGAGATATCGTCGAGCTTGCACACATTGGATCGTATCCGTGACCAATAAACCCCTGTTCTCGGCCCTTTCTCCCGGAAACGCATCAGGATGAGTCGCAGAGGCTGTTACCTCCTTCTCTACGTCGTCGTCCGTAAAGGTAAGTCACGTTCGAATGATAAATACCGCGAGTACACGCGGCTAGCGTGCACAGGGCCGTATCAACTTGGCGTTCCTTTGCACGCAACCGCGTGTCTATGCATCGCATACTGTACATCTATTTCGCCCTCGAAACTGGTTTCACTTTTAATTTACAAATAATTATCCGTATAAACTTCTAAGAAGATTCTACACGAATGATAGAAAATTATAGAAGCAGAAGAGCTTCCACCGTATTTCTCTACTACGTATGTACAATGATTTATGAAATTAGATAAAATTTTTATTTTATACACGAGAGAAGAAACGACCGATGAAAGATCGCTTGCTATTTCACAAACGACGCTAGTGTATAGCGATTGTATAGTTCTTCCCTTGTTGACATCAATATATTCTCCTCAAATTTAATTTTACACCGTTCCATACATAAGCGTGAATAAGTATGTAACTTCATTTGAAGCGCTGTATGGCGATTACTATTGCAAAGCTACGTTCCCCTGTGTTCTCTGGTCGTATTTGCAAAATTAGCAGAGCCGATGTACGCTACGTTGCATTGGCTGTGCAATGGCGCACATCTGGTGCTCCGTTCGGTACAGGATCCAAGCGCACAATATGATCACGGGGACAAAAGGCGGAACACCATGAATATATCCTTAGCGGCTGGCCTGCTGCGTCTTTGTCTTACCGTATCCTCTCTCCTTCTCTCTGACATTCCGATTTTTCATCCCCTGCATCTCCCGCCCTTGCCATGCAATTTTTCTGGGCTCTCTGCTCGTCGACCGGCTTATTGTTCCGATCCTGCGTTAAAATATAGCCACTCAAAAAGCCGCCTACACAGAGGACAAAGGCAAGGAATTTAAGGCAGTTTAGGAGTTTCTGCTCTGTATGCACACGCACCCCTATTTTCAACCAGGTCGTCAGCCCTTACGTATCCGCGTGTATTGAGCACCATCCGTTTGGTTTCTACAGGAAATTTCCAAACAACTGTCGGGGAAAGTCGTTGGCTAGCCGCTTTTCTGCCTTTTGGTTTCCGTACCGGGAATAGTTTCAACGAACTCTAATGGAAGCTGGTTAACGCGACGGAGTTGCACGGAAATCAACTATATCGTCGGTTAGTTATTTATTGCGGGATTGTAGTTTATTGGCGTTCCTTCATCGTTGTTCGCCACGGAGGAATTCGACGCGGTACCTGCCGTGGGCTATGGAGAACACGCGGCTTTTGTGAAATTTAACCAGTAATTCCACCAGACTGGTTTACATTTCTCTGCCATTTACGGTCATTCCTCTCTCGAGAGAAATAAATGTTACAATATTTATACCGCTTGATGAACAGTCTATCGATTTAGTTCAGCCTCGCGGTTATTCTCTGTTTCTTCTTGTTCTCCTTCTCGGTAACCGAACAATTATCGCGGTGGTCTTCGAAACGTTCCATCACGAAACGGAAAGGGGATCATAAAGTATCGTTAAAGTATGCTGTAGAGCGAACCCGACCTCTGGAGGTTTGGCCTCGAAGAGCAGTTTCCGCTCGCAATAATTCCATCGTTCGTTTCCTGCTCAACCGCGCTTTTTGCGCCTGTGCTCCACTTTAAATACACGAACACCGCACCTACTTCAATTCCATCGTTATCATCGAGTCACTCTAGTCTTTGACTTCGCGTCTTTTCCTACCACGAACACGACAGAGATCAGTTCTATATAATCATCAGTCGTATCGAGACATTAAGCGATACCAATGTCACTGTGACGCGGTAAAGTGGCCGCAACGCGTTCTCCGAGCGACGTGACACGAAGATATCTGACGAGTCTTGAAATTCGAGCTATAAAACCGAATCGCAATTGCGCGACCTCGTAACGGTTTGCTAGACGGAAGGAAAAACGTAGCGGATCTAATAGGTCGTAGTTATTTTCCTATTCGACCTGCACCAAGACGTCGATCAACATAAAGATTCGAGGTTAGCAGTGCTAAAACGTTCCTGAGACAAGCAAACATCGAGGTTTCACGATGGCCGTTCGTTTCAGTCGCGGTAATACGCGACCCTCGGTGGACTGAAAAGGCTTGGAATCGCATCCGGAAACCGGTTGCAGAAAATACACGTCACTAACTGAACCGTCCCCTGTAATTTTACGGGCGAAACCACATTTATCTAGAAATTACACATTTTTGATGGCCAGTGCTTCTCGACATTTCACGTTTCGATGATAATAAAGGCGAGTGGATCAGGTAGCTTTTCAGAAACAGGCATCGTGAAACTTTTCGAATAATTATCCGGAAAAATTCGCCATGGTATGGTTTCTCGGAGTTGTTAATTCGTACTTCTAATTTTCTACTTTCATTTCTGTAATTCAGTTACATGATTATCTTCGTTTGCGGAATAAAATCTGGAATTTCCAGAGACTAATAACATTTGGTGATGTTTTTTGTCGACGATCCCGTATGATTTTCGGGAAAAATTTTCGCGATCACTTTGTAGAATAAACGCATAGCGTTTATAATATAGTAACTATTTTTCTATAATATAATAACTATTTTTGAGGCGAAGAGGTAGTCGAAATTCTCAACTTTAGCTAGGGTTGACCCATTCCTCTGGCTTCGGGCGTGCTTTAACGCGGTTCGAGAATTCTCGGCGAGCGCGTTTGCATTCGCGACGCGCCGCGCAATGGGCCAGTTAACGTTCTCTCGAACTACGCAGCTAGATTGTCGTGTGCAGCTGCCGACGTGAATTCTGCATTAACGCCGCGAACAACACGATTCACGCAACATCGGCTCGTTCTGGCCAGTGTTGGCAAGGATTATGTACTATATCCTCCCTGTCTGACCGAGGAATTCCTCGAATCGTGCCTAGTCCGACAGAGAAACGTTGAAATGTCGAAACCAGCGATGCTAAGCACGGATAAAAGATTATTGAAAATTGACGCCGTTTGACGTGTTTCTGTATTCGAGGCTGCTTTTGTCTCGACGAAATCACATCGTCGATGTAGTCGCTTTGTCTGGAATACGACACCCATGATTCACAGTCGTCTTTCGACGACTACAGCATTGCAACGTCTGCAGCTGGCAAGAGAGGAAATATATTTTGTTACCTAATTAGTAAAAAGGTAGCGCGAAGTTTCCAGCTATTGGTGTTGCGAGTTCGTAGAACTTTCGCAGCGAGAAACCTGAGCGTTACAATGAGAAAGCGAGACAAACGAAATCCTTTCTCGGGAGACTATGGCGAAAGTTTTGCTCAGAATTTTCTCAAGCATCGACACCGGCGGTCTCAACGTCTCTGTTCTTTTTCCGTGTCATCCTGTTTTTTGTTCTCTAGTACATACTCCAAATGCCCTTTCTATGTATCGTTCTCTACGTGCATCGGTTTGCATATCTAAGCAACAACGTTTTCTCTGAAAGCGGCCCTCCTCAAGACGTTTATTTGCACGAGTGTCGCCGGACACGAGACAAAGTTTCATAGGTCGTGTTTACGGAGAGGTAACGTGTTAATTCGCAAACTTGAAGCTCGCAGTTAAAAGCTCGCTTGGGAAGTTGCGTCAATTTTGGTAGGTAAACCTGTAAACTTTTGACTAGTTCCTAATCTCGCGCCGTCCCGCGCTCAAATTCCTAAGATTCGCGTTGAATTTTCCAACGGCGACACGACGAGTCTCAGAGTCCTTGGGTACCTGCAGAGCGAGAGGCGAACGCACGCTACGCGCGTGGAAGGCTTGTTTCACGGAAGTACTGGCGAGGAACGAGGAAACTTCTCGTTCTCGGTGGTTTGTCGTTTGCCCTGGCATAATGCGCCACCACCCTTCTCGTCAACCCTTAAACTCCCTCGTAAACAATTCCGTGCTCGTAGCGAACATACTCGCAGCTCGTGCTGCACGATTTACTTGGGGATGAAGAACATTTAAGCTTTTTTACGGATGTCGCCGCCGGGTCTCTCACAGGAAATATTAGCTTATACAGGGAAACAATGCTTTCCAGTTTCTCGATCGTAAAAATCTGTTTACCGACGGGAAACAGGCGAAAGAAGTTAATGCAGCGTGTTCTTCCTTGGATTAATTTCCGTTTTTGCGTGACGTCCCTCTCGTTGAACTCGTTGCTTCCTGTTTCCTTCTGTATGGAGATAAAACTCTAACGAAAAACCGACCAGAGGTGTTTTATGTTTCTCTCTTGATTTTTCTTTTTCTTTTTTCTTTCTTACGTGAGATGGAAATGAAATTTTCGAAGATATTCCTTATGCAAAATTCGTAGATTTTTGGAAGGATGTTTTTTGGAAAATTAAAATTTTGAGGTAAGAAATTAATTAAGAAGCGTGAATATTTAAGGGGCTGAACGAAGTCGCGTACAAAGCTCGGTGAAGGCTATTATGCAAGCGGTGGCGAGCTCATAATTCGATTCACGGGTGGAAAAGCGACGGTTGTACGGCTATTACGAGCCGGAATAAACTACAAGCTTATATCGGTGAATAGGCGCGGCACAAGTTCACGTGAAAAACGTGCGATATGCACGCGCGACTCCCATTCGAGTAATACGACTCTACGAACTTCCGTCGCGCGATACATTAATAAATCCGCGAAGTCGCCTTTTCTCATATGTACGTACAGTTGCCCGCTGGCGATGTAATCGTTCGTTTCACTCATGTAACTTAACATCGTAGTGAAAATGAACCAACAAATCCTGCTGGTATACCTCGCCGTAAAAACGAGATAGAAGAAGAGAAACAAAAAAAAAAAAAAAGAAAAAGATATAGAAGAAACAAAAAAGCTTGAAATTCAGGTAGCGCGTTCGAGGCGCGACCGCGAATAAGAATCTCGAGATTAAATAGAAGAGAAACCACGTGGGACTCGATTCGTAGCGTCAGACCTTATTCGTTGCCCTTCGACGCGTTTTCGTTCGATGGTGTGCGTTGAACTTTGTCCGTGTGCGAAAAACATCGTCCACGCCGTGGACCAGTCGAGTTTCTTAATGAGGGAGACGCTCACAAGAGTCACTGTGTATGCACCTTGATGGCTGGTGTTAGTGCACGCATACCTGCAGGTATGTGCCCATGTGGTACGCAGCTGGGGCACCTCCGTCTCCTATCGGAACCAGCTTCGCCACATTCCCTGGCCTGACTACCTGGGAACTCGGTGTTTCGTCACGAGCTCCTCGTGCTCGTCACTCTTCTCGCACGATCGAGGGGCTCGAGGCCGCGTGGCCACCGCCGGTCAAACTTGATTTTCGACTGTGTGGAATTTTCGGAGCAACGTGGACGGCGCTTCATCTCAGAATCGGTATTACCCAGTGGTAGCTTTGATAGTTTGTTCGCTTTATTTTTGGGTTCGGTGGCGTGCAGTTTTTTTAGTGCTCACCGATGCAGCGGGATCAACGATACAGTCGCTGTTGACATTCGGGAATTGTTGACTTATCGGTTCTCGAGTGGTGATAGTTTAATTTCGTTAAAACGTCGCGCCTGTCGGTTGAGTTTTATTTTGTTTCGATGGTATCGATGCAGAGGGATGGAATTGTGACGTTTCATTAATTTAATTGAACGATGCCACGGCGCGATGTGTTGCGTGATGCCTTCACCCCGATCTCATTCGTCTTCCCTGACTATGGTCGAACAAAAATTTTCTTCCTTCTTTTCGTTCGTATTTGTTGGCTGAAAGAATCTTCTTTCCTATGGGCACGAGCTACGTTTATAAAATTGAAGACACGAACCACGATTTATGAAGAGCCACGGAAGAAAAATAATATCGAGAATTGTAGCTACTCTGCGATAAAACTCGCACATTTTCCTTGAGAATATGGTTTTCGAAATTCCAGCAAGAATTATTATCTTCTACTGTTGATCGTAACGCTGCGATATTTTATACATCCGTAGCTTGATTCTTTCTCTAGAATTCAACAATACGGTTTCAACAAAAACTACGAATATATCGTATCGTCCTATGGCACATCGAAGGCGGGGCCCTAAGGAAATCGGACCCTCGGTTGCTCCGCTCCTGTTTGTCGTCCCTCGATCACGATCCCGATCCACGCGGCAGTCTTACCGCGCCAGCGCGATCGAGAGGATCGATGTTGTGCATCGCGCCTGCGTCTTGATTTTCGACAGATCGGCTCACCGACCAATTTCGTGAGATATCAGTGCAGTGAGATAAAATCAAGAGATCTTTTCCTCCATTGTGCGAGCGATATTTCTCTGAGAAAAATATATCTGTGAAAAGTCTGGAGATAATATGTGGTACGGTTTTCTTAGTGACATCGCGCAGGTGATTGTTCGTTGAAATAAAGTATTATTCCTTTCTCATCCATAATTGCGAGCATCGTTAATTTACCGACTGTTTTTTTCAGCCGCGTTATTCAAACTCTCTCGACCCGAGGCGTCTCCGGTTGTCGCGTTGCGTTCGCAGCTCCGTTTCGTCTTCCAGCTTGTTCTCTTTCATTCTTCGTTGAACAACTTCTCTTTCCGTGTTTCTGTTTTCTTTCCCGTGGAATACACGAGAGCATATATCAGCTACCGTGACGAGCCATGTTTTCCACAGTGGATTTCTACGACGTCGCTATGAGGTGAAATATGCGAGTTCGCCCCTCTAGTGTCGACAGTAGCAGACAATTATTTTAATGCCCTTAAGATCACACCCCGCTTACAAGATCTTTCTCAGGTAATTTCTTAAGAAGGGTATCCGACTCGTCTGTCGCTCCTTAAGCTTGTTTAATCTCTTCGTCGTCTTTTAACAGCGCCGCGACATAATCCAAAATTCATTGTCTCTCTCGAGTTTAACCTCGTCCATTCCACCGGGACCTTTCTATCGTAACGCTGTCAAAATTTATACTCCTCCAGTTTCCTTCTCCCTTTTTTCTTCTCTGTCGCTTATTACCATCAATTTTATTGCCTCTTGATACCTAACCGAGTTCTCCTTTTTTATCTGTCCATTGAGAGATAAAAAAAATGACCCTTGCTCGTTAGGTTATAATAAGTACATACTGTAGTTTGTAGCTTCGTATCGATAAATTATATCGTTCTTTACGATCCTCTTCCGGGCTGCAACTCGTCCATAACGAATTGCCCTCTTCTGTTTCTCAATGCGAACGCATCTCTTCGTCGAACGAGTTACGACAACCAACGATACCCGTCGATCTTCACAGGTTTGCTCGATAGACGGTGGAAGGGGCGCGAAAACCGGAAGCCTGGCACGCTCACCAAACCATGGTGATTAATGTTCGACGATCGTTTTACAGAAGGCGCGTCGTTCCGGCATAGCATCGAGCGATAGGCTGCGTGCACTGCTTCGTTCCCGCGGCTGATAACAGTGTTTGAACTGTCAGTCCGTCGCGTCGGACTGATAGTGAGTCCGGTTGCACAATTAGACGCCCGTGAAAAGTTCGACTCGGCGACGGTGTGATTAATCGTGTTGACTGACGTGTCCGACGAACAACACCGGAAAGAAAGAGTTACGAGACATTCCAACGATATTTCAGTGGTTGCCGAAAAACCTGTGCTTTCGAGCGGATAAAAAGAAATGGTACCGACGATCGTTAAACATCATCTATACGCGGAGAGCGTCACGGGGACGTTAAATTGCACGATCGATGCGTTCGCTGGCAGAAGGAAAAGATTCTGGAAGACACGCCGATAAATAACACAGTGGCTGAAGTGTTCCACGAACGATGCTTGCGGTCTGCTGGTATCTCGGTTGAGACGCCGGCAGAAATAGAAGCCAGTGATTGATTGTGCGAGGCCCGTCACGAAAGGAATGTAATCAGCGCACGGTGAATCTCTATCCGGTTAAATCACAGTGTTTACTCGGGGTACGATCATACACGAACGTGCTCGAAACCTCGAGCCAATGTCCTATTCTGACTTGAAGTTACCCCCATGAAAAGTTGTACTTTGATGGAAAAGTAGTCTGGTGAGTCTCGCGAGTCTCAAATCGACGAAGCGTTAGTGCGACGCTTGTGATTTTTGCACTGTTCCCTTTCGAATCGAAACGTCTCTGTGCAAAAGTTTTCACCGAAGAAGACGCGAGGGTCTATCGGTTGAACGAGCAGGCGTGATATTTCTTCGTCTTCTTACTTTGGTGTTCTACGAGTTGTTTCCCTTGCCCGATAGTGCATCACGATATTCTCTCGTGACTATCACGCGTCGAGTCGCGTAGTACATACCTGTTGTCACAAATCAGCGGATGACTTGGCGGCGCTGGACTGATAGCGAGACCCATTCGGTGTGCAATCAGGAATCACCGATGGCGCAGGGCATCGAGTGGCTGACAACGTGCACCACCGGTTAATGCCGGCTACGACGAAATTACGCTCTGCTAGCGCAGCCAGAAATTGCCAGGATAACGTAGCCACAGTCGATTACCGGGAGTAGTCGGCAGGAGAGATCCGATCCCAGCGAATGCGTCACGCTAGGTATGTATGTACTGTACATTCTACATGCCTTTACACATGCTCGCATAATGCTCGTACTCGAAAGTAGATTCGCCACCCGTGATTTATGAGTCTCTTTAGAAGTGTCGTAATTCGCAAATTTGAACACTTCGTTTTTGTTCGGAATTTTGAGTTACCGTCCGTTTACGGTACGGACAGGCCTATTCCTTTCTTTAGGAAATTCCGAATTACGTGTCCTCCCCGAGCTGTAAACCTAATGACTCCGAGGTCAGATAAAAAAACCCCGGGAAATGGCCAGCCGAAAGGGTACGATGGACAGATGAAACCCAACGGCTCGTAGGGAGAATCAGCAACGTAGGAGGACAGTTCATCAGACATCGTACTATGCGGGCGAAATACTTCATTCCCAACAAGATCTTACCACTGCTGTGTTCATAACATCACACTTTATTTTTATACAACAAATACAGTGCTAGAGATTACACTAACACTCGATCTATTAAACCTCCTTCACCCTGAGCGTTGATTCATTCGAGGTACGCGATATCGACCGATCGGTTTGACCTGATCGGTTGCTCTATAGTCGAGAATTCGCAACAGTATTCTTTTTCTTAGCTCACCGATAAGTTTGTGACTGGTGTAGAACGACTGATGGAACTTTAACTAAAGTTGATACATATAAAATTGATTTTTAAATCTGAGGAAAGTAATGATAGTCGTTCATTAAGAACGAATGTTCGCCAGAAACGTTGCCTGAATATCCGCAGTAAAGATACGTGCGTTTGCTGAGTTAATCGTCAGCTGCCTGATATGATATTGCAATATATTAGTAGTAATCGACAGTGTCACAGTAATTAAAGATACAGGCAGCGCGGCATCGTAGTATGCACCGTTCTCGACAATTTCACGTCGTTCTACGGTATCATTCACAGAATCCTACGCAGAGAGAATCCCCTCTAGCTTGATACGAAGATCGAATGACGGGGCGAGCGTGGGTGTACTACGCTCGTACGATCGGCAGACGCGGAGCCGGTTAACGCGCAAAATGCGAACAAAGAAAGTTTCATGGGCGCGGTGATGACTTATCGCGGGTTCGTTTTCGGTTTTGTTTCGTTTCGATCGTTCGACCGTATAGTCACACGAATGCTGTGTTAAAACTTAACGATTTTACAAGCTGATAATCGCGTTGATAAATTCGTTTGCTCGTTATCCCGCTTAATTACGGCTATAATGGATTTTGCGAAATGTTTACGTCCATGCGTTTCGTGTACACGGATCGTCTCCGAAAATATGTATTTCTATATGGAAAAATAAGCCTGAAGTAATCTTATTCTATGTTTTCGATTTATTTTTCTCGATTGTATTATGATTACTGAAAACACCTTGTACGATACTTTACGATATTTTGTATTAATAAATCCGATAAATTTAGATAATGCGGATTTGAAAGTTTCGTTCGGACGTTGGCGCATTTATTCGAGCATTGTTTTCAAGAGATAAATCGGGAACATTTTCGTATTGTGATAACCTCGTTCCCGGAATAAATTTTCGAATTACCAGCGTCATTAGGGATTCGGGAAAAATAACGATTGACGCGAAATTACTGGATGAACCGGAGCTCGTGCCACGAATAACGAACGGTCAAAGCACTACAGCGTGCGTGGCCGTACGATAAAGCTGGACGAACATTCACCACGGGCCGATTCATATTCCCCGCGATTATCAGTCTCCGAATGAGCCGAACAATGCGACGAGAATGGCTGCGCGCCGCTCGTTCGTGTTGGTTATCTTCGTGTGAATGCACTTGCAGCCCGGCACGGCGTCGCGTCGCTCGGTTTTGAAAAGAGAGAGCGCCGCCTCGTAACGAGTGTATCCGGTACAAAAGCGAGATCAAAGACGAGCAGCCGGCAGGCTGCTCCGTTCCGAGGAATCGAACGTCTGTGGGAGCGTTTTCGACGACGTCTATTGCCTCCAATATCGTGGAATCACGCCTTCGTTAACGTTGTAGCTGCACGAAATCCTACGAAAGCTCGTTGTACTTCGTTCCTTCCTTAATTTCGACGAAATTAAATTTTTTTCCCTTGGCCAGATGGCGGGAGCTTGCATGGTTACGACGTTGAATTCAATCAACGGAGTCCTCTGGACGTGCCAATGAACTCTAATCGATTACAATGAGTTCTCTTTGCGAGACAGATAATTCTTTCGACCAATGGGAAATTCGTAATCTACTTTTCTCGCAAGGATCTGTATCACGTACAGTTGTGAAAATAGGGATTACACCCCGAGCGTGGAATGCCTTTGAATTCTGGCTTTAAACATCTGTCGTGGATCGAGGGTCATCATTTCGAACGTTGCGAAACATTTCTCACGAATAAAGCTGCCTCTTTTCTCATCCAATCGCGTCACAAAGCGGCAGAGGAGCTGGTCCAAATTTAGGGCAATAACGAAGGATATAAATAAGTCGCGTACAGCGAGGACCCTCGAAAGAAAAAACTCATTTCGCATCGCGGTGGTACGATATCTCGCACGAGTTGGCAACGCACATTGTCTTGTCAGAAATGGGCACGTGGTTTATTTGCAAAGAAAAACGACCCGTTTCTCTGTAAGGCCGGGAAAAAATAGAAGAAGAGGGGAAGAAGAGAGAGAAGACAGGAGTACGGCCCCTGGGGACCACATCTGCGGGCCACGAATCAGGCCCCACGTGGAGAGAATCTTTGCTCAAAGTAAAAAAAGTCGCAAAGAGTGCTTCTTATTACAGTTATCATTAAAGACTTTAAAATTAAAAAAAAAAGCTGACTTCCATCTCTAATATCGTTTATTAAAAACATATTCCCGTACTTTATGAACAATCTTAAAGATTTCATTAACCGTTCGAATATGGCTGCCGTCAGCGAGCAATATTAATATTTTATTCGAGCTTTAGATGCGCGGCGATCGCGTAGAATAAATTCTGTAGGAATTTGAAGGAAATTTAATACAAACTTTATAGAAAATTTAGAAAGTTTGTGGATCGCTTATCTTCGTGTATCGTACGGGTAACGATATTGTATTTACGTTTGTCATATTTTTACGTTTCGAGGGAACGATTTATGGAAACGTAACCGTACTTAAAGTTCTGAAAAAGCAAGCTGCAATTGGCAATAAATATTTACAAACGTTCAAGCCTTGGTTGATTTACAACACGAGGTACACGAGTCAGGCACGAAGAGTTAATCAGCGACCGTGAAGGATCCGCTACTTCCGAGGTTTGCAAGCCATTAACGATGAATAGGGAAAGGAAGACTTAATAGAGCGAGGTGGCCACGGACGGTGTGTCGCAAAATTCAATCGCGGGGGCGCTCTTTCAAAGGAGAATGGAATCTTTTTCTTAATTGCAGGAACCCGCGCGTTACACTGTAACCACGCGGCATATGATAAATAGCAAGCAACGATCAAAGGGAGCATCGCGATATGAACAGAAATAGCAATCGTTTCACGGGGCATTTCTATGCGTGGTTCGCTCGGTGCAGTTGCACAGGTCATACACCTCAAAGGCTAGCCTTGTCAGGGCCATGAATAGCCCATCGGCTTAGGAACATGGTAGAGGAGCAGGGTAGGAGCTCGTGAAAGGGTATCGAGTGTTTTCAGAAGGTTCTCTCGAGAACCACTGGGATACCATCGAGAAGAATAGGGACGAAAGGTTAGAAGCGATACATCTATTCCGATTTTTTCCGAGGAATCTGGGTGGCATCCTTAACTTGGAAACTCACTTTTCTAGATTTTCCAAGAAAATAGGGAGAGCCGTTCTCTCCCATGTCTTTTGCTCACGTGTTTGTACTAACTTTGAAATTCAATTTTGTAAGGTCGTTTATTTAGGTCCTAGAATCGTTCACTTATATTCTGCATTTGTTTATTTACATTTCAAATTAAATTTCAAAAGATTTTGCACCGTGCTCATAATATATTCATAAAAACTTTCTGAGGTAAGTGTTTGAATAATTTCATGAGCTGGCGCAGTTCTGTACTTCTGAATGTTCAGTATCTATATCCGCGAGGATCGAGTTCCCTATTAAAAATCCTAAAGATGTAATGAAACTTTTATAACGAGATGTATTAAAGAGGGAATATTGAAACGTTCGATGCTCATCTTCCATGGCTACGATTTTTAATATCCTCGAGGCGAGATTTTTTTGCCTCCCATTAATATCCATATCACGTACTTCGGTATAATGGTACCTCGGTTACATCGCCGGTCTTTGTGAAATGATTGATATTCCAAACGTGTCTTTCCCTGGCGTTCACAAATTCGGAACGAAAAATTTCAATTCCCGTGGCTCATAGAATTTTGTACCGATTCTGACAGAAAAGAGAATTCTCGCTAATATATTTTAATTATGCAGTGATAAAATATCTACCATTACGCGGATATAATCTTCTTCCATCATCATAGACTCTTGTGGCCGCTCGTGCTTTGATGCGAATCTACACGGTGTTTCATTAACAGATCCTTTCTGAATGAACGAACAACTAGGGTCACGTTTTGTTCGAAATTAGGTTATGCACTCTGTCTCCTCGGTCCTTTATTTCACACTTCATCGCCTTTTACTTTATGCTCCAATCGTGTGCATCTGTGACCTTATTCCTTTCTTATATATAAGATTATCTAAAATTAAAACCATTCGGGTAAATGCAATCTTCCGATAAGAATTTCTCACTTTATATTTCGATATGATCTTTTACACGTTGATTAAAATATTTTCTGCTCGAGTTGCAGCAGAATTGTAGTAACACCCTGTATGCAGAAATGCGTGTGTGATTAAGTGGCGCGGAGGAGTTGTATTATCTGACGTTACGTAGGTGAGCATCAATCTGTTAGAAAGATTAATGGTTTGACATTATCATGCAGATATGGTGAAGTCAATCTGCGGGTTTTTTGAGATGCACGAAGTCTTCATTTTCATTTGACGTGCCAAAACTTCGTTTATCATGTTCGACGAAATCTCGATACTCCGCGTGATGGTTTTCTCCTTTGCCTTTTCTTCGTTGTAATTTTATTAGAAAAAATCCTCTCAGAAGGTCGTACCTATAGAAAGGGACAAGCTTTTCACATCGAAGTGGTAGTACGATTAAACGCTTTAACGCATGAAAAACCGAGCCTTTCATTCAGATATCAAATTCACGAGTGGGAGTGCGATGTCCGTACAACTGCGAGTTGTCTGTCATCACGTCACCGAATCAACGCAATTACGCAAAGCTTTCGTGACACGATCGAATTTGCACATAATGCGTTTTATACATTCAGGTCTCACAGTCGAGACAGTTCCTCGTTCAGAATCATTGGGGGAAACGATAGAGACGTAGAAACGTGAAAGAAAGAGAGAGCAACGTAGGGTGAAGCAGAAACGAGATTAAAGGTCTCGTCGCGCGATCAATTGACGGGTCAAAAAGGTTTAAGCATCGTGCACAAGCCACTCGAACGAGCTGGTTTAACGAGCCAAACTAACGCTTACGAGTGTTTTCGCGATTGATGCTTGCAACGATTATTAACCCATTAGAAAATCGGTGCCACGGTCGAGTTGCCCACGTTGCTCTTCACGCATTCCTGCCCCGTTCCATTCAGAAGGCACGCGAGTCTTTCGACGTTGTTGTCGATGAATCGAGCAGATACGTTGTTCTCTCGGAGACGTTCCGCTGCTATTGGCACTGCTCCAACAATGTCTGTTTAAAGGTCCGTGCAGCAGCATAAGTACAACGGTTAAAAAACGCTTCCTCGATAGATAGGGGTGTCTTTATTTACACCCCATGCAATCCGGGTGGTCCGGAAGCGAATAAATCGAGAAGCATTCCCGTGGTACAGTTGCCTTTTCTCTAAATGAGACGTTTCTTTTCTTTTCTTTTTTACTCTGTCATTTATCATTATTTTTTACCATTTATTTCGATTACATCTCGGATACTATTTGGTCATTTGGAATTCTCACAACTATCTTTGGCAAGCCAGCTTCGGCAACTTGCCATAATTACGATCCATCCTTAATTTCTCTCGGAATGATAAAAGGAAAGGCATAAACGGTGGCGTGTTGGTAAGCGTGCATGCAGCTACGCAAAGAAGTATCCCAAACCCACGCGGCCTCGATCGCGTAGGCTCGTTGCACGATGGTAACAAGTGTGCATCGCGTTATGCGAATTAACAACGAGTGCAAAGATCAGCTGTTAGCCGTGCAAAGAAAGTGTATCGTCCACGCGTATAATTAGTATTCGTTCACGCGCGATCGTTCCTCGCCGAGGCACATACGAGAGGAAACACAAGGCGTCGACTCGTGTGTGGTCCCCCTGAATCGTGCGCGCTACTCGATTCATCGACTTCGAGTCTCGTCGATTGGATACGAACGAGTACGGCACGAGACAGTGGAAATGCTCGTGTGTGGTATTTCGACGTTCACAAACATCGGATGTTAATTAGAATTTTTTTCTTTTCTTTCTTACGATCCCAACCAGGAGAGTACACATGTCAGAATCCATTGGAGCGTCAGTTTTTAAACTTCGAAATTGTCTAGTTTGATTTGACGTTCTCGATTGGTATGAAATTCATGCAAATGTATGCCAAGGAAAGTTGCTGTAACCAGAAATCCTCGAGTTTTTTTAGAGGCGGCAGCTTTTTCTTTCGATACTAACCAGTCACGGCCAACGATCCGAGAATCGTGTTAAATCCCAGCTAACTCTTTGATTCTGGCAGACATCAATCGAGATCCGGTCCGTTTCAGTCTGCTAGATTTCAATTGCGACGCAAATTACACCGATCCGGTGGACCGAATTGAACAAGTCATATGTCATCCACTTGTGGCGGTTTCTTCTCGTTTCTCTTTTTCATCCAACTAATTATATTTTTAACTTCCCAGATCCTTCTTCGTTACGTTACGTATTCTCAATGTGAATTAATATTCGCTGGAAAAGCGTGTACCGTTTTCGGTTAAGCTACTTCAATTAGCAAAACGGAAATATGTCTGAAAAATGAAAATATCATCTTGTGATAATCATAGCACCTTGATGCATCTCGTTACGCGCTTCACTCTTAGGATCACCGGATCGCAGCGCAACGCGCTCGGAATATTTAATTCCGTTCGTCATAGCATTAGAGCGTCGCGAATCGAATCTTTGCCGATTTCTCACCCGTACCGCCGTATTTCATATAATTTACCGGAGACACGCTAGTTTAGTTGGTGTATTCGATTACGAGCTCGCAATCCCTGTGCTCTGGACGAAAGAGAAAAAATTCGTTAATAACGAATACCAATGGCGAACTATCACAGAATTGAAACAGGCGAGTACTGGGTATGGATGGTCGCGGTTATTAGCCGCGTAACGCGATCGCAGTAACGGTTTCAGAGGTAGATTTAAGATCCGGGTCAGTGCATCTGAAAAATAGGTTTTTGCGGTATCGTTCCGTGTTTCAGCGACGACGATGGAACGCCGCCATTCAGAGCGCCGCGTTCCAGCCGCCGCTGGAATGTATTTTTTCCAGATGACAATTACAACGAACCTTCTGTTTCGTTCCGTTCTCTTTCTCTTCCGTTTTTCCGTTCCTTTTATTTACCAGATCCGCGCATTGTCTCGGAAGAAATGATTTTGTTGGTCGTTTAGCGGTCCAGGTTAACGCGATAAAGAGAAGGAGAGAGAGAAAGAGACTGGTAATCGCGTCTCTCGGTCGGATTTTCGAGGCAGCATGCGGTCGACGTCTTAATTGTGGGTCAATTTCAGAGAGAGAACGGGGCCACGGGCGAACAAGGCATATTTCTACGCACGAATCTCCCGGCGACGCGGTGGCCCACGGCCGATATCTCGATGAACAGATCTAAAAGTAGAACTCCAGCCGAGAGATCCTTGAGGCGAGGCCGCGTGGGAAACGTTAGAACGGTGTGTGGAGTACATACGTTTGATGGGACGTCGGTTTAATTCAATTTACGCTGCTCGTGATCCTATTCCCTCGCGTGAATTGAAACTAATCTGCCATGGCGAGCAGGACTTGACGTTTCGATATTTATCGCTGAAATTTTTGAGAATTTGCTCCGTACTATCCCTGTGATCCTATCGATGTAGTCGGAATTGCTTGTCTGCAATTGTCTGGAATTCTTGGAACGATCAGCGGGTAGTCGTTGAGAAATAAGTAGCTGGAAATTTATGCTGACGAAACAAAGGCAATTTAGAAACAAACGAGTTTAACCAATTGGAGTGTGTAACTCGAATGGAATCCACGGCTAATTAAATTATAATTAGGAATTAGTTTGTACTATCCCCATGGGAGAATTCCTGACTAAACGTTTTGATAACGATTAACGAGTATGTCTGAAATGAATGTGTGGAACGATTAACAAGTCGTTTATGTTACGGAAAGCGTATTTATGAATTCATAAGGTGGACCTAATCTTTTGATATATCGATGATATAAATATACGCGACGAGCGTAAATATACTGCTCGATAGTCAATATTCAGCGTACAACGGTTGAGCAGGTACATTGAATTCCAAGCGGCCGTTATGGTCTTTAACGATTCGACGCACGAGCACGTGGCCGACCATTACAATATCTAATGCGCCCCAGGCCCGAAAACCGAATTAATTCCGACCGGATATCGGTCAACTACCGGATACTCCGCCATTGGTAGAACGTGCGGTTGCCGCTTAACCGGAAGCCGATGGGAGAACCGTTTTATGGAAGCTTGTGTCTTCGTGCCATCGTATCATCAAATATTCAAAAACTATTCGTCTCCCTGAATTATGAATTTCAGAGTGGAATTTCAAACGAACATTTTCAATTTGCCATTCGCGTTCTCTCCATCTTTAACCCTTTCACTTCGGATTAAAAGGATGACGTGCCGTTGAGTAATTGTGTTGCAAAATTTCGTTTCTTAATTTACATGGATAACGCAATTAACGTTATTTCGTACACTGTCTACAGCGAAAATATTAAACAGCGTATAAGTATCGTGTAATGCATAGTAATTTGACGGGAATGTTCGTTGCAGGAGGGCAGAAAGAAGAAAGGAACTTTTCCTGGGAGATTCGAAAATGCGAGTACGTTGGCATTACCGCTGAAAAATGAACGATGAAATAATCTTGAAGACCTTAACCGGTGGCGGCAACATTCCATTCGCCGATGAGGATGGCACGGTACCGGGCATTGACCATCGCCGCGTTCGATCGAATATCACGCGGAGAGAGCTGACGAAAGAAGCCACCGCTCCGACTCTAAGCTCGAGGAACGTGCAGAGTTTCACCACTTTCCGTTCGATAGCTCAACCGAAGATCGTTCAAGAGGGTGAGTATCGCGGTGGTGAACCGAGCATCCCGATGCTACAGAAGAGTTCGATGTTGAATCAGAGAGAATTAGCTCAGCATAGACAGATCAAGCAATCGCCAGCTTTAAAGAGAAACAGGAACGAGGCGATCGAAACGGGTTTAGAGAATCCTCTGCAACGCTACGAGAACGCCGTGTTGAAGTATCAGAATCAGAAACCGAAAGAACGAGCAAAACGACCGCCGAGTCACGATCGACAGCAGCAACAGCAGAACCACGGTTACTCGAGTAGCGACGAGAGCGTAGTCAGGAACAAGTCGAAGAGCATCAGCTCGATCGACACGCAATCGGTGAACAACATCTTGGACGAGTACGAGGATCTCGATTACAGAAGATCGTCGGACTTGAGCGACGTCGGCAGTATCAGCGTGTCGAACTTCGAGGCTGTCATGATGGATCAGCAGAAGAAACAGCAGCAAGAAAAATCGAGAGTCTTAGCGACGAGGATGCAGCCCAAGTGTTCGCCGGGCCGGGAGAAACCCCAACCAGTTCTGAAAGTGAACCAGCAGACCCAAGTGAGACAGCGGTCCCGGGAGAGGCAGAAGGAATCCGTAAGACACGTTCTTCCATCGTCTCCGACCGAGGACAATTCCTCTTCGTGCGTTTCGCCAGTGGCTGTGACCGTGGACACCAGCCGAATCAGAGTTCCAGAGGTGTTGTTTCGCAAAGGCGAAGTTCAGAAGAGGGTGGACGAGTGGTTGAATCAGACACAGAGTCAGAATTTCTCGGTGTCTCGAGAGAAACCACTGATCAGATCGAACAGTAGCGCCGATCAAAAGAGTCAAAGAAGATATCGTCAAGACTCGAGGTCCAGATCGATAGACGAAGGAAGGGACAAGTTGAACGGAACGTCGTCGAGCTACGACGACCTTAGCCGCGCGGACAAGAAACTGGAACGCAAGGTGGACAAAGTGAACGTCGGCGTGAACACGAGTAGGGGCACGTATAAAGAGTACCTCGCCTTGAAGAACCGAAGCAAGCAACAAGATTACGGCTTCAGCGCGCCGAACAGCGTGATAGGTAGATCGCGAGACATCAGCCCTTCTACCGGTTCGAGAATTCCTCAAAGAGGACTCCTGAGTTCCAGTTTCAGATCCAGACGATTAGAATCCACCAACGAAGTCAGTCAAGCGGATAGCATTGGAGGAGAATCGCCGCAAATCTACCAGGCCGAAAAGAACTGTCGCGTCAGAAGCGCGGCCGACAACAGGCTGACGAATTTGGTAAAGACCAGAAACGAGTCTGATCATAGCAGGATATCTGGAGTAAGCAGCGTAGCTACCGGCATTACCGGTGGTTCGACAGCGGCGACGATCACGAGCACGACCGCGGTGGCGACGAGCAGCGGCACATCGTCGGTTATCCCCTGCAGGAAAGCGTCGTTTAAACGATCTCAGAATCACGATCAAAGCACGATTGGCGCGACGAGAGCGCTCGTTAAGGAAGAGACAGGCCAGAGAGCGAGAGGAGGCTGTGGAGGGAACAACATTTCGAAGGGCCCGAGCAACCTTGGTGACCAAGGCGAGCCGATCTCACCAAATAAGGACGGAGAAAGTAGGCGCCCGGCTCTCACGAGCGATTCACCGCGAGCCGGTGATAAACCAGCCGATGCTGCCTGTAAATCGATGGAGGTTTCGAGGAGCGTCGATCGGCCCACACGAGATACCCTGAGGATTACCGGCGAATCGGCCGATTCTAGGTATCTTCAAGATAAGAGAGACAACAAGGTGGATCAGACGAGGCTGGAAACTATTTACGGCGCCGTTGGTGCGCGTGTCCGGACTCTTCAAGGTCAGCAGGAATCTCGCGTCACGAAACCGAGAAATCTTCAAAGCGGCATCGCACAGTCAGAAGCTAGAAAGCCACCGGTTGTGCCGAGGAGGGACCAGATTCCTTGTTCTCAGGACTCGAAGGACGATCGGGCGAGGAATTCGCCGATCGATTCGCCTCAATCCACTTTTAAACCTAATAGTCGCGTATACGCGGCGTTGCAACAGTTGAACGAGCAAAATTCGGCAAAGAGCAGATCGGCGGGCAGCAGTCCTTTGGAAAAGTCTCCGAGCAGATCGCTCTATTCTTCGCCGAATCACGTGGAGAAGATTTACGAGCGCAGCCTGCAGCCTCAGGTGATTCACGTGGATGACCTCCAATCGATCCTGCGACCTTCTTTGCAGGTTTCTGCTTATGGCGAAGGTGGAACAGGCGGTCGATCAGATCTCAAGTCGCCTCCCAAAGAAGCGGTTATGCTCGACGAACGAAACGAAAAAGAGAGAGAGGCGGACGAGGAGGAGGAGGACGACGACGAGGAGGAGGAAGAAGAAGAAGAAGAAGCGGAGGTTTACGAACGGGTCGGTGAGTTGCGGTACGAACACCTGGAGACTATCGAAGAAGACGATCAGAAGAGCGAAGCATCCGTTTGCAGATACCCGGAGATCGGATTGAGTCAGTGCCTGAAGATTCAGCAATGCCTGCCGAACGGTAGATCGAGAGGAGGTCCTCCGGAGAAGAAGAAGGAACCGGCGACGTGCACGAAGCGGGACCAACAAAACGAACCTGCCAGAACGTTCGTCACGTTTCACTCATCCGGTTCCCCTCAGGGTATCAAGACGACGAACCTGCAATCTCGATCCGCAGCAACTGGTTTGTTAGAGTGCAACGAACAAGAGGAAAAACGGGAGGTCACGGAACCGATCATGATCGTCGAGGACTTCGAGATCCCTTACGATTCTGGGAACCTGGCCGACAGAAGCCAATCGTGTCACACGCGGGAGAACAGCAATCTATCGACTGCCACTATTCCGGTGGACGAGCTGGAGAGTGAAAGGCAGGCGGCAAAGTTCAAGGTCGAAGACGCGTGTCTTCGATCGAACGAGACGTCGGATCGGACAATGGACGATGCTAAGGAAACCAGCGAGATATCTGAAAAATGGGACACCGAGAAAGGAGAAAGAACGAACCTGAAGGAGACCGACGATCGTGGCTCGGTAGTGAACGAAGTGTTAGTGAAGAATCTTCAATTCAAGCAGGATTTACCGAAAGATTCGGTGGAGCACAGTGCTGGTGACTCGTTCGGCAAGATCATCGAATATGTCGGTCAGCAGAGACCGATCGGTTTTCATAACGTTTTGTGCGACAATTACGAGAACGTGCAGAACGCGAGGTTTAAGGAAAACAAGGTGTACGTGACGAAAGAGGAGATGGAGCGGCAGAGGCTGATGGAACTGCTCCGAAAGGGAGACTACGAGTCGGTGAAAGCGGTGAGTGATAAGAAACCAACGTTATTACGCTTCTTTCTTTGCTTTTCTATAGACGTAGTGTAGTATAGCATAGCAAGATCTATTAAATAGCGCAAGGTGTTTCGCACCTTTGACCACCTTCCCCTGCCATAAGTAAGGTGTGTTTCCAATAACGTGATACACGCGTAGTATAAATTACAGCGTACGATTCGAGACACGGTCGAGTAGTTAAACGTAAGCTTTATTACGATCCAGCGTTAATAGTATCTGTACACGATTGACTTTATCGATTCCAGGATCTTAATCGGTTTCGCGTTCTAGAGAGAAAGGTCGTGGATTTTCACGAATCAACGATGTTTCACGGGCACGGTTTCGCAACTATCTCGATCGTTCCAGTAGCGTAAACTCGGCCGTTTTAATTCGAAACGAGATAAGCTTCGCTGGAAAGATACGGTTGACAGCAAACCAATAATTACATTTACCATTTCGCATCGGTTGTATATATTGTGTTCCGCGTGCTGAGTCAGTGGTTCTTCCAATAATTACAAGTCGGAATTAACCGAGATATGTTCGATTCGCTCTTTATCTCGATCGCGTATACGCGGAACGGTCATTACGGGCAAAGCCTCTTTTACTCGTTTCGAACGGTGTTCCGTTTGCGCCGACTAGCTGACCGGTGTAATCTGGCGTGCAACGCCGATTTCGAACTTCACAAATTTCGCCTCGCACGATTTCGACCGAATTGCGTAAACAGACCGCGTTACGGTTGGCAAACCGCCATATAATAGAAAATACATAGTTGCGAGTTTCTGGTCTTCTCTCTGTCTCTAATTACGTAAAACCTGCACGAATACGCAGATCCCTTTGCGTTAATTCGGTCCTCGGAAGCTACGCGTTATCGACTGGGAAATGTCGCTAGAAAATAATTAACCGCGATTAAATCTTGCTTGGAACATTAATGAACCGTATGAAAGGACCGAGTACGATTTTAATGATCCTGTACGAACTATCTCGCTTACACGTAAAGATATTTTCGTTGGTTTTCTGATACCACTTTGCGACTAGAAGTATCGTTTTAATATGATAATACGAAAACAACTTATTAGATCCAAACGTATAAGTCTTTTAAAAGTCTCTTATAATGTGATTAAATGTAAAAAGATTACTTACAGTTATTAAAACTGGCTACTAAAATATTTTCATATATTTCTGTACATGGTTTCACGAGCCGCAGCATCTTAATCCGAAATTTTAAACGAGATAATAATTCTTCAAGATTTTGATAATTTCCCAATAATATCTACCTGCTTGAGGCTTACCTCACTTTTCAAAACTACCCTAATGCTTATGAACGGGCGTGTGCGTGGATGTCGCATCCCCAAACAAGCGAAACTAAGAATAACGGAAATTATCGTTCAGAAGGGTGTAGTACGTATCGCGAGCGTGGAAGTCGTTGCTCGTGGTTACTCTTCAAGGTGCACGATCTCGAGACACGACTCCGCGTAAGAAACTGGTGGTGCATGAAAGACGCGAGAGGAACGGAGAGGACCGTACAATTTATGATTCAGCCGTGCTGGGAACCAAGCATTAGATATGCGGTTCATAGTACGCTTTAACGCGCAAGAAAGATGCAATAAATTGTAGCACGCGCGCTAGTACGTCTCGGAGAAGAGAAAACGCGAGGCTCGCCCTTAACGAGGTTTCGGCTCCGAGCTACTTTTTTTTTCGTCGGCGACCTGCTCAAGGACACTGTAAATTAATTTTCACCCGCCTCTATTCAGCGAACAACTTGTCCGCCGTTGTAAATCGTTTTTCATGGCGAATCAGACGAAATTTCACCTTTTCACATAATGCTCTGTCGCACGAGGTTATTCGCCACCTCGTATATACTTTATGTTTCCCCGGGCCTGTTGAAATTTCGCGTGACGTAACGAATCATGGACCGACCGTACTTCGTGGATTTTACGGCGCATTAAGGCAGCATTCACAGTGGTAGGCGTTAATGGGACAGATTAATAAGAGATCTTTCAGGACGTTAGCCACGGGACGTAATAAGCGAACGTAGATTCCGTATATACGCGAGCTCAATTAACTCCCGCGGTGCTGTCATCGCCAAACGTCCGATAAAATGCCTTCGTATTCTTTTATCGGTCCGTTACAAAGAATCTCGGCCATTACTGGTAGCGATTTCTCGTTCTCGTCAGCCATAATTTCGTTCTCCGGCGTGTCGTTCAGACGGAAGTCACATTTAACGCCTTCTTTTACCATTATTCGAAGTAAGCGAGTGATTTACGGACAATGCGGATCGCAGTAAATTCAGGACTGTTCAGACAGTGGATAAAAACAGTGATTAAAAGCGCGTATATATCGTCGCAACGAAGAAAGGGAAAGACCGGGATGTATTTTCATGGAACTAATAGCGAGCAATTCGAACCGCGAGCTCAGAGTCACGTTACCTTGCTTAATTCTGCTTCGAGACGCGAATATACATAAGCCTATTTAGACAGTCTTATGTCTATGCGTAGGATTGTTCGTAAATACATTCTTTACGACTATACTTCGTCCAAGGCGCGGGAAATTTTCTGCGAAAAACATAATACGAAAACGAAAGAGCCTTAAGCGCCTCTTCCCTTCGTTTGCCTCAAGAGAAGCTTCTCTAAAAAATAGACAGAACAGGTTGATCGAATTTATACGAAAATTGCCAGACGACGGGCAAATTCCTGGTTACCTCGAAGAGAAAATTTTCAGGAGACAGTGATTTGGGAAATTAAATGACAAGACGAGCGGTGGCTGGGGGTAGAGCGGTAATGGCGCGAAATTGACGATAAATGGTCCCGACGGTGGCATCGCATCGGGGAGAGAAAGTAGTCTGCGGATAGGGGTGTGTCGATCGAATTCACGAGGAAATATCGCGGCGAACGTAAACTCGACGAGGCTGCTCGTCATATTCGAGCCGTGGATTAGGTCGGGTGACCGTTTGCTCGTAAATTTTCCTGATCGAGGAGGCGGCTGGAGAACATCGACGCGCGTCCGTATGCGTAGAAACGTTCGTGTACGCCCGTCAACGGCGGCGTGCGTATGCATTTCTGCACGTACGCGCGTGTCCATGCACGCTTACATATCGATGAGGCTGGCTACGTCCAGCTATGCATATCTGGGGGTTCGAATGCAGCTGCATTGTTCGCGACCAGACGACGATACACACCGGCAACCCCCGTACGAATTATGACTCGATTAATTCTGCTATGATTCCCACGCGATATCTGTAATGCGCGCCGCGAGTTTAGATTGTTGCCAGTCGAGGACGATTCGCAGGGCACGCCGGATATCGCACGGATATAGGGACGTTCGATGAGAATTTGACTAACCGCGGCTTCGTTGTGTCAATCTACGATAAATGGAAAACCTTGCTTTCAATAATTTCACGGTTGCGCGATTCGGAAATGGAATCGACTCTCTGCGGAATTTGTTTATTTACGATGGCTACAAAAAGTATTGGCGCATCATTGAATTTATTATAACGTTTACATTCCGTTATATTACTTTGATGTTACATTGATTAATCACGTATTTATATCGTGTAATGTCTTATGTACAAATAGTAGATACGTTTATAATTATAATTATCATAGGACATGGAATTACCCAAATCAATATAGAATTCAAATGCACTAATATCCTTAAAATATCTGGGTAATCTATATCAACGAAACAAGTATTTTGAACTGATAATTTTGACAATGTGATAAGCAAAGAGAGTCCCGATGCAGATGTTTATGGAATTAACTATAAGTTCTTCGTCTTTCGTTTGTAAAATCTTGGTTTAACGAAGGAAAAGATCGAACAGACGTTATATCCGCGATTCGATTTGTTCGATCCAAGTTCCATACGACTGTTTTTGAAAAATTTCGTTCAGTCGAACAATGGGTCACGGTAAAAGTATAGAAATGATTGCAGTGGTCTGTAAAGTTCGTCCTGTATCGTTTCGAGCTATTTTTCCCAAAAATCTACCCAGCGAAACCAGCTCGCGAATAGTACACGTTTCACACAGAGCTCTCGCTTCGAACGTCGATATTTTGTAAATTGTGCATACGCCCTTACAAACCGTGTTTGTAACTGCACACAGGCACAGGGCGCTGATTCGTTGTTTCGAGTCCGGGAAAGCTTTCACGACTTACAGAATCGCGACGAACGTACACAAATCGATCTACAAACTATCGATCGGGATAGGATACGTGCTATACATAAACCAGCTGCTGTCTCTGACAGTGTGCGTCTCGATTAATCTTCGCTTGATTTTGATGCATTGCGCCAAAATTATGTATGCAGGTGCACGCGTATTCCCGGTACAAATTAATTGGTGACGGGGATATGACTATAAAAAGCATACAGGATACTATTATTCCACGATGAAAATACGGATTGATCGTTTAATCGAGATATCGCGGTTTACCTCGTTTCCCTGCACGATGCATATTCGATCGAACAATTGGGAATAACTAAATCATAGTCTATCGAACTTGCGAGAATTCTGGACTTAGCGTTGTATTACCAGAAATCCTTTGCCATATAGTTAAAGCGGTGTATCTAATTTCATGCGAATATGAGTGCTAATGCGGAGCGCAAATACCGCGAGTCGACAGGCATTCGGAGGTGAAACATCGAATGCCAATGAAGCGTGAAAGAATTCACGGCTGAGGATTGAGGCGTTCTTCGTGGGTGAAAGGAGAGGCAGGTGTGGAAAGTTGAGGACCTGTGCGTTTCGAACGATTACCTCTTACATCATACAATGCTTCGTTTATTATTTTATGTTTATAAAATTCCGATGATTAATTTTTATCGATACTGTAGTGTGTATAAATTATCCTAAGAGATTTTCACTTTCAAATTCCTTTTATATTTGGCCATAGTTCCTTTTAAAATTACTCGCACTTTGAAGGCTCTGTACAAGTTCAGAGGGACGTTGAAATATGCCACGCGAAATTCATTATGAATTGCTCGTGATCGAAACATTTCATGTTTCACGGGACAAAAAATCTCGTCCAGGCCATTAACCGTGCATAATAGATAATCCCTTTAAATATTTCGCCCGTTATCCCGGATCAATTGGACAAAATTAAAATTATTCGGCTGAACTCTCGATAAAACGTTCTATTATCAAATTTATATTTTCCCTGGAAACCTTTAATCCTTTCGCGTTCTACAAACGCGCGTGCTTTTGTTCTCGCGAAATTTATCATACTTTATTTTTCAACTCGTTTCCCCCTCTCGATGGAGGAAGCTTCTCGTGCTCGGATATATAACGATTGTATTTTGAATGACGGCGAGGAAAAGCCTGAAAAACGAAGGGAAAGGATGTTACGGGCACCGTTCTCTCGCATAAAACGTCTGTACTAGAATCTACTGCTTTGAGAGTCCCGTTTTTTCCCCTCGATGAAATAATTAAAACATTATTACTAGCTGATACGCCAGATGAACTTTTAAATAAACCATTCGATATATGTATTAAAAAAAGCTGCACAAGTCGGTGGCGTAGAAACCTAAATACTATAATTCAGCATCAAATATATGCGCATCAACAGTCGCCGAATTTTCTCGGAGAACAAAATACTGAATTGGGTGAATTGCGTGGGATGTTTGAGTTATAATATTTTTAATACCTATTAGCTAACTTTTCTCACGACTTTTCACGGAACGGCAAATAGAGGAAGCATGAATTATGTATTTCTTGTCCGATGAAAAAAGTTGAACGTATTATAGTTCGTACGTAATAATGAATTATCAAACAATAAAAGTTGGCGCCGCTTCTCATTCTGCCGATGCAGGAACGATAGAGCGGAGTGGCGCAATCGAACGGGAGAGCTCTTCGGGGTAAAGGGCACGGACTTATTTAGAAATCGACTGGCCGGGACAAAGGGATGACACCTGCACTGTGCCTGGAGTGGGCTCGGAGCTCGGATGCACAGTGAACGTCTCGAAGCGAAGCGTCGCTTCATTGGATTTCAATGGGAAAGTCCCCGATGCCGTGACAAAACAGTCCAAGGGAGTTCCTTCGATACGGTGTTTCCGTGAAAAGAACGGAGAATGACGGAATACGAAAAATTTTAACGGCGGTCATCGGGAAAGAAAGCGACGGAACGTTGCGCAAACTTGTAAAACCGGTAACTTCTCGATGTTTGACTACCCTCGACGTTTGACGTGTTCCGTAACGATCGATTCGTAGCGAATTACACGGCGTTGTTGCACGATATTACGATATTAAGACACACGATCTTCTCGTATTGCCCGACGATGTATCGATTTCTGTGGACGAAGAAGACTTATGAGTTGGCGCGTGTACGGACTGGGTAACGAACAGCCAGAGTATAAATTGCCTGATCGTCGATAGCCGGTCCGTACATGAAAGTACAAACGGCCATCGTCGAGTTATATCAGTTTCCTATAGTTTATTAGAGTCATAAACCGAGCAGTGACAACAATTCTGCCGGTTGCTCGTCGGCGATATGCCTGCAAGCCTGTGTTGGGACACGGTAGACACCAGAATCGATCGTTTTTCTATGCCAGGAAATAACGAGTCTTATGAAATACGATTTCATCGCTCAAAAATTGTCAAGGTGTTTGTTATTGGCGGTTGCCTGCGTCGATGTTGTAAATACCGTTCCTTTTCTGCCACTCTGAATCAAACGTTATACGTAACATTCTTTAGGGGTTCGCTCAGCTTTAGGGAATTACATAGCAAGCAGCTGCACTGTGATTCGAGTTTTCACGTTTTCTCCCCTCAACATCTCCCTCTATCTATCTTGCAGTTGTTCGTCACTGATCGAACACGACTTAGCCGAGACATAGAGGGATCTATACGTAATTCTCTGGCCACCAGGTAACCCCTCCGCGAACATCTGTGTTTACGGTGTATCCAAAGCCTCGCTAGGCTGTTCCTATGGTTAGTCTGCCTCGTATTACGCGGTGCTTGTTGCGGCCAAATGCCACGTGACTTTGGGCTTTGCCCACGATCCGATCGACACGATCGAGGTCGACGCAATTTCGGATATTCGTGGAAATTATGGCTTCCTGGCAAGTGTATCCCTGATCGTTGGATAACTCTTCATCCGCTAGCAATCGAGGTGAATCTATACGAACGAAGGGATCGACCGGGGCAAGTTGGAACTCGTACGAAACAGATCCTGGATGATTATAGAAATCCGTTTGATGGGGGTCGTAGGTAAATGTTGCCGTATCTCTACGTGCGTATCTCTGTATACGCTAGATGCATATTCGATTTGAGCATCGAAATCTTGCGAGGATTAAACAGTACGTTTATCGTAGACCCACGCGATTTTCCTGGCTTTTGTGAGACGTTCCGGTTTCTAATAAATCACTCGACTTTGCTGTACGTTGCACAGCGATCTCCGTGTTGCCTTTGGAAATTTCGTCGTCATTCCACCGGCGTTATTTCGAATTTCAGACATTCCGAGATACCGGCGGATCTCCGAAGGTTCCCGTATCAACTGAAACTTGGCTGGCACGCAAAGGACGCGTCCTCGGATCTGACAGCCGAGATAAAGTTACATAAACGCTAATTACACGGGACAGTTATAAATCCGACCTGGTTCTGTAACTTTAATTCCTGCGAAACTTTGTTAGCGATAATCCTGATCGATAATTAGAAACTTCGCATTTCCCCCTTCTTTTCACTTCTGCTGCTACAATGTACCTGTAATCCTTTCCTTCTTCCGCTATCTACCGTAAAGAGGATAAAAATTCTGGACTTTCGATGAAGCGAGAAACCTAAATTTCTCTACACTTCTACAGCTGCCTATAATTTCTCGTAAAATAGACCGAAAAGAAGCGGAAAATTGGGATAAGAAGGAAAGTAGGCAGTTCAAAGATGGAGGAAGGATGTCCGTGGAATGTCGAGCACCATGCATTTCTATCCTCATCTCTCACGACTCTGTCCCCTCTTACACTCTCTTTTCTTCTTTTGCTCGTCTCACTCCACTTCTTTCTTCTTTTTCCTTCCTTCTTCGAGTACCTGCGGTTTCTCCACATCTTCGCTGTATAGTGGTGGGAAGGGCAGAGGCTGGCGAAAGAAAGACGAAGATCGGGAGACAGTGTATCTCTGGAAACCAGTTCAACGTATAACAGCGTTTTTGCATCGGTCTTACGAGAAACGAGAGCGCGTTTGTGACGGCGGCGGCGGCGGCGGCTGAGATATAGGAACTACGTTACGAAGCGTATCCTCGACTTTGACATCCTGTGATCGTAACCCCAATAGCTATGCGGGATTACCGACGTTGGTATAGCTAGATTCCTTTGAGTAGTCTTCTGGCTTGCCTCGTGAATAACTTTATTGTTAACCTGTGTTGGAAATCCCTTTCACGATGTAACGTATAAGTTATCGTGCACACCAGTGTGTTCTGCATCAACTCGAATGATATTCGAATAATATTGTCCATCCTTGAAACAATTCCGAATACTTTTCGCGTGATTGTTGACACGAGGTATGACGACCTTCGAGTAACCCGAATTTCATTAAAATGATCAGAAATCATCGTTTGCCAAAGCTTTTAGAACGGCTCGAACGTCTCTCCAAGGATTTCATCGTCATCGTTAAATTTAATTACGATATTCATCGTATCAACAGTGGTTTCACTCTCGCCGATTCCGAATTTAGGTTATAATATTTTCAGGTCTCGTTGAAAATTCAATTATTGGACGTACATTTACGTAATTACTTTCGTTAACATCGAAATCCAATTCCCATCGAAGCTGTCACGTGCAAAGAATATTTAGTTTACCGATGTAATCACCGGCGTGACTTAGTTTCGTTCACACGAAATCATAAATTCATGACGTTTCGTTGTTGCAGTTTCCGAAAGCGAAGCGGGTCAGAAAGGGGACAATAAAATCGGTGGCATTCATAAACGGGATAAGAAAAGACAGAAGCAAGCTCAGCGTTAGCTGGAATCTTTTATCAGCAGGTACATGCAAGTATAGCAAATTTTCGTGCAACATCCGCGATCGGCTGAACAGTGAATTCCCCCTTTCTCTCTAGATCTGTCCCTTTTTCTCCGGATGGATCTAACTCGAGAAATTTTTCTCGAGCTTCCCAAACGTTCGAAATTGCGCTCACGATATAACTCCTTCTCGGTTCCGAGTATTGTACTCTTTGCAACGATACTGTGTGCGTTTTAGCGGCTAACCCTCTAGCCATTTTTTAACAAATTTTATTCGAAACACGTACGCGTCCCACGATCTATTGATCTACCTCAAACTTGCTTTATCCAATTTATCAATAGACGATATATGTGTATTGTTCGTGGTCCAACTTCTTGGTATTTCAATCGATCATCGAACTCGTATTCTCCGATACATTATCGAATTCCAAGAATTCGCACGATATTCCGTCGTCGCTATTTTTCTTTTCGCTTCGATTCTACAATATCATTTTAATAAACTATCGACTTTGTCATCGATGGATTAAACAAAAATTACAAATAGAATGTTACGTTAACCCATCGCCGCTGACCCTAAACAGGTTAAATTTATTAGACTTTCGTAAGAAGCTTCAGACTTTGTCGACCGTTTATAACGAGATTATCAACTTAGCCACGTGTTTGACGCGATGTCGATTTCCTCCTCGTGAGACGGCCGATCCCCCAAAAAATGCCCAGCCTTCCAGGAGGGGACGTGCGTGGCTGAAATCGCCATATGGTGTCCGTCTCGTTTCCAACTCGTCGATCAAGGGTCTCTCGAGGGTTTATTCTCGGTGGCCTGGTCCGGCTCTCGGAACGTGTTTCATTAAAAAGTCTTGCTGAAACCACGGCTCCGTTGCTCGAATTCCAATTTGAAACGCAAGAGATAACGTCGTGAACGTAAGAATATTTGAATTGCCGGAGCAGCGATCTAAATACCTTTTACAAGTCGGATTGTGACGTTGTATCGCGCGCGCTTCCACGGCCGGAAGTAAGGCGGATCGATAACAGCGAAGTCGACGAAATTCTAAACCGATTTTCACGATACCAAGTGCATCGAACGGAACGAAGTTTCTTGGGAGTTCTTTGTACACGCTGCTCTCTTACTTTACACCGAGGGACGTATTTCGCGGGAGTCTTCGGCCAGAGTTTTGCATGAAGGTATGAGAGTTGGGCCACTTTCGAAGGGTAGCGTATAGTGGTAGAAAGTTATTTGAACACTCACCAGAGAAAGCTATATAGGAAACATTTTAGAATCTCGTTAGCACGGTAATGAAACACGGCTATCATGATCATACCGGTAAAATTGAAAAGCATGCAGAAAATATATGTACAAGTTATTCGCAGTAAACATAAATTTAGTAAAAATTTAATACAGAGTACGAAGCCTTAATATAACGGATGATTGACTGTTCAAACACTTTTACGATCTCTGCGAGATATATACCCCCATTAAATATTTTGTAGTTTCTATCTACGCTTTCGGATTTGTTTCAAACTTTACCAGTATAAAATCGCGATAGTCGAGTCTCATAACGGTGCTAATGAAATTTCAAAATGTTCCGAATAACGCATAATGCATTCATAAAAGGCTGCGAAAAACGTTTGAATACTTTCCTCAGCTATCGTGTATGTTGGTGCAACTTGGCGTCGTAAAAGACGAGAACGCGAACAGTCGATGGATGAACGATCGAAGAAGAGGCGAGAGCAGGATGATGCGACTCGGTAGCTCGTTTCACCTTCCACTTATGTTTCCGCGATCCGCTCTTCGATATTTTACGGCGATCGTTGCACGGCAGCAGCGACGAAGGGAACGAAGAAGACCGGGGGGCTTTGCTCGGTGGAAAATGAAATTTTCCGCAACGAAGCGCGGAGCGTGTCTCGAGTATGCAACGCGCGGCGAACTCGATCGAAATTTTCCAGGGACGCGTCCACGCGAAACAACAGGCCACTTTGCATGGGACGGCCGCCGGCAGCCCGTGCTTTTATTGAACTTCAGCTGATTAAGCGAAGGGAGTCGTCGAACGATTTCAATGCCTGCGGCATCGGTTTTCATCGAGCGAGCTGACGGTTCGGTGGAAACGAGAAGGGATAGTCCGCTCGTCCGCCGGAAAATTAAATACCCCATCGGCAGGGACTAGAGTTCTCGGGAGTTTAGCAGCAACTTGCGATGCAGCCCAAACGGTTCCTTATTCTTTCAGGAAAGAGTTCATCGAGAAACTTTCAACTTTCCACGATGTTGCACGATATCTTAACCACCAGGTCCTGGATAGTATAGAGAGCGAAAAACATTTATCGTGTTTTCAAACTTTACTGCAATCCCTTTAATCTAATATCCAAAGAACGTCTAAACTCAAACACATTAAGGGAAATTACGGTGGATAAAAAGAAGCGGATTAATGGTTGAATTGCACGAAAACGAATGACGCAGTTCGGAACATCTGTCGCGTTACCTCTTCGTCATGCCATATGCAAGTTACGAGTCAGCCGATGTCTAACAGCTCGATCTGGAAATAAGTTTCTTTGGAATAGGAAGGATTTACGCAACCAGGAAAAGAATCTACGCATTCACGACGATCAAAACTCCATTTTGGAGACGAAGAAGCGCGCCAAGGAAGACAAACGGACAGTGAATTTGGCTTGGAGGCTTTACATAAGGACGACTCTTAAATCTCGTGCCAGGAACGCGTACGTATGCGTGTTACAAGGATATTCCATTGGGCGAACAGGCTGTGCGAGGCTCTAAATAATTTCCAAAGATGCGTGGACCGCCCGAGAGCACCGCAAATTCATCTAAATTCAAGGCGGCGGCGATCCGTTATACCAGAAGGAGCGAGAGGAGATGGGAAGGTGAGCAGAAGGGAGCAAGACGACATATTTTCTCGTGGCTCGGCTCCAGTTGCCCCGTCGTCACCGCGTTCCTCGTTTTTTCAAGTCGCCGCGCCGTTTCGTTTTATCCGAACGGAGTAAGCAGTTGTTTAATAATGAATAATGCATGGAGGATAATGGATCAGAAGGAAAACGCGGCGACGATGAAAGAGCCAGTTTAAAAAGGGTTCGCAATTTCCTGAAGTGGCGCTCGTCCCTCGTGTATTCCAGCTCGGTTTGTGTGCAGCTGGCACACTTGGCTGCACACTTGCTCCGTTCCGAAGTTTATTAGAACACGGACTTTGCGGCCGGGTCGCGTGCAGTTAGGTAAACTCGCGGGGTTCGGTGCAATCTACTTACTCGAGGACGTAACAAGTATTAGACGATCTTACTCCGCTTAATTGTAATTTTCGTTAATTGAAAAATATCCTCATTTTCGTAAGTATTATAATCATCGTCCACAAGTATTACGGCGCTTATTCGTCGTCCTATTTATTGAAGAACTTACAGTATGTCGATGTTTCTATGATGCGAATGAAATAAAATTTACAGTACGACTAGCGACATTTAAAAGCAGAAATAAATGTTCCGAGGATCCCGTTTGTGTAGTGTTGGCAAGCAAAACTTACGCCGATATGTTCCTTCCCTGGGAAAGGTTATTACAGGAAAAGTAGATGTGCAAATACTGCTTTTAGTCGGTGTATCTCTCGTTTCTAATTTATCCGAGGTTTAAGAGGATTAAAGTGACAGAAATAAAAGCGCGGGTACGCGATTTTGCGCTGCCTTAAATTTCCCCCGCAGCGACCCGGCGAAAGCAGCCGGGAATAAAGAGTCTATAAGAAGAGAATAAGGAAAATTCTTATCTGGCGGTTGGGGAATTGTATGGCGGAGTAGGGCATAGAGTTAATTAGTATTTATCGCGAGAATAAGCTGGGAGATTGGCTAGTGGCTGCGAGTGCCCCCAGCAGAATCTCTCGAGTAGAATCTTTTCAGAGGATGAATTTTATCGCTCAACTTTCCGCCTAACTTTATCTCATCCTTTATAGTGACATTTTTTACAGTTTTGCATTTTCTCAATAATTACGCCGACAAAAATCGGCGATCTGTGTTCCGTTACTTGTAAAACGAACGATTCATGGAAGACACGTGACACGGGTCGCACGAATGGAGCAGATTTTCTGATTTAAAGATTTACATTGGGACATTTCATCTTTTCCTCTATAATTCTCGCAAACAATTTCTGTCAACTTATTGTATACCTTTATCGTATATTTGAGCTTCAATCGGCTCTTCGTAAAGCAATTAAATTTTTGGACGAATCCAGACAAATTGTCATGTTTCATACGGAATCAGCAGGTATCCTAGTACTCGAGTACTTTGTACACGTGCAAATTAAAAACCTGTTTCTAGTGGACAAGAGCTTATATAGACACGAGAAAGAGAGGTTGATTTACAGGTAGCGTCGGAAATTCGCGGAAGCGTTTGGTTTCATCGTTCGTACCATTTACCGTTTTTCTACGTCACCGATGCGCTCCCAGGTCTGAAAGATCGCTGATTTATGAAACTCACGGATGACAGCTTCCGTTTGATTTATTTACCATGGCAACATTTTTTCACAACCGTGTTCTTTTTTAAGTTTCGATCGACCATTGCTTTCCAAAATTGCATAAAAATCGCATGGAATTCGACTCTTTTAAAAAAGAAAAAAAAAGGAAGAAAAATGAGAAAAGAACGACAGAGATTGTAGATATATACGTCATCGAAATAACCTGTTTGAAAGTCCTTTAATCTTCGAGACCGTAAGATATACGTGCAGCTGCTCGAAAGGTCGTTTGTCGCATTCTTTACACTACTGTGGGACCAGAAAGTTAAGCTTAACATCCTATCTTTCACTCTCGCCTGCTGCCTCTGTTCTACTCGTTTTTCCGAAGAAACCAAGGAGGTAACTCTCTCGTGGTGCAAACAATGGCCACCATTAATCTTCATAGTATGTCATAAACCGCGAAATAAAAGCAGCTCGTCTGTTGCTGTTGCGTGTGAATGCTGGCGAAACCTTTAAAGGAATATGCTCTACGCGTAAACAGTGCAATTACTTGAGAAAAAGGCTCCCCCGATAAATAGAATATCGAATTAAGCACTGGAATTTCAAATGCAACGACGCCAGTAACGTTACGAGCGGAAGTAGTTACGATTTGAGACGGTTCGACGATCACAGAAATTTTTGGGAATGCGCTTAAATTCCTGAACGACGATAGAGAAAGTTGGCGGCCTAACAAAAGTATCTCGGAAAACAGGCTGTCCTGTTATTCGCCACGTTTTTACGATCGTTATCGCGCTAACGACACGTTGGTCTCGTCCTTTTGCTTTCACGCGTTTTCGACTCGAGTTTTTTTCGCGTTCCCTTGGTTTTCTCGCGCTTTTCACGTTCGCTGAACATTGTTATGGCCCCGATGCTTTTTTCTCAATGATGGAGATTGCGAACCGTATTTAGGGCGTGTCGGTAAATCATAAAATCCGCAGGACGTCGACGTTATCGCGCTAAAAAAGGATCAACCGACTGTCCAAGGCATAGCTCTATAAATTGTTGTTTATTTATTTATTTACGGGCAGAAACCCATTAAATTTCACGCTATATATTACTAATAATAGGACATTTCAAATGACCAGCTTATCTGCGCGCTTCTATCGTCGTAATATATAGTTTAGATAATATGAGATTAAAATCATGACAAGATCGATTTATAGAAAATTTGAATGGACGCGCAGCGAGATGCAAGAGCCGATTCTAATTTTTGCAAACTTAGAGCTACAATCTCAGCAAGATGTATCTAGTATTTTTATTCTATTTGTATCGTCACTGGTCGATTCGATACGATGATTCTCGGCCGTAGAAGATAGTAGTTTGTATTACTGTATTATGGAAATTCTGGAGCCGGAGTCGATGGAAGAAAGATTTGAAGATCCGTTGGACAAATGATATGGAGTCGAAAGATATACCTAACTGTACATACTCGTCTATCTATTGCCTCTAAAGGAACTAGCATTCGCGTCGTGGTTCTTCAAAAATTTAACCATAAAATCTCCGTTTTATCATGCAAAATATTTCGTGCGTTACGTTCTAGTTTAGTGGAATCTAACGAATCTTCGGTTACGAACCTTGGAAATTGGCTTTTGGTCATCTATCCCAATCTATTTGAACGGATTGATGGATAGCTATGAAATTTGCGGGAAACGAAAAAGGGATTCTGCGTTGGCCTAATGCTACCATAAACCTTTTTCTTACTAAACCCCTGCTTTATTATTCTTCTGTCCTTCTTCTTTTTTTTACGTCACCAACATTTTAGCCAAAGTACGGCTCGACCTCGAGGAATAAAAGTTCTGTTTCTTCATCCATCGTGGTTGTTCCTTTTTTACGATTTTTACGATTTCTAAGTTTTCACGTTGCAGCGCACTTTGCAAATAAGAACTGCAGACGTAAATAGAAAGAGGCCGCTGAAAAACAGCATTTTCGACTAATAATAAAAAGAAAAACAGACGAAATTTCGAAGGTTCTCGATTCTTTCCTTGAAGATTCTTGAGGTCGATGAATCTCAAAGAATCGGTGTTGGGGTGTCGTGATCACGCAAAGGGCTTTACACCAGTTGCATATCCGGCGAGTCGTCGTTGATCCGCGAAGCGCCGCATCGCGAACCAATTCGGAAATTGGAACGTGCTTGCTCGTAGAATTTACGAGCAAACATCCGGCGGCGGCTTAATAAAGCTTCCGCGGCAGTGGTTTCGACCAGACTTAATTAGCTCGTGGCTCGTGCTGCTTGAAACTCTGTCTCTACCATAGCTCTGTCTCTCTCTTTCTCTCGTCTTGGACTCTCCTGTTACGAAGCAACAACACTGGCAACCGACATGGTTTATGTCGACTTTCTGGCTTCCATCGAGTCACGTCGCGACTCCACTTTCCTCTAGCCTAATTGAAGACACCAAACGAGCACGGAATTTCCATCGAAATTGTATCTCAACTCGAGGGAACTTGTCGATCTTCTTGATCGAACGTACGTTAAGATCGTCGATTCGTAGAAATACTTGGTTCGTTACATGCGTACGTGTATTCTTTTTGTCTCGATCAACAGCGTTTTCGGTTAATATCCGCGTTGTTGAATTTACTCACGACACTTTATAGGGTTGTTGGAAGCGACAGCTTCGAGTAAAATTAATTAGTTTCTGTAATTAGCCCAACCGCAAACACGAGTTCGTCGTTCGTGACCAAGCACAATTGAAACTAAGTGTTTTATTGCCATTCGTATCGGGCGAAATTACTTCGAGGTAGACCTCTCTATGAGCTTCCTCGACGAAAGTTTTACGAGGATTCCCATGGTGAATACATATTTAATTGGTGAAATTTCATAAAATAGTCGCGTGCTATCCGTAACGCGAAATTTTCTTCGGGCTGCACGTGTTGTATACGAACCGGCGATATATTTCGAAGAATCTTCAGAGTGTTGTGTTTTTAGGTAAAGGAAAATTTCTCGATATCGAGGAGGGATGTAGGTGATACTAATAAATGTCAACGGAGCCTCAGCGTTCGATTTATTCGCCTCTAGGTAATTTCCTGCCGAAGATTATTTCGATACACTATCAATCAGTTGTCAGAAGCGTTCGCATCGATGTCAAGAAAAAGGTGCTCTCATCCCCTGTGAAACTTAGGGTCCGGTAATCTTGATAGAGGATATCCAAGGAAGATTGAAGGAAAGCCGAGGGAACAGGATACGAGGCCTCTGAAAAATTCCTGTGTCGTTTAACGCGATCAAAGTTGCCACAATGATGCGATATCGTTATCCCAAAAATGCTTTCTCCAAACTACCAAATGTTTCATAGTTTATAATATTTCCGTTTAAAGGAACATTTTATCTGAATTTCAGCGTACAAATAAAACAACTGTTGTATAGAATTCGCAGTTCAGAGAGGCATGCTATCGGGTATCTTGATTGTTTGATCGATTCGAACGATCGACAACACTTGATACACCTTTTCTGGACTACAATGCTTAACAGACTAACCTTCCAACATTTATCACTCCGTAATCATCCCAGCAATCGCTTCGAGTTAATAGTTTCTGTATTAACTAGGCAACGAATTCTCGATCTTCAGCATCTGGAAATTCTCTGTTCGTTGAAATTTCTTGCTAACAAATTCGACAATAACCCGTGCACGCACAATGCAACGCATTATACGGCTGGAATCGCTTGCCATTATTCCGAGAGTATTTTTTTAACGAGTGGAAGAATGCAAGACGCAAGATACAGTTGCGCGAACAACATTCTGCATGCATTGTCGATGATTATTTGGCAATTGCACTGGCGGAAATATCATGACGCTCGTTGGGTCAACGGTAAATGCGTGTTTCTGTAGGGTGTGTGCGAATCGTAAGCTCGTCACCGTAACGGCTAGCATGCATTTCCATGATAATATTAACGTGGCGCTGCTATGAGAACGCAATACTCTAGCAGCTGTTCATCAGAAGCCTTTGCGAGACCTGATACGCCTCGTTTTGTTACATATTTCCATTAAATAACGATGATCGGTATACGGGATTGTCGGAAGGGCTCGGTGAAATCGAGCCGAGTTTACGTTTCATTTCGCCGTGTCCATGGAAATAGGTCACGTTGAAACGTTTGGAAATTGCTACGTAAAATCGGCTTGGTTTTGGGAGAACGTGCGTGAAAACGACCTTTTGAGGTGCAACAGACTGTGTGTACGATGGAGCGAAGATATTACAAAAATAATAAGCTCTATTTGCGGCAAGGATGAAAAGTAATTACCAGATCCGAACTGTTTTCCATGAATTTGCCTATAAATATATATCGGCTCTAATAATATACGCTATACTAATATACGTTTATAGCGATGAATTTTTGTATATTTCAATTCTATTTTCCTTTATTTGGAATTTTTTATCTTGTGAAAAATTACATTTTTCAGCTTAAAATTCGATTCTTCGTAACATCCTATAGAATTTGTTATATATCACTATGCTTCGATTAGAATCTTTTAAATATCTTTCGATTAGATGATTTTTCAGCTCGTATTTTTGCTACGTTTGCCCAATTTAAATGATCCCGGCCAAACTATTCCGGACGTTTGCAGTACGGTCAAATAACAGGAGAAAAATCGTAGCGGGGATATCATTTGTCTGGCGGTGGTGCACCGGCGCAATATTCACGGTTTACGTGCAATTCCTGGTTTCGTCAGGCGTAGCGAACAGAGGAAAAAAGGGAAAAGAGGATTCGTACCGACGACGGTGAATTATCACGCTTATCTGTACCGCGTGTACTGGAATTTCTGGTAAAAGCCGGCCGCTCCTCGCATGCACGGAGATGCAGAGTTATGTGCCGGTGATAATACGCTCGCGTCACGTGCAACGGAAGTCGGAAGTTATTCCCTAACATTCGCTTGTTCCGCCGAGGCTGATTGCAAAAACCGGCAGATATACGCGACAGATATACGCGTCGTTGCTTCGAACGAAATAATTAGCACCTTCTCGCGCGCGTTAAGTAGTTAAGTTGCCACGTAAACAGGTGGTGTGAAACGTGCTTAATGCACGAACAAACGAGAAATACCAGGATTTTCATAACTTTGAACATTGTTCGAAAGTACGCACGTACATACGTCGGGAGGATTATTTCATTTTTCGCTAAGATCTCCGGTCATTTGTAGATATTTCCAATTATGCCACGTGTTAGATGCATTGCAGACGGTCACGCGTGTTGATCGCACGTACAATGTACTTCAGTCTGAGTGCAAATGTACGGTCATAGCAGCGACAGGAGCGAAGCTAGTATGCCCCTGGGACTGGCAACAACACCAACAGTAGCTGCATACCTCGTGACATTGTATCGTATATCATAGGCGAGCTGATGTGCAAGCCGGTGCATAGACTGGATCATTGCGTAGCTGTATTCACGCGTGCACGCACGGCATCGTGAAAGCGTCGAAATGACGTATGCGGATTTGTACGAGCACCGGTTGTCGGCTCGAAAGTGGTTGAATTATTTCCGGGCACGTGGCGCCAACGTTAAATCCCGTTAACATCGTCTCATACCCTCGCACCTCTTTCATCCTCTTTTGTCTTTCGACTCTCGACTCATAGCCAGCACGTCACGACGCGGTCGAAATTTACATTTAGGACTTGGTCACGGACAAAAATGGAAGCGAAAGAAATCGAAACGTGTTCGAATTGGGGTATCTATTCGTTTTCCCGACGATGGTGACCTCTCTCGTGGCGCTTTGTATTTTTAACAAACCGCGTTCGCGATTAATTGTAAAATACTCCCAAAAAATACAGCTGGAAAATTCTCATCGCGCTTAATTCCTCGGGAGATTATTTCCTGCGGTGCTGCGATAACAACGAATTACCGATGTTTTTATTTCGATCCGATCAGCTCGTAAGCGTTCTCTCTTTTGTACGGATTATGGGTTAGCGGAGTGAACGGCTGGAAATTTGCACAGGCGTTTCCGGGCTCGGGCTGGGCGGCGGTGTTACAAGCGTAAAAAGCCGATGTAACGTACGGACAAATATTTACGCCCGCGTCGAATAACGCCGACAGAATCTCCCTATTCGTTGATCCTCTGCCGTGCCTCGATTCCGATATTAAGCAAACATTTACAATTTCCGTACTATTTCCCACGACGGGACGCACCGATGTTTCGTACTTTCCAAACAGAAACATTACGCTCTCCCTTGCTGCATCCTATTAATCGTGTTTGGTCGTCGACACAGGCCGCAAACATTTGCAAAAGGTATAGGAACGCGACGCGTTGCTCGCCACCGATCTCGTCACGAGGACAGACGTCGATCGTTCCGCTTGATCTCACGTTTTCGACGATTCGACGACGAGAGACGGTCTTCGTGAGAATTTCACCGTGTTCCAAGACGATGGACGGATAAATATTGAGCAGCTCCCCTGGGAAGCTGACGAGATGGCGTCTAGACAGACACAGTCACGATCGGACCGCGACGTTGAATCGACGGTAATAATACCACCTCCATTCTGATTCCCTTTCCTTGTTCCCTTCTGTGTTGCTAGGGGCAACAGTTTCATCAATTTTCCCAGGGAACTTTATTTCTATCATGAGAATGAATTCTATTCTAATAATTCTATTTATTTAGCATTCGTACTTACGTTTCTCAGTTCTGTTTTCTTTCCTTTCTTTTTCCCTGCCAATATCAGTGGTTGTTATATATGCGCAAATTAATCATTATTATCGTAATATTCATTTACAAATTGCGCTTTTAATGTTGTTCATATTGTGTCCAATGCCGGTGTATTAATTAATTAGTTTGTTAATTTAAACTCTCCTTAATTGCGCATAGATTATATTCGAAAGCAAAATACTGACGTCGACGTTAAAAAATTGATTCGCCGCGGGATGATCCAACGTTATTTGATTTCATTAACCGAACGAAGAATAAAAGTAATGCGTATGTTCTACGACGATGCTTTCGACGATTCAAGAAGCAGAATGGCGGAAGAAAACGATTCGTAAGGCGATCGTGGAGATGTTACGAGGGAAATGCTCGGGGGTGTCGTAAAGACGTTGTAGGAGCTGCACAGCGTTCGAGGGTGTCTAGAAGATGAAAGACAGAGGAAGTTGCACACTCGTTCGAACAGCCTTTATTTACTCTCCTCGTTATACGTTGACCGTTGATTTTCCTGTTCATGCAGCGTTGCTTTCGAGATTGCTTGCTATTTACACACTAGGAAGAATTCGCACTGTTTGTTAGCTCGGCTCTTCGTTATATGAAGAAGCATTAATGAAACCTTGTTAAAATTCTGGGAATATTATCGCAATTCCTAATTACATCTAATCTGCTACATGCGAACTAGCAAATTTCTAATTCCGTGAACGTGTGATTAATTAGTTTAAACAATAGCTTTAACGGCAGATTTCAAGCATAAATACAATATAATAAACGAAGATGCGTTTTCGCTAGATTTTTAAATACGTTGCCGAATCGCGAATGGGAAATCCATCAGAGGAATATCGATAATTATGCGCATAAACTGTATCGCTAATTACGTACGTATTAAATGTCGTTATAATTATACACAAGCACGGGCTGCTGTTTATTATTTCGAAACGGTTCGTAGGATACGGACAATTACGCGAGTGAAATGTATTTCTCTTAATTAAAGCAGCGAGCTTCCATTATTATTTATACCATCGGAGACGGTCGTAATAATTTTACTTGGTCGTTATGCCATGTCCCTGCGAGTTCCCTGCTAGGGAAACGGGGCCACACTTTTTCTACCGGTTATGAAAGCGCCACCGGTGACAGACGCTAGCGATTCTTTGTGAAAAATGGTGAACAGGCGAAAACAAATTCCCCGACGTCCCTGAATTCAAAGAGAACCGTCTCCTTTCAGCTACTCCATTTCATTACGATAATGTAGTTTACGCGTTCCGTATCATTCGTCCGTAGTATAGCACAAGGAAATTTACCGCCGGCGACATTAATATCGAAACTTGACTCAAGAATAACAGAGGGAACACCGGCTGTAGCTTTCAGCTCTGTGCACAGCTACGTATAGCAGAGAGGAAGGATAACTTTTCCACAAAATTTGTCACGCGTGCTTCCGAATAAATCGTAGCTCCTTTGTAGGTGTGCGTTCCATTCGAGATCGCGATTTGTTCACCTCGCGGTTATTTTTGTTTTCACAGGACGCTCCAACTATGTTCGTAGCGTCTCCTCCATTAAATACCATCGTTTGCTCTCTTTATGCGACTCCACTTTTCGTGCCATTAAACGTGTACAACGGTAGCGCAAAATTCCAGACGCACATTCCGCTTATCGAGCCACGTAAAACGGCATGGAACGCGCGAAATCCTCTTTGTGTCCGTAATGCTCTTTTTTTCTCACCAGGTCGGCCACAATTTCACACCGTGACCGTCATTTTCGACGAAAACGCGCCACGGATTTCTATCTAAACTGCCGCGAACTCACTAGCTTAGCTTTTGCCCGAGCAGTTTTCGCTTCTGATATCAGACGCTGTTTGCGTCCGACGATCTTGAATCGTAAGAAAACTAGCTGGATGTTACCGAGTTTGAGGTATCGTATATCTCAGAAGAGATTCTGAACGAGAATAAAACAGACGTAGGCGAGAAGAGTGAATTAAAAATTTCTCACGACTTCTTTGCATGCAGTGTCGCTTACACTTACTGTGCAGAATAGAGTTCATTTTCAGCGTATGTATCAGGGAAATTTATCGTCTGTGCGCGACGCATTCTTGCAGAATATTCGGCTGTTTAAAGAAAAACGAGAGTTGGAAATTTGGAACAACGAACTTGAGCTTAGTAGCTGAAATAATACAAATTTCGAAGAAAATTTCTCTGAACGCCCCTGTGTGCATGCAACCAGTACGAGCATCGATGCGTTTAAGGCGCGGTTGTCTACTCGCGTGGGGCAGCTTTCTCGATAACTTTCAGTTAGATCATCCAATTTGTAAATTAGCCATTACATTCTTCGTTTATACATAATTTCAAGAAAGACAGTTTTACGAGAAAACTTACGAAATCTTTGTAAGATGGACAAGTTTTAATACAGTGATTCGGGTTTTAAAGTTCCTGTATCTTGTTTCATAGACGTGACGAGGATAATCGAAAATCGATCGGTCAACTTTCGATGGGCAACGGTGCCTGCACCATTTAGTTCTAAACGCATCCATCTTCGTTATCGAGTTTCTTGTTTTTTGTGCGTACACCGTGGTCCGAAACGAAAAACCTGGGAGTAGCACTCGGCTTCGAATATTACCATTTGCAAAAACTTCACTGCTCACTCGTGGCGCGCATTCTTTTACGAGGATCCATTACCTTTCATTACCGCGGTTTCTCTGGTTTCATCGACAAAGGACTCTGCCATTCGTAAAAAATCTCGCAACCATCGAAATACATGCTACGTAGCTTTTTTTTTATAACTTTTGATCTTTTATTTTCCACCCATATGTGTATTAATCGTCTACATACAGGATGGCACGTTTGAATTAAACCAATGACGAAATGTCTGAACCGTAGCACGAGCCATTTAACGAATGGTAAACTTTCAATAAGTTGGAAAGTTTAGCCTAGTTAAAGCTAAGATTGCGAACAAGCTGGTTCTCCGAGGCGGCAGTTAACGTCATAAGTTTGCAGAAAATTGCTGATCGACCATTGGTGCGGGATTCGACGCGAAAGGGCTCGTTCGTGGGTCAGAAAATAAGACTCCTCTCCATCGAGCTTTAGGGAAAATCGCAATTCAGATTAACTCGAAACGATCTATTTATTTATTTACCGCTCTTGATGGAAATAAACGAGACAGGATACTCTGGTCTACGCGTAGTTTCCAAAGAATTATCAGTGCTAAACTTGAAAAAAAAGAAAAAAGAATACATGATACTGTCGAAAATCTGAACAGAATTTTCGTTCTCGCTTCATTTACCGTAAGAACGTGCTCGATCTCTGCGAATGACACTGTGATTCGCGCACAGCGTGCCTATTACTCAACGCATTATGGCGAAATTATGGAAATCGGGGATGAGATTGAATCTTTTGCGGGCAAACGTATAGAAGGAAAACGGAAATTATTGGTTATCCCTGACGATAAAGCGATTCGTGGAATAACGATTCCACTTTGCTGGCGTGACAGCGCGAACGAGAGAAGGGAAGAAGGAAGGATAGAGATAGAAACACGATCACGAAAGAAACGATCTCCCGGTGTATTCGCCGGATGCTGTAGATTACGATCGGATGTCATGCCGACAAAAAACGGCTTACCTGCAGGTAAATAAAGAACAGGTGCATGTGGCGAGCTGCACAGGTAATTGTACGATGTATTTACGTAGGCATGCGCGTAAACGTTACGTCCTGTGCCCGTATAATTCACGTTGGACGATCCAGTATGCGGGATATTCCTTCCCACCCTCCACCACCTCCTCCTCCTTCATCTTCTTTATTCTTATCTTTCTTTTTCCCCCCTTCTTCTCGCTATTTTCCTGTTGCCTCGTGTACCGTGTCCTTTCACCAGAAAGGAGGAAAGAGCCGCTCCTACTGGATCTCGCCGAGCGAACTGTTTTTCAGATGGGACGTTTTGTATTCATAGGGTGTGTCACGAGTTAGAGATAAGGGGATGGAGCAAGGTTATTTAGCGCGAACCGCTCTAAGTTATTTTCCTGCCAGGCTGTCGCAGAGCCACTCCTTCGACGATACATCGACCAGCAATTTAAACACGGATGAGTCTCGTGAAATTGAAAATTGTCAAGCTGGAACAATGCCACGCGTATCCATATGTATGCACGTATGTACAGGTCACAGAATCGAAAATATATTCGTATTAAATCGAGCAATCAGTTGATACGATCTGATACAGAAAAGCGGACGATCGCCTCTCTCGTCTCTTTACCATCGCTGACTTAAACTCCACGAGGTTATTAAGAAACAGAGTCACGCAACTATTTAAAGACCGGAATGGACTGGAACGACGAGGCAATAAGATTCTTCCTCCCGTTTCGACTTCTCGTTTCCACGTCGCTTGGAGAATTTCGCGCCAAACTAGTCACCACGTTTCATCCATTCGTTGTAGACTATCAGATGCTATTTTCTTTCTTTTTATTTTTCTTCCTTGTATTCGTGGGCCGCAATCGTGACTCTGATTTCCATTCTTGTTCTTCGTTTTCTCGATAAGGCACGTAGCACCGTTTCGATCGACAAGCGCGATTCATTACGCGCTTCTCATCAGGGAAACAATTCATCGTTTATTGCTACAGAAGTCAGATCGTCAGCCGTTCCGCGTGTAATATCAAGTATCGTATACTGTCGGCTGTAGCGTTGAGATTGATTACGACGATTATAGTATAATCACTGTCATTTGTCTTCGCGCAGTATGTAAACTCAACTTTCACTGGTTCGCCGATCACGGAGAATGAGTAATGTTTATTTCGACGTGCTATCGTGTTGATTCTTAACGTTGATTCGCCTCTCGTGTTTCTTCGCGAATTATCCGATCGTTCCAGCTAAAACTACGAATCCCGTACCATTGTCTATTGTCCTGTATGCATCGCGATTTTATTTGCGCTGATTTATCGCTTGCAAAAAGAGACACAATTTCCTATTCATTGCCGATCGATCTCTTCACCAGGACACATGGAATTCAAAAACACGAGAAACAGTCGTATTTCAAATGAAATATGACAAATTCCAGCGTGCAGGATCAGTTTCAAATTCCTAAAATACTACGACTTTGAGCGGCCTATGTCATGTATTTGAGAATGCCAGTTTAGCCGGAGTTGGATTGGATTGCGAAGTTGCAGATGTGACAATGTGACACGATGCACACGCCAACTTTCACGATGTACATGTAATCGGATTAATTCGCAACAGCGAGATCGCGGAATCTCCGAGCGAAAACGAAGCACAACACGATATATTTCGCATCGTATCGAACAGTTCCTATTAACACGCAGTTAAAATGCACGAACGTAGACGCATTCGATAATACCTTTCATCTGCTTCGAAAATGAAATTTCATTTTTGAGGCATCGGGTGATAATTACGTGTCCGAATAACGTGAAATTGACAAAGAACACCACAAAAGGTGGAGTTGATCAGTTTGGCATTTCAGAGGTTCGTATAACAAGAAATAATAACACGTTTGCAAATGGCGTGCATCAACCGTTTTTCATGCAGCAGCGGCTACGGTCGACAGATATCGCTATCGTCGTTAGCCAAAGTTCCAGCGAACTAATCTCGCCTTCTCGCGTTGCAACGCTATTTTCTGGTCGTTTAACGATGGCAGCAACGATATTAATCGTTCGATGAAGGACGGAGTTGTCAGGAACGAGCGTCTTTTTCAGCCCTTTAGTCGTCGTTAACACACACCGCTTTCGGCTATAAAACTGCCGCGTGTATTTACGCCAGTTTGTTGCTTTCTAAGAAACTCGACCCTGCGTACTTTAGAAACGGCATTAAAGAACAATAGAGAGAAACTTGTCACGGCTGTTTTCCATAATTCGTCGACAAAACTAAGACTAAGATTAAGACAACGCATTTCATTGGGGTGAATTTCAGAAAGAAGAGACACATTCTGCGAGTAGGAGAAAGGAGAGTTGGACAAATTCTTAACGAGAAACGATATCTGCCCTTTCAGCGTCGTTGTCTGCTTCGAGCGTCATCAGTTAACACCGCCAGTGGCCCATTCAACACCCTCTTTGTATTCCTCGCTGGCGCACCTGCCTCCAATAAATGTGTTTTTAGTTTGAATTCAAATTTGTCCCTATCCAGAGGAACAGCCCTTAAATTAGCAGCGATACGTCCGTAAAAGGGCGCTGTCACCCTCCCAAAGCAATAACTAGTTTCGTTAAACAAATTTGGCGAACGTAAAACCAGGGGTCGCGAGAAATTGCAATCTTCTGGAGACCATTCGACGGACTCACTCGCGAAACACGATAGCCGAGCCCCAAGTGTCATCGAACAGCAAGATCCAAGATTAGCAGAAAGAAACTGAACTGTATCGATTTACCGACATGTCGGTGACAGATAACAGCTAATAAGTTTGTCGACGACTTCCTTAGACTTTCGTAAGCTGACGAGTGAGCCTCCATATCTGTCATCATCCTCTAGCGAAGTTCGATTATTGATGGAACGAGAACGTCGCTCAGAGCATCGACTTCACTTTCTTCTCGATAGCAGTACTACGTATGCGCGTGTCTCGTATAAAATCGTTTCTTTCTCGCTTTTAAAATTCCAATCACCGACCGATCGAATTCAGATAAGGGAAACGCGAACGCGACGCGGCCGACACGCCAAGTTCTCGATATCGGAGCGCTCAATTAAAGACAACCGCGGCTGCACGAAGCGGAGATGACACGATGATCGATGCGAGGATGCCTCGAACGAAGCGAGTCGTGGACCACCTGCCAGCTACAGCAACGGCATCGAGCCAGCGCAGGGATTGGATTGGATTCGGTGGGATCAAATCGAATGAACCGAAGTCAGAAATCGATAATTGAATTGCGGCCGGTCGTGCATCAAAACACGCCAACAGGCTCGTTCCGCCGGTGCCGCCGGCAGACCCATAGCTCATGCACGCCGCGAGTGCACTCGAGTCTCCATTAATATCGTCGCGTCTGACGCTGGCGGTCCGCGAGCCGTTTGTCCTTCGGTGCTTCGTCCTCTCCCCTAACGAAACTCCGCAAGTCTCGGCGTTGCCCGATCGCGTTTTCCGTCTGCCGGTGGAAGGGAAATTGTTTCGGTCAGAAATTTCGTCGAGCCCGAAATCTTTTGTCGGAGAATTATTTAGCTGCTTTTTGGACAGAAACGAATGGCTAGGAATTTCCAGGTCTCCCGTAGTTAAATAGCTTTCGAAGAACGTCCACCGAGTAGATATCACGCGCCGAGAAGGCAGCGATAAAGGGCGAGCGACCGAAAGATGTTGGTTTCCTGTGTCGGAGAATCGACGATTCATCTGATGCCAGATGGCCGCGTAATCCGGATACAAGCGTCGTGCCATTGCTGGGAAATCACGCGCATCCGATTCGATGCATCAATGCGGTAGGATCGGGGTGAAACAACGTTCCCCTCGATGAACAACCGGACACGCGTGTCCAATCGCTGGAAAATATTTAATCGGGATATCCTGTTTGGCTACTTGTATCTTTGATAACAGTCAAGCTGAGAAATAGCAGCAGAAAAGTGGAGGTTTTAAGATTTTCGATTTAGCCAGCTGTTTCGATTCTCAGAAGTATCGTTCTATTAACTTTGTCTCGATATATTTTCATCGCCAGAAAATATCTACAGAAACGTTTATAATGACGAATGTAGGACGCTATAGTGTGACACGTTACTATTATTCTCTGTTCCCACGTTACTTTCTATAAAAAGTAATTTTTAAACAATCATAAACAAGAGAAGCGATACCAGAGGTAAAATCTAGCGGCTTATGTTCGTACTGGGTGTCTTTGCTCTTCGATTTTGTTCGCGACGACAAAGATGAAATTGTCGCCTCTGATAGCAAAGCTAATAGGTTAAAAGACGTATGTATCTGTTGGCCTGTGTCAAAGGCGACGCAGCGTGTGGCTGCAGAAGAATCGCAAAAAGATGAAAGGAAGAACGCGACGAAGATTTCTCCGGCGGTGGTTCGGTACGCACCGGTTGCGGCGCGTCGTCTGGGGCCTTTCGGGGTTGTCTGGGACGCTTGCGTCGCGTCGCTTCCCTCGTACGCCGGCGTTGCTCCGGGCAACCGATGGGGATGAATCTACGCGACGCCCGGCGTCGAGTTTCCTCGTAGCGGGTGGGGCTGTTAGATTCAGTGCGCTCCACGACGCTGAACTGACCACGTACAACCCGCGACCCGGCGAACGCGTCACGCGACCTTCCAAGGCGCTCGTAGATCGCGATCCATCGATCGATCCACCGAATCGTTTCTCTTCGGGAACGTAGCACGCGATCGCACCTCGACTCTTGTCTATATATTTCATCGATCCTTTCTCGATCGAACGATCCTCCTCGAACCGTAAAAAGTGTGTCGATAAGTCCAAAAGAAGTAGAAAAAGAAGGACGGGTTGTAAAATCGAGGTTCGTGAATTTTGGTATCGTTGGTATTCAGTGGAAGGTCGATCTTGCTCGCTCAAACGACGACCGCGCGATGACACCAACGTGATTATTGGCCATATTGGAATTCGATTCTGCTTGATTTTGTTCGTTGATAGTAGAACGCAAGGGTTAAGGACAGTACCCGAATTGATATTTGCGCTCTAATCTAGAATCCGATAACCTGGTGTAATTAATCGATCGACGTGCATGGCGCAAGGTTGCGGCGAAGTACGCGTGAAAAGAACACGATCGTAGACGAGCTGGCAATTATTTTTTCTTCTTTTTTTTCTCTTTTCCAGTCACGTTTGAATCCGTGTCAGAGGTGATTCTTTCCGTGTCACCGATTGAAAAGATTAATCGACGAAGCTGGAGCAAGTGGTGCGCGAGCAAGAGCGAGTGTTAAACTAATTGGAAAGAACGTAAGTTCGCCGCGACGCTGGTGTCTCTTGGCTCGCAGGTATCGTGTCCTCGCGATGAGAGTCTCGCATTGAAATTAAACGCATAATTTTCTAGAGTGAGAGTCAATCTTTTAAAGAGTCAGCCTCGTTGGGAATTGAACACAAGTATCCAACGTCTAGTAGCTCGGGTAAAGCGAACTGAAAACAATGTCCAGTCTTCTAGGGTAAACAGAATTTGAAAAAGAATCTTGTTCCACTTGAAAAGTTTGAAGCGGTCTCGATGGTCGTTGATAGGGCAAGGTCGAACGATATCGAGACGGGAAGAAGGTGATACCGTTTCGATCGAGATTAATCGACGCTTGGGGAATTTTTGATTAATTAGTCGGCGATCGTACGGTCGAGCGAGGATGCGCGCGAACAGAAAATTGCATTAACCGGTAAACGCGACATCGGCAGATCGATCGAAATTATCGGTACCGACGTGCGTGTCGTGTGAGAAGAATTGAACGAATCGTGATCGTGACAAGCGGCCAACAACCTGATGATAATTGATCGTGACAGTTGCAGAGTACGATAGTAATAAAGTTGTCGGATTGTGCGAACAGTGAACGAATCGCGAGTGACGTATCTTGTTGCCGTTTATTCTGTTTCTCGTCGAGAGATAGCGCGTCGAGGATCAAGGATCCACGAGGGGCTCGATCGTAAGTCAGGAGCAGTAGAAGTCGTTGCAGAGTTTTTCCCGTTACACGGTCAAGATTTACGAACGTATCGACGATGTTGCATTAAATCTTTCGAATCGACTAGACTCCCGATGCCTGTCTCCTCTGCTTTCCGCCGTTTCTCTTCCGTTCTTTCTCTCTGTATTTTATTTTTCCCCCCTTTCTGCCGTTCCGCTTTCGAAGCCAGTTAAAAGTTGCCCGGCCGTGTTCGTGAAACTTTGAATTTGATTTATCCTTAGTGACGAGCCTGGGATAATCAGGCCATTCGTCCCGGGCTCGCGGCGGCAACGGTTTTCGCGCAGCCGAATATAAGTTGGCTCGTACAAGAGAAATCGCATTACAACCGAATTTCTAAGGAAATTCGTAATCACCGGATAATCGCGCCAGGGATTTGTCCGAGTGCCATTAAATTAACTCGAAGCTCCTCCCACTGTGCTCTCGCTTAATAAGTGGCAATTTGATAACCTTCTAACGAAATGCAGTTATTTTAAAACCTACTTTATCCCGTGAAACTTTGGCCCTGCTTCTTCCTTTTTTCCCTTATCAACGAGTATTAAAGCAACAGAGCAGGAGGAGGATGGAAGAGGAATTCATGGTGAAAGTCAGAGAAAATAAAACGATTTTCGAAATCTTCTTGGAAAAAGGATCGCCTTGAAACTAATGAAAATCCTCGCCTGGAAAGGAAAGAATGTCCCGTAATTACTTTTATTCGACGTTCGCCCCCAGCCTTTCTCCCCCTCCTCCCTCTTTTTCCCCTTTCCTTTCTTGATGTAGGTGACACCGGAGCAAAGGCAGGAAAGTTGCCAGCCATAAATTAAATCTGCTCGTAACGATTCACTCCTGACCAAAGAACCAGGTGTGTTCATCGCCGAGGCTACTCGAGAACTTGTTAAATCTTCGCACTCAACGGAACCGGAAGTTTCTCTCGTTCGAAGATATACGGATCACGCAGCACCCAGGCTGTATCCATCACGCGAGATCGGCTCAACGATCTCGTTTCGTATCCTTTCGTACTTTGTTCGCGACTTTGATTTATTCCTCGACGAGATCTGCTTCTCTCTCGAGTCACCGACCGACTCGTTCCTTATTAAATCTGTCAGTCTCGGTGGAAAGTTGCACGGTTGTTCGAACAGCGGTGTAACGAAGCTTGGAAATTTCTCGGAGAACGAGTATTATGAAAACCGCAAAATATCGACTAGATCGTGCAAATATTCCGTTCACGAATTTCAATATCACGGATACCCCGTGGGTATCTTATGTGATCGGTTCCTTCGGTGATCCAGCCCGGGTTGCCGAAAAATGTAATTGGAATTTCACGTTCGACAGATATTACAAAGATTCCAAGAGCGGAGGTATTCGCGCGAGTGCAGAGCTTCGACTTCGTGAAGAGATAGTAAAGAAGGGGTTGCTAGAGAGACGAGGAAATTGGAAAATCGAGGCAGGCCATGGTAAAATTTGATTAAAAGGTCAAGTAACGAGTTAATTGCATGCGATTAACCGCGCGTTAAACTGGCCACGGTGAATGACCCTCGCAGACGATACGCCGACAGAGGCAGAGAGGAGCTTACCGAAAGCACCCCATTGTTTTCCTAGCGCCATTGTCTTCCGACCGGTTTCCCGGATCCTTGCTCTGCACATCGATCCTCGCGCGATCAACTCCGCTTTTCGACCTTTTCAACTTTCGCGGCTTTCCAGATTCCGTTCGAAACTTTCTTCGAAACTTCGAATCGAACTGCCTGTCTTAGCCCGGTTAACACGGCGTATCGACTCTCTGTTCGCATCTTTCCACCAGAAATGGATCGATTCCATTCGAAAAGTTGATTGCTTTCCACTACCACCTTTACATACTTCGTACGTTTCTACGTTTATTTTCAACGTTTAGACGTCATGTTCGTGTTTTGTACAATTTCTCCATCTTTCTCGAGTACAAGGAGAAATCGCAGGGTGTGTTCGATCGTAGTCGTTGAGGGCGCAGAAAACTACAATTGAACTGGATCGTGGAGTAAAGCGAAATTCTCGGAATTCCTTGTTTCATCTTCGTGCAGATGTAGAAGGCAAATTATCAGAAGATAAGTCGATGGCGTTCATCGCGGCTGACAGGGAATATGGAATGGCGCGTATGCAAAGCCAAAGCGGAACGGTTCTTAGATAAACGAGGAACGGTGTCGCTCGTTGCATGGATTGGATGATGAAATCGCAATTTCCGGCCGTGGCGCAGCCTCCACGTAGGCTGCACAGAATATCGCGGAATATTCGCGGCCGACGGGTAGCGATTCATCTTTGAAAAACGATCGACTGAAATTTTTAATTAAAACTTCGCCAGACGACAGTGTAGATTTTCTCTCGGTTCTTGCAAAAGTTTCGTCCCACCGGTTTCTTCCTCGTTTTCATTTGTATCCAAATTGATTCGCGAAGAACAAACGAAAGGGGTGAATCGGGGAACGAGGAGTATTTCTGAGGGAGCAAGTTCGATGAGCCGTGAGCTCGAGATAAGCAACGAAACCGTAAGTCTCGAAGCAAAGTTTTCTCGCCGGGCGTCGATGCGAATAGCAATGAGCGAGCAGGAAGAAATCAAAGAAAGGCAGAGCCGAAAGAACGGCCATCGAGGCGGAACGTTCGAAACTCGTACGATCGATTAATTGCAAAGCATTGACGGATACGCGAAAACGGGCGAGCACCGCTGGAAAATTTTCATTTCCACTCGCGTGGTTCTTTTATCTCCGCCATAGTGTTTATTTTTGCGCCGCGATAACGCGAATTCGAAGTTTATATTCCTACGGGTTAGCAAATATCGAGTAAAACTGCTGAATTCGTAGCAACTGAAAGATATAAAGGCCGATATATAAAGCATACATCCTGTTTGCCTCGAATAAACAACAGTATTGTAATTAAAATTTTTTCATCGGCGAGCTTGGATTTATATTCTCAAGCCACTTCGAGCTTTTTAAGCTGCTTGTCACTGACACGTCTCGTGCACGAATCAGGATTTACCAATTTTTTCTAACACTTTGCACGATATTTTACGTTCTCCAGTGAAAAAACGCTAACAAGGAACACGTTCGAATACAATGTTGGAACATTACTCTTCCTTTTTTCAACTACGTATATACCGCGTATATATTCAAGAGCTGGAAAACAAACCATTACGAAATCAGGGAATCGGCAAAGAAAATAAACGAACGGTTAGCCCGGGAAGATCAAACTGGGCTGGGCTGGGCTAATGCGAAAGTTTCCAGCTCCGTTATGGAGCTGATATTTACATTGGCGGAAGGAAAGCAACGGCGGGAGTTCGATTGTATGAAGTTTGCGTACCTGACCCACATTCCTACGGCTCATGGATACGCGGGTTTAGCCAGTGTTGTACAAGAAGCCTCGTTATCCGTTCAGTCAGCCTGGTATCGAAACACTTCCTTGTAATCGTCGCAATCGTCGTCGTCGTTGCCGTTTGTAACGATAAATTTGTACCGAGTGTATAATCGGTCTGGATCCAGGATTACGAGGACGAGAAGACACGTTCGAAAATTAGATCGGATCGGTTGGGTTGGTGCGGCCGAGATGCTGGTCAGATTACGAGTCCTCGAATCGGCTTAACGTCGAATCCTTGAATAAGCTTCCGTTCGCCGCGCCCCTGCACGTCCGCTAGAAATAAATTCGTTAAACCGAAGCGATTCGTGTCGGTGTCTGATTTACGCGGCTGCCAGTCTGTACTCGCGCGATTTGTTTCCTTTTTCCACTGATTTACACTTCCAATGGACTCCTCTCGGTTAAAATCGCGCGATGTTCTTTTTTGCAGCGTGTCCAAGATAAATTTAGAGGTCAAGGACGTGTTTACGAGTTTGTTACAAAAAAGATTTCGCGTTCTTCGTGTCATTGTCATTCGAAGTGTAAGACGTCTTTTAGTTATCCTTCTGCAAATGCGCTCTTCCACTCGGAGGACGATGCAAGTGTCCTTCGCTCTGTCGGATCACGCGAAAGAAGCCTTTACACGAGGTTCAAGAAATCGAGACAAAAGAATACCTCTGGGTGTGATTGTGCAGCGGTGTATTGTGCAGCGAGCATAAATAGCGCGAGCGAAATATTCTATTGCTTTACCCAGCAAGACAGAGAAAAAATGCCGCGCGAAATAAAGGAAGATGACAGCGTTATCGCGGTAGAACGAACGCTTTCCGCCCTTGGATACCGCCTCCTGCAAAATGGATACCGATCTCAACAAAGAGACAGAATTCAGAGTGTTCTTTAGGGAAAACATTGTCCCCAGTCGCTTGTATCGCTCTGTCTTTCCCTCTTACTTTTTACACCGCTGGATCTGTATGCAAAACACGAATGACCATCGAGGTCGCGCACGAAAATGGTCGACGGTGGCTGCGGAACTGGACTATTTCTATGTTTTCTTTTTGCACGAGTCTCTCGGTCGTCGATGATCGATTGTCGCGAAATTTCCGAGGAAAAGACAGCAGACGAATGAAGGAACGCGAGTTTACCTAGGTGTTGACAAGAAAACGGGTGGGACGTTGCAACAAGGGCGAAAGGGACGAAGAAGAAGGGAAATCGTCGTGGACAGAGAAAGGGATTGATATATCCGGTCGGCGCCAGTAAATATTGATCAAGGCTCTTCGAGGTCGATTGAATTAACGATTCCATTAAAATCTCGCGTTGAGGTACAGCCTCCTGGTCTGTGAAACGGATTGCCCGTCCCTGGCAAATTTTTTCAGTCCTTTAGACCCCTAAGAGTGAACTTTCTGTACGCTATTTGTGTTGCGTTCGAGCTACCTAAATCTCAACATCCTAGAATGCGGTCTCTGAGTGGGATTTTATTATTTATTTATTTAAAATGAATTAAACGGGAAACGATGGTTATTTAACGTGAACTAAATACAGTATAACTAAGACAATTAAATGGTTAATTTACGACACTCGTCACCACGGTTCCAACGCTCTCTTTCACGCGAACCACAGTCTCTCACAACGCTGACCACACTCTCTTTGACGACGCTGACAACACTCTGACTTCTCAACTCACCACTGACTGTTAATTCGTCTTTCTCCCTTAAGCATCCCTTTGTCTTTCTCAATTTTTCCGCAACCGTCCGTGGCCATAGTGACGTAGGTCTTTTTTCCACGTGACTATTCGATCGAAGAACCGACGACACATTGATGGACCTGTCAGCATTTAGGCTTTCTCGCGATATTGTTTATGGTTCACCCGATATTTCTTAGGCCATTTGTCCACGATACTACATTTGCACAGAATAATTAAACTTATTGTGTGATATTATCGGACACGATCGATCTTGGAACGTAAATCGGCGGAAAATATAGGAATGGGGAAAACGTATGAATAAATGAGCCCGTAAATATTGTATCCCGAAAGGAACAATTTTAACGGCCATGTATGTTTTTCACGAATAATCACGTAGAATGTATCGCCTCGGGCGCCACCATCGAATACACGATCAACGTGCTACGCGTCCATTCGCTCTTTTTTTTCTTTCGTGTTTCCCACGTTTCAGCAGGCTGCATAAAACACATCGACGATGCGTCCACGTGATCCTGTTTTTCAGACTCATTAACGCGTTTTCGATTGACCGGTCAGCGCCATTCATATTTCTTTCGACGGCGGTTCATTTTTTCCCATTGGGCAGTTTGTCATTCGCAACAGGGCATAAAGTTCTCGGTCGATCAGACAGAACGGCGGCCAAATGGATTCCCAGTCGAATATCGCGTGACCGTAAACATTCTGAGCGAATTAAGCCAACGCGCTCTATACGCTGCTGGTATTTACGATCGAATATTACGCGGCGTTTGCATATGGATTTTCGCATTCTCGTTGGCCGCTAGCCTAATGCCCGTGTTTCTCTGTCTATGAGCGCAGTCTCATCCAGCAGAACCTTTACCTGTCATGCAAATAAAGCGTTCAGATTAGAGGAAACAGGAGAAACAAAACGTATTTCTGTTTTAGTTTCTGCCTCGGATCTCGCATCTCGGTGTTATTGTTAGGTTTATGAGAGATGCATGGAAACTTTATAGCTGGGATAATAATTACCCGTACCGTAAACCCGTGCTATAAACCATGTCGAAGTAATTGTTTTAGCATATATTCCTGGCGCTGTTTTTCAAGTTTATACCCAGTAAAACTCATCCGGAATATTTTCATCATATTTCGGACAATTTGGATATTCTCGACGTACTCGATTTACATGGTTGCAGATTTCCACTCCGTGGATTTGCCCGTCTCCGTCCCTATAAATTCAGTTATGGAACGGATAATCAATAACGCGGCTGGACGAATGAAACTGTAGCGGATTGGTGGCGCAATTAATCGTATTTTTTCTTCTATACAGTCGGTTCATTGCGCCTGTTTAAAACAATCGGCGGGCACAAACGATGCGTTCGTTAGTCTCGTTCGGCACGATAACACGCTTTTCCCGCATTTTCAGGCTCGTTCGAGTCCGCATGGAATCGACGCGTGCAATTGTTCTTACTTTCGTCAGAGATACGCGGCAAGTTGTTCAACGTTTTACGCATATAATACGACAGATTGGCAATAGCATCGATTGGCTGTACGTCTCAGTCGTCGAAAGCGATCTTTGTACCTCGATCTGTCGCGTCATTTTCTTTATTCGCGATTAGTAAATAATCGCGAAATAGCGTACACTCGCTATTTTTCGTTCAGCGTTTATATGCGTCTGTTGAATCGCATCGATTCAAACTCTTTTTATTTTGTTTTATTTCGTTCTGTTCGGTTCGTTCGTCTCTGTTTGAGTTGCACGACTTTTCGTTAGCAAGAACCGGTTATTCCACGCGTTCCACTGCCAGAACAATTTGTCGTCGGTAGTATCGTCGACGCAGGACTTTGTCGCTCTTAATTGCTTCCAGCCGCGAATGACGTTGATATCAGCGCCGTGTTGCGAACAGGTATACGTATCATTCTCTGCCTTTCTATTGGCGAACACGACAAAACGTTGGGACCGACGCTGCTTAATTCGTCTCGCGTTCAAAAATGTCCACATAATGATTATGATAAAAAGAAAATCAGAACTGATAATGGAAGCATTCTATTTACCGGAGAAATTTAATGGATTTTGACACTCGGCCTTTCCGCAATCCACTCGTATCTGTTTGTATTTTGTACATTGTATTTGTATGTAGCTTACATATTTCCTGTCCGATGTCCAAGACGAGAAATAAAGGAAAGGCGTTGATTGTTACGCTATATGTATTAATTACTGTGCTTTTAATTTCAATTTTACGTACATACGCGCGTTCGTTGATTTATCTATACAATAGAACTCCAATTGAAACGAAATTATCGGAGAACAAACAGTCCACATAATTAAAGTTCATATAATTGAGTCCTCCGATACTGCCTGCTAACTACAACGTTCCGTTCATATAGTGCAAGTTCTCGTTTGTACATGTAAGTGGATTCTGCCAGAGAAAGTTCATTTAATCGGACATTAACTAAAATCTGATTCAGATAAATAGAGTTCTGCAGTACTCGAACACGCCGAGTACGATAGGTACGCAAACGAATATTTATGCCGACTGTAGCTACACACATTCATATTAATCAGAAACCACGGATGTTGCGATTATGCCTTTAATCGGTTCACATACCAACAGAATTTACTCGATCGAATCAACCAAGTTTATCGGTCTTTAAATTTCCAACTCCACCGCCTACAGGCCATCATTTGCGTAATGATACTTTCCAATCTGCTGTATCCGCCGGAAGGCAAAGCAATCGATATTAGAATCGCGGTTACGTGTACCTTCATCTTCGACGCGCATACCCTTCAACCCTAGCTGCTCCGTCAAACACAAGCGGCAAGCTTCGATGGATATCAATCTCGATAATTATGCTCGCGACGGGAAGTACACTGTCGTGCTCACGGTACGCTGATCAAAAACGATTGATAGTCGTCCGCGGAAAGTACGTCGCGACGACGAAATTGCACCGTTCACAGTAGCGATCGCTCACGAATCACCAGCAGTGTCATCCCTAATTCGCGAAATCGGCTCTTTCGCAATCGAGATTGAACGCTTGGCGCAACCAGTGAACGCGAAACACGATTGTCGCTTGTCAATTGTGAAACACGGCCGATACAAGAGTCGGATCGCCTATTGGAACTCGTATAAATGATAAAATCCTGCAATGTTTCCATCCGCCAGGCTTCCGGCTTTCATCCCTATGTGTTATTCGTCTCTTGATCCAACGCGACAAAAGCTTACGATAAAAATTGTAGTAAATATCTTGCAACTTTCACCTACATTGTCAGATTAGCTTTAAACGTTATCGATATAAATAATCTCGAGAGTCGCATCTCATCGCAATGATATTTCAAAATAATGTATATAACACGTGTTTATTCGATCAGTCGCGGAGAGACGCGATCGCGAGGAAGCGCGTCAACGAGAGTCGTAAATTCCCGTTGCGATTAGAATAATCGACGCCACGAACGGATCGATCTCCTATTTCGATTAGGATAATAGGGCTGGTTCAATGAGTATAACACTAAGTTTAACAGGTTATGATATTATATATTTCCAACAACTTTGTAAAGAAGATTAGTTACGTTGGTGCTGATCGACTGGTGTAAACACGGTAAAGAGATGTTGACTGTTCTAATGTCGATGAATCAGTCAAGAGATGTCGACTGATCTGTAGATCCCGTGAAGTCCGGTGACGATGTTGTTGCAAAGGAAAACTCTTACTCGCTGGTAATCGCCCCACCATTCGTCGTTTGCGGGTGGAAAAGCCACGTTTCCCCAATTTCTACCTATTGAAGCAATAACCACAAAGAACCTGTTGACTCGAAGATGTTTTATGCCAATTGACGGCTTTAACGATAAATCAAGAAGCCTCGTTTTATGGCAGTTCCTTAGGATTATTGCGGTCCGCTTAATTCTATGTGTACAGCTGGTGGTCGCCTCAAACATAAAGAATCACCGGACGTAACAACACGTACTATATATATGTCGAGTTCTCATTGGGGTTAGGGGCGTGTAACGAATCTTCATTTGGACTAGCCATTGTTATACGATATAGATGATATTTACGGGTACCAATATGATTATTACAGAATTTGACAAGTGACCGTGGCGATTAGATACTCGAGATGCTAATGACAATGATCTTAGGTTCAGTAGCGAATCCACGGTCAAATGCGTTTTCTTCCAAAGTCTAAGTCGAACTGAACTTACTTGTCCACAATTCAAGTGTAACTCAACTTACTCGTCCACAGTACAAGTAGAATTCAACTAGCTCTCTCAGTTCAAGTGGAACTGCACTTATATACCCTTTTCTCTGGTCAACTATATTTTTAAGAAGAGCTATATATTTATTATTTATTGATTTATTATTGTTTAGACCATGCCTTTCGGCTTTGGACGAACTTTCGGTTTCCAACCCTCTTTTCCACTCTATCCTATTGCGCTACCTTGCTTATTGTATCTCTAAAAACTAAGCATTAGGAACTATAAATTATCAACCAATGACTGAAAACTATTATCACTTTGGTCTTTAGCCTCCTTGTTATGCCTCCTCCTTGTCGTTTGCCCTTCTCTTCTCTATTATTGCTTTCAGTTCTGCTAAACCTTCTCCAGTCTCGTTCAGCGTTTTTCCTATGTCTTCTGGTCCTCCCGTTATTTCACATTCTTCTATTACATGTCTTAGGTCTTCTTCTTTCCTTCTGCATAGTCTGCATCTTTTTCCCCCAAGAGCTATATAATTACTCCATACCTCTGTTAGGTAAAAACGTCCATCCCGTGACCGTAGCTACGTTCAGCGACCCGTTGTGTCACTTCGAGTCCAAGTCTATTGTCATAAATCTCGGGCACACATAATCGGATTAAATCATAAACAACTACTTCTACGTTTTATTATTTAAGTATAGCTATCATGAAAAGTCTAGACGAAAGTATTGGGGGTCTTCTCAAAAATTGCAAAAGAGAGGATGAATGTCATCTCCGACATATATGTATAAAGTGTTCTATGATAAGTGTTCAAATATCTTTCGTATTTTCTTGTTCTCTCACGTATTCGTTGCTTGGTATCAGGATCCTCTGACGGAACGATGCCCCGTCGATGTTCGCTCATTCGACGAATGCCGCTTAAAAGGTCCGGATCCGAGGAAAGAAAACTACCGATTGTTGTACACCATTACGGAAAGAGATTCGAGAGTTTTTCCCTGGAGGAACGAGCGTTCCGTCGTCTATTTGCGATTAGCTGCTTGTTTACCAACGGAGATTTATTTTACGTTCGCGGATATCCCCCAAGTACTTCGTGCCTTTAATTTTTGTAGAAACGACTGCACCGTTTTCGCGTAACACTGCTGGGACTGAAGTACCGCGCTGTTAGCAGCCGTGTTGCGCTCCAACTTGCAAAGAAGAGATCGTGAAACGTGTAATTCATGGAAGAACCTCCTTCGACGTGGAGTCGCCGGACAACTTTCGAAGAATTCGCTATATAAGTGCGTCGTTAAAGGGTGGAATCGTTGCAGAGAAGAAAAGGAAATTGTTATTAAACGAGCTGCAAGATGAGGTTAACGTCTTTCTCCTGATATCGCGCGAATCTAAAGCCCCCACTGCTTCTCGCCTTTTCCGCCGATTCTTCCGATTCTTCCATTTCGTGTTCCATTTTCTAGGCTGCTGGTTACTCGTTCTTTCGGCCGAGAAATTCCACAAGTATTAAGTAGCTGGACGCGAGTCGAATCCGGTGGAGAAATTCAATTAAGGCCGAGATTAGCCGGAGCGCGAAACTTCCCGCGCATTTTCCCAAGTAGAAAGGTGATTTTCAGGTAGCCGATGGCAGCGTTCGCCGATCACCACGGATATCGCGTTGAAACGATCGAGCCTCGAAACGGTCGTACGAACGTCGATTAACGAAAAGAGAAACTTGCTTCGACCAAGAAAAGTTGAAACTTTCGTCGCGAATTTTCCACCCCTTTCGTGCTCGTCGCCAAGTTTTTCTTTGCAGCAAAGAACCCGATCGACGAGTTGGTATTGGCGAGTATTAACGGCACATTGTTCGTCGGCGACTTTCCGAGTAGTAATTTCTAACCAGTTCGTTACGGCACCACGTACCAAGATAAACTTTATCCACGTGGAAACGTTGAATAGGACGACCTAAAGGCGGAGAGTTTCCAAAGGATCGTGTAACCTGGCAGAAATTTTTCCTAAAGTTTGCGGTCATTCGAGGAAGCGATAAAAGGCCCGTGATGCGATTTGAAAGATGCAGAACCGAGAGTCATTGTGGCGCAAGTCAGGCCACTGTTAGTTTTCGTAAAATACTGTATCGTATATTCATAAGATAAAATACGTGATTGTATAAATGCAATTTTTAAAACATCGACTTGCACCATCTATCGCTTTCGGTCCATCAAACCTGATATCTCGATGGATCGTATCGGTTACTTTAGTATCATGGACGTGTAAAAATACTTTCATCCTCCAGAGACAGGAAACAATTCCACGTTAAAATGTTCTATACTCCTTTGCATTGACAACCAAGCTGTTCTTCGGTCGTGCATTATCCCAGTATCTACGTATATTCCGCGGAAAATGCTCGTATCAGAGACGAGGCCTGACGACAACGAGGCGATGTAATCTTCTGCTCACGGTCGGCTATACGTCGTGATATAACGTCGACATTGTATTAGTAGTGCGCCGGTTCTTGATCTACGGCTGGCACATGCTCGTCGATCTCCTTTTTGCGGGGGAAGAGCTGCGTCGCTCGGACAAGGGTTAATAAGGATTTATGCCGAAACGTGTGTGAAAACGAATGAAATAAAGGTGTGCCAATATCTTTTCGAGAACGAAAGATACTCTTTATATCTGTAAGTTGTCTGTACAAGACATTTGAAATTTAATTAAAATTCCAGCAGCAAGCGGAAAGCACCTTGCGCAATTAATTTGTAGAAGACTCCGAAACGCTTCTACTGTTCTCGTTCGAGGAAAGTAATAGTCAAATAGTCTGGACGATAGGCAAAATCTTCGAAGCATCTTTCGTGTACTTTTCGTTGACATTTAATTTTTTAACCGCATTCGATGTCCTGTTTCGTCCTTCTGCTTTCATTAGCTAGTCCGCCCTCGCAAACTTCTTTGTAGAAAGCGAACTTTTCCTCTTTGAAAGTGCGCCGCGATGCACTTTTTAAGCGTTAGTGCCGGCTCGTTAGAGCGACGAGTTATTACGGCGCGAGGGCTGCTTGTATCGTAACTTTTCTGCCGGTTAATGGCGCGTGAGAATGCAGCGTCGCGGCGTCTATCGATATTAGACGTCGAGCGTGGTAATTAGGTATTTTCTGGATCCGTGCTTGATTTTGCCCTCTCTTGATTTCTCAACACCTTGAGAAATTTTCTGTCAGTTGCCAATGCGCGTTCTTTCCACTGTTTCACACGATTATTTTAACTAAAATTCGGTCGAAGTCGATTCGTTCGTCACACAAAATTTTCCCGAAATTTCCATCTTAAACGCATTTCCAAGAAGATCCTCTTCGTCTCGAGACGATCCAAGACGCGGAGAAGGAGAGGTCGGGAAGAAGCCAACGGAAGATTGAAGGAGAATGCAAGCAGAAAGCTCTGGAGCTCTTGTTAGCTGGCACTCGACGTTAGTCTGGATTACCGCGTGACACTTAGCTTGTTTCTTTTATCTTGCCGTAAGAGGCGCGCTTCCAACGCGATTCAAAACTAAGTAAGAGTGTGCGAGGGCTATATAGAAAGATACGTAAGCACGCACATACACGGTACACAAAGAAATTCACGTTTTATCCGTGGATGGTCTCGGATAAAACGCGATCGGCCCCAAAACGATGCATCTTTCTCGGCGCACGCTGATTCCACAGCCAAAGGCGAACTTCCTGTTTGTTTCAGTCAGAGTTGCTCGTTGCGTAAACATTCGATGCAGCTTGGAAAGAACGTACGAGCCAGCCGATTGCCCGATTGGAGAAGTTTCGAATTGGGCTAACGGAACATTCGACGAAAGCGGTCGGAAATTTCCCCTTAAACTGGATTTTTCTTGTCCGTCTCTTGTTACGGGGTTAACGAAGGCGTTGGCGGCTGTGTTTGCTCGATGAAGTAACTTTTCGAACGCGCGACATTAGCCGCGGACGCGCTGCATGAATAATCGAGGATTCATGGCTCTATTAGCTTTCGAGATATTCCGCTGGCCGCGAATTATTCTTCGCGCTGTTAAATAATTGATGAACTCCTGTGAACAGAGAAGGGCTTTCCAACATTTATATGGCGGTTTGATGCTCTCTGGTCATTCTGGCTCGTTAATTTCTCCGAGCATTCGCGTGTAACCCCGTAAGTAGGGTTCGGTTAAATTCTCCATGACGTACCGATCACAAGCTACAGTGTTCTTCAAGTTTCCCAGCGAAAGAACGGAAAAGCAACTGTGGAAAAGAGACAGCCTCGCGTCTGGATTCTTCGCAAATGGGAAACTCGATTACGAGTTGGATCGCTTTGACGAGCAACTACGCGGTCCGCAGGGGCTCCTATTAACGAAACGTCGAAATTCCATCGGAAACTTCGTTCGACCAAACTTGTCGGACTTGGACTAGACAACGAAGAGGTCGACGACGACGACGACCCTTTGGTCCCAGTGGACAAGAAACCTGGAGAAGGGGACGCGTAGGAACGAAATGGAACGGGCATCGAAACTCTCCTACGTAGCTTCGTAGCAGAGAGCATGAAAGAGAATGGGATGTATACTCGGCGCAGTTTGAAACTGTTCCGGGAGCCTGGTGCCGCGGGACAATGATACGTTAATCCGCTTGGCTCGGTGTGTAACGCGAAACTGTAGAAACGCATATCGTTTCCTGGATTACTCTTGCGCTGGCAACGCGAACGTGAGTGCGAACGCGAGTGCGAAACTGATCCGTCTGTGTACAGTGACGGCGCTCGAACAATTTGCAAATTTATGCGAGTCGACCACTCGCGTGCTCTATCTGGCGCCTGCCGCCTCTATATATCAGCTTTTTGCAATTCAAATGGTAATTCCGTGTGCTTCGAATATCGGCCTCGTAATTCTTGAACGGGGTATCGCATAGAGAAAGAAAGTGAGTTCTTTCTTGCCGGGGCTACCGGTGATCGTTTAAACGCGCCATTTCGCCATGGAACTTGCTCGTTGGACAAGTATCGAGACTACGAACGATGAATATGCATGTTGATGAAACGGGAATTATCGTTGCTACACGTGAAAAATATCGTTTATCCAGTGGCTCCTTCGGATCTTTATATCCAGGTCACTGGAAAATCTTCAAACCTAGTACGAGTGATACACAGCTTGTCCATCTGCATTCGTGGTACGATCGGGTAGTGGATGATTTCTCGTGAAAAATAAGTAGAAAATACAGAATAAAATTTTCCCACGGGCGAAAAATTTATTCTATATTTTCAGCGTATGTTTTCACTGCGAATTATTCCTTATCCCGTTGAATAACAATTGCAGAGACACCCTATATATTCCGAGTAAATACATACGTATATTCGCGCCACGACGATTTTGCCTCTCTTCGAGTAGATTTTCGCCGGGAATACCATCGCGTCGTCCGCTTTTAATTTCTCCGGGTAGGCAGGAACGATCGTCGTCGCAAGAATTCCGATCCCGAGCGGACCGCCTCAGGTCAATTCGATTCTCGTCTCGTCCACACTCGCATCTGTCCGCCTCGGCCACGAATCCCACGCGAATTTTCTGTTCCGCGAGGCGCAAAGCCGCAAAGAGCTACGAGAGCCGGTCGCATCGATTCTCGTCGCGAGGTCCGTGTGGCTTCTAAAAGCTGGTCGGTATTTTTGCGGTTGATTCGCCGCGGGGTCGATCGCGGCTTACTATAATCCGAAGCTTCTTCGTTCTTGTTCCACCAAACGGCGCGCCGCAGCCTCGATGTTCACGTGGACCAGAACTCCCGGGGGCAACCGAGCCGGGATAACTGTTGCTTTCGCATTTTCGCCACCGTAGGATATCTCGTAAATTCAGCAGCTGCACGCTTCCTCGCGATAACATCGGCAAGCCATTCCATTATCCGGCAGGAAGCGCTCCTTGCTTCTCTCGCTGCTTTTGCCTCACGCCGATGAAATTGCATCGGCGAAGACGTACGTTTCTTTTTGCGCGCACCTCTCGTCCGGCGATTTACAATATCGCTAACTGAGCGTATTCACGCGTTTCCGTTCCATCCAACTCGAACGTTATTATCGCTTTATTCGACGAGTAATCCTTCGCTCGACGATATACACAGTGCTTTTAAGTTCACGATACGAGTAAAGCCGGAGAAACTTTATAGCTCGAGATAAGAGAATGGCGAATTTGTTTAGTCCTAACTAGACACGAGCGAAACAATCGACCAACAAATTATTCTACGCGCGAACATAAATCGGAAATGTAGAACAAAGCTTTCTCCGTTTTACGACAAAATGAAATTTCATCGTGTTCGATCAAAAATTAGCCCGGTACATATAGTCGAGGAATTTCCAAATTCGATTTTCTCCAAAATCAAGCCTCGCGCGTAACATTGTTATTTTTTATTTTTCCCCTATCTTCGGTCATAGATCTTCCCTGACTTCGATTGTATCACGAATTTCAGAGTATATACGCGAACATAACTTAACTCTACGTTCGGAATAAATCTGTTACAAATGATTTACCTAGTACACGCAAAAGCTGCGAATACTTTACGAACAGTCGAATAGGTTTTGCGAAAGGTCGCGCCAGCGTAATCTACGCGTCCCGCTAATGGAATAAGCAAAGTCTTCTCCACGAGAATAACTCCGTGTTTAGTTCACTCGGAGATAAGGTTAGATTCAGATTTGCAGTTGTTAATCCATGGCCTTAGCGCACGGCTGGATCGAGGTCGGTTCATTCGCGAGCTCCAGCGACCCAGTAATTTGCAAATACTATCCTGCTCGTAGCGCAATAATTTCGTTAATACCGAAGTAGAGACGACCCGTGTTCAGCGAACAGGTATTTTTCACTGTGCTCTGTAAACACCATTTTCCTGCCTCCCTTTTGTCGCCTTTGTTTCGCCAACGTGTATCCAACTTGTACATATAGCACTCTGTGTATCGAATACATTAATTAAATACGCGCTCAAGCCGCACAGTCCTTTGTGTCTCAGGTTTCCTCGTTGATTATGACCACCGTCGAACAAATCGCACCGCCATTTTTTCCTTTGCATGAAACGACGATACTGTGAAAAGGGGTGTATCTGCAACCTTCGTTTAAATCGAGTCGTTGCTGCCAGGTAGCAGAGGAACAGTTTATCCGCGCGTGTATTAAACAAGACAGTCGCATCTGCATTGAAATCGAAGGTGCAACAATTTACATTTCCAACGTATACGAATTCGATCTGATCGTTAGATATTAAAAGCCATTTCCCTCTAAACCATCTTTCGATCAGATACGACTATTTCAATTAACATGGTCGAACACAAGCTGACTCCTCGTCGTGAAACTTGTATCGATCAAACGCTCAACGACATTGATCGTTTATTAAACGACTCGCCGAGATCGAACGGTTCTATATTTTGATTCGTCAAAGCGTTCGCCGTACAGAACGCTTTTAACGCGTTCCACGTTCGAGCGTGTCGCGCTTAATATTTAAGCGCGTGGCAAACAGGCTGTGCACGGTCGCGGCCGCGATCGCTGAACTCGGCACGGTAAATTCGAGACGTCTCTTGCAGGGCCATTGATGGTTGGTGGTATCAGGAATCTGGTTTAGCAAGAGGCACAACGTTCCAGGACGCATAGTTTTAGGTAGACGCCAGACGCGGCTGCCACCGCTGTGGGAGCGGACAAGATCGGTCGTAGAATGCATTTAGTAAATGCACATCCGCCGGCGCGCTTTAGTCAATTGCTTTGTAACCCTGTTAATTACCAGCGAGGCCATTCGCCGCACCCGACGCCCAATAACGTTGCGGCCCCGTCCCGACGAAGAATTTGTTGCGTTGCCCGATTCGGAAACTACGGTCGTTTCGATTCCACTGCACGTTAAAGTTTGCTAACGTATCGACGCAACGCGTGCATAATTTAGAGTTCATAATCTACATCGAATATCGTAGTTCTGTTAAAAGTAGAAATTATCGGACCTTTCAGCAGCGTCATACTTTTCCTGACAAGCTTTTTCTTAAATGTCGGTGTTAGGAGAGCACTAGTGATAAGACGAGGAGCACCTTCTTCTCGGCAAACGGTAAACCCGCGTTTTTCAGTTATTCGATTCGCGTTCCTCGGAGCTGGATAAAACAGTCGAGTTGCAAATTAAATGGCGTCGCGAGACCGTCTTAGTTCTTAGCTGAGAAACTTTATTGCGGATAAGCCGAGGCTTTCCTTAGAGAAGCAACATCGAAGGCGTATTAAACAGGAGACGTTCTGCCCGGCTTTTCCCTGCGAGTAATTTTCCATGGTGCACTGCGACGAATGTCGGTCGACGTTAGGCGATCGTACGATTGAAATCAACGGCCGACGAGGAAAAGGAAGCCGAGCGTTCATCCGCCAGGGATTTCCATGCGCAAGCTTCTTACTTCGCGCGGAATTCGCAGTGTAATGTAATTTAACGAATCGAAGCATCGAACGTCACCGGTCGATTCGCAAGGTTTTTCTCAAGCCGTTTCTCCCAACGTCTTTTTCTTTTATCCTCCAATTTTCTTACCTACCTAACGTCCGTACAGTGAAAGAGGCGGATTTCTAGGCCGACCGAGATCGCCGGACAAACCAGTTCCGTTGGATAAAACACACAGTGATTTACAACGTCGATCGAAGATTTTCGTATCTTTATAATCCCGCTAATGGAGCAGATATTTTACTACATACAAAGCAAGAATAATCGGCGAAGCTTTAATGCTCGCGCCGTTGTATTTCACTAGATCCTTTAGCAAAATCGTTTCACTAATAATTTATGGCTTCCCGTTGTAGCATCTTCTTAATCGATATCACCCCGTTAATATCAATAACGACGATCGTTCGACGGTTTCGCCTTACGGTGCACAGAACGGTAGTCGGTAAATGAGAAGACGAACACTAGCGAGGGAACGAAGCTGACGATGAATACCAAAGGGAGATTCTACTCGCGACAATTAATTTTCGTCCGCGCAACTCGCAGCAGAAACAAGCTGCCGCGGTGTATTCCGCGGGGAACGAGCGATTAAAATTAACGATGAATAGGTAAGTAACGGAGCTAATAGAGAAGGAACCGGCTGCCAGGAATTTCGGAGTTTCGAGTTTGGACAAATGATCCACTAAGGAGATGGAGCCTCGTTCGGTCTATATTCCATCTAATCTAACTCCGTCCGCGTGGCTACCATTACTCAGCGAGTTCCCAGGGTAAACGTCGTTCCTCGAGATTACCTGGCGAACTGAGCATCTATTCGGTTCAACCACGAGATCGTTCTTCTCATTACGAGACCCGTTTACCGTTTCGCACGAGCCAAGCCAAAGAGTGTAGATTGATTTTGCGAGATTCAAATCTCACGTGAATACAAGCTATCCAGGATATGGGATACAGGTTGGCGAAAGTAGTCATCGATTGAATATTGTTGCGAATTATCGACTAAAGATCAACCGGTCAGGTCAAACCAATCGGTCGATATCGCGTACCTCGAATGAATTAACGCTCAAGATGGAGGAGGTTTAATGTATCGAGTGTTAGAGTAATCCAGCACTGTGTTGAACTTGTTGTATAACGTAACGCGTGATGTGATGCACGGCGGTGGTGAGATCTTGTTGGGAGTGAAGTCTTTCAACCGTACGGTACGATGTCCGATGATGAACTGTCCTTCTACGTTGCTGGTTCTCCCTACCAACCGTTGGGTTTCGTCTGTCCATCGTGTCCTTCCGGCTGGTCCTTTCCAGGGGTTTTTACCTGACCTCGGGGTCGTTAGCTTTACAGCTCGGGGAGGACATGGAATTCGGAATTTCCTAACGAAGGGAATGAGCCTGCCCGTGCCATAAACGGACGGCTACTATAAAATTCCGAAGAAATATCGATGATTGAATATCGTCGAATATCGTCCGTGTCGTATGAAATATTTGGAGATCTTATCGATGCTTTAACGAGACGCGACTTTTGAAGAAACGAATCTGGAAAGCTATATGGAAATTACAAGAATCTGTATATGTACGTGGAGAATTAAAGCACAGACACAAAATGTCGTGGATTCGACCCAGTTCAAATTGCTAACCATAACTTGAGGAAAAAGGAAAGATACGCGTGAACGTTTACAGATTGGAATTTAAATGAAAAAGTTGAAATTGGTCGAATCCACTTTTCTGTAATTGAGTTCTAAATGAATTCATTTCGTTGCTCGGCGAAAGTTTCGAGGACGAACGTCGTTCGCAGGGATTCAGCGTCGTGCCCAGGATCCGTTTCGCGTATCGCTGGTACCAGTTTCTCTCCGGTGCTTTTATTCAGAGTACACGGATTAATTTATCACCGGTCGAAGCCGCGGTCGCGTGTAAAGAGAACATTTTTCACTAGTGAAGTTCCCGTTTTGCCAAAGGATACAAAAAATTTGTGTCACGTGTTATCTTGGTCAGCCGGTGAAAATGAAAAACCTGCAATTTCAAACCTTTTTTTGTTTTCCATACAGAACAAGGACGGATACATTTTCCATGCCTTGTCGAATCCATGGCGGTTCGTGCGGTGATATCCGGCCGCGTTCCCAGCGAATTCCACGAAAGATCTCGTCGCGTGCCATCGCTTTTATTTCCGAGCCGGCTATACGCACGGTGGATAACAAACGATATCGTTTTAAACAGCTGGAATAATAGCAGAATAACACGATAACGCGGCTCTATCGATGTACAGGCGAAATGTTTTCACGCACGAGAAAATGTCGCGCCCAGTGAAAATCGTAATAACCACGAGCCGTTGATCGCGCGGTGCTGACGCGTGTTTGCATTCAATGATTAATTGGAAAAGCAAAAATTAAAACAACTACCACGTGGGATACGTTGGCGCTAAAATGCCTGGCGCGCCTCGCTGATTGAAAACGGTGTTGAATGTTTGTCGAATCCAGAAACGCTGCAGGGAGGCTTCGATGATCCAGCTAAACATCTACTTGCTTTTTTGATGGAGGAGCAGTTTAAAATCCGTCGAACGAAAAGAATCTCGTACTGTCGTTTTTTATTTTTCCTTTTTATTAGATCGGAAGAAAAGTACCAATTTCTTTAAACAACAATCGCGACAAGACTTTCAACAGTAGTGTCTTTGTATCTCGTTCAATCGCTTCTGATAGTTCGGAATGTGAATCCACCGTAACCGTAGCCCCTGTCGATGACTATAACGCGAATCAGGCGAAAGAAGAACGAATTTCCCGTTTTCATCGGGAAATCTCGTACGACGGTCGGGCGAAATCGTTATTGTATTCCTATCGCAACAGAGAGGCGTCGTATTCGATGTTTTCACGAGTCCCGCGGGAATGTGCGGGAAATCGCGTACGGCTGTCCGTTGTATCGGGTCGATGAAAAACCAGCCGGCTCGTCCTTTTGCCTTTTTTACCCTGAAATCCATCTGTACGACCCCACCTGGTCGGAACACTCGATTCGGCCCATTATGGATCTATGTTCTTGTCGTCGCGGAGAACCTCTCCGCGCCCGGCCATTGTTCGTTCCTCTCGTCCTCCTTTTCTTTCTTTTACTTCCCTTCTCTTTCGCTTTTTTTCTTTCGAGCGTCAGATAAAGCACCGCTTGCGTTTGGCGTGTGATAGATAGCGCGAGCAACTCCATTAAACGGGAAGACGCCTGGTCGGCACAAAGGCGTCGAACTGTTCGACGATCGATTCGTTTGTTGGGCCCGTAGTTTCATGATGCTTTTATTTTGGGAAATAGAATCGAAGGATATCTTTAGGATATCTCGTGAGAAAAATGATCAAAACCCGAATCGAACAGTGTCAGGTTCTCCTCCAGCAAGGAAACAAGTACAGAAGATGACACATAAATCTCGGATAACGTTGTTTCCTCGTCATCGAACATATTCCAAGCGATTCCTCGGTTCCTAATCCCTCGATGAAGATTTAAAACAGATAATCTCGATCCGCGAGTTAATTATTAGGTTGTCTGAAAAGTTTCTTTTACAATAATACACGCACAATGTTCTTTCTTTTATATTAGTTTATTGAATTATGCGCGAACGTAATAATAGAGATAGAACGAAATGGATCATACCTAATTCAATAAAATAATATAAAACAGAAATTGTTGTTCATCTATTATCACCTCATGAAGCGAAAGAAACTTTTCGAACAACCGAATACGTTCGTTGTAGGAACATTTTAATAACGTCACTTGCGAGATACCGTTCGACGCAGTGTCACAGCAGAGATTTCACAGTTAGTTAAGTAAACTAGCCTTTGTTACACCTGATATCGACGAACGATATTAACGACAAGACACGTTTCGTTTACATATAAACACCTTCATCGACCACCGTTTAGCAGAGTCTAATGGCAAATATCCAAACTAATAATCGAACATTTACGACTGCAAGTGGAATTTTCGCGCACTTAGCTCTTTCTACCAACTACCATAAATTATTCATGGTCGTAGCGGAATTCAGGAAGCCGTCGAACGGCTCGTGAATCCGGTAACTAGCGTTTGAAAGAACGAAGGAGAGAACAAAGGCACGAAGTTAGGGCAATACATCAAACGCACGCGTTTCCATCGTACTCTCCCCTCGAATGTTTCTGGCTCGTCGTCCTAAGTGAAGGGATCCGCGGAGACGAATGAGAATTTAAAGTTTCGCGGGTTCGCGGCAGCGACAGGATGAAAGATTTATCGCGCCGCTTCCCGCTGTATTCCATTCTTCCGACAAACTTTCGCAACTCCGTCAAAGAATGATTAAAATTTCTCCGCGCCGTTTCGAGATTGGCTGGTATCGTGACAGGTCGCCGCTCGCAGGAGTCACAACCACCAGTCGAGGAACAAGAAGAAGAAAGTTTTTACGACTTGTTTTAGGACTCGCTGTATCCAATTACGAGTGTCGCGTTCGCGAGCAAAACAGGCTACGTACGCGCGTGCACGTTTCGCGAACGAAAACAAGATTCGTGCCAAGCTGTAATCGACAGTACGGTCTCCGAACAACGTGACAGCCGGTGATTAACGAGCCGCTAGCTTCCCGAATGAACGCGCACGCCCTGGTAACCGTTACTTTCCGATTTGTAAGCTCAATCATTCGCTAAGTCCGAGACGCGCGATTTAAAGACGTTCCGCTGAACCGTTGCGTCACGCCGACTAATCACTGCAATCTGTTCGCTTGAAAAAACGAGTACATCGGTTGTTTCAACGACAACGTGGACAGCGAATAGAATGCTTAGAAGAAACTGTCCGGTTGGATAGCTCAATTACACGGAACTGTATAATCGGGTTGTAAAAGCAAATGACGACGATAAAAGAGGTTTATATTTTCCAGTTTACGGTGTTTCTCGTGGGAAACACATAGAATGGCAGCTGTCCTCGGTAAAGACTCGAATTCGGCTGCTACGAATTCTATTGTAGAACTTTTAAGTAGAGGAAATTGAAACGTTTAACTCTGTGTGTTTTTTCTTCTTTTTCTTTCTTTTTTACAAATTTTCGATCATTCCATCTACGTACACAGAGGTTGTACTTAAATACACCGATACTTGTACGAGACTTTAAAAAAGAGATTCTTACATGTTAGGTATTTTAGGAGTACACGACGACGCTAATAGGGAAATTCGCGTCGGTCCAAGAAACTTTTATGTAATTCGAGCTGTTCTGATCGACGTCTGACTGGCTTCGAAGCGATTATACCGAAAGCAATCTTCGTTGGAGTTGCTCTCTCGGTTCGTGAACAACGTCTTAACTTGCACCCGGGCCGAAGTCGTGCGACGTGAAACTACTTTGATCTACTTACGTCTCCGGTCCGCGGATGGATATCCTAGCGGTTGAGTGATTATGTGCCAGTAAACGGCGGCGTGACAAGGGAACACGACGAGGAAAGCGAACAAGGATCGTCGGAATTCTAATTGGCTGAGAGAAAATTAGCGATCGTTAGTGGCTAATTGAGCCAGCGGAATTGCGAATTAGCATGTAATATCCCTGCGATTATTATCGCGTCTTGGGGACATAGTTGGGGATGCAACTTCCGTTCAATATTTTCACCATCTTTAACACTTATTACGCGTTTAAGATGCCTGTTCACGCTGTACATTAATCTATTTCCTCGTGTCTTCTATTTGTTTTATAGCGGCCCCTTCTCCTAAACGGGCAGGGGATGGGTCAGTCAACTTAGCCTGTGTTGCACTGCCAATTTTGACATAAGCATGATGGACCCCAGTTGTGTTTGAGAAAGAGGTTGCGTTTCATGGTTGTTGACTCCTATTTGCTGATGTGGAGAACCGCCGTATGAAAATGCCATCTGTAAAGAGAAGAAGAGGTCCGCTTTGCCCTTATATGCTTTAAGGCGATGTCCTGGATTAGAATGCTCTAAAACAGCATCCTTTTGTGATTTTTTTTTTAGAAGAGAAAGAAAGAAATGGCGTTATTGAATTTTGAGCTATGGTTTTATATATATTTAACGAATACAAAAAAATTTTGTTTGTAGAAAAATAAAAATTATAACAGATTTCTAAGCCTATTTCATGAGCTGCAGTTTTTAATCGGCGGGAAAGATCCACTTCGTAATTCTTGAGCGAAACAAAAAACCCCCCCAAAAAAAAGGATTAAATTATTGTATGTTTTTCTTCTCGATGAACTAAAAAAGTTCGTCGAAAAGTTTGTTTAAATAATTGTTGTAGCACCTTAAAGTTTATTTTCTCTTTTTATAAAACACATTTTTTCTTTAAACCCGCCAAAATTTTTAATTTCACACTATTTTCTGCCTTTTTTTGTTTAGTTCATCGAGAAGAAAAATATATAATAATTAATCTTTTTTTGGTTTTTTGTTTCGGTCGAGAATTACGAGGTGGATGTTTCCCTCCGATCGAAAATTGCAGCCCATGAAATAGGCTTAGAAACCTGTTATAATTTTTATTTTACTTCAAAAAAAATTTTTTTGTATTCGTTAAATATATATAGAACCATCCCTCAAAATTCAATAACTTCATTTCTTTCTTTCCCTTCTAAAAAAAATCACAAAAAGACGCTGTTTTAGAACATCCTAATTCAGGACACCCCCTTAAGGGAGGAAGTCGTAGTTAGCTTTTTATCAGCTGCTCGTGTGCCGCTACAGTTTATTCAAGTTTTGGATTTGTTGGCTTATTTTCTCCAATGGGTTACCTATATTTTTACATACTGTAGATGATAAACGTAATCGCGTGGAAACGTTTTCAACGCAATTGCTTCGTCCTCGATTGATCCACGATTTTCTTCTAATCCTAATGGAGCATCGGTTCGCACATTGTGGTCACGTTTCGACGTTCCGGGGCAGAAAAGGGGGGTGGCAAGGTCTGATAAATCCCGTTCCTTCTCGATATCACATCCTCGCGGACCTTGGATCTTCTGGCTGAACACGATCGTGTTTCCCCGTCGGAATTTGGCCTGAAAATTCGAGGCAGGAAAACAAGAAAGTGGAAAGGGGCGAAACGAGGAAAATTGGATCGCGAAAGGTGCAGCCGGGTTTACCGAGTGCAAACGTAGCCTCTGCTACCAGGATGCAGCCATGACACACAGGGATTTCCGATTATTTATCGCTGACGCATTACACCCCAGAAAATTGCATGCGCGCTTTGAATTATTTTCTCTTTTGTTTTCCGTGCTACTTTCCCCGCCGATAAAAGCCACGATACAGAGAATTTAATATAAAGCATCGACAAGATAGATCGGCCAGCTTTATTCAATTTCTGAATTACTGCGTAAATATTTGTGTAATATACACGGCTCTTTAGCGACGCAGAGAATTTCGATGAATTTGTTTTCGTAATATTTGTATTCAATTTTCTGAGTATCCAACTGCAGGAAAATGACCAATCCGTGACTGATAGGTATTCGAATTACACAATTTGGAATCGTAGTTTTAGTGATCTCGTCGTTGAAAGAAAATAATACGTGGCATAGTTCCTCGCCGTGTAATTTAAACAGGAATACGTAAGACGCGAAGGTGGAACGAGATCGCACGGTTAAAAGGGAAGGTTGTACCACGGCTCGGTATCTATGGAAATGGCAAGAATAACAGGAAACGTCAACAGGGGAAATACGAGCCCCCGTAATAAGAATTGCGAGATCGCTGCGCTCGCTCGGAGAAAACTCGTTTTCGCCGCGAGCTTTTCAGCCAGGGGAAAAACAACTACGCCAGCCATACAACGAAAAACAATGCTGCTGCGAGGAGATCGGCCGTATTTTCGATATTCGCCCTGGTGAAAAATTGAATAGGATCCAATGTCGCCGAATTCGTGTTTCAATTTTTCAGGAAATGGAAAAAACCGAGTCGAGTCGAGTCGAACGAAAATTGCGACCAAAAATACGTTGGACAGTTGCGTTCCCTCTCGCTGTACGATATTTCCCTTGTTTGTATAGCTTTGTGTTCGAATAATGCCCGAATTACGAGCACCAGGTGACGTTTCTCCAAAGAATTTGTTATAGATACTCGCCGTCGCGTCTCCTGTCCGTCATCTTTCTAGCCATCGACCTTTCCAGCCTGCGCTACGTTAAATGGCTAATTGATTACTCGCTTGCGACTAATCGTTGCACAAAGGTCGTCGAGCGCTTTATCGATCCAGCTAAAAGTAAAAGCCACTTTCCCGCCAACCGAACGTAATTGCTCTTCCAGGCTACTCAAAACTTACCGAGTGCCAACTTCTGTATGCAATTAAAGTGCTTGGACTACTTGGAATTTTACAAGGTGCTCCTCGTATTCCTTCCACCTGGTTCGAGTGGCTCGGTTCGAGTACCACCTTCAATTCTTCCAACTTCTGTAAGTTTTTTGGCGAATGAGCGAAATTATCATTTGAACGCTTGCCTCGCTTACACCATAGCTCGCTGTTTTTATTAATATTGCGGAAGGAAGTGATTGAAAAGTAACGTCGACTTCGACAGTCAAGGGGTAAGAAGTTCGAGAAAGACAATTAACTGAATGTACGCGATTTCCTCGACAATGGACGATACAGAAGACAAGCACGCTCGTTACCGGGTTCTCGGTTATCGCGACGAGGTACACCGACCTACCTTGTACTTTACGAGTCGCTTCAGGAACAACGATAACACGACGAAGCATTCCGGCGAAGGTAACGCGAAAACCATAACTCTCGGTCTGTTGCTCGCCTTTCCTTCCGACCGTAAAACCGATCTTCCAGCTCTACTCGCGTTTATCCTCTGCGTGTCGTCATCGATCATTGAAAATAGACGATCGATGATCTAGTCCGTTCAACTTTACCATATTTTTCGTGCTTCTCTTATCGGACAATTCCTAATCTTTTATATCTCCTCTCTGTTTCGAAATCTTCTGGTTTTTTCTTCAACTATTTTCACCGAGTAGTTTATTTTAGTTCATTAGTTACGAAACAAAACAGTATCGAGTGACATTTCCAAGAAACACACGTTCCCTTTCATCGTTGTTTCTAACTATGCGCGTGCATCGTTGTTCGTTTCGCGGATACCGCCAGCGACGTTTTCCAAGAGCAACACGTGGCGCGTGACAACCACGATACATAGCGGAATCTCTTCTCCCTAACCCACTCTCTCGTCTCCATCTCTCTTTCACCCTTTATACGAAGAGCTATTAGCTGAAATTTGTGGCAACGCCGTAACTATCACGACTTGAATATTGTAATAGTTGTATCGGCAATTGCCGGCGCTATCTGGTCCCGGTACGGGCGGAAACGGTAACGCAGTTGGTAACTTGTAACATGGCTAGAGGGGCTGCAGTTTGTTGCAGCGAAATTACGCTACGAGCAAATATCCGTCGCGTTGATTTCGCGCATACATTTCGTGTTTCGATCGGTGTCGCGGTTGAAATTCGAACAAACGGTGTATTTTACGGGAATTAGATCGAACTGTCCCACCCTTTCTCACCATATCTACAAATAACCAACAGACTTTGATTTCGCGATGAAAATTCAATAATCGATCGTCCCTTTATTCGATTGTCGGGTTAAATCGCTGTTTGGCGTTGATAGTGGTGCAACTCAACAAATGTACATTACACGAGACATTTTGAAAAATTGACGAGGAAATCTTGCTGAAACGACATTGTAAGGTTTAACGCACAAGGTACGACGTTACTCGCGAATGCAGTACGACCTTCCACTTGTAGCGTTAGAAAACAGCTAGAGATGAGACAGCGTCGCAAAACTCAGGTCAGGTTCATAGGGATATAAATAATAATTTTGCCCTCCGACGCGAAACCGATGGAATTATAAATGTAAAATGTTTCACGCGATAAAAAGCGTTTCATGAAGTAAAAGCAAATTTGAAATTTTTCCAGTTGTTCCGCTGCCAACCAACGAAACAGATATTTTTTTATAAAATTCTGTAGATCCGTCAGTTATTTTCGGCAAACCAAACCTGAGTTGTTCGGGCGATATCGAAATCAAGAGATGGATTTGTTATGATTTTCTCGCGTTCTCGTCGATTAGGCGAATAAATGCAAAGTAGTCGCTTTTTATGATATCCTGCGAAGATAATCAGGTACGAGATGATAAAATACAAATGTCGTTACATCTCGTGAACCAGCGAACGTTTCTCATTGTTTTTAGATGTTAAAACAATCACCGAGGTATTGCTCACATGTTACATATTGCGCAACATACACGATATCCCGAATGCTTATTCCATAGCACGATAGTAGTTTCTATTTCCAGTATGACGAAGCGTTATTGTTTTTCCTCGCGTTTATTACGCTTTCACGAAGAATATGGCAGTAGCCTATCGACGTTTGCTCACCTGTCCGTAATTGAAGACAAATCGTTCGACGGCACGACGACTCGGCCATTACCCCTTTACGGGTTTTCTTCTGGCTTGAACGCCTTCTTCCGCCGCTTCCCGTGATTCTCCCAGCCCTATCAGCGCCGCTCACCGCCGCAATTGACGATAACTGCGAGTTGTTGGCCGACTATTGCCCCGATAAAGGTCTTACGGGAGCACTTCCACCTACGGGCATCGTTCCATGAGTCACGCTCTCTCTCTCTATGACTGTCTCTGCAAACGACACGATGCTATCGATGCTCAACAAAAGTATCGAGACACGTAAATGGGAATTTACTTTCACGACCAATTTCCTTCAAACTGTAATATACCTTACCTACTCTAACAGTGCGTTTCACGTCCACATATTCCGAGAGATAGTTAAATTATTCGGTCAAAGAGCAAAAAAAAGAGAACATGGGTGTAAAATGAAATTATTCGATAAAATAAGATTAGTATGAAATTAAACACATGTAGGGATGAAAATCGAACTGTGTTCCCCCCCCCCCCTTTTCTTCCCCAGAATTTAATGGCCGCGTGGCTCGTATCCGGCGCAATTTCATCAGCTGTATATTTCGAAAACGTCAGGGCTGCGTGATTATATCGGGAGAGCCGCTGGTGATACCAGCAATTAAAGCGATTTAAAGCGGTTCAATTGCATCCATTACGCGCGTATCCCGACCTAGACATTTCACCCCGAAATAAATTGGAACTAGGACGAATTAAACTGCATGAAAAAGGCCCTGTCGCGTTTCTATCTTACGGCTACCTTTATTCCGCTCCATTTCTAACAGAAAAGTCTGCTTCCGTAATTTATTAAGAGATTCCTGCGTATCGTGTTTCAAAGTGTTTGCCAAGAATTCCAAGGTCCCCGATGTATTTCAGTCGACCACGTGGCACGTGGCGCGCTACGAAGCTGGATATTACTTGCGCTGTCAACGAGCGACACGTATTCGACGCGTGACTCGTTTCCAGCTTTAATTTTCCAGCATTGTCGCGGCGTGAAAGAGCCCCGACCGAAACGGGTCGGCAAAAAACAATTTTCAAACGCTCGAACGCACCGCTAGCACCTGCGAGACTCGCCGTGAATTTCTGCGGCTTCGCGCACTCGTCCCAATATTCCCGGACGTGCACACTCGGGCGAAATCCTGAACCTCGGATATCCACGTCATTTCCAGAGACGTTAAACATTATTTTCATTCGTCGTACTCTCGCGATCGCCACCTGGGATTCGAGCTCGACAAGGTATAAAAATTAAAAGCGAATGTTTACGTAGAGAAACGCTGGGTTGGAGAGCGGAGAACGCACACGTCGCGCCGGCGAAAATAAAAGGCAGTGAGACAGTAGGTAGAACAGGTAAAGTACCTGCGAGGAATATTCAAGTGTATTTTTCGCGACGCCGCCGCCAACCAACGAGTTTCCATCGGATCTAACGCGAAAATAAATGTCCTCGTTGCCGACGAAACAGGAAGCTGGCTAAAACAACGAACACGGGAGAGAGAGAGAGAGAGAGAGAGAGAGAAATAGAGAAAGAGTAGGAATGGAGAGGACAAGAAAGCTGGTCCTCGTGCAATTCCTTTTGCCCGGACGTCTCCGTACTCCAAGAGTACCACGAGTATCTCCCGTCGCGACATCTTCCCCTCTCTTGAAATATTATGCATGAAGCCCATGGTGAACTTTCAGGATTTAAATTACCCGAGGCTCTGTCACGCTCGCTCGACTCTCCTATATCTATGGAATTCCATAGAAATTGCCTTTATTACGAGCACCCGCGCACCTTCGTCTCGTTGCTCGTGATTTCCTGTCGATTTTTTGCCCGTCACATTTCCACCATTCCACGTCCAAACATTTGCTCATTTTTAACGAGACGCATCTTAATTACCAAATTATAGATGAATCCGCGATGCCTGGTTTCTTCGCAATTATTACACCCGACGTGTAATCCATCGCTATCTGATTACATTGACTTTTAATTTTACTGCTTCCCTTGAAACGTTACACGTGTTAGCACGCTTACGAACGGTAGTATCTCTTTGCGATTCACCCTGTAGATAGAATATGCATCTACAAATCCATATTTCGCAACGTCTTGTCATTTGGATCCGGCTCTGCCCTCTTCTTTAATTAACACCATCGCTGCCGATGAAATTGACAGCCGATTTTCGAGAGGTGGTTTTGTGGTCGTTTGGCTCTATAAATAATTCACGACTTTTTACTACGGAAATGCCGATATATTTCAGACATCGGCTTGACAGGGAAGGTGGCATCGATCATGTTTTGCGAACGATTAGAGAGAGGAGCGACGGGGTAAAAATAAATGGACGGTGCTCGTGGAAATTGAAAACGCGGCCAACCAACGACGCCCGACGCTGTGATTAAGTGGCGCGGGAATATTTATCGCCAAGTATCGTGAATTTTTAAAGGCTATTGGTCCGGAAACTTCTCTCGCTGCTCATAAGTATTCGCACATGCGATACAATTGCGTTACACGTTCAGTTGTGACGTAAAGTGGTTGTGCAGAATACCCTCATTTGTCTCTATCATTTTTTCATTGTCACGAACTGTTTTCCTGACATTCGTTCTTCAAATCCTTCCTAAGATACAGCAGCATTCGAAACGTTTGCTTATATTTCATCAGATGTATTTTAGCTGAGAAATTATAATCACAAAAATCTTCCGATGTTAAAATAACCAGTGATATCTGAACAGTGAATATATGCGCTAACACATACAGTTAATAGCACGATATATCATTGCTGTGTCTTTTAGTAGGTAATTCATTTAAATTTATATTCTAGTGATTCGCAAAAAGGTAGCAGTGCTTCGAATTATTAATTTAACTTTGTTTTGTAGACTTTGGTTAAATACACGTTTCGAATACCGTAGCTACAAATCGAGTGAAGTATCGAAATTCTTGAGAAAGGTAGTGCTTATCGTACGCGAAACACCCGGTATATACGTACTCTCATTCGCCCTATACTTTCCACTAACATCAGAAATCCAGTTTTCTCTGGTCGTTAAAAGGGCCATGTACATCCTCGATGGAAGTCCCATCGATCTCGTTGACCAAACGCCGTGCAATACACGTCTGCGTGTAACACGGATACGTGCGTGATCTACATGCCGCGTGGCTGATAAAAGTTAGAGCTGGATCTCCAGTGTGGCACTATGGCGGTCGTGCCAGGTCTCTCGGTGGTTACGGGACGATATTCATGGGACATTAAATGGAAATCATGACTTTACGCGTGAGCCAGCAGCTACACAGCTCGCGGAAACGAGTTATCCGATACGTCGTTTTACTTATAACCCGCGACGGTTTTATAAATATTTAACGAGGTCGTGCTTTACCATATTCTCTGCTTCAACGTTCAAGCCTTCTCCTTCTTTTCTTTGCTGTACTTCCAAGGATTTACCTTCTTTTCCCTCGCAATAGGACGTTGCCTGTTAATAAATTATTCCCCGAGAATAGAGACCACTTACACGAAAATGAATAAAATTGGAACATCTTTTAAATTTCAATGATAATCCTCGGTGAATGTATGACAGTGCACAGTGGCTCGCGAAAGTATTTGAATACTTATCGCAGAAAACTTTTACGTATAATTATGTACGTGTGTGTGAGTGTGTAACATTTTGAAATTGAGACACGTTATTGTCGTGATCATATTGATAAAATTTCCAACGAATCCGAAAACCTATGTGCGCGATATTTATCGCAAATATGTATTTAGTAAAAAATTATTACACGGCATGAGCAGGTATCCTAGGCACGTAATAAGCGTTAAAGATAGCGCTACATTATTATAATACAATGTATAAATTGACTGTTCAAATACTTTCACGGTCACAGCGAAGTACGAGCTTGTACTAAGTATCTTCTAATTTCTATACAAATTCTCAGATCTGTTTCAAACTCTATGAATATAATCGTGATAATCCGGCTTTGCTAGAATCTCACTAACGTTTCAACATGTTTCCTGTGACAGAAATACTATACACACCTTATACATAAAGGGTGTCTACAAGTGTTGGAATATTTTCGTACATCACCGTATGTAAAACACCAGATTCCTGAGATTCCACCATTTCATAAAGCAAAAAATCGCGTGCTTCACAACAATCGGAAATTCCTACATCTTCGTCACCGATATCACCGATACTACACAATTCCTGAGATCCTCGGATAGCGATCGAATCTTGGTTCCGGCGTGCCAAGATTCGTGTACGTTTCACTCCATGAACAGTTGACAATAGGAGTGTATTCGAGTCAGTTGGCATTTTCAAGATTCTTCGGATATTGAAAATCCGAGAATGGAAAGTATCCTTGATGGAAGACCGAGGAAAATTTACCGTGAAGTCAGCGTATCGGAGAGTCGGAGAACTCGCGAAGTTATCAAGCTAGGACTGCACAAGTCCTTCGGGAATTCCACTAAAAATCGATAAAAGGGACTCAACTCGTATATGAAAAAGGATTATATCACCGAGCGATCTAATATTCTTCTGTACGTGTACACCTCGTATATTCGTAACTGTATTCAGTATCGTACATGAAAAGCTGACTTAATAAAATAGGTCACCGTAGATCCGAGATTCGCGACCGAATTTTTGGACCAGACCGTTTCCATTTTAATATTCATATCCCTTTAATCTGTTCCTTTCATCCAAGCGTCGAAGAACGAGTCGAGCGTTTGTTCGATGTACGTTATAACCCGAGAGACTAAGAGAAAGCTAAGATATTCAGAGTCCATTTTTCATCGGATCTCTCATTTATTCAGCGCATTATCGACATGACCGATCCTGCTGTCAAGAATAAATAAGTAATTAAATAAATTAAAATATCGTTTATTCGAAGACGCAGATCTTTTCATCCTTCGAAGCTCACGAGGCTCGTAACGTTCTAAACGAAGGTTTCTCGCTTTCTCGTCCTGAATGTCGGTTTTCGTTCGGCTGGTTTTCCCGATCGAATGCAAATCACGCGTGGTGCGCCGATGCACGACTCGATAATTCGCTAATCGTTCGCGTATCGAGCACGGCGCGAGTATAGAATACACGCGCGTTCGGCATGCAAAAATCGGATCGAGTCGAGAGGGTATCGCCGGCGACGAATCTCGACGCTGCTGTGTACGTTTCCTTCGTCGTTCTCGACACCCAGCGAAATGCAAATTCGCCTGGGATAACGGTTCGCTGCTCCGCGTGCGATGCAATTTATACTAATACGAACGAGCGATCGTACACGCTTGGCAAATTATCAGCGTAACGCTGGTAAGCGCGTTATTAATGCTAGCGCCGCGATATTATCCGACTTTTCGAGTATCGACCATTAGTTCTCGTTTCCTAGCCTGCTCCGCTCCTTATTCGTTCGTCGGCCATTTTTACCTCGTAAATCCTCATCAGCCGCACCGGACACGGTAAAAGCGAATTTCGTGGTCTCGCTATATATCACCAATTCCGTTCGATTACGCTCCCAAAGACAGATAATACACCGTGCCTGTCCGTTCTGACGACGTTTACAATATTTATGCGACCAAGTATCGTGTTGTTCGAAAATTGTTCAAGTTCGAAATTGGTAAAAAGTTCGTAAGGAATGCTCGATTCAGAGTGGTAGTACATGTTTTCCAACGTCCGCAGACGTCTTTTCTGAAACATTTTGGAATATTTTATACAACACACACACGCGCATAATAAACACGTAAAAGTTCTCGATGACAAACGTTGAAATATTTTCGTCAGCCACTGTATTTTGGAGAACAGGGGCGTCTCCGGTTTTGAAAAGGGGCCGAAAAGTCGTAAACAGTATTGTGAAAACAAACCCCAAAGCAGTCGACCCGTTTCCCCTCGAATAGACTACAAACACCTTGCCATATCAACATCTCCACCCCTCGGTGGAAGTCAGGTAGCCAGAGTTCGACCTGGTGGCCCGAGACTCGGCCACATCAGCCGTAAATCCTTTGCGGAGACTGGTCGCCGCGGTTGTCGGCTCTGTGTACCGGGTGAATAGGGCCTCAGGGAACGCCGATAAATCATCTCGCGGTTCGGATCAATTGCAACGGACAACAACGTCGGTAAATAACGAATTACGCGGCTTTCAATTTGCTCGCACGAACTGTTTGCGCCCGCCGCATCGATCGATCGGGAAATTCAGATCCGTTTCAGTGGTGGAACGGTCCGCGGTCAGGCGTCATTGGCTGTCTCGTTACTCTTCGTTAGTGTTCGATCGCTAAGAAAACGAGAAGACTTCGAGATGAGAAAGCCGCGAATGCCAGGTGTCATAGATAGTCGTGTTTCGAATGATTAAAGAGAATGGTTCAAGTAGACGCTAGTTTATGTTCGTTCGGTATTGTTTCCACCTATGCGTGGGTTTCACGGTTTTGTGAAAAATCTCTGCAACGACGCGATCATATTCTTATTCGATTAGATACGGTGCCGCCTACCTTGCTGTCCACTTGAATATAGCAACGTCAAGAAGAACTGCGATATTCGAGTAGGAGGGTGACTGGACGTTTCATCCATTAAGCAAACAAAGAATCCAAAGGTCGGGGAAAATATAGAAGAGGGAAAAAAGGGGACAAAGGAAGAGAACAAGGAGAGAGGGAAGGATGAAGGGTCGACCCTGAAGAGATCAGGCCTGGCAAGGCCAGCGTAGTTCAGAGGGAGGCCAACGGAGGAAAGGTCGTCAGCCCCGTAAAAAAGGGGTCGAGGCCTGCGAGCAGCTTAAAAGCTCGGTCACAATAGGTTGCCTGCAAAGCTCTGGTTCCAGGGGGTCGGAGGCGGAGGAGGGTGGCGTCATCGGCGGTGGTGGAGGAAGTGGCACGAGTATGTGCTGCGTCCTTCAAGGTGCCGAAAGGGTGTTTCCCTCGAACGGAGGGAAACACGGGGCGGGCACGGGCGGCAACAGGGGTGTGGGCACCTCGGTTGGTACCCAGGACCTTCCCCTCGAGTCACTCTGGGCGGCTGGTCTTGACGAGGGTATGGGTTTCCCTCAGAGGTGTTCCTATGCCAATCATCATTCCACTCTCACGAATACTGCCATGGGCCATGCGACCACCAATCCTGAGGAGCTGTGGAAGGAGAGGAACCTCTCTTACAGGTAGAGGTTCTGGATTCTGACCCCGATCTCTAACTGTTTCGTTGTTGTACAGAAATTAATTGTACAATTTTATATTACAATCGCGGGTCGTATTACATAGCGACATAAGGCGATGCAACCAAGAGTAGAATAACGCGTCTTTTGGTTCCATCGCAAGTGTCCTTACACGAAATATCGAAACAATGTCGGTTCCAACCCCTAGAACTCCCACAACTTCAACTGGTATCGATTCGTCGATCACGGACGAGATATGGACGTCCGCGAACGAGGCGAAGTTCTTCCGCACTTCGACCACGTCAACGGGTATCGGGTCGTCGCTGAACCTGCACGAGAACAATCGATCGCTGGAATCACGGGACGGTGACTTTTATTCCACGGACATCGAGGACTCAAAGGACACCTATCGAAGATTCTTTCCTAATACTCCGACCACATCGGGCTTGGGTTCCTCGTCGGATCGTCAGTCGGTGGAAACTCAACGCGGGTCCAAGGATCTTCCGGATCATCTGTGGGCAGCGGCTATGGAAGATGGTTTCTCGAGATTTAACGCTATGAAATCTCTCCAGACGATTACTCGACAGCCGCGACCTAATCACGACTGGGTGAAGACGGAGAGGATCTCAAGGTTCACGAAGCACCGAACCATTAGCCAGTCGCCGCAAAGGGAGGAAGAGATATGGACGTCGAAATTGAACGAGAACAACGTGTCCAGCTACGCGACCCAGAGAATCAACGGGCCGCACAAGTGTCATCATCAGACAAGGCGAAGCTTCTCCACGTCGATCGTGGCCGATTTAGCCATCACGCCCGATGGATCGCAGCAGAGCCTCGGCAGCGGAGAGTTTCTGGTGAGTCCCGTCTCCTCTCTGTGTTGTCTCGATGTTGTGACGTAGAATCTAGAACCCCGTTTTCCTTCTTAACCTGAATACGAATGAGAATTTCTGAAATAACTCAGGAAAATAGCCTAAATATCAGATTAACTTTATGTCTATCGTTAACGAAAATTACAATTCAACATTCTCGATATGCTATTCACAAATACAACGAGGAAATTGTTCTATCACGCGCCATTGGCCGCGGCTCATCCTATTTAAGCCAAGCTCACGTGATCCACTCACCTAATCAATTGCCGGCCCCGTGAAATGGAGCTGGAAGCTGATCTCAATGAGATCAGCTCGGCCGTAATAGGCGGCAAGTGTCTCCGTGCCCACGCGTCTAATAACAGTGATCCAGTTGCAATTTCGAGAAACACACTTCGTGCCATCGTGTAACTTTTAACACATTTCGTGCGCGAGTAGTTTGACAGGCTCGTAGCTGGTTTCGTGTTAGTTAGCGGATAGCATGAGAAAGTCGATAATTTGCGGTTCATCGGAATGTCCTCGATCTGCCTTGAAATGTAGCTCGGCTGTCACCTCGAGTCAGAGCCGAGAATGACCCCGAAAGCCACGGGCATCGACGGCCACGGCGAAAAATCAATGCTGCCAACCTGTTGCCTCGAATTATCGTCCCGAATGAATTTTAACCGAAGATGGTTGCACTTTCTCTGTCCATTCTTCGTTGCGTCTTGCCTCGGCTTTCTAATTACGCTTGCTCTCGCGGCCATTTCAATCGTCTCCGTAAGAGTACCATTTGAATACGAAATATCCATTTAGAGTTCCTCTACCTTTAAAAAGGAAGACACTTTTTTCATTTATCGACACAATCCCTAACGAGATCATTAACACGTTTTTTTTTCTCGAAAAAGCCACGCGGTTGATCGTGTTGCGCGTTCGAAACGCAGAAGATTTTCGCGAGGTTCTAATTGCTAATATGTTCCGTGCTTCTGCGGCTGGTGGAGAGCAATTATGTTAATAGCTGCTCTAAGTAGAATCGCGCAGAGGATGAAGAAGACCGCGACCTCGCGAAACGAGCGGTATCGATATTCAGCGCAATTAGGTGCTGCGATCGCATATGGGTGCAAGAATGGCCAATCAATTGGGTCGATCTTGATGTCGGTAATCCGTAGCGGATACGCGCCAACACGAATCGCACGCGATTTTACAAATGTGGTTTATCTGTCGACCAGCGAACGCCACGTTCAGGGGAATTAGTCACGATTAATTAACGTTGCGGGAAACGAAACTAGAGGACCGTAGCGATCGACGGAATTTGTACTAAATTTTCGATCTTTCGCATCCGGTCACTAAATGGGATTCGTCATATAATTCTCAGTCCGTGTTCCTGCATAGTAATTACGAAGCACGTGGCGAGATATGGTATGATATACGAGGGCGAAGGAAAAGTCACGAGGGTATAATTCTTTTGATGGTGGAACGCGGAGGAGTAAATGGAGTGTCACGTGGAACAAAGTGATGGCAAATGTTCGACACGTGCGTTATATGGGAATCCTTTCGTCCAAGTTTCATCTAGCGGCCCCTTAAATATACGACGTGCGAAATATATGCCATATAAAGTACTTGGGGAAAGTATTCGTACACCTGTAGAAACATTTTACGAATATATCACGTGTATTCCTATTCATTTAGTATTCCTTCTATTTCTTCGTTTCTTCGCGATATAACTATGTGAAATTTAACATTTCAAACACCTATTTACATAACTCAATGTTACGCGGCAAAGTGTTCCGATCGTTCAAATATAACAGCAGTCCGTTTCATCTCTAAACCTCTCAAACCATCTCCGAAACCATTAATCTTGCGCAAAGTGTCGCGTCAACGTAGACAGCGAAGTCAGATCGATCTTTCTTCTAAGATAGGACGCCTTTGAATTTCTGCTTCGCCCGTTCGTTCTACTTTCCTCGATCAGGCTGAAAATTTCGCGTGAATGATTCTCGTGATAGCGCTGTGACGTCTGAGAGATATTCCAGTCCGTGCAGTATCATTTTCTTCGGTGTTATTTCGACGCACGTGAACGCGCGTACAAACAAGGACGCGGAAGCTCGTTCGTACGAGATTAACGTAAACATGGATTAAAACGAACATTTTCCGCGAAACGTCCGCTGAGTCCGTGGCAATAAATTTCGGACGCGAACGACCACTGGATTAACGAAGAACGAGCTAAACGTAATTAACTCCTTGAAGAACGAGCCACGTGGCTCACCTTCTCTTTACACTATTCCTTTGAAGGTCGTAGCTCGAAAATCATTTCCGCCAACCTGTCTAGCTTCTCTCCTTAATTTTCGAAGTTTCTGACGTTTCGGTGGATCTCAGGAATTTTAACGAGTCTCAGGTTTTAGCACGTCATGCCTTCAACGCGCAATTTTGTAATTCTAATTATTGTCGTTGATAAAGTTTCACTTATATATATTTCTCGTTCATTATATTATGCTGAAACGTTGTTCAAGCTTTTCCGACCGATATCCCTTATTTCGTCTAAAATATGTACGTACGTTTCATTAAATATATCGCAAAGAATATTAAGTTTAATTCGTTTAGCGGAGAATCGTCAAAAGGCAATAATGATAGGATTTAAGCTAACTAGCTGCCGTTTATTATCCGGAAAGCTCCTTATCAAACGAAAAAGCTTCCCCGTCAGCGATTTGAAAAGGCCATTTGAATGTTGAAACAAATTTACAAAAGATCAACTTAAAGAGCCACTATATGTGGTTCGCGTTATTGTTCCCTCCATTGTTAACGTTTTGTACGTTTCCTCTTATCCTCGGCGCACGGAATTTCACGGCAAAGGGCATTGTTCTTTTACACGCTGCCTTTACGAAGCAAACGACGTAGTTAAAAGTATATTACTCGTCGACGAAGTTGCTACGGCCCATAGGGAGTTGCTTTCTTCGCAACTCGCCATGGTTTCCGTACAATTTGCCATCCATTGGAACGGTCAAACAAGCAAATAAACAATTAAACAGATAAATTAATAAACACGCTCGATCGAGATCGACAAACCTTTTCGATCGAAGGAATCTTGTCCATCGATAAAGGTACGCGCATATTCGCGCAATTCCTCGAACGAGTCGAGGTTCACGATCGTGTAACGAGCTCAAGATTTCATTAGCCCAGCGAGCACGATGCGCTGAAGCGACAGATCGAAGCTGCCTTCGACCAGTTGAAGGAACGCGTTTGATTAAAATCCATTTATCATTCGAACCGTGGCTCTATACTTTGAGCTTTGGGTCGGTGTTCTGGCTGGAAATACCCCACTAACTTTAGCTTGCGTTCTACTCGCCCTCTCCATAGCTGTTTCTTCCTCTGTTGTTCTTGTTGCAGATACTGAACCACGAAATAATTATGACCGTGTGTTCTACTCCTTCATCGATGGTAAAAACGTAGTTGACAAGTATCTACATAAAATGCATTTAAATATTAATCGAAAGACGTATTCTTCGTGCCAAAGTTACATATATTCGCCTTAATTTCGTCATTCGTTATCCATCCAAATGAAATAATATTCGGAGCTTCGCCACGTTGTGGCAATTTTTATTAGCAATTGGTATATAACAAGTCTCGATGACGACGTGGCTCGCAGAAATTCCAATCGTGGCTAACGAGCTAAGGATGCCGGAGAAACGAGGGCCAAAAGGAGAATTTACGTTTCGTTAGAGCAATTGGCGTTGCGGCGGAAGTCGTGATGGGTAGAGCAAGCGAAAACGGAAAGGAAAGAGCAACCTCGAATACCGACGCTTGATTACTTGACGAGAGCCACCTCGAATCGATAATCGAGCCGCAATCTCCGCCGGCTAAAATGATAATGTTCCTGCGGGAAATCCTACGGTCGTCCGCGCCGAAACCTACTCCACTATGTTCACAGATTGCAAGAGTACACCCCAGGTTAGCTCGCTTCCTGATGATCGGACCAAACCCGGATTACCTACGTGACTTCGACTTCCGGATTTTCTTTCCATTTCCATTGGGTTTGCTTCAACTTCTTCCTCTTCTCATCATTTGCTTCTTTTGACATAAGAATATGTAGCACGCGTTATCTAATTCTTTTCTCGACGAAGATTCGTTTACGAGGAAGTCTTCGATCAATGATTTTTTTATTATCTTCACTGCTATTCGTTTCTGTTATGGAAAGAAAATCGAATATGCTAATACAGTGCGCGATTTTAAATGTCCATTACAAGTGGATGAATTTTAACGATACCGTCCTAAGAAAATAAGTAGAAGGGATAGGCAAATTTCACGTACATCCACTTGTCGCATAATAATGGAAGCACCGCGCGATTTACGTTTACGTACGCGAGGTTTTACGCGATCGACTATTATTATAGAGAAAAGAATGGGGTTCTACAGGAGGATATCGAACCTAGGCTCGTCTAGACGGTTCCTTATTTCTGCGGAAAATGGGAAGCACCACCACATTAGACACGTGGCTGTAACGTGTGTAACGTATCGATAGTTTTATCCACTCGACAACCTTTCCTCGGGTCTTCGCGTTTCTCTAAGCTTTTATACACGGTTCCGCTTATGTATTTTGAGGAGATCTCGATGACTAGAAATACGCGAGTAACGATCCGGCGGTTTGGAATTTCAACTCACGGCTGTTTGCCAGTAACCACGTCGTGTTCGCCTTGTTTTTGCCTGGCCGGTATATAACTCGATCTCGTCGTACGACATCGATTCATATGTGGCTGCTCGCGATTCTGATCCATTCCGAATCGTTTGACAATTTTCGCCGCCCTCCTCGTGTCTCTCTCGGAGATTTCAAAGGAAACGCGTTTCCTCTGGCCCATTTCACTCGCTGACAGATTTATTCGCCTGGCGAAAGACCTTTGCTGAAATTAACGCGACGCACTGTATCCGCTTCCTCGAGAAATATCCTGCACATCTTTGATATTTTCATTTTGATGCTTCATTTTGGAAGATCGATCGTTACGACGTCGAAGATCGAAGAACTATCGAAGAGATGATTAATAATTTCCTTCGTTTTCTTGTTCTCGCGAGGGCACAAAGTAAGAGGCCAGGGAAGAGCAAAAACCTGTCGACGAGCGTAAATTATAGCCTCCTTCGATTAATTGCCGTTTTCAGAACCACCTGTTGTTTGAACAGTAATCTCGTACGATAGGCGACAGAGCAAGCTATACGTTCATCGATTGCAGTGATAATAGTTACCGATGGTCGTATGTATCGATCGTTTCGTCATTGCAGATAGAACGAAGATGTTCGAAGGAAACATCACCGTCTAGCATCCATCTACACCGGAGCTACGTTAGCATAAAATTGTTTTAGCAGTAAATTACATTGAAATAACCAGAATGAGTGGAAGCATTTTTCCTAACCAAACCTAATTTTCACCCTTCTCGCTTCATTGTTTCCTCGTTCCACGTTGCTGACCTTTCCTAGCGTACGATTTTCGAGAAAAACGCAATTGCACTCGGAGAAAGAAGCTTATCAATTTTAATTCCAATTTCAAGCGCAGACGGTTGATTAAATTTACAATTAAAGCCACGCTATTTAACCGCCACGGTGAGCGAGTCTTTCTTTTTCGTCTCGCGTGGAAACTCACGGTGTTGCTTTAGCTTCTTTTTCATTTTTAACACGACGCGCAATTTTCCTCTGACTGTTTATCGAAATAGAAATATTCGACAAATTCTTACGAGCTACCGGTTTCGTTTCATTTAAAAATAGCGCAAATTGCGAAACCAGCAATTCTGTGATTTGCTATCGATATCTGTTCGAGTGATAAATTTCTCGACAAGGAGAAATAGGAATCTCGATTGTCGAAGATATTCCTGGCCGAGGTCGAAAGATCCTGTAATCTGGTCCTGTAGAAAACTGGACAGGTGACACGACCCGGATGAAAGTGGTGATTGGCAGCGGCCGATAAGTACGAATGGTCGCGCGATAACGTTGCTCCTGCACGTTATATCAATTACGAACACGGCGACATCGGCATTGATCTACGTTTAATTGGAAACGCGCGCGCATACGTGAGAAACCGCGGCCATGTTCCACGCGATTTCCGCCGCCCGCTTCGACTACTACCGCGCGTAATTTCGCAACGAACATCTCACAAACGAGTCAACGCCATGAACGCCAGGCGACCAAGCGAGCAATCACGCGATCAACGTACTTACGTTCATAAAGTTTGCTGGATTACATACAAAGCGATTGTTCGTAATAATTGAACGGGCATTCCTTTGACAGAAATTGTGAAATTTTGAGAACTAAAGCAGCAACTCGGCGGTATAACAGAAAATCAATGGAAATCAAATTACTTTTCGAAACGTGTTACCTTTACACTCCTCTCCTTCTCTTTCAATGAAAATACAATTTAAACGTTGGAACTGCAAACTCTTCGATTAAATCCTTTTTTAGCATTTGACAAGTTTTTTGTTCAACTTTTCTCTCTTGCCGGTTTCTTTATTCGTGGAAAGCCGGACGCAATTCTTTCGTGAAGTGTTTTGAAAAATAACTTCTTGAATAGGATTTCTACTAGATTTTGTTATTTCGACGAAAAGAAAGGGTGGCTGCATAGGAGATTCATCGTGCAGGAAAATTGCGTTCGTCGAACCCGATGATCCAGTGGGCGAGATAATTTCCCAACGGCGGAAACGAAGCCATCGATAATTTTCTTCCGCCTGGAAGGCATCCTTACGGTTCATTTGCATAAATACGAGGTCAAAGGATGTCGATTAGAGACAGCCTAAACGATGATACTCGCTAATGAAATTCAAGATCGTTCTCTCTCTCTCTCTCTTTCTCTCAAGCTATTTCTCTCCCCAGGCATTATGCATCACTGCAAGGGGTGGCTGGATTTTGTTTCTTTCCGCCGTCGCCCCTAACGAACCATAACTTCGGCTAATGATTATTTATAAGCAAGATTGTTTCGACCGCATCTCGAAAGCGGTAGCGTCTCCATAAAAATTCCACCTTCAAGATGCTAAAATTTTCCCATCGAATTCTTCTTCGTTTAAAAAATTCGTGTCGTTTCTTCTGTGTCTGAACATGTTCGAGCGGACGCAGGTATAAACATCTCCGGTCAAAAATTGATAGAATCTTTGGTTCACGCGTCGCATCAAATAGAGCTCGTTCGTCGCGACGCGAATCTCTTCGACTGACGCGTGCATCGTGTGCAATAACGCGTTTTCGCTAGTGAAAAAGGCAAGTCGCCAGGTTTTCGTCCCGCGGGACTCACGTGTACCCGGCCATATCGCCGCGCATTCTCAACGGGATCCTGTTACGCAAATCGGAAGAGCATCGCTGGAAAATTCGAATCGAAACGTAGAAAGCGTTATATGGCTTATATAGGAAGTTTTCGCGACAGGTTTCGCTTGTAGGAAGGTGCTTTTTGCTTTGGGATATGGAATTGCTACGATGCAAAATCGAGGAGGTGTACGTACAGTTGGCGATTAGAATCCATCGCTTCGCTCTTTTCCCATATCTTTCCCAATCGATATTTGTCTTTAATCCCCCGCCTCTGTCTCCATTTATTCGGCGCATACGACGAACACTCTGGTGGAATTCACGGAAATATTTATCGCGACGTAACGAAGAGAGGAGGAGGAAGGAAGGGGCGCGGCCGTGCGCGAGAATAACTATGCTATTCCCGCATTTGCATATCACCTTTATTTCCGGGAACATTGTGAATCACGTGGCCCGCTGTAAAATGTCGCTTTTAATAGAACTAGACGCTGTTCCCGCTGTCTGCCGTATTCTTGTTTAATAGTTCGCGGAAACGAACAAGTAGGCAAAGTCTGTGACATTAAAAATTCCACTAAGAACAGCTTCAGCATCATATATATCGTCGTAGGTGATTATAATATTACATTTATCACACATTTCTCAGATTATTGCACACATTCTTCTTCCTTCTGGTCGATTTAAGCTCTTTATCGGAAAATATGAGGAAATTTCTCCTAAAATATCGGACTTTTTGCTCCATCTCGAGTTTCCTCGAACGTTTAACATTCACTCGTTCTCGTTACTTTTTACGATTCTTTCGTAATTAAACTCGAAAGTAGCACGAAAAAGGTTCGCAAACTGTAATTGACGATAACGATTCCCTGTGTGCTCGATAATTCGGCATAGAGTCAAAGAAGCGAAACTCGAGCAAGTAAAACACAGCCAGTCGCGGAAACGGACTGACGCGACGGTGCTCGAAAATAGAAACGTCTTCGTACGCTCGGAGTGGTATCCATTGCAAAGCTGGGGCAAAAAGGCAACCGAGTGTATACATCGTGGCTCGTTATTGCTGTTTGCTCGTTCCGAAACGTACTCGAGTTCTTTCTTTCGCTCTTACAAAAAAAAAAAAAAAGAGAAGGGGTTGGAAAATAAAACGAAAGGCCAACAAATGCTCGCTACTTCTGTCAATAACCGGGCTTCCACTGCGTAGAAGCATAAACGTCGCCAGGACGCGTCAAGATAAATTTACGCGCTTCCGCGAGTGACGAACGTTGAATGAAAGCGGCTTTGTTCGCACTCGACTTGCACCTCTCGCAAGAATCATCCCGGAATAAGCCGGTGGAAAAGTGCGTGCTATGTCTCATTTTTCATTCGATGCGAGAATTAAGCATACGTAGATTATAAGAGGAAAACGCGATAAATTCGTTTTCGTTAACTTTCTCAGTTTAATGTAATTTTACGATCGGACACGAGAAACCGTCCTGTTAGCCACTAAGATATAACCATTGAATTTTTCTGATTACAAGCAACGAGAAGACTATACAGCAATTTGTCGTGATCTGAAAATTGTAAAATGCATAGTGCATTTTCTAGAAAAATATTTTTACATTTCCGGCAGTAAAACCGACCCTCGTCACTCCACGACTCGCAATTTGTTCTCATCCTTTCACCAACTTCCATGCACTTTAGTCCCGACTGTTCCTCGTTAGATTTCGCGGATTCAACGTTACGATACATAATTCTTGACAAAATTCCTCGAAGCTAAGCAGGAAGTATCGAAGCTGAAGAAGAAACATCGAAGCTAAACGAGAAACGTCGAAGCATCTCGTCAATCAGCCGCGGCGTTTCCACTCGCTCGCCATTCGTACCTTAACCAAAACAGCCTAAAGCAACGCGTGGCATAAATCTCAGAAATCTTCTCGATCGTTCACCTCAAAATTCCAAACGCTCATTAACCCGACTTGCATCGAAGCAGCGGGTACTCTCGATATTTCAGCGAGGTCTGCAGGTCGTCGTTGAAGCGTTTCGCCCGTCGACGAGACTGACGTCGACGCGGACAAATCGTCCGGAGACGGGGCGAGCTGCGTGTGCGGCTCGAAGAAGGCGTTTAGACGCGGGGCCAGCTTCAGGACGCGAGCAAACGTTGGCCTAGGTTAGTGGAAGTCGCGAACGAGACACGTAGGTGGGCGCCGCGCGGTTCGCCCACGTCTCAGACCGGTGAACTTCGACGTTGAAGAGCGTGCGGGAAAGTCGACCGCAAGCAGAGCGCGTACCTCGCGCGAGTACACGGTTACTCTATGGCTTTCCACGACGTTCTCCCGTTGCATCGCCGAAAGAACGTTCGTAGAATATTTAAAGATACCCTAAGTGCATCGTGGCGGGCGTTCTCCTAAATTTCATCGCGTACACTTCGTCTTGTGTCCGGGTGCACGGAGCTCGGGTTTGTATGGCACGGACGAAGACGGTTTATTTCGAGTATCGTTAATGTTACGAAGTGGAATTTTCATAGGTGCGCTCTCGCGAGTCCAGAATAATGTCTGTTGGCAGGGAGCAACTGTAAGAATACCTTCGTGTTTTATTTAGAACACTTCGAGGAACATGCTATACAGGCTGGTTCATAAATTGATTAAATCCATAATTTAATATATTTCGATGGGTTTAATATATTCTGGTTGATAAATTGATCAAATGAATTCGTCAAATTGGTGTCAATGGTCTCAGAGAGTGAATTTGCACAGGAAAATAAATACTTTTTTTTTATTATAAATACATGCGTGCATATGACGTCTTTTTATTGATTTTAATGTGTAGGTTCAAGCCCCGAGATATTAACATTCGCTCGTAAATCTCTCTATAGTATCTCTGCGTGTATCTCCAAAAAATCACCTGCATATTGATCAGCATTTCTTACAAGCGTCTATAAACATGGAATATTCATTCGCCTAATTAATTCCTCGGAAGACGAAGCATGATCTTGCCACGAATTCGATCTGCAAATATTACATGTTCAGCAACGACCATCAAATCGCGACTCGCTATGATTCATCGATGTGTCATCGTCTCGATTCGGTACACGTGCGTGGCGAAAACTTGTCCCTCCGGTGCTCGTGTCCGCGGCACACGCCAGTGCCCGCCGCGCGTTGGCATGCAACGCGAGTGCTTTTACTCGTAAATAGATTGTATCGGGCAGCGTACGAGTCGCCGACCGAGAGAGAGAGGCATTGGACAACATTCGAGGTTAGCGTGGAGCCGGGTCCATCGTCGTCGCGAGAGCCTGACGTACCTCGCGAGAAATCGATTTCTTTCCCGCGATCGTTTCGTCCTATCACGTGACCAATGGTTACTGCGTTCTTTCAACAGTTTCAAGGCCGATCTGTGTGGTTCTTCGTTCGGAGTTTGCGTTTCGTGATTAACGCCTGGTTATCGTCGAAGTGCATTCAGTGTTCGAGCTAGCGAGACCGTTGTTAGGTCGAAGGACTTTCCGTGCTACGTCTTTTCGTTGTGTTGAACGTGGTGCAGTGCAACACTAGATCGTGGGAGAGTGAACGTGAGCTAGTTGTGCGTCGTAATAGTGCAATTTGGAAGATTTTCTTGTAATAATATTCTGATTCATACTTAATCGAGTCGCGTTGGAATATCCTGGTGCTTGTGAAGTCTCGATTTTCCTACACTTTCTCACACGACCACCTCGATGTGGTTGAATGGTCCGAAGAATATTGGGAATTTCGAAAGCCCGTACGGCAGTGCGAAAACCGCGTTGGCCGAGAATCGAAGCCGGTCCGGGGATTTTTAAGAGCAGTTGGTGGTCAAACGTATAGGAAACTTCGACTTGATATCCGCGAACTGGTCAAAGACGTCACTGGTTTCGCGCGATTCAGGAATCCCAGGTATTTGAAAGTGAAATGCGGTTGAAAAAGCAACCAGTCTCCGACGACGATCGTGTTACGCATTCCGTGGCTTCCTTTCTGTGAAACCCGAACGCGAAATTCCGTCGAATCTGCTCTGCGTATCGGCGAACGTGTCCTCCAACGATTGGCCGTTTTTATCGGAAACTTTTCTCGTTGTCGTACAATTGTACGTTTGCTCAACCTGTTATAGATGATAATGATTCAAAAATTAACGCTCTCGTGATCTTTCCTTTTCCTCGTACGCTTAGTCATGCCAAACAATTGCGCCACTAATTGCGCACGGTTGCATTACAAGCACACTTGGTTGGTCAGTTTACCAAATAGCCTCTTCATGGCAACTCGGGTCGACCGATGGTTCCTGAAAATATTCCCTTATTCTACCCACACAAACACGCCTACTCTTTACTCCCAGGGCGGACAGATCCTCTTAAGCTTAACTCTAGGCACTCTTCCAGCCACGAAACCCTCTGGAGTCCACTTACAGTGGATCACGAGAATATTTGAACACTTACCATAAAAAACTATAACGTTGTAGGATATATTTATCGTAATTGTATATTTAATGAAACAATCTTCGCATACAATCCGAGTGGCGGTAACAAACATCGAGACTTACTAATATAGTGGTTAATGGATTGTTTAAACACTTTTGTGATTCTTGTAATTTGAGATCTATATTTATAATAAATGTTTTGTAGCTTCCCTGTACGTAGACAAATTTGTTTGAAAGCTTAAGAAAATAATCGACGATCGCGAGGTCTCGTTACAACGCCAATGAAATCTCGAAATGTTTCGCATAATGTATTATAGGTTTCTACTTTCGCGAGTCACTGTATTTACGCGAGACAACAAAATCTCTCTCCTTTGAATTATCCTCGTGGATCAACGACAGAATTTTCCATCCTCTTTTCATCCGATTTTCATCGGTTTTTCAAGCCCGCTCCTGCAAATTACCCAAGCAAAGTTTGCACCAGCCGGTAAAAGCTTCCGAATCCTGTTTGGCCGTATCCTCCACACAGACTATGTATTTAATTTGCAGCGTCGACTGCTTCGTTTAGACTTGCTTCTCGTCGTTAGTCGAATTTTCGGGTAGGATTCTTACCGCGTGAAACGTTCGCGCGATGAAACCACACGCGCTCGCGCGCGCATCCAATCCTGCAATTATGCCGCTACTCTGATCGAATTTACGGCGGAGTGTGGACGAGGAGAGTAGGAGAGCGAAGCAGCTGAGCGTGAATAGGAAGCCGGCGGGATCTAAACGAAGAGGAACTCTATCGAGTAGAAAGTATCGAACTATGATTTTCATTTCTTTCGCCGTGTGCCTAAGAGATTTACGACTTCCTACACCAGCAACTAGATTTATCGTTAACACGAGTTTCTCCCGTGCTTCTCGAGTCGTCGAATCAGCCATGTGAGTCTACAACTCGTCCATGTTTTTTGCATTGTATTTGCTCGAATCGAAAGGTTTCTAGATCGAAAGTATTTCGTGTCTCGTGCAACCACTGTTTACATTGCAACTTTCTACTGCATTCGTATCTAAATAAGAATCGATCGATCAACGTAGACATCAAAGTACATAATATTAAATTATCCGGCGAACGTGCCATTTATTACAAGTATGGAAATATCGTCCTTATTTCACGTGCAGTACCGTGCTTGTCCGATTACCAGCGTCAGAATCTACTTGCATCTCGTGGTCTTTACCTGTCGACCTATTCCACTTCTAGTTCTAGTTAAATTCGTTCAACTCTTGGTCTGACTGCCAGCGTCTAAATCTGCTTCCTATTCGTAGTCTTCGTCTGCCGACCTATCCCACTTGCGCATAAATTTCCACTAAATTCCACAAAGTTTCAGCGAATAAAGTAAAAGAAGAAATAGGTATTCAACGACGCTTTGTCGCGTCACTAGTTCCAAACGCAGTTTACAACAAGCCGACTCTTTGCATTATGCACCAGGGTGCAATTGTAACGAGTGCAACGAGGGCTTGCACCGGAGAATTTCGGTGTCGTTGGTGGGAGGAGAGGTGGCTGGCACAACTGGCGCACAATTTTCTGTCCAAGTTCTCGTTAGTCGGCCGAGCCTTGTTAATTATTCAGCAACGTTTTGCGCCAGCTTCTTGCCGAGGTATGGTTTAATAACACCATGATACCGCTATCTTCTATCAAATATGAAAGACGCGACGCTCGTACGTTCATTTTATCAGCATTAGCGACGCACCGTTTAGACAGTGAAATACTTTCCGGGGCCGCTTTAGCCTGTCGTCCCCGAGGAGTGATAAATTCTCGTCCGAATACGTTCGTCCTTTTCGGTCTAACTAACAGGTCCCATGAAATTCCAACAATAAAGGCTCGAAATAATAAAGATACGGAAGATACAAGCAACGAGCGGCATCCCCGATTTTTCCCCAGTTTTCGTGCCCGCTTCTCGTCGTTCGGCCACACGAACGCCGACTTTTATTTCAGAATGCGTCCATTTATCCGCACGTGACACCGCGCATAAAACGAGCACAATGCAACCGCGTTCGACGAGTAGCATTACGAGCGCAGCGACGCTCTCAATTTTTCCGAAAATTCTCGCTAGAACGTAAACCCTGCGGCAAAAGCCGCGCGTTTCCATCGGCTGGAGATTATTAAGTTCGGGATGGAAAGGATCGCGGAAACTGAACGCGTGCTCGCTGATCCTTGCCGATAATGTTAGCTCGCTTTACGAGACTTTTCGTGAAACAGGCTTTGGAGCTGATTGGACGTTTCGTCGGCGCGGAAATTCGTACTTTTCTAGTTTGAATAATAAATTTGAAACTTTCGAAGCAAACTCCCTTCGTTTGGAAAAATAAGAGTGGTTCTTCTTTACTCGTGCAGAACTTGGAAATTGCAAGGTCCTTGATTAAACAAGCGCGTGGGAAAATTTATATGGCATTAATCGAGTATATTAACGATTGGGAATTTTATTGGAAAACAGGCTTGTAGCGTTTTATTCGCCGTTAGCTGCGCTGAAATAAATTTTGTTGTCGGGGAGGAACGGGCAGGGGAACTCACTGCGATGGCCGCGATCTGCCCCTATAAAATCAGCGATCTAAAGGCGATTACGGTGAAATCGGCGCGACCTACATAAAATGTAAGTAAAATCTTTCGCCTCTCGGTGGACGACCGCGGAATAGCGTCGTAAATAAAATCGTCTGCCGAATCGTTTCCGCGTCGTACCGTTGCACGAGATATGTGGTTTTGTCTCCCTTCAAGTATCGATTCCCTCGAGTCGACAAGCAAAAATCTTACCTTGCGATTTCAGTCAACGCTGATGTCAGCCAGTGTTCGAATTCGTCACTGTGATTTTAAACGTCTAAAGTTCTCTGCTCGCAACCACGAAGTTTGCAAATTTTAACGCTATATTTTATCAAAAACGATTCGTTTTGACTGGTTTAGCGGCTCTGGTGTTGAAAAATCGCTCTCGCCATTCTCGATCAGAAGAGTATCATGCCAACTTTATCGAGGATTTTAAATTGTGTAACCGGCGAACGATCAAATCGACGAGGTTAAACATACTTCGGGGATTACGTCAGTGAATGCCGAGTGTCGAGTTTTCTCGAGTCGCGCGCGCGACCCATTTCTTCGCGGAAAAATCGTCATTGATCAGCGTGCCATGGTAAATCGAACGCAGCCTCGGTGAAACCATTGGCGGGTAGACGGTTGGTTATAAGCTTTGTAAAGATAAAGAAATCGCGGTACGATTGTTTCCTGGTAGCGTTTTCCAACGACTTGCAACGAAGTCCGCCTTAAAGATCACGGCAAGAAGTACAAGGACTGAAGTAATTACGAAGCCACAGGGAAGTTTATTACGATACAAATGCCAGTAATCTCTTCGTCGAAACGGCTACTCAAATTGACTTGTTTGTAAATCGGAGATTCCCTTCAGAAACGTAATACAAATCTCAGAATTGTTGTTGCATCTGTTGGAGTCCGCAATCTTTCGCTTAAGAGGAAATTTATGAATATTTTCATTTACATGATGAAATAATATCTACCATACTAGTTACGGTTTAATTTGATTTTTCTGTATCAATTCGCTCGAGTTCACCGCAGTAGGTTAAAAACATAAAACCTAGCGCGCAAAGGAAAACATCATTTCATGAAAAACGCTCTTCCGCCGCAATGTTCCGCGTGCTCGACGCAAAAGAGAAACAAGAGAAAGAAACTTTCTCATTAAAATTCATCTCCGACTTCATTTCTCCGTTTTAATTTCTAAACAAACAAACTATGATCTCGAGTAAAATCTCATTTCCCTGGTCGCTTTCTTTCCTGTTGAAATCACGAACGCGCACTCGTGTTCGCGTGACAAAGAACGCTTGGAATTGTTAATCGCTTGTTTGCTGATAATTAACGAGTCACGCGGCTGTGACGTAAAATCGGTCGTCAGCTGTTCGCCCACGTGTCTCCTGACGGTCTTTGCTTTGACGTTGACGAGCGACAACTCATCGAAACGAAATCGGTCCAGAAAACGACCGGATCCCGCTTTCCCGAGTTTCACTCGGCTTTTTCCCGTCTTCTATTTATTCGTACGGCTCCCAGCGGCGTACTGTAAACACGAGCTTACCTTGAAACTCGGATAAAAGTCCACCGCGAAGAGCTTCCGACGGGAATTTTCGCCGTAATCGCGGGATGTTCGCTGATATCTGCGAGCGGGCGCGCGCTCTACTCAGACTCCTACAGTTCCGGCCATTTTTACGTACGCGATAGAGTAAGCTTTTCGCGCGTAATAATTTCTATCCGGGCGAGAAAATATTTCGTAAGAAAATGAAGGGACTCGGGTAGGAAAGGGAATAAGACGAGATAAAATTTGTTATCGTGGTAATATCATCGTGCTACCCGGAATCATGTGAATTAGCAACTTTATGCTCTTATGGTAAAAGCGTTATTACCCTACTTGCAAAAGATACTCTTGGGAATTAGAAAATTCCAAGAATTGTTTCTCGGAATTGTCTCCGAGGATTGTAGCGAATCGAAGTTTTACACGTCCGATGTGGAATAACATTTACATTTGCTTTGGAAAATCTGAATTTTCGTCCTGAGAATTTAAATTCGTACTTGGATTCGAGTTAGGAATTTGAATCGAGACGAAGCCTGTTTTTCAGCAATAATTTGGTCAATTAGCCGTGAGCGCGTGCGAGTGCGATAGGTCGAGGGACCTCGTTGAACACTCTATTTTGCAGGTAGTTGAATTTTCGCACATAAGTTTTCGTGTCTCGTATTTACGAGCTAACTTGGAGATCCGACCGTAAACGGAAAAGCGAATTTATCGCGATAGCGGCAACCACCTCGTTTATCGATCGCTTCATTGTGTTCCGGAGAACGTAGATCGGTTGGGAAATTCACGTGGATGCTTCCAGCAGGCAAATGGGTGCTTCGTAGCTTCGTAAAATCTAACAAAACGTTTCGATTGTCTGGTTTTCTCAATAGACCTACAATAATGCGATAAAAGAAAACAGGAGAAATTTAACAAATTCAACAAGTTACGCAAAGACCCGTCGTTCTATTTTAATCAAACGAATTTGCAAACTGTAAAAGGTGGAAATCGATATCTGTCCATCTGAAATTCATTTCATTAGCTGTCCAGAACCCGAAACCACACAGCTAACTGTCATAAACGATTCGTAAATGAATAATGCGATGAAATGATCGTAAGCATACTTCCGTCCCTCTACTTCCACCCTGCAAACCACTTGAAAGCCATGATTTTAATCCGGATACCGTACATTTAGAACTGTGGTCAAGAAGAGAGTAACGACATTGTTCGAGCAATTTCTGGCGACAGAATTATAGTGCGGCTATGTGAACCGCGACGGATATTAGTCGAGCATTCACGTGCCTTGTTACAGTCAAACGGTGTTTCTCCTTCTTATTGAGATGCTAATAATCCCCTCTTTCCGTGGCAATCTCCCGCTTCGTTTTACCTCGTCCTGAAGCCACACTCCTGGCTAACGTTATTCCGCTCTAGAAAGGAATATCTCGCCGAGATGCGTCGCGAGTACCGTTTTAGATGCTCATTGTAATCTAGGTGAAATTTCATGACTCAGAAAATAAAATGTAATTTAGAAATACAAGCTTTATTTTCCGCAATTCCTGTGATAACGTCGCGTCGATTGAATGCGTACCGCTTCACGGCTCGAGGGAGCCTAAATCATTCGGCATTTTACGTGTCCCAAGAGCAGCATCGAGCAGCAATAGACGATCCCTTGTTGACACAGGCCGGTGGCAATCCCAACGATTACCGTAATTTATTAACTCGTCGTTTATATTTACTATGATTCCCGTCTCTGAACGTATATTCAATTGTATTATCCGTCACCGTTTTTCGGTGAAACAACATCGATTGCTTCAATTTGTACATCGATATCGAGATCAAATAGTATATTTTCCTCAATGGTATTTTTTTCCTTGTCTTGATATATGTTGAGAATTGTGGATCTTAATTGCCGAAATAAAAGTAAAGGAAAGCTAAGGTTACACTTAGAATTCATATTAAAATAGTTTTAGATTTATTTAATAAATTCCATGCCACACTGCCAACGGAACTGTCACAGACGCCGTGCACACACATACTTCCACGCACTCATATTCACATACGCGTGTCGCTACTACGCGGCCAATCTGGTCTAGCGCACGAAATTATACAATCTCAATAATATATACACACGTAATAGACGACAAGGTGTGAAGTATGCGAATAAAGTTCAAGTATAATCGTACAATAGTAGAATCTGCGTAACATGGTCTACGATTTATCATCAGAGTTTCCGCACTTGGTAGCATCCTCGCACGAATCCTTTTATCTTACGCTGAGGCAGAGAACCTGCAGCTCCTCTAATAAACTTAGACTCGTCGTATTCTCATAGAAGCGTGGATAAGGCGAGAGATTGCATTATACCTGACACGCTGCCGCCGGGACGCTCTCTTCCTCCGGGGACAGCTGCCGACGCTCTTGTTCGCCAGTGACGCGCTCAATTTCGTTTTTCCCGGCGCGCCGTTGTGAAACGCTTCCTCGACACGCGTGGAACCAACCATGAAGCCGTGTTTTCTTTAGGAGACCGGCAACTTGGTCCAATTTCGCAGGAAATTCTCGTCGTCGCTGATAATTACGTTGCGAATTTTTCTTGCATTTATGATACAATTTTCAGGCGTAATAAAATGAAAGTACCGCCGTACGCGTTCCACCTAATTGCCGTACTATATTGCTACATTAAACGTTATACAACGATGTGCAAATATTGTTTATAGCCACTGTATATAATGTACCCAAAGTAGAGTAATCGTTATGATATTCACTAAGTGCAACAAATTCCAGCTCAGCTTGACGAAACGATTAATTTTGCAGTCAACATTTGCAGTCAATTGCAAATATATAATAATTATATAAATTGCAAACATTTTGTCTACATATATTATATCATATAATTATACCGTAATAATTATTCAATGTATTAATTGTCCTTTGCCATCGTCGATTTTCTGTCAACACCAAAATTGTGTACTTGATTTGAAAAAAAAATGACATTATCGTTTTTCATTATCGAACGTAAATCATAAATAAGGGACAGGTTCGTCAATTGATCTCGAATTCTCGATGTTTGATTCCCCGAAACACCACAGGGGTTTCGTTATCGTTCCACTTCACTCGCCCTCGTTACAAGCAAACCAATTAATCCTTTCGAATAACTTCCTTCGCTGACCCTTCCGAAGAACGGAGACTCGAGCCGCGATACTCGAGCAATATGAAGAAAGATCGAACCTTGCTCCTAGGGCTAATTCGACATTAATTGCGTGCTTCTCGCGACCACCCTGTAGAAACCATAAACTGGCCTCCCTTCGAGGGGTGGCCGCCATTTAATTGCCAGCAAATCCAATTACGGTGCTTGAAGCTTTCCTCCGAGGGGAGCAGAAGAAACAAAGAGAGCCAGGTTCGCGAAAACGGGGGACGTAACCGGCGAGAAATCAGCGTGGACGTATTCAATTAACCGAGCTACAACTGTTCACGAGTAATAAATATTGGGTCGCGAGTGGCCTGAATCGTTTTGTTCTCCTCCCATTTTCGGTATTTTATTTGTTTCTTTGTATTGCAGCGTGCACATCGCGCTAACAACGACGAAGCTTCGTCTTTATTAGCCACTGCTGCTACGGCAACGATTATCACCCTGAGACGATGACCTCCATTTAGGTTCGCTTCCACTCTAATTTGCGGTAGCTCGGTATAGCGGGCGCATAATTTATATTTGTCATTCTTCTCTTTTTAGGTAAACTTGTGAATGTTTTTCACCATTTGAGAAATACAGACGTGTTTTTATTATCTGCTAGAAAATAGAAAATTGGCGAAAGAAATGTGAAGATAGATACTCGGGTATCTGGTTGCCTAAGGCCTAGGCGTCATGTGCGGTAAAACATAGGTCGTTTATTGCCTTGTCTTTATTTCGTGCAGAGATCTAAGCACGTAAAAATCATACGTTCAAAAGGCAGCACGTTTGGTGGTTGTAAAATATTTAACAACTCGCAATTAGACGTCGTTAAATCGGTAAAATGATCGCGAAGCCAAGTCGAAACGTTTCACAAGCTCTCTATCGCATTTTCAGTCACGCGTCCTCGTTCCACCAATTTAGATTCGAATCGTTGTTAAAACCATAGAATTATTCCTAACTAAACCTGTCCCACGTGGAAACATTGGTAACTGAAATCGTATCGACAACGCATGAAACATCGCATTATAATATCGCGTTAATATCGTTGCACGGTAGAGGACCCTTCGAGTTTATAGCGAAAACAATCGACCAATTAAACATTTTGCGATACGAGGAAAATAGTGGATGTAAGCGAGGCGTCCGTGTCAAAGATCGATAATTAATTCTACGGAGGAGATTACTACGTTCCGAATGAATTATTTACGTAATTAGGCCAGCTAATCGTGGAATTACATTATCAATAAATCACCAGCTCGTTAGTGGCCTGTACAACAATAACGTTTAATCGAGCAACGATCGAACGTCGCAGCTTCGCGATACGATCGTTCCACGCTATTCTTCATTGCAGCTAATGGAACGTCGATTTTTAAACGCTATGCGCGTCGTCTCGTCCGAGTGACCTCGTCCACCTTCCTCTTGGATATTTTTAAACATTTCGGGACGAGAACGACGACGGTCCCAGCTTCGATGCCTCTCGCCAGTCGTTCACCGATCGTCGTTCGATTTTTTTCGTCGTCGTGTTTCCACGCGTATGTCACCGTATCTTATCCATTTGTCTATCCACGATAAAACAAACAAATAACGAGGAGATACGATCGTCTCGGTGGATAAATAATCGCTCGATCGTTTTCGGTTCGTTCGCGTTGCACCGGTTTCCACGGAAGCTTTGACGCGGTTAACGAACGCAGCTCCCCGGAGCATCGCGTCCCCGATTTCTTAAAATACCAGCACAAACGCGGCCGCTTCATTTTTCATTCGGCCACCGGAAGAGGGAGATGTCCAGGGCAGAGGACGCGGCACTGAAAGCGCAGCTAGGCCAGAAAGAAAACGGGTCTGTGTACCGTGGTGAAAACCAAGTGGAAACTGTCCGCTGATCCCGTGAAACTGTGCCAAGGAGCAGCTTCTTTCGATCGCCCCAATTTCACGCGTTGCTCGCTCCGGTATTCTCGAAGCGAACTATGACCAGCCGCTCTTAATACGCGACGCGTTACGACATTCTTCTCGTGATCGAAAGTCTGCTCGATCCTCCGGACCTGTTTCTCCATTTTGAATTCCCTGCTTCCTCGCCACAGATCTTCTGTCCCCCTGCGGACAGTTTCAGTTTTATTCGGCTAGAACACGGAAGAAAGTTCAGCGAACATGAGTTTGGAAACGGTTGTTCGAGCGAGTCGTGGCAATCTTCCGTTTAGAAGAGAGTTCTGTAATACTGCGACTTGCAACGACCATGTTTCTTCTTCTTCTTCTTCTTCTTCGTTGACTGTTGTTTGGAAAGGTTCGCTATTACTGTCCTCCTTTAGAGGAGAATCGGAGTCCTGGAATTTGCTACACGCGTTCACAGTATATAACAGCAACGCTACAGTTAGATTTTATGAAGTAGTTCTACATTTTTCTGTAGTTTTTCCCGCTTTTCCAGCAGATGTGTTTAGATAATTAATTTCGGATCAAGATAGGATACCACGCTTTAGCGAGACGATCCGTTTTAACCTACATACGCCTATCTTTATTTACTAAATCTTTGTGATTCCGATTAAAAAATTAGACTGCGACACTCCGACGGAAAGACGCTATTGAGACACCCTGGAAGGATCGTACGTCCTTCTCCATGTCACGAAACTTTCCTACTACTCTTATACACGATACGATCCGCAACTTTGTCCAACTCTGGAAATCGTCTTAAGAGTAGAGTCTTTAAAGATCTATGCACACAGGACTTTCTTCATCTTCGCGGAGAATGCGTCAAACTTTGTTCGACCATTTCCAAGTACCAAGTACCCTTTCAACCAAGCAAATTCCAATAATTTCAATGTTACTCTTAGGAACTAAAACCGTGAAGGAGCCGACCGATTGCTTCGTTCGTGTGAACCGTGTTCAATTAACAACTGATAGAAACACGAACGATATTTGGTCCGTCGATAATCGTTGCTTGGGAACGCGCGGAGAAGAAAATTCGTGTAATCTGCGTGGAAACGTGAGTGGCCGGCGCTCGAAGTTGATTCGAGCCCCGGCTAGTTACGAGGAAAATGACGAAGAGTGGCAGAAGCCGCGAGAGCTTTCGGTCTTCCGCGGCGACGTCGCCGGAGAGCCACCGTGCGAGATGCCGCAGCAGAAGTTCCAGTGTGGCGACTGCAAGAACCGACTGCCCGACTTGACCAACGACATGTGTCGTCTATTGTCTTACAAGAGCCTGAATGGCCTGGTGAGGGACAGGGACAAAAGAAGGAAGAACGAAGAAGATGGAAAGTCGTTGAAAACGCTCGAAGACAAGGTAAGAGTCGTAAGAATTGCGAAGGAGAAGGGAGCAGGCTGAAAATTGATACGTACGGATGTCGAAACAGGCTCGAGTACTTGAAGAGATGTTTCAGTGTTCGAAATAGTACGGTAGCCTCCGCGAAATAAAGAAGTTTCACTGATCAATTCGATAATACTCACGGCTTCTTTTCATATGAAATATTTGGACCATCTTCGTAGGTTTCTGTCTCAAGCTACAGCAAACTATCGTACATCGGTTTATTAATTATTCTTATCGTTGATATAGGAGAAATCGGATAATGAAACATTTAAAAGAAGTAGTTGCAAAAGTCGAAAACAGAAAATAGGAAAAGGAACCGTGAAAGAAGGAATTTCCGTAACAAAGAATGTAGAGCAGAAAGATATTGGAAAGAGATTCGGCATTAAAAGAACCTAACGAACGGAAGAAAGGAGTTAGAGCAAATACGTGAAAAAAGTCCAACAATGGAAATAGCGAACAGCAATGGCAAAAGGATAGAGAGAAGTAGCATCGCGACGCTGCAAAAAAAAAAAAAAGACGAAGATTTTCCACGAGTGAGAATACGATGGGCGACGCACGATCTCATTAGTGGTGATTGCCGGCCCGGCAATATTAATGATTTTCACGCAGGCTGCGATTCGGATTAATTCGAGGGAAATTGTTGCGCGCTTTAATTGCTGTCAGAAGTGTGCCGTCTAAACGTGTGGTTCGCGCAACTTCGAATCGCTGAACGCCTCTCGAACGTTAATTCGTTTCGCGGACTAAACTTGAACTATCGGGCGAAACTCGTCGTAACCGCTATAGCTTCTCTTGATAACTTTCCAGATAATCGAGAGGAACGAAAACTTTGCAAAGTAATTCCCGCTTTTGAACGCCCACGAGATCTTCTTAAATTAAACGGTTATATATTCCCTCTACCATCGAACTTTTCTACATAAAGCAAAACTACCGTTCGAAAGGATCAATTTCGCGCGAGCGAAAAACGCTTACGCTCATCGAATCCCCATTGGAAACGAGCTGTTAAACAAACCAGAGAGAAAAAAACGTGTCGTAAAGCGGCAAAGGCCGAGCGTAAATAGCGCTCACAGGTACGAGCTTATCGAGTGCCGCATGACAGAACGTTTTACTCCGATTGCGAGCTGCGAGCCGCATAACTCGATGAAATGGTTTGTCAGTGTATAGCCGGGAGAGGAACGTCGAATGGTTCGATTCGTTTTTCCTAACCCTCTTCCGGCCCACTCTCTCTCTTCAACACTCCGTGACCCGCTCCGGGGATCCGTTTCGTCGTCGTTTCGCTCGAAATAGTGTTTTGCTTGGCAATCGGGTTCCATCAAGTTGAACGGGCCAGGTATTGCGCGGTGGCTCTACCGTTCCATTCGTTATGGGTCCGAAAATATTGCTGCGCGTGAGCGTTTTGTCATCCAACCCACCTTAGGTCGACGTAGACAGTGTATCGAACTCGTAGATCAGCCCCATGCTGATACTTTGTTCGCTCGAATGTTTCTTGTTTTGATTTCGATAAAAGGAAGAAGGAAAAGGGGTTGATGTTGGCTTTGAATGTGAACTTTTAATGCAAGGGACGAGAAAAGGACAAGGTATAGAGAATTTAGCGTGTTTGCTGAAACTTTCAAGTTTCTAATGTATTGTTTGATTTCGAACATCGTTGCATAACACGCAGAACTTTGAAGAACTTTGTACGAACTTGTTCCAAGAGTTTAAATCTTACTTCAACTGGTTTACCGCGCGAGTATTTTTCTTAGTCGTGACACATTCGAGTTTCTCGTGTAATGCTTTCACGGAATCAAGTGTCCACGTTCGTGGAACCACGTGGACACGAAGTTGATTTACCACCCCCGAAATCGATGATTGGAAAAGTCGATCTCGAACGTGAGAACATTCTACGAGAAGAATCGAGGCTACTAATCCCTGCAATAGCGAAAATAATTTTCACCATTTGTCTAAAAAATTCTCGAACTTGAAGTCGTTCGATAGCAAAGTGAAGGAAATAAGACATCGGAGTAAATTTAATTTGCAGAAAGTAAGACAAGTAACGTGTGTACGCGATTTGGCGAAACCGAGTACTAGTTTGCAAGTTTAAGATACGTGATGCTCCTGGTTGCCGCTAAACTGGAGTCTTCGACTTTGGACCAAAGCCCAACTGGTTCCTTTACAAACCTCTAGGGACTCACGAACGATGTAAGATTCGAGCTAGTAATGAATTTCACAGACACTAGCTAGGGGAATTACATAACCAGCAACTCGTGCCGGTACTTAATTCTGGATTACAATACCAATTATCGACAACATCGGCGACACCTAAACTAAGCTAAACTAAACTTTGCCTGATCATCCTTTCCTTATATTCGTCAAAATACACCAACTACTGTCGTAAATGAAATATTTAATAATAATATTGTTGAGAATTGTGGATCTTAATTGCCGAAATAATAGTATAGGAACACTAAATTTACACTTGGAATTAATATTAGAATAGTTGTATATTTATTTGATGAGCGATTTCTAAGATATTCACCGATGCGCACTTGCACGCGTCTCAGCACTCCATACCCGACTGTTAACCGACTGAACAATTTACATTCATCTGTTTTCGAGACGCCGCGCACACACATACCTCCACACTCTGATACTAGCATACAAGTATTTCTACTATGCATCTAACCTAGTGCAGCACATAAAATTATACATATGTCGAGTTAGCATTGCGGTTAGGGGCGTTTAAGAACCTTCAGTTGGATTAGCCATTCTTCCATTATACGATACAGATGATAGCCAATGGCGCAAATACGATTATCACAGAATACAGTTAACCAGCAATAAACAATTTCACCACGCAACAACAAGTTCTCACTAAAGACCCATAATATAATAACAATGATTACCTAGTCACCAAATAAATATAACAAATTCGCAAGGTGATCATATGACCATTACAGAATTTGACAATTAACCGTGACGATTAGATACTCGAGATGTTAATGACAATAATCTTAGGTCCAATAACGAATATATACGGTCAACAGGATAGCAAATGTACATACCTTGGGTCAACTCTATTTTTAAGGAGAGCTATACAACTACGTCATACCTCTTTTAGGCAGAAACGTCCATCCCGTGACTGTGGCTACGTTTAGCCACCAGATGTGTCACTTCGAGCCCCCAAGTCTACTGTCATAAGTCTCGGGCAAACGTAATCGGATTAAATCATAAACAACTACTTCTAAGTTTTATTATTTAAGTACAGCTATAATAAAAAATCTAGACTAGAGTATTGGCGATTTTCCCAAAAATTGCAAAGGAAAGACCCCGATGTTCTTTCATCTTCGACATATATATATGAATAAGAGAAATATTTCAAAGAAAATTGTTCGAGCATCGAAACATTTCCATACGACACGTTGCTAAACAGAAGTAAAAAGCAAAATCAGACAGACGAAGATGAATGGATTCTATTAGGTGTTTTAATGGCGTAAAATGGACGATTGAAAGCGTCGAAGGCGATCGGGAAGTTTTCCAGTCAAACTACGGAGGGAGGGCGGGGGTGAAAAATTCGAAGACGGAGTATCGTCGTGAAGTTCGTTAAACGAGTACGCGCAAAGATGGAAAGTTTCGTTATCTGAAATGAGATCCCGGAACAACTCGATGGCGAAAGTGAATTAAAAATTCGCCAAACGTTCGCTATCCACTGCGTGAAGCGATTTCTCGCGATTGCATCCTCTTTCGATTACAACAGAATCCGTTGGAAAATCGAACGTTCGCTGATTGCGTGTGTAAACTACCCTGCCCACTCTCTAAATACGACTGTCAATGTGCGTTATTAAGATTAAGTTTTTATATATATCTCTGTCATTCTTTTGTACGTGGAAAGAACAATTTATAAAGATCTATATGTATCTTACCAGAAAGTTAATCGATGCGTATTTTTATATGATTTTATGCTGTTCGAACACAAAGAACACGGTCAGGTTGAAACGTCCTCGAATTCGAGGACAGGCAGTTTTCCATTTTCAATAACAGTCGTCTAGCGTGTCACGAGGACGCACGGGAGCACGTTGAAGAAACTTAACACCTTAGCGTGCAACGGGAGATGCACGATAAATAATGCATAAGGTGTCGTTCGGTTCGTAGCCGCGAGATGCAACGTGTGTTTAGTCGGAGCTCGTAACGCATCGACAAGGTAAAAACGATATTCGACGTGGCGGGACGACAGAATGCGCTTAATTCGCTCTTTGTATCGTTGTTGGACGAGACGAGATGCAATCAGGAAGCTGACAACGCCCTTGCATAAGTACGATCACGTAGAGTCGAGGATTGCAGAGTCACGAGCTCCGCCTCGTTGTTCGCGCGATCGCTGTAATTCGATTTTACGAAGGCAATATCGCATTCGATGGAATAATACTGCGTCGAGCGCGAGAACTTTGTCGTAAAAGGAAAATCGTTCGACCGAATGATTTCAGGAATTGCAGCGAGGCAGCGATCTTAAAATTCAATCTTGAACTTTACGCGGAATAATGAAGCTCGTTGTGTGTTATGAGACGCCATTGATCTTTAACATAGCAACGGAAGAATGACGAAATGTCGGGTACTTTAGATCCAGCAATATCAAATATCAAAAGTGACAAGCGATTCGAACAATCGTGTTTCTTTGCTTCGAAAAATGCGCGATTGAAACGCGTGTTTAGTCGAAAACGCGAAAATCAGAGACACCGACAATTAACGTGTGAAAGCACCGAACCGATAGGACCATCGAAATCAATAGCCAGTTTGTCGGTCAGGCAGCAAAGTGTCGATTAATTGCAGGCCTTTATCAACGATCAGCGAGAATTAGTAACGTAGCTGCGCAAACTTTCTAACCGTTGTTCAGTCACAGCGTCGTGGTTTCGTCGACTTCGATGAAATTTGAAAGCAAATAGCGAACGTTGGAAGAACTCGAACGAAAATCTCGCGTCCGTAGTTCGCTGGGATTTTCGGACAATTGGAAGGCATCAGGCGAAATGGAATTTTGGAAAAAAGTTGAAACTCTGACGGCGCACGAGGCAGCGCAAACGCAAACACGAAGCTGATCGAAGCGAAAAAACGGTGCTCGGGGACATCGATACGCGGAGCTGAAAGACCGCGAACCAGCGTCTACGATTTCGATATACGAGACGCGGACACTGGCTATCGATCCGCGGACTCATATTTTTCCGCAGTGCTCCGCAATAATATTGCCATTTATGTACAGACCGCAGAGCCGATATCTGGTTCCTTTTACGTAACGTTCCCGTGCTTCACTTTAATTTCAACGTAACTGGAAGTCTCAATTTGACCGAGTCTTTGGTTTAGAAACTCCTTATCTCCGTATTACCTTCCAATTATTTGCCATAAGTTGGAAATCCCAGCGACGTATCCGAAATCTTTCGTATAAACTGTTCTTAAACAGATTGAGTTAAGGCACTCTGATCGCAATATTATAGCGACGAGATTACCAGTTAGAGATCGAGTTTGTCTTCGTCGTGTGTGAACCTGTTTAGAAAGTTCTGCCGCTTCTTCGTTACTGTCTTCAGTGACACGGTCATCCTCCAAATCTATCCTTGTCTTTCCTTCCTTTCTGAACATTTCATCTTCATTTCGTTCTATTTTTTAACTTAACGTCATGATGAGAAGACGCTGTAAAGGTTTGTGGTACTCGAGTGATCGACTCTGTGATTTGTGGATTTCGTAGGACCGCTACACACCCATTTTGTATTCCGCGAATCGATCACCTGCATTCATTTCCTCGAACTATGCCTCTGATAATTATATTAATCGTACGTGTGAGCACACCAACCCACTCACACCAGTCATACTTTTTCTCTGTCATCGCGTATCATTAATTTCATATTTTTATTATACGTTGATATATGTCGGTTCACGCTGATTATACTTAAACCAAAAACTGTTACCTGTATGAATAAATAAATCAATAAATAAGTAAATAAAGAGAAGCGCGATACTTTGTGGCTTCGAAGCAATTAATGGTTTCATCAAACATCATCGTCTCGGATTCGTTATAAAATTTGTCGACCCGGTGTTTTTCCAAAGACTTCACGATCAATCAATCCACCAAAGAAGGAAGTTCAGTTAGCTCCCGTTTCGTTTAATCTTTGGCTCACAACTCTCACGAGTGTTTGTCGTGGGTCGTCTGATTTCCCTTTGTTCCCTCGCGTTTGCAGTGCCACAGAGCCATTCGATAAACGCAGTGCGGCCGATTACCGTACTCGTGCAGGTTCGTTCGGTGTAATCTCGTCTTTTCAGTCCCTTTCGAGAGGATTTGTTAGCCTTTCGAGCTTTCACCATCGACCAATCACAGTTGCCACGACCCCGCTGAAAAAGGAATCTACTTAAAGCGATCGTTAATAATCGAAGAGTCTCTCCGCATGACGTCCCTGTTCTTCCGCAAACACTTACTATGTATATAATCGGTTTTATCCACGGATGAAGAGGGAATTTCTACCGAAAGAATTACGAGGAACGAAATGATAAACGTTGATCCTGACGATAGGAGGCTGCGTCCAAGTGTTCCGTCAGTCCATCAAAAGTTTCAAACTGTTGTAAACTCAAAACGTGAAAGGTATAAAACCGACTCGATTGACGTGATCTCATTCGTTCGGAGATAGGAGGAGAGAAACGAGAGAAGGTTCCTAGTCGTCGAAAGAGTCGATCGAACGACGTTTCTGGAAACGTTGCTAGAGAAAACTACTGCCGAAGGTGAGCCAAAGAACTGCGAACCTCTCGCGGCTGTACGAACGTCGTCACCCAGACTGCTCACGTACGTATGCATACTACGTGGCGTAGAGTTCTAGCCATCAGTTGGCAGCCTCTTGACATTTCAAGCCGAGCAAACGTGGTAACGAGGTAAACGACCGACGTCAAACACTCGGTGTGCCGGTCCTTTCGTGGCTTTTAAAAAGCCTTCGAGCTTTGATAAGTAACGCGCTGCGAGGAAACGCTGCTCCGTTTTCCTGAAGCTCCGTGATCTTCCGAGCGTTCGGAACCTTCGACCGCTTTAATAGATAGTTACACGATGGTTGAACGTTGCTGCAGCCACTCTTGGTAATTGGCAAAATCACGAACACCGTTCGAGTGCCATCGGTCGAGCTGCTACGATCCTTGCAATTACGAAGCGCGTATCGGGTGGCGTTAAAGCGCTGCTTATATCGAAGCAACGTTGGAATTTATGGAAATCGAACGAATTAATGTGGAATATAACCAGGCAGCCGAATAGAAGGTGAAATTGGAGATATACGGAAACTTTGAATACGTCGCGATCCTTCCAGCGATACGTTCCAAGTAATTATTCGCAAAAATGCGGACCATTGGTGATGGCACCGTCCCAGTGCAATTTTCACCGGCACAGTGACTAATTAATCGAAAAATTTTCTACGTCGAGGAATTGCCGAGCTGAATGCATGGAAATATAACGAGATCATTACCATAGAGATATCCTCGATTCATACGCGCCTTGCGTTACGAAAGGAAATCGACGCGGAAAACGAGATGGATACGTGAACGGGGCCGTTCGATGCCGGCCGAACCGATGACGACCCAGATGCCGCTTTTCACGTGCTCGACATTTTTCCCGTTGCGTCCAAGCAAGCTCCGGGTGAAATCCGGCTTCGTTTATCGCGTCTCAGTCAAAAAATATATACAAATTTATATATATTCCGCTATGAAAATGTTCGCGAGTTTTCCAGATATTAATACAACGCTGGCTGCGTAAATTGGCGGAAATTTTCAAAGATGTAAAGCTTCGTAATCCTTGGCGTTGCGCTGCAAATGGAAAAATCGATACGGCTTGCATTATGCAAGTAACGCATTAGCTGCGCGTATCTCGTTTAAAACAGACAAAATTATTAAAAGGTTTTGATGAAAAACTGACTCGTCTCGGGAGGATAAGGATACGCAGAAAGTTACTTCCAGCTTCGTCAGACTTTTTTCCCCTCTATGTATCTGGGCCGGTCGGAAAGAAAACGGTGAGAAGCATAGGGAGAGAAAGGTGCACACTCCCAGTATTTACCGTCGCAACTTCCTTTCCTTCGGGGATTAAGCTTCTCGGAGAAGTCGTAACTCCAGGAATCTTCGAGGAAATTCAGAGAGCTCCGCTTCGCTCGTGGAAGCATCGCATAAACCGTGCTGCTCGTAACTGATGTACGCTTGGTCCAGCTTGGACAATTACAACAGCTGTCAGACTTTCTCTAACAGCATACAATTTTTTCGTCTCTTCTGTCCCGTTCTTCGTAGCTGCACGAACAATGTACGAAGAACAGTTCTTGTAAAGTACTTCGATAATTTTTAGTCAGCGATTAGAGATATTGTACAGCAACATTTTTATCAGAGAAGAGATACATGTCTGTGAGTGGAAGAGAAAAGATAAAGAATATCCAGGTAAAAATAATTTCGAGCGAAAAGAAATTTTGTTGATATCCTGAAAGGTGCAAGATGTGTATAAAAATTAAGAAAGATGAGATCATGTTGCCGATAGCTAAGTGAGCTTTGCTTACGATTCGCACAGGTCTCGATTCGCACAAATGCGAACTCGATATTTCCCTTTTCCCGCCGTAGTTGTTCTTTGTAACAAAATTTCCCACATGCAATTGCAACTGAAAATCATTGAAACTCATCGAGAACCAACTTTCCGACAACATCGTGATCTTTACATCTCTGGGAAGTTATCATAGTCGCTCGTACATCGACACGCTTGACTTTCTGAAAGTTTCCCGGTTTTCCGGCATGTCTTCCGGCCAAAAGTTTCGAATCTCACGGAAGATACTTCTTCAAAGCTCGAACTCCGCGCGTGTTTAATTCGCTTTCTCATCGCTACTGTGACATTTCCACCTATATAACGTACAACAGAGTACACAATATGGTGCATCTACCGAGTTGAAGCCAAACAGGTTACGCAGGCAAACTAGATCCATTTTCATGCGGCGCGAGCTTTTGCGAAGTGCTTCTTAATAAGCAAAGAGGGAGAAGATGCCATAGAACTTTCGAGAAATCAAGGTTACGTGCGTCAAGTTACACTCCGGTGCATAAAGCGAACGCAGAGTGCGTTTTCCACGTATGTGAAAATGTGCTTGCAGGCTCGCGAGCTCGAGCTTGCTCGTCCATTAGGTTAGCTTCTCCTTGGGTAAGATTCACGCGAGATGTCTGGCGGAAAATACGAAGCTCCTTTCCTCTGGTGTAATGTACAGCTTTGCCTCCGTTGTAGTCGAAGGATGTGGCGGCTGTGTGTACGGCGGAGAAAATTCCGTGACCTGGTTGCAAAGGGTTATTACATGGGTGCGCGCGAGGAAGAGCTTTCGTAAAAAGTAAATATCGAACGCAGGTAAGTACTTGCTCGAAGAAAGATGAGCTTTTATACGCATAGTAAAGGAGCCGGCAAGTTCACTATAATGAAATGCGGAAATGTAACGCGTTTCAAATGGAAAACCTCTTCGTTGTACCGTGTGCTGTAGCTTCCTTTCTTAAAGTGGAATCGACGGGTGTAAAGTTCCTCACGTTTCGTCGAAAGGAAGGGAAAAACGGTGTAGAGAATAAAAAAACTGAAAAATCTCTATGTACAGCATCAAAATGTGAGATGGAAAAGCGCGTTGTCTCGGAACTGTAACCGTTGGTCTTTCGATCACGTCCCACGGACAATTACGGTGCCGGACGAGGCTTCGAAGCGCGAGGACGAACGCCTACGCGTGTCTCGGATGCATCGAATCACGTCACAACGAGGCGGATTACCGCAAGATTGTTCATGAATATTTAGAGAGCGGCAAAGTGTGGAGAAAGGGCCGGCGATGCTCTGTACCGAACGTCGAACTCACGAGCCCCGAAATATCGGCGGAACGCGACAGGCTTCACGATGACGAGGGACGAGAGGCGACCGATTTACGCCCACTATTTAATGGCCTCCGAATTTCGGGCGCCTCGCACCGGCCGGTTGCAAATTTACGATAATAACGACGATCAAATCGCGGAGCGATCGGTGTGTTTGTCATACGACCGCTTTACGGGCCATTATTCCAGGGGGATGCAAACAGAAGGAGGGGAAGATCGCATCGACAACGAGCGATTCCATCGATTCTCTGCTAATATTTTTATTATTCAAAATCACGACTCCCTTGTAAATTGCGACCAATCAATGGTAATCGGTCGACCGTACGTGTTCGCTCTTTATTGCCGGCACGACCTGTTTTCGCGATTATTGCATTGCGATTCGGAAGCGCGAATCGGCACAGGGATCTCTCTCTCTCTCTCTCTCTCTCTCTCTCTCTCTTTCTCTCAGCGCGTATTAATTTCGTATATCGCGATGAAAGTTGTAAAGTGATACGAGCACGCTCGGCAAAATTTACATTCAACTCCGGCGTGATTTAATCGAAAGGAAACAAACCGAGAATTCCTTTATACCTCGAGAAAGCGTAGGAACCGTGGCTCCAAGTATCGACCTCCGGTTCCTTCGACTTTTTTCGACGAATAACGACCGAACTGGTTGCCCGCGATCTTATCGGCCTTTGCTCCACGATGTTCGCGTAATTGCGATCGTTTGTTCGCGTCCAATTCTCGATTAATATCCCGCACGTTTTCCGCGTAATCTCTGTTCCTTCGCTGGCGGCGCGAAAAGCGGATCTTCATTAAAGACCGAGGCTGCGCCAGAAGAAAGAATCGCGCCAGTAAATCTTGGAACAATTCATGGGAGAAAGAAAGCCCGAGCAAGGAAAGGACGATACTTTATTATCTCTACTATTTGATCGCGAGAAATCGAAGAGAACGCCGCCGTCTCTCAACCCTTTCTCCGATATAATTAAAATCGTCTTATTGTCGTACTCGTTAACGCTAATTTCGAAGACTCCATCTCCGAGGACGGAGGAGTTGCCGCTTAATCGAATGGTCCTGTAATAATTTCAACTGCGATCTTTCTTTAATTACTCCTTTTTCCTGCCATCCTCGCCATCTCTCCGTCCGCTTTGCACTTGCTCCTCGAGAAACGAAGGAAGAAGCAATCTCTGTCGTTGTTTCTTTGATTCCAAGATATCCAGTTCCTCTTGCATTTTCTATTAACAACGACGTGTACCAAGGCACTACGATGAATCTCCATCACGGAGGATATTTAATTCGAAAAGATGTGGGACAATTTTATCAGTGGAACAGCGATGTATCTTGTGCTGAAAAATTATTTCAACGACTTTGTCCCAATTTCCGATAAAGGAATAGATTCCCGCGGCGTTTAAAACGATATTTACGACCGCGTGCTCAGCTGCTACGAAATTATGTGAGCCAAGCGAATGGCTCGTGAATCGAGGAGTGCACAGAGATTCGGTTACAGGTAAACGACGCTTGCAGTTACGTTCGTGTGTAACACGGTTGTTACGCTCGCGATAAAACCTACGGAAGAGTCGCTATTTTTCCCTTCATTTGCCTACTTATACTATTAAGGATATCAGCAATTTTTCAGAGACTTTCACACCTTAACCGTGATATTTGTCGAAACTCGGAGACAATTTGGATTCCCTGTGATGGAGATACTCTATCGCTTAGGCAGTTTCAACGATGTATTTGTTGGATGTAGTTTGTAGGTTCGGAATACTTGCCTAGGCTCTCTCACGTGGTAATTTACTAATTAATAGTATTAATGAATTAACAAGTTACAGGTTACAATGGATCTCTTTATGATTTGACGATTTTACATCGAATACGATAATAAAATGACTCATAGTTCTTAAATTTCCACTAAATTTAAATGAATAAATTCGTTTCTAAAATATTTACTACACGTACGAGTAATTTGTGATTCGTTTCCTGGCGAAATTTCTGATAAAATTTCTAATAATATAAGCTTAATCTCTTTCCTATGGTGGAATTTATTCGACGAATGGAAACAAATTAGAGGCAATCGATTCTCGTTTCGCAGTCAATAACGCGTTAGTGCGAAGTTAGCGTTGATCGCGAAGCGGAGGGTCGTGTTTTTCGTGCTTGCACGACCACTTCGAGTATAGGGAACGTGGGTGGGCCTGTATCGCGGCTCATTTGTTTCCGCGACGTTGAAAAATGCCGTTTCTTTCGGATGGCTCGCTGCTTGGCCAGCTCAATGTCTCGACAGTGCATAAATACCAGTGTTTCTAAATCACATACACGTATCCGCCAGTTGCTTGCCAACGTGCACGAATACACGTATCACCTGTGCATACGTGCAGTTTGACGAATGGAGAAAGAACACGAGCAGAGATGCGTCAGAACGAAAGCTCGCGCTCGAAAAACAATTCGCGAGACCCGACGACAAAGACATCCCAGGCCCATCGATCGACTGTCGAACAAGGAATTTTACTACGACAGACTGTTAGTAGAAAGAATGGCATTCGTTTTGGAAACACATACAGTAGCTCGTGAAAATATCCAAGAATTTCCAGAAACCTTTTATGAACATATTACGTGTGCTATGCGAAACATTTTCAAATTACATTTTGCACTGTAACGAGACCCGGTTGTCATGGACGTATTGGTGAAGTTTGAAACAGATATTACAATTTGTATACAAGTTACATGATATTCAGTGCAAGTGTATACTTCGTAGGGATCGCAAAAGCGTTTAAACTCAAAAGTCAATTATTATACACCGTGTGAACCATCTTTAGCACTTGCACATCTGTTTCAAATTTCATCGATATAGTGATAACTCATTAGAGTCGGATAAAGTCAGACTCAATACGGAAAATGACTTGTTACAGCGCGAAGGAAATTTCAAAATGTTTTATACGACACACACAGTGTACATCATTTCTATGATAAATGTCCAAATACTTTTTTAAACCGCTGTAGTGTGAATACTTATTTGCAACATTTTTTATGATGTAACATTTGAAAATACGACAGAAGTTGGATGCGAGAAACTATTAAAAGGAATATATCAGCTCCGTAATTGACAATCACTGAGAAACTGATCTCGAGTGTGCAGTTAAAGCTAACGACGTTTGGTTAAACAGTCGGCAACGTGCAGTTACAGAAAATGAGCACGTAGCACGTCTGGCGCAAGGGTTACGTGCAGCAAATGTTGTCGCGGCGTGTTGCCCTCGTAAAAACACAACTTACTTCATAAGTAACTTTATAAAGCTCAAAGTGAACTTTCAGACTGGTATATTCCCGATGTAGCCGTATCCACGCGAATTTTGCGTAACGTGTCCATAACCAAGGGCTGCTCGACGCTCAGCTGTATAAATCGAGTCTGATACGACCCGGCGTAAATCGAGATTCGTTCTGAAAAATACTTTAAATCCCGGAAGTGGGTTACGCGATCCGCCTGCCCCTTCGTGCCGAAAAAATCGATGCTAACGTCGTAGATAATAAATAGTCCGCGTATCGAGCTACTTTTTTCTATCGGTCTGTAAATCTGTGAGTTCGCGGCCTGGTATTCAGAAACCATTGAAAAAGGAATTTTATGAAGCACGTCAGATTCTCGCACCTTCTTATCGCAATATTTATATACTATGCTTCTTGCGAGTTGCCTTTGGAAAGTAGGTTACTCGAAACTCGATTTTCTCAATCGTAATTTCATATACGTAACATTTTACGCTCGTCTCCGAATACAATGGAATCTCGTACAACGCCAGAGAATAGAATAACTCGGTAAAAGCACTCAAACAGTCGTAGAAAATTTTTGTCTATAACTTACGTTCTATTTTATATCATCGTATACACGCGTCGTGAAATTTCATTAGCAGCGCGACGATACTCGAGCATCGTGACTACGGTGATGATGTTTGAAACCGGCTCGTATTAAATATTTAAAGGGTCGGTTATCTGTTCTCTTGATAAGTCTGAATATTCTATTATGGTACCGTACACAAATTCCGCCCGAAACAGTTTTATGGATATTCATGCAATTTTTTCGTCGCGTTACACAAATGTCCTATGCTGGGAAACGTGTTATGCAAAATTCTACCGTAGCCAATCGCCTGACAATATTGCTAGAGCAGATGACCTATTAAAATCAGGGAAGCTAAAACCGCGCGATTCAACGCGCGAAATTCGGAGATGAAATTGGTCCCCCATCGCGCAGAAACGGCACCGACGTCAATTCACCCCTTTTCTCCCCCGTTGTACCCCGGCGATATAACGCATCGTCGTTTTCCGTCCGATTTATTGGCTAATCCGATATTTATTGGACGGCGAGGCCAATTTCCAATTTACGCAGTGGTTAACTGGCACGGCTAGCATCGGCACGTTAACTGCACGCGGCCAACTGCACCCACCAACAGGCTTAGCGTTATATCCGGTTTAATTGGATCAGGATTAAATTAACTTCCGCCGGTGATGGAACTTTAACACGTAGGAGGAGAGAGATTCCTCGGGATCGGGTCGTCGTGTTCCCTTGACGCGCTCGTCCATCGATTTCAACCCCCTTGGACTCCCCTTGCCCGCCACTACCCTTTTGTTACCATCCTCGACGATTTTAATAGGTGATTCATGCTATAGTACACCGCCATAATTTTCCTCGCAGCATTGTGTCTGCTTCGCAAAACCACATTGTTCTCCTCCTTGCAACGAGAATCATCTTTTGTTCTACACGTAAAATGTATTCCCGGAAAATGGTTAATTACTTAACTATACCGGAACGATGCGGTATATCGTTGATTCGATGAACGTAATTCTCGGCAAAGTGGAGTGGTATAGATAAACAAGGGCGGTTTGGTTTAGTAGATAAATGGCACGGCGAATAGACGCACAGAGCTTTAATTTTCGGTCGAATAAACGGGCAATTTTACCACCGTAGGTAATAACCGTTTTCATACTGTCATTAGCAAAGAAGGGTTTATGAAGTGGATATTTGAAGCAACGTTTATAGCTTAATACGCGTCGTAATCCCCTGAAGAGGACTCGTCTGTCGTGGTAGGCAATTTTTAGCGGGGATTACGTACTGCCGGATTGAATATTAAATTGTTCGGGATGATTAATCGTGGGTATTTCGTCGCATCGATCGCATTCAAAGTGCTGTTAATTACCCGGCTGCGATCTTTATTTCATCCGCGTGGAATCGCGTGGCGATTTCGAATCATTCAACAGGATTGCCAACTGAAATTACAATTACAGTTGTAATTCAATTTTCCGAGCGTCGACAACGAACGAAATAGCTGGCACGAAGCACGCTATTATTTGACCGGAAGCCCTGCCAGCCGGAAATGAAAAATTAACAGCCGGCAGACGCCCGTTATTAATGACGATTACAAAATCATTCTTCAAAGTCGCCTCGCAGGTGAATCGATAAATTTTCCAAAGGCTCGAGAATTTTATACAACGATTTTCACCTGTAATCGTATTCGAACGTTTAAGCGGAACAATTTTGTAAAATAAACGAAATTCACGACTTGGCGAACGTGACTTTAGAAAATTTCCATTTTGCGATGTAACCTCTTGACCAACGTTTGCCCTGGCTAACGCGAAATAACATCAGGAACTCTGTGTAACGTAACTATTTACTTTAGAGATGTCAAAGTTAATACAAGCTTGCTCAAGTTCGCCTAAATTTTATTGGAACACTCGGCTTCCTCGTAAATTAATTAATCCTCGAAACACGGTGGGACATCGTAGTCTGACCAGGATTTAATCGTTCCCCGAAGCGATCGTGCTCGCAACCCCGCGAAGAAAGCTCTTAATACACCCTCGGGGCGAATGAACGAGCAAACCTTCGGCGAAGCCGATGCCTTCATTCAATTTACACCGATGGCTCCGTAAAATATCAGACAATTTTGAACCTTCCCGAAATTGCTGCAATTTCTTTCAAAAACCGTAACGTTAAACGTCGAGTCTCGCGTCGAAAGTATCGTTTGAACGTGAACTTATCGATAGCACCGCGTAATCGTCTTATCGGTACTTGTAAATTTGTATTATACAGAATATTACAAAACATGTAACTTAAAAAGATATGCCACAAACAACATTTTCTCTGTAGAGTCAATCCCGCGTGTTTCGCGAACGTACATGAAACACCAAGCTGGAAGATTCATCGAGCATCAGGACCGAGTTTCTCGATACTGGGAGATGGTTGAACGTTGCAATGAAACGGTTTTCCCCGACGCGACTTTAATTGTAAATTGCTGCAAGTCCCTTGGCAAAGACAATCGAGGGCGCTCCATCAGATACACTCGGCGTTTCTCCTGCGGCATCGTTCGAGACCGAAGCGTCGTAATGACGTATTTGCCCCGCAGTTACCTGCGACGTATAGCACTCCGTATAAGGTATACCGTTAACAAGCACGAAGACGCGTGATTCCCATAATCCTCGAAGGGAAACCCTTTGTCCGCGCCCAACCAACGCGACGCGCGTCTTCGGCGAACGCACGGAAGCCCTTTGTCGTCTGCAGCAGAAATTACCTCGAATTAATGCCGCTGGCTTTCTGGAAGATCTTCACCCCGTCGCCCCTTACCATTCGCCTGTTCTGACTGCGTCATGGAGCTTCCAGCCGAGACAGTTTCCGAGCCATTGTTCTGGAACAGGCCGTGCGTTATCTGCCGATGACGTTCCGCGAGTCGGCCGATATTTACTGGCGAAGACGAGAATCCAGCGTGAAGAAGAGGAATTTTTGCGAGGGAATTCTCGATGACGTGCGATACGTGGGGCGTTTCAAAGATCGCAGCTGAGGGTCGGAAAGTTAATAGAATTTCCGTGGCAAGAAAGGAGTCGCGGATCAAGCGTGGGATGTAAAGTAAATAAGGGGAGCGCAATTTTTCACGTTGTTGCCGCGTTCCAGAGGATTATTCACGGACCTGGAATAAACTGAGCTTTCGAGATAAGTCTGAAAGGAAAAGTCTGCGGGATATCGAGGTCATGAGGAAGCGGACCGCTTGGGACGAGCTGCGGCTCTGCGGCAGATGCGACAAAAAGTCGAGGAGAAGGCAATAGCCGACACACAGTCGGAACATCGTTCGATCTCGCTGTGTGGCTCGGTGAATCGGCAAAAGGGACAATCGACTTGCAAACCGATAATCAAAGAACCTAGTGGAAACATTTACGTAGTGGAACAAAAATACCTCGCTTGAAATTTTATCCTTCCAGAGACCCGTGTTTTTTTTGTATTAAAAAGCTCGAGAGAATAGAAAGAAATAGCAGACTGATTTTTACGGATTAAATTCGTCCAGCGTATTACCCAATCTGTTCGAAACTGCAGAGGAAAGATCCCACAAAGCTCCATTATTTAGTTTGATCGATCAACGTTGCGGCTCGACGGAAGTCGTTATAGAAAGCTACCACACTGAACGGGATTAATAACCAAGAATAATGCGATTAAAGGGTTTAATTATCGAGCCCGTGCTAGCGCAGTCTTTCCAAACGGCGTCGATCAACGTTGATCAGCCTCGATTCGAGGATAATCGAGCAAATCTAATCTGAATAGAATATTCGACTTTAATTGTTTTCACTATACTGCAATACTCGTTAAAATTGCACGCGGGAATAGACGTCAACGCTGCGACCGAGCTTCCGTTTTCGCGTGCATTTAATTAAAAGTCTTTACAGTTTTTTAATAGAAACGCCGTGAATGCAGTTCGTTATCTCCGTAATTGCATCCTGGTGCTTGGGCTTGACCCGAAAGTTGCGCCGGTGATTCGCGACCCTCTCAATGCGCATTTTTATCGGTACCTGCGAAACGGCCGCGTGCCATATCTTCGTTCAGGCTGGCGGAAAAGTAGTCCACGATCGAACCAGACCAGCGACGAAACAGTTAAACCGCGTCGACCCGGCCCTGTTCCATTCGAGCAGACGAACGTGTTTCATGCTGATTCGATAAGTCGTCCTTTTTTTATCGTTTCGTCGTTCGACTTCCCTTTGGGCAAACAAATGCATACGCGCTCCTATAGAGAGTTCTATATTCTCTATAGAGGGTTCTCTATTCTAGAGTTGTTCGGCTGTTTGATCATTCACTTTCTACTCCTTGCCTGTTGTTTCATCCTGCTACTCGCTTTTCGTACGCGGATCCTCGGAGAAAATGATAACATCGCGTTTTACATCAACGAAGTTAGTTAAAGTTAGCAGATTGTTAAAAATTTGCGTTTCCTTTGCGAACGATAGAACAAAGACTGTGTCTCTGTTTGAAATAATAATAAATAAATAGTATGGAACGCATCCAATAATTATTAATATTACGTAGAACTCGTAAATAACTAAATAAATAAATAAAGAGATAACCTTATTCTATGGTAAAACTCGGCGAGATCAAAAGTTGTTCTGAAATAGGGAGAGAAAGAGAGGGTGGTCTGGTGACGTGGGACAAAAAACAAATTGGATGATGGATCTGTCTTGTACTTTGTCCTTGTGGTTCGTTCTTCGAGGAGCGTTTACCAATCGATATCGGTAGAAGTAGGTCCGGGCAAGAAAAGAAAAAAAGACGAAAGAAGGCGCGACGAAAGAAAGGGGGAAATCGACGGGGTGGAATGCGCGTTACGGCGTGTCTTTGCGGTGCGAGAAGAAAATTGGTCTCCGGATAAAAGCCGCAACGGGAAAAAGCGAAACGGACGTCGGTCGTCGTTCTCGATTTTCCTCCGTTCTGATCAACTTATCTTCGGTCACGTAGCCGACGAGAAGCGTTACGATTGAAAGGCGGCCACTATCGCTAACCGTAAGCTCTTTTTTACTCTCACGTTGATCGCCGACGTGACCGCACGATTTCTCGACTTCTCTCGGGAACAAAACCGTTGCGGATAAAGAACGCGGCAACGTACTCGTATGCCGCAGGACACACCGACGATTATCGTTCGTTCCCACTCCACCTAATGAATTCGTTTCTCAATAAAACTATGTGGCACTTTTATCGAAACACTTATACATGACGCTCCTTTACATTTTCTTTGATTCACAAAGAACAGTTGAACAATTTCCTATAATTAAAAATATAATATATTCGGTAATTTATAGTCAACGGCGCTTCGGCTCGATTTATCCAACCTTATCTGACAAAACGTCACATCCTGTGCGGTTGTTAGTTTGTTAACAATAATCGATGCTTGAAATCGTTAATCGTGGCGCTTTCACCAACGATGATTCAGCACTTGGGTAATCGATTGCGTTCGGTCAGCGTCGATGAGCCACGTGTTGGCTCGGGCTTGCTCGCAAGCTTCGGCCATTAGTCTTCCGCTTTCGAGAGGGAAATTTCGCTCACCCTTGACCCTTGCTGCTTCCTGATATTTCCAATAACGAACGCTGTACATCCTCTTTAATCCAGCAACGATAACCAGACGCCTTCGACCTTACTCGCCAAGAAAGACTCGTAAAAAAGAAGAAAAAATTGACGCCAGGGGAGATAAATTTCCAACGACATTTATTTATCCGGGATAGTCCGCAGAACCAACCGGTGGTTTCTGCGGCGCGTAGCAGGCAATAGAAACGCGTGATAAAATGGCGCCATATTGAAACGACACTGGCAGCTAGGAAAAAAAAGGGCGAGCAGTCAGAGGGACCTACTAAAGCGGCTTTTCTCTTCTTTTGTTTCAGGAATTGGAGAGGAGTTATACCCTCTCGACCCCAGGGGGTAGCAGCCCCGTTTGTTGTCCGCCCTGCAGCCCGCCCCCTGCGCCGGCTGCATACATATCGAGCGCACGTGCGTCCTCGCGAAGACTCGGTGCCGGAAGTGGAATCGGAGGTCCGCCGTCCCCAGAAAGGGATCCCCTGGGAAGACTGTTAAGGTCAGTTCGCTTTTTCTTCTTCTTCTTCTTTTTCCTCAGAGACACGCTATTTAACCTTCTGCTGGCCAACGAGACGTGAAAAATGTTTATTTCACCACTGGCTGCTGGATTCTGTAAGGAAATTCTGCGAGATGTTCCATATTCTTGGGATACACTAATGGGATGGAATATTTGTTTTTTATTTATTCCAGTTGATTCATAAATAAGCAAGTAAATGGAATATAAGGAGGAGCTATAGTCGGATCTAAATGACGTTTCGCAATTTTTGAATCGTAACTCCGATCGAAACAAGAATTCACAATCCTCGCGAACAATAAAACGGATAGGTAATAATATAAATAAGAAGGTAATCGTCATCGAACGGGGCCACCTGCGTCCCAGCAGGGCGAGCCCATAAAATTGCAGACTGTTCCTGTCGGGGAAATCGTCCGGAAGCAGTAAAACCCTATCCCCGTCCCTATCCTTGTCCAATCCTTTTCTCCACGCTTGATCAGCTTGCTATGGGCTCCGCGTAAGATCATCAATCTTACCTGGGTACAACGAATGCATCATTCAACGCGAAGTTGCCACTTAGCGCGACTACGGTTTCGTCGCCTGGGAAATTAACCAGTCACCCGATAAGCGATCCACTGTAACGCCGCGTCCCGCCTCGTAACTCGAATTAATTGGAATTTTAGTGGGATGCTGTAAAAAGTTGAGCAAGAAGAACGCGCGCCAGCTTTCGAAAGCAGTTTGTCGTCGGCCAGGAGTTTAAAGTAGAATTAAATGAGTCTGCCAGACGGCTTCTTATCCCTGGTTTGGTTGGCAAATCGATAAAATGATAAAACCCCGTCGAGGCTAAGCCGAAGCGTGTTAATCTTTCCTGAATTTTCCAACTCCTCTCTATAAGCACTCGTATACTAACTTTAGAGGGAAGACAGTTACTGCTTATCGTTTAAGGTAAGAAACGAAACTATGAAGTTTCGCATTTATTCAAGAGACTGCTCTTCTCCATAGTTAGACGATACGCTGGAAATCCCTTTCGACTCAACCAAAATCAACATCTTCCAATCTCCTCGGGGATCGATGTAATTCAAGAATCACATTCGACCATATTTGGTTTGTATTCGATGCAACGGCGACGCGAAACGGTCATCGGCGTTGTGCCAACATTCCATTAGCCCGTGATGCTTGCGGAATTAAGCAAATTCGTGGAGTGGCGTTTCTGCACGTGGTCGGCCGGTTAAACACAACGAACTTGGTACTTGCAGATTCCTGAAGTCCTTCTACAGGGAGCTAGGCACTCGTGATCCACCCCATTTGCCGGCATGGGCGTCGCCTCTTCCACTTGGCACCCTTTGTCCGGCGCACTTTCAACCGCACCTGCAGCTGCTGCACAAAGGCGAGCAGGAGCACAGGCTCGAGAACATCAAGCCCGACCAGATCTTCGCCCCGGTTAGGGTGAGTGCTATAAATCATCCCGCGGAAACTACTTCGTCTCTGGTGACGCGACGTACCGGTTGTTGACGTCGGTCGTAAAACTTCTCGCGGACTCTAACGCGATGGACGTTCGGGAAGGGGAAACAGGAAGCGGAGGAATCCCTTGGGAGGAAATTTCTGATAAGAAGAAAGCTGCAAGTTTGTCGTTGTAACGCGTAGAACTTGAATTATCTACCTCGGTTCGTGCACTCGCGCGATTCTAACTTTTTAATTTTTTTCTCGCTGGGGATGTTTGGAAATTTAAATAAAATTCAAATCAAGTATTCGAAACAAGGAAATGTATAGGTGTCACGGCCAGGCTATATCATTTTTGTAGAGTTGCGAGCAAGTTTTCCGAATGCAGAGACGATGACATTCTACGTGAATCGTATTCGACAGGGTAGTCCTGCCGCCCGCTGTACATTTGCATGATATCGACTACGTAATTGCGAAAGTCAAGTTGCACGGACAGCCGGCGATGCAACCACGATTTTCTCCGTCGAACGCTGAAACTTTCCGCGGTAACTTCGCGATATGTGAAAGCCAAGTTACCTATCCGCATCCCTCGCTGTCAAAGTTTCACGTTGTCGAATTTCCGTGACGAATCGCGGCAAACTTCCACTCCGTTGTTTTTGCTCTTACTCTGTCAATTAGTCTGCGTTTAAGATCAAAAAATCAAAGAAATCAAAGACGTTTCTTTAACTTCTACTACACCATCGCACGGCAGACAAAATAGGTATTAAAGGAACAAAGAAGAGACGTCGTAAAATTGTCTCTAGTCGTATGCAGTATTTCCACGTTTTACTCCGATCCAGGAAATCCGTTTCTTTTCGAGTTTCTTCGTTCACGGTTCGGCACGGATATCCAAGTGGATGTTGCATTCTAATGTCCGTCTCGAGCGAACGACACGGATTGCGTCTAAAAACAAAACGGAGGAAGATCGAGCGAAACGATGGGGCCGGGTTAAATCGCTCTAAGAAGAGGATGAAACAGAAGGAGAGCCGTCCTTCCGGATTTTCGACGAACCATCGTGAATTGACTGGGAACCGCCGTGCTATGTCTGTCGATGTTTGTTACCATGAAAGATGAATTCTCTCCGGGCAAAGCCGTCGTTTCACGTAGGAAGTTTCGATACGTTTCACCTGCTGATCAAGGGAATTCTTGAACAATCGAACAAAGAGCCTTCGTTCCTGTCTCGTACCATCGAAAATCCCTTCTGCACGGAATTTAGAAGTCAAGTATCCGATGGAGAAGGTAATCGTACTGCAGTGAAACATCGAGATATTATTGAGACATCGATAGAAAATAGACTGTGTGTTTGACGGAGCAATCTAGGGCAGAGTAAACGTTGATCGTGAAACGGGCAAAGGACTGGCAATTAGAGAAGAATCTCGGACATTTCTACCGCGCAAAAAGTGCTTTCCTCGGACAAGTGCGGACGGAGATGATAAAAAGGATTTTCAAGAGAGAAAGAGAGAGAGAGAGTGCAAGCTCGCGTGAGATCGAGGAAGAAATATTCCTGAACCGAGATTTTCAACGCAATTAAAGAAACCGCCTGAAAGGAGAAATTAGACAATCTCGTTTCTTGCAAGTTGGAAGCATCGAGAAGCGTTTCCCAACTGGAGGAGAGTGAAACGTTCTCGGAAGGGGTTGAACAGTCGACGACGGTGGCCCACTCGAAGACGGTGGCCCACTCGAACTCTTTCCGATGTCGTTTCCGATAATAACATGAAGTCGAATCAAGTCGAGAGTATCGTCGCAGAGGCATAGCTCCTTCGGTTCTCGAATAAAGAAGGTTTTAATCGCGCCTCGAAGATGCGGCGAACAAAATTGTGAAGAAGCGCGCGATCATTCGTCCGGTTCTGGCGTAACGAGGCATTGTTCTGTCGTGGTACGATAAGATGGCCAAGCTTCGCTTCGTTAACATTTCTCGAAAGGCTTTCTAACCAGACAATGCTGATAACTTCTGACAAAGCGCGCGAACACCGCCTACCTTTGTGCCCCGAAGGACGTCCAGTGATCGAGCTTCGACTTCAATGGACCATTTTAATTTCGCCTGTACTTCGATCTCATCCCATGCTTGGTTCGTTCAATCAAACAAAATAATATCTAAGACGAAAAACTCGAATTTCTTTTAAACGTCACTCGTGCTGAATCAACTTGAGTTAAACTCGAGACTCCCAGAGTAGCGAAACTGTTCCACCATATTTAATTCAATCGATACAACGTCTCCGCCTGCAGGCGTTTCTACAAGGCCCCTTGGGCTTTCGGCAAACTGCAATCAAAGCGGCACGGTTGTAGGCGTGAACGACAGCCGAAGCATCGATCACCGGAGCCAGCCTGTCAATTTACCAGGAAACTTGTACACACGGCACGAGAACGTATCCAACGTGGAAATAGCGGAGGCGACCGACTCAGCCATCCGCTTAACATCTCAATCTTCCCGGCCTTAATACCGGCAGTATCTGCCGGCAGCACCGCGAACCAAAGATTTATCGAAGCCACAATGTATCCGTCCGCCTCGGAATCTCCTTATCTTGCGGATATATGTACGTACTCGAGTGTAACCGAAAGATCTCAGCGTCGCTCTATCTGTTTCGATCTTTCGGAGAGCCGACCTGCGTGGTTGGAAAAACGTGATGTCTAAATGGAACACGTGCGACTCTTTTATGATCTGTTTTCAGAATGGCACTTTCGCTCGACGTACGGATAATAAACGGTATTGATCGGCTGTTTCGCGGGATTGAGAAGAAAACTAGCGGGATATGATAGGAGACAGCAGGTGTATTACGCTCGCTTCGTTCATCAGGCGTCGCAATTAATAAATGTAACCGTCTCGGCCAATCAGAGATTCGAAGCTTTCGCAATTTCGTGTTACAGAATCGTTAGAATCTTCGGGTATGAACCGATCTGTAATTAAGCAGGTACGTGGAGACACTTGTTGTTCAAAGACGTAGCACACTTGTGAAGTCTTGATTTTTCAAATTTCACTTCGGCCTGTAATACACTCACCTAGGTGTGATAAATCTTCTACTTTCTCGTTCACTGTCATTGTGTAAATACCGCGTATTATATTGTGCCGATAGAGGCATCGAACGAAAATGCTACTGCAAGAACGTCAAAGGAAGAAAATTCGCGAAGAAGACGTAAGCTAGTCGAGACGAAAAGCGTCGCGACCTCGGCCTCGATAGATCATTCTGACGATGAAATTACTCTTTTCGCAAACAGTTCTGTGTGTCGTTTCGCAGCATCCGACGTTGAAGAGGTCGATAACGCGAGCGTGTAACGGAGCCAGGAAACGCAAACAATGCGCCACGTCACCTGGAAACGTGCACGTGGAAAAATGAGCCTCGTAACCGTGCCATTCGAGGCTCGGTATCGCGAGAACGCGAGAACAGGCTGTGACGGCAGACACATGGCCACGTCAAGGTTGTGCAAGCCCGATATACCCTCCAAACACGAACGAATTCGTGCCGTACAGTCGACAAACGTGCCAGGGAGAACAAGCGGATCGTCGAAGGAACAAGCTTTTAAAGCTCTTCTGACCCTGTTCAGCGAGTTTCTTTCTTTACTTCAATACAGCACGGTATAAAAACGTAGAAAGAAATGAAACGAAATTAAAAGCTGAAGACTAATCGTTTAGTTAACGAGAATCGAATTCTTCCTTTTTCCGATTTAGAATCTTCAATTCAATTTATCGAGTCAGCATTGCTGTAAGCAATGAAAGGGAAGAATTATTGGGTCGATAAATTCCACTAAAGCGTAGAATTTATCGCGTGCCCGCGTGCAAAGAATGCACGGCGCCATAATGAGCGCGTTTACGTCGCGAAGCGCCGTCTTGAAGAACGTTTTTCCGGATCACCGACGTTCCAGGCCTCAATGTTCGTCTGTCGGAATATTATTTCCATTTTCCCGGGCGCCCGAGACAAGCGCAGCGACGAACGCTCTCCGATCCGGCCAGCTGGAAGTAATTTCTTTGTCTCGATGCTTGCCACGGACGTCTCTAAACACGCCTACTCGCACCAATAGCATCTTCATCTGGGACTCGCGTTCGGAACAGTAAAACGAAGATATTGTTCCCTTCGTCTTTCATCTGTTGTCTCCTTTTTGCTCGTTCAAGCGAAGAGTACTGTTGCTAGACCATCTCGACGCTTATTTACGGACACACGATCGCTAAGAACGAGCGAAACACGTACGACAAAATAACAGATTTGCTATTCAGTGTATCCTTTAGGCCACGATTTTAGTATAACTTATAATTTTATTGACTAGGTATAGAACAACAGTGGAAAACTCTAAGAAATTCGAAATGCACTGAAAATACGATGTGGTTGAAAAAATATCCCAATAATTTTAGAGAATATAGTTCGTGCGAACGATTGTACATTGGAACGAAAGTACCGGAGCAAACAACCTAGTACTTTGTTTCATCTGAATCAAAATTCGACATTTGTTTATTTACATTCTTCAGTGGTCCGTCTACATTGCAAGTGTTCTTGTTTGTAATTCGAATTTGTTTGTTTACCAACTATGGTCACATCCAGAGCACAAAATACAAGATCTAACGGAGCTATAGTATCAGTGAATGCAACAGTATCTCGATTAGAAGCGGCAAACTATACTCTAGCTGGCTAACTCTCTATACATATACTCTAACTATACATATAAGCTGGCTAAATAAACAGATTAGACGAGCTGAAATCACGAGGTTCACTGGCGTTGATGGAAATAGCCGGTCAATAAAGCACGGCAAGTCAAGAATCCCAAAACCCTCGGCAATGGAGGACTCGCAATAACAGGCTACGGGAGGTCTGAGAGACTATAAAGACCGTAGAGATAAGGAGGCTACGGTCGAACACCGTTCTGCTGAAATAGTAGAAGAGGAAGGCTCGATGAAATCACAGGGTAGACCTAGCCAGCCGTTCAAACTGAACAGCTGAAGCGAGCATTAGAATACAGCCAGCCTCGGGGATACAGTATCCGTTGAAACGAGAGAGGCATCAAATAATAATATACAGCAGATCGTATGATCTACTTCGAAAGGGATGGGAAGATTCAAGCAACAGACCGTAAAGGGACTAAAATCACGGGATAATAGCTCGGACCGACAGCCTCCTGTGGTGAAGGAGCTACGTAGCAGGGTACCATGATCATAGAGCCCTTTATAATCTAGGACAAGCTGGGATGACGTTCACCGATAACGAGGGCGTGGCTCTAAACCATAATGCAAAACCTTTTCGCAACTATCTCTCTGTCTTTTGCGAAATTGATATATTGTCTACTTTTCGAAACTATTCCGTACAACTTTCAAGTACATTACGTGACAATGATACGGTTTAATGCAACACAAATGGCAGGGTTAACGAGCTCGTAAACAGCGATGAACGATCGAGTCAGATCGGTAAACAATCGAGACAGATTTCTGATCGATAGTCGATGCACGATGATGGAACTCGAAACACGCGATTCTGTCCTCTGATAATCGGTCCCGTAAGCAAGTTCCTGCCCTACAAAGGGTAGCTCATCGCGTGATCGATCGGCAGACTCGCAATTGTTACGGCATTACGGTACAAACGACTTTCTCCCTTTATTGCCATGGCACGCGCATCCCCGGAACAATGGCCGTGTGCACAAAGCGCTGCGCGAAAAACAATTTTGTCAGACGCTGATTAAATCCGTTTCTAGGCCGTGCAGAGAATAGTTCCATCGTTATATGGGAAATTTGCTTTTCCATTTTATCGATTCGTGTCGGACATCGTGCCACGTGGCAGTTGAAAGTCGCCAAGTCTCGTTAGCGTCATCGAGGTGTCTGGAAAAAAGGGGAGGGCAGCTTGGTGATCGTCGAAGACTTAGCCAAAGATCAGTCTCGCAGGCAGATAAGTTTGCCTTTTATCTCTGTTCGAGATAGAAGTTAAAGAGAACGAAATGAAAGGCACGGCGAATCACGAACAGTTTGTATACCGGAAGTTCGTACGCCGAGGATAGACAAGCGGACCAATGGTAAGAAGAAAAGTTAGCAGTTTCGTGACCAGTTTCTCGGATACTCCTCGGTTTCTCCAGTTCCAACTGGTTACCAATTAGAAGTTGGAAGCTCTCGCGTGAACCACTAATCCTATTCGATGGATCGACCGTTTCTCTCAATCAGAACCACGTCTATCTGTAATTTTGCTAACTTCAACCGCATCTACCATTTAGCAGATGCAAGTCAAATACAATTCTATTCGACTGTTGTAACAGGAACCCGATAGAAAAGCAATTCCTTGCGTTCATTACATCTAGAAGAATCGAATTTTGTCAAATTGCGCGGTATCGGTACTCGATCGAGCGTCATCTACGTCTCGGTTAAGCGGTCGCACAGTATTAAACCTAACTGAATCTTAGTCGGACCTAGGAAAAATAGCAAATGAATTTTGTCGAAACAGAAATATATGGATATTCGATCGATTAATTGTATCCACTGTTTTAGTTGAGCGATGGCACGGTATCAGAGGCACCTCGCCGTGTGGCCATTGAAGGAGGCCCCGGAAGCGGAAGAACGACCCTTTGCCTCCGCCTTCTTCACCAGTGGGCGATACAAGGCGATAGTCCTGCTCTGGCGTTCATCGTCCCTCTCCGTGAACTTCGAGGCAGTCCTGTGCTCAATTACTTGGCTCGAGAATTATTCCCAAGGACGGCAGCCATCGGCGACGCGGTCGCGCAAGTATGGCGCACGCTGCATTTAATGGAGGACCGTGTGCTGTTTATCCTTGACGGATACGACGAGTGTGTGGGGGGCAGAGCGTCCCTAGGCGATGCTATAGACCTTCTCGAGGGACGTTTGTTCCCCGACGCGAGGATCCTGGTCACTTGCTCGCCCAGCAACTCCAGCGTACTGTCGCCGTTAGTTCAAAGAAGGATCCATCTGGCTGGACTTGAGTGGCCCCACGTCGAGAGGCTCTGCGTGGCGTATTTCATTCACAACGACATCGCAGAGAAGGCTTGCGAGTTCCTCGAAGCGCTGAACGTACAACCACAGGCCGTCAAGCAGCTTGGTCAGCATCCTCTCGGCTGGATTATGCTCTGCTGTCTCTATCAGGTATATATCGAAACAGAATAAGGTTGGAAAAATAAAGATAGGATAGTCATAGAGCGGTGAAGGGGACGTTTAAAGTTTGTGGAAAAATCGTGAACGAGTAGTTGGGCAACCGAGTCGATTCGTTACCGGGCGCCATAAAAACGATCTCGCGTTGTCTGTGTGTTCGACGTAGCACAAGAGCTCCGAGAACTCGTAAAAATGTCGACGCTTTAAAGCTTGCTCTCTCGTTTCTCAGGACTCTGGAAGTTTACCAACGGAAACCAGCGCGCTGGTTCAAGCAGCCGTCAAGTGTATCGTGAAGAGGAGCCTCGATCCACCGGTACCTTACAACGAGGAGATCCCAGGTCATTGCAGAAAACGACTGGAGGATTTTGGAAAAGTGTCTTTGGCTGCGCTGAGGGAGGGCAGGTGCTGCTATACCGAGGCTGAACTCAGAGCTAGAGGTGGTGGTATAGAAGTTACCAGACTGGGATTCCTGACCAAAGGATTGATTTTCGGGCAACGACGAAAACCAGACCTGTACACACCGATTCACATGGCCGTAGCCGAATTCTTGGCAGCTTACTACTTAACCTCAGTAGCTCAATACGCCAATATTCTTCGAAGGGAGTTGGAGGGACTGCCATCGGGTATCATCAGCCATTTGGCTGGACTACTGGGACCCAAAACGCATTTAATATTAAACCAATTGTGTCCGCTGGAGGTACCACCCAGAGCAGTTTTCTCGTTGCTGAAAGCAGCCGGTGCCTCGGATGGAAACATTTCCGCCGTGTGTAGATTGGTCGGTGCAGGGCCGGGATTTGGTCCCGCACCCAACGAGAGACCTCCAGCACCGCTGGTCCACACTTCGCCTTTGGAACTCGAAGGATGGGCGAGAATCCTGGAGAGCCCGGCTTGCACCCTCGAGGCCCTCGAGGTGGTGTTCCAAGTGGAGAGAGGCTCCGATCCCAGATACCTGGACGACTTTTTCGAAGCTCTAGCTGGAAATGAGAGTGTCAAGCTCGTGAGAATCACGTCGCTTCTCGGCCAAGAGTTCCCCGCGGATGAAGCGCAAAAGTTGGCCGGACACTTAAAGAGCGTCCTGAGCAAGAAGAAACTGAACGACTTTGAGTTGGTTATAACTTGTCTGGAGGAAGCAGCGCACGATAGGTGAGTCTCTGTCTAATTTCCCGTTAGAAATTTCTCTAATTTTCTCCCTGTACGATTTTCTTGCAAAATGTGTGACAATCGCAGAACGTGCTCGACGTGTCCGTCTTCGCGGCGATAGTTTGGCGATTGTTCAGACGTTTAAAAATCAAAAGACGAAGCTTTCGCTTCGCGTTTCTAAAACTGTGCGAGTTCAAACACGGTTTAAGAAGACGCACGCGAAACGTAGGAAGGTTACCACGCGGAAAGGTGCCGAAGGGTAACCGTACCGGAGTATTCGTTAAGCTGACAGCGAAAAAACCGTCGGCCCGTTTGCGCGAACGTCGAGCAATATCGGAAAGTGGATTAAAAAAGTTTGCCCGAGGAAAGTACGTGTACATGGACGAACAAATAGATCAGTTTTTAACTCGGAGCGAGAAGCTGTCTCGACGGGTTCTTTTCTAAGGCAGACTGAGAAACATTTAGAGCTATTAATAACGAACGCCTACTCATCTTCGGCGCGAAAAGAAGTTCCAAGGAGCCACCTTCGTTATAGAGATTTGTGAAACAGGTTTTACACATTTTATAAACACACTCGGATGCTTTTATGGATCTTCATCGATTTATGCTTGCACGTGCGATACTTAACAGTTTCAAAGAACATCCTATAGACGACGGAGGATTGATGTACGTGCTTGATCGTGAAAGGTCGTCAGGATCGTTTCTGCAAAATTTCTTTCATCGATCGTACGGCGCAAAGGTCAGAAAGTAAATTAAAAAGTTTACTTCGCTCCGTATGATAGCAAAGAAGACGTTTACCCTCGCTCGGAGCGTGGAGATCGGAGGGTGGGAAAGAGCGCGTGTTTACCCAGCGAGCAAAGTACGAATATACGGGAAGGGTGGTGATGCTTCGAGTCCCCATTTACATAACCGCTCTGGTTGCTCGTGTGTGCGCGCGTACGTTTACATTGGCCGTGTCAGATGCTCTGCTTTCTAGCATGTTTGCAAGGAAAAGAACAGAAACTATACGGTGGAAAGCGATGGAAGCGCTGCAGAATTACGTTCGACCGTAACAATAATTCTCGAATATCCGTCGAATCTGCCTATTCGAATCCAGCTGCGTAAAATTGTTTTCGTTCTTTGTCGTTTCTCTATAAAGTGAAACCGTTGAAACCTGAGAAACTCGAGGCATAAATTTGACGCAGATGCGCACTGAGCGTCGCAGCTACCGCAAGACGAGCAAGATTTTTATTCTAAAGAGTAACTCTTGGGAAATTTTCAATTCTCTAACACGTCCTCCCGCAAACAACTTCGGACCAACGAAACTCGAGGATCTTCTTCTGCGAAGCAGAGATGTTTTTCACGCGTGGCCCCTTGGCGAAAAGGCCGATATTCGATATTCAAAGCACGACGATCGCGAGCTCGCGAGCAAACGCACTCCCCCAAATGTGACAAGAAGAGCGGGGTAACAATGAGCGGCCGTCGAGAGGGGCTGCATAAAGTCGTGGCGGAGAAAAAGTCGAGAAAGTGGCGGAACAATATGCCGCGGCAAGAATAGAGGAGAGAGGCTTCGAGATATTTTTCCTTCTTTTTGGGGAGATTGTTCGAGGATCATGAAGGGGCGCGGCTTCGTGACCCGTGGCGAAAAATTAAGGAGGACGCGGCACGATGGTTTTCATAGTCGAACGTCGGACCAGTCCTCTATATTTCTCCTTTTCTCGCGTTTCTTCGCTCTCTAGCGACTCTATCTGCTTTCCTTACCTCCGAACCTGCTTTCTTCGACTTCTTTTCGTCTCTCGTCCCCCTCTCGTTCGCGGTTCCAGTCTTGTCTCTATCTCCTTCAAAGTCTATATTTCTACGAATTCCGTGAGCAAAAGAGGCTCTACTCCACTAGCTGGCCCCTTGGCGCTTCCTTCTGTTCCTTTTGCCTTTGTCGCAGCGCTTTGAAACTTTTCGAAGGCTTTTCGAAAGAGTTTGCCTCAAGATGACGATTCATAATTTTTCTCGCAGCGGGATTTCCACGACGAAACGCTTTGGCGCTATCCGTATACGAAAAACTTGGCTACAATTTCCAGACTACAATCAAATCGCGAGGTCTCTTAATCTCGTTCCCAGCCTCTTTCCCTGCTGAATCCTGCGTCTGTTCTCCCTCTCCCGTACAATTTCTCCGACTAGTCCTAAACAAAGTCTTCTACGTACTTGGTTTACCCTTCAACCCTCCTACCATCCCTTCTATCCCGAGCTCATTGCTGTTTCCAATTTTGACGTGTTCTCCGCGCCGTCGCGTTCTTTATTACTCGCTTTCCTCTCCGCGCCGTCTCTGTCGTCTAAACAGGACCAATACCGGAGAAAAATCTTTGAAACACGCGACGAGGTGCACGAGGAGGGCATCGTTTAACCGCTATTTGCCCGGGGGCGAAACATTCTCGACCCGACAAACTCATTGTTGCGCATCGAGAATGTTTTTCTCGCTTTTTCCACCCGTTCGTTTGCCTTCGTTCTATTCTTTTCCGCCGGAACCGCTCTGCTCAATATGATATCGAGTGAAGGTACTCTACATTCGGTCAGAATCTCGCTAGCAGGCAAACGCTCCGCAAAGAACGCCGATTTCGATCGATGGATGGAAGAAATACCCGGAGACTTGTAGCAGAAGAGGAATCGTCCGGAAAAAGAAACACGAGTCGCGACATGAAAGAGGGCGCAATGTACTTTACGGTTTGTTCTGCTCTCTCGATTGCTCTGCAATTTCGTTCTCGATGTTTCTAGAGAATTCTACGCTGTTCCACTCGTTCGTCTGATCCAATTGAACCGAGAAAACATTAGAAAAACGGTAGCCGATCTTCTCGATAGCGGATGGAATTCTACGAGTTTTCGAACTTGCCGAAAGTTCTGGCTGTTCGAGGAATTAATATTCGTGGGAAAAATTCTTTGATCGTTTTCTGCATCGTTTCGCTTATCGAAAACCACGTTGAAGTTATTCGAACAATTCAATGGATCAAATAGACAAGTTACGTTAAGACGATAAATTTTCTGCTCGCGCTGGTTATATCGAGACACGATCTTCCTCCTTGGTGAATAGCACGTTACAAGCCGCGTTAACGCAGTGTGTAAATAATACAAATCCTCCAGGGCGAGTTCAGTCTCAACGAGACTGAATGGACTGTGTTACGCCGCGTAACACTCTACCTAGCCGAGGCCACACACCGCGGGCAATATGGCAACCAGATGTCTTCGGATACTCGCAGCGTATCCTCCATAGTTTCAAGTACCTTCCATAAATCTCATAGATTTCCTAGAAAAGGTCCTTCAAACCAAACAAACGTCTATTTCCGAAGAATTTCTAAAGACTATTGTCTACCACGGCTGGATAAGGGAAAGTTAGTTTTCCTCACGTACGCTGCAACTTTCCTCCCACTAACCACTTTCTCTCGAGGGCGGTTAAGACCCTTCGTTTAACCAATTAACAACGAAGTCTATTTCCCTCACTCTCTTAACTAACATCGGCACCAACAAATCCGATGGTCCCGTGCGCTAGACACACCCATCCTTAGCTTTCCTCCGAGACAGCATCGTCTCCCAAGACGGTACTGAGTTTACATCCTTCGAACGATCAACATCCTTCCACCGGGTATACACACCCGCAGATCAGTCACTCACTCATCTCGTACGTACGCACCAGCGTAACTGCCTTCTTTATAAGTTGTTGGAATAAACGGTGAAATATAACTTACTCTACTGTGTCATATTCATTTAACCACCTCTGTTATCTTAACCGAAACAGGGGAACGACTACTTCGCGGCGTCGATTCACCGAATCGTAGCGAGAATTTACGCCTCTCGCTGACGCGTTTTCCTCGCGACCGCGTCTCTCCGCGAACGGTCGTAACAGACTGTTAAGTGAAGAACGCTGTCTAAACTCTGAAGAAATCTTCGTCAAGAAAATCGTATAAGGAATATAACCGTCGATAGGTTGCTGAAAAGTCGACGATCACGATTTGGCTGACGTTGACGAAGAGACCGTGTTTCGTGAAATCTCGACCGAGATTAACTAAGCTATCTGTAGCGAGAATGAGTGACAGCTGTCGGAATATTTCGAGCGATCAGTGGCTGCGAGTGATAGCAGACACGATTGGTCAGACGCGCTTTGTACCTACAAATACAGCGGTGATAGTTCGAGTTAGTAAATTAAGCGTAGAGATATTTCGCGAGGGCGTGAATTGTTAGCGATAGAAACGAGGTCATCGGAAGTGTGCCTGTTCATCGTTTGCGCGGTTTATTTTTTTACTTTTTTTTATGTATTTTAATGTAGGACACGCGTCGCGCGATTCACGGATTTGTTTGATCGTCGAATAAAATCACATCGGCTCGGAACAATAACGGGCTTGGATATTTTAATTAACTTGGAAAACACAGACCACTTTATTTTAATTCCAGGAATATCGTGTAATTGAAGGCGTCGCTTTGTTTGCCAAATAATGTTCATGAATATGTAAACGAAGACTGTCACGTTATTTATAGCGATCCAGTTCGTTTATTTTCCACCATCGTTTCGACTGTTCCGCAAATGGAGCGCGCAACGCTGCATAAAAATTTCTTTCTGATACATAAACGTCGTCTCGATCTTATCGCTTATCGTTCTCCGTAAGAACCCTAACCGAGCTTACCGACTAGCATATAATGCTGAAGGAAATCCAGACTCGTTTGCAATTCTCCGAGGAGAAGTAACCGTGGCCAGGCTTTGCATAACTGTTGCACACGTACGCGTCCCAACCTCTCGAAATAATGGCGAATAGACAGAAGTGGCGAATATTACACGCGCATAAATCTATTCACTGTTGCCGAGTTCTTCAACACTCGAGCAAATTTACATAAGTTTGCGCTCGAGAATTACGAACAGCTAACAACTTACGAAAGGTATAGGTACCGTTGCAAGAAAATCGTTTTTCATAAAAATTCGACCAAGTTTGTTGGGTTTTAATTGAGAAAACTGGAACGCTCGCTTTCGACGGTCATATTTTCGGCTTCTTTGCTGACATTTCGCAAACACTGCAGTCGCCCGTATTGGTAGCAGTATGTCAAGCAGCCACTGATGAAGGAAACTGCAATGCTTGCGAAACGTTAGCAGGAAAACTGCAACGCTTCCTTAACTCGTGCCACGGTGCCGCGTTCTCGACGTTTTTCGCGAATAAGACGGTGAAAGTGGCCGCGGGAAAACCCAGAACCATCAACATGCTCCGTCGATTACCATCGTGTTCCAAAACCAAGTAACCGTAACGCGGTTGTTTAATCCCTTTAAACCTACTCGTTCCATTCGAATCTACGCTTCCACGTCCGCGAGTAAATGAGAATGATCTCGGGTCAAACAGAGCCGTGCAATCGGGTTAAACCAAATGTCCAATGATTGGGGGCCAATTTCCGTGTACCGTCCTATGGTCGACGGCATTAAACGAACGATTTAGGCGTTTGTAACGAACAGAGGCATCGATCGACTGTGTTCCAGATTGGAGTGCGTGGTGAACGCCCTTTGCCGTGGACTGAGTCACGCGTCAGCCAGCCTGGCACGACTGGTCCTCGACATGAATCTGTCCGGCGAGCAAGTGTCCCGGGTCTGCGATGCTCTTCGTGGCTGCGTTCAAGTACAAGCGCTGCACTTGCCCCATTTAGGCTGTGGCTGCGAAGGGTTGGCCTCGGTCGCCGAGCTGCTTAAGGAGAGGCCTTTGCTGGCGTTAAATTTGGCTGGCAGCTGGGGAGCCAAGAACGAGGATCCATCCAGCTCTGGAATCAGTATGGGTAAAACTATGCCGTTATTCATTTTTATTTTTCTTTCACATTCTTTGATTTTCTGTTCTTATTTCCCTTCTTTCTTCTTCTTCTTGTTTACTTTACGTTCTGATTCTTTCTTTTTGTGTTTTCATCCAACGCTGCTTGGCTGGATCGTAAATTGAAAAATTCTAGAAATACCAGCAACGCTTATTTATTTGGAATACACGACTTTCATTTCTGTCTCTTTTAATTTCCGACATTCGACGACGCTCCGTTTACACAAGCTTCAGCCAACTGAAAGGATCGTATCCGGCTCGACGAAACTTCAAATAATAAAAAAGAAATCGTTACCGAGCTGCGTCCTGCTCTAATACACGGATATGGCCGAGCTTTTAATAATAGTTCCGTAACGGTGCATCGTTATTCGTGGCTATTATTTTTCGTCTATCGAGGAGCTCGCTCACGTACCTAGCAAAGCATTCGCGCGTCAAAAAATCGAACGAAATCATAGAAGGATCCATGGGTCATCGTATCGGACAACACTCGTGCGTACATCGATGCGATGGATTTCCGGACTGGGCTGACCAACGGGTTGGAAGCTTAGGAAGTTGACGGAGTACGGTTCATTGGTCACTCAATCAACGAGCGTAAGCTCAACGAAGTCTCGGGGCTTAAGGCGACCAGAATTAATGATCGCGCGGCCTGAACGCTTCGTAACGTCCGACGTGCTCGTGTTTGATCGACCGATTCGTCCATATCTCTTCGATCACGAGGGAAAAGGCGCTGGAAATCGCTATTTTAAATTTTGATACGCATCACTTCGTTAAACGCGCTCCACTATCGGCCGCCATTAAAGCCAATCTGCATGATAGCGCTGGCACGCTGCATCCAGATTTATTGCGATCCGCATGCACTTAGACAGAAGCCAATACAGCGTGGTATCGAATTAGAGGTGGCAAACGGGAAGCTGCGAACCTATGGTCGTGAACCAAATCAAGAATTGATAATTAGTCGACTAGTGGTAGAATAATTTTTCATTTTTGAAGACATCGTCTTCATAGGAAAATCGAAGTACGTCCCGTTGATCGTAAAAGAAGACGGTCTTTGAAAGTCAACCACGCACATTGTTACTTTCGGTTCACTACACAAGTTCGTATACCGTTGTGAAGAAGAATTGATAATTTATAAACAATTAAACTGCAATAATTGTGGAGTGGAGTAATCATGGGAACTTTGTTTACGACTCGTAAAGATGGAGAGATAAAATCGTTGAAAGCCCGCAGTACGTAAACCGACGACGAACTGTCCACGAACGCCATTAACCGGCTATGGTGCCGGAATTAGAAAGTTGGAATTAGAGCAGTTTCCGGCCCGCAGTGGGCAAATCGGACCGCGAAAGTTCCCGTCGCGTTTTCCATAAAGCCGGAGAACGAAACTTCAGTCCTTTCCAACTTTGTACCATACCATTTACCCAAGTTACCGAGCGTGGATACGTGGAATCATAAGGATCGTCCACCGGGATGTTCCTTCGATTTGTAAAGCGAACTGAGTTTTCTTATACGGAGATTTGTCCCAGATAACGAATACAACGAGTATTCCAATTTGCGTTGGAATTAGTTTTGTTCTCTTATTTAACTCTCTGTGATCCGGACGATCGATCTCGCTTAGCCCATTCCGGCAGATTCTTTTGCAAACAACACGAGTGGAATCGCAAAGAATTATGTAAGATATAGAGGTTCTCTAGAGATTGGTAATCTGCAATTCGATTAAAACGACAGAATAATGAGTATTCTTGAAGACAAGGCTGAGAGAAAGGACATTATCAGTGGGAAGTTGAACGATCGAGGGTCGATTAGGAACAGGCTTACGGTAAATCGTCGAATCTCGTGTAAACCTTCAATTGAGATGGAGTAGACTTTACGATCGGATCGTGATCGTTTCACCGAATCCTCCTTCGATTAGATCGCGGTCGTTTGTTTGCAGAAACGAGAAGGAAAAAAATCGCAGGCAGTTTGAACGAGCGTCGAATCGCTGGCCCGTTTTCCTAGGAATAATAACAACCCTTCGTCTTCTCTCGAGGAAGATGAACGGTCGTCCTCGAGACCGGTTTATACACGGAGCTCCGTGCAAACGACACTTTCCAAGTGAATTTCCGCTCGCAAATAACGTATTAATCATCTCCGACCAGACCCTCTCTGGCCCTTTGTTACACCCTGTCCAAACCTTCCCTCTTAACAGCCTCTTAATGTCTTTCTCTCGCTGCCACCCTCACCCCCTTATCTTCGATCCCTCCGTCACATTCACTCCGCTGCTCCGTCTTTCTCTCTTTGCGCGCATGCATGAATACCCTTGACGATAGTACTTCGTAGACGCCTTTAAAATCGCGACCCGTCCCAACATTTCTCACTGCATTGTCGTCAGATCTCATTGTAAGGAACAGGGCCAGAGGATTTCACGAAACAGTAATACACTTCTTCCTAGAGCTATGTGAATCGTTCACGATCGCAAGCTTTCATCTCCTTCGTCCGCCGTTTCGCAAATATTATTAATTACGTTTTTTCGATCTCGCATTTCAACCCTGCTGCGTCGTTTAAATCATTTTAGATGGTGCTTTTCTTATCTTTTAAGTTTGCGTGTAAGGCGTTTCTTAAAATATTAAAAGTCTTGGTGATCTACGAAACGAGAATGAGATTAGAATCGCAACAGGGCTGAAATGACGGGAAACTGCTATTTTGAGAAACTCGATCATTGTCAGCGATTCGCTTCTATCTAAAATTTCCCAACGTACACAATACCGCAATAAGCGTATAAAACAAACATTTACCCTGGAACAATCGTGTTCTCTGCTTTCACGGGCCCATTTCTCGTCTCTCGAACTATCCCCAGCGCCTATCTCGTCTGGTTGCCTCCGACAAACGGTCGTCTCGCGGTTGATGTTATCGTCGCGACCGGTGTCGGCAAACACGCTGGCATGTATACGCGGCTTCCAGTTACCATGTTGTTGCTCCTTCGCAGCTCCGGCAATTACAAACACCTGCGGCGATTTCTCGGCGAGAACCAGCATCCCAGAAGCACCCTGTCCTCGTTTGCCGTAGGCAGAAACGAGATTTCTCGAAATTGCCGATCGATCTGCTCAAGGGAGTTTAAAGTAGCTGTGTTTCTTCTGGCCGTAGATCTTGCATCGGTGCATTGCAAATTGCTAAGCTCGTTTCCCTCTCGTCGAGTTTGTATTGTAAAGAATATTTTCCCGGTATAACTCGAACTGTCGGAGGAATTTTTTATCGACAATTCGAGGACACTCGGAACTTCGATCATTCCCTATTTTCTTTAAACGAATAACAGGAAGATCGAGTTTACTTCTGACTGGTTGAAAGCAGTCCCTCAAGATTCCGTTTCCGCTTCGAGGTCGACCCGAAAGCAATCTTTCTCGAGGCGACGGCGCCGTGTCTATGAACCGAGTCGTAGACAAATCAAATCTTTCGGCTCGACGGTTTCTCCAGAGAACTCATCGATCCTACCCTTTTCCTTTCTCTTTCCTTTCAAGTTTCCTTTCGGATCATTCGAGAACGATACAGAAAACCGGCGAAAGGGAAAATACGCGGGACACGAGAAACAACTGAAAACGGTTCGCTAAGCGACGTTGTTTCTCGACGGTTCCTTATTTTACTTGCGCCAAGTGGATTCCCAAAAGGATATCTCGCGCAATATTATTTTCGACGAATGTTCGACGAATTTTCGTTACACGATAGGGAAACACGCAAAGAATAACCCATGGAAAACTGAACACGTTGTACAGAGATAAATGATACGCTACAAGTTACAAGGTAATGCAATTTCGATTTTCATACAACGACTATCTGCCCATTCGGATCCTTTTACAAAGGCCGATCGATCTTCGATAATCATATATATGTGTATCTATCAGAAACCTTCGGTAAATGATACGCTGTAACTCTATTCCCGGAGTCCAAAGATAATTATGAAAATCGAATCTCTGTTGTGTAACTCAGCGTGAGATCACAATACGTTCGAACATTATTTTCCACCAGCGAATCACAGTGAACAATTCCAGATTGCAATTTCAACATCGCGATATCAACCAGGTTTATCAGCTATCTACCTCTTGGATCGTTTTCACTATGATTCTAGACCCGTTTAACCTCGTTCCTGTCGAGATTTCTGTCTGTATCCTCCGTTCAAAATTGCACTTAGGTATCCGCGGTATCAACAATCTCGCAGTTTTCCTTTCCTCTAGCTACGAGCGTATCGTCGGCGCGAACGTCTACACGACGCGGCCTCCAATCTCTCTTCAGGCACTCGAATCTCAATAAAGCCTGCCCCGCAGCTGAACACGCCTATTTGCTCCCGTTACGGGATTCTAATCAATCTGCTTCTGGTTGCCCGGCTGGATTCAGCTGCCGATAGCAAGCAACGAAAAAAACGATATAACCACGGGAACGGATGAACGAGCTCGCTTCAGCTTTCCACGTATATATAGAAATATTTCTTCGATAGAAATATTATTATTAGTCATTTCTTTATTTCATATGCGGCAATAAAGAGCCATTAGTGTGGACAAAATTATTGTAAAGTGCACGAAGAGGTACGAGTGCGATAAAGAAAAAAAAAAAAAATACGAAGAACACGTTTGGTAAATTTTTCATCTGGGAGAAACAAATGAAAAATGTAAAGCATTGCCGCATGTATCGATGGAAGAGATATAAACAGAAGACGATATTTCATTATTATTTTTATTTATATAAATACACGATTTTATTTGAACGAATCGTTAATTGTATTTATATGGAAATAAATATTTCGACAAATTCAAAGTATCTAGGGTCTAAGAGGATTACCATGATTACGAGGAGGAATAAATTTATTTGTATAAAAGCCACTTTTTAGATCGATGAACGAATCGAAATGCGATTGATTCCCGAAACTTGTTCAAAGAGTAATCGAAATTTGATTTGTAGGTCAGCGTACTTCGTGCACCGAGACAAAGCATCAAAGCATTCCAGTATCGTTGCAACTACCATGGTCCCTGTAGCCATTACAGACTGTTCGTTTCCTTTACACGTTTGGCTACAGCATCGATCCACGATTCTCGAGTTCGGCCCGATCTTCCGTTTCGCCGATACTAACCGTAGCGAGCAGACTTTTTCGTCTGAACGTAATTAGGGAAGTCTCGTTCGACTAAGTTTAAAAGGTAGACGGGAAACGCGCAGTCTGGAAAACGGTTTACGTCTGACGGTATAACCGGTTCGCTGCCGGAGAATATGAAACGTAAATTGCACGTTCGGAGTACGAGCTGTCGCGCTACGAAATTGCATCGCAGAGCACGCTCATCGGCCGGGGAAATTGAATGAATCTGTTCGTTGTCGTCGATTGACATTTGGGTCAACGTAAGTAGCGCGCACCGATAATGATTATTTCCAGGTTTGAGAACTCGCCAAGCCGCGAGGAAACAAGAGATGCACGTACGCGTACGATCGATGCCGAACGCGGAATGTTTCGGACGTTCACGCTCCGTAGAATCGGTGCGCTTCGTCTCTGCGTCTTATTTTTCCTCCTTTTCTTTGCCCTTTTTAACGAATTACGTAATTATCCTGGTTTGTCCGTGACGTTGGCGAGCTATTCTCGACTTTAATGAAATCCAAGAGGAAAAGAATAAAATTCGCCCGGATGGGTGAAGGGAAAAGATGTTCCCAGCCGTTTATTATTCTCTTTGCCATTGCGCTTGTTCAGCTGCGGCACGAGCGCGAATGAATTTAGATGCAACGAGAACCCGTAATGTTCTTCGATAATATGGGTCAAGCTCCAGTTTCGTCGAGCGAATGGAAGCCCTTAATACGCGCGTGTGCCTCCATTATCTGTCTTAAGTGGTTATTTAGTGAAATAGGGCCAACAGCGTGCAAAAAGCACGCTACTCCACTTGAAATCGAATCTCTTATCGCGATGCTTAATCTAACCCTCTACGACAGGCAAACCATCGCCTTCAAAGTTGAAGCTGCATCGTACGATCGTTTAACTTCGTGTCAATCGCGATCGTAGGAAATTTACAAGCAAAGATCGAAAACCAGTTTACTCTGGATAAATTTACAATGCTCGATTGCTACGCGCTACATCGAAGGTTAATAAAGCGCCCTTACCGCGAAAACGTAAGCCCCTGCCTGTAATAAATTCCCGATCGATCCAGCCAGGCTACCATCTATTATAAACAGTTGGTAACTCGAAGAACTTGAAGCGCACCGGTCGGAACTATTAACGGGCTCCTCGACATCATCGAAGAACAACACCGAGGCGTTTGCATCACGCGCACTTCCATCCCCGCGTTCGATGTTTGCTCGCGATACTCGACTTCTTGATCTTGGCGAAACTTCGTGTTATTAACGTTTTCCGTTCATCGACCGATATGAAAACAAAACGTTGCACCGATACGCTTTCTTTCGTATTTCTATTAAAATCTCCTCTCTATCTCCGTACCGATTTATATTTAATTCCAATGTGTAACTATAGCGTTACGGTATATGCGCCGCGACACGTACACGAGTTTTTCTCGCGACAATCTACGCGCCTCAGACTGAATTTTCACGATTTTGAACGTTAACACTTGTAACGTAAAGTTTCGGTATCCGAGAATTTCTCAGCTTCTCGAAGAGGCTGATTCTCGCGTAGTTTCAACCGCGTTTCCAACGGGTTACTGCACGTAATTAATCCACGGCGGACACGCGACCGCGTTTTACGTGTCCGCTGCTTGTGCACGCGTCTCGAGCGTAACCGGAGACGGCGGAGCCGAGGAGTCACGGCGCGCTTTGAATAAAGTCGACGGAAACGCGGTCGACGTGAAACTTAACCGAGCGGTCGGTCGTTTCTTTGCCTCGCGTTCGATTATTCAAATGTTCCCATTCCAGGATTCTGGATCGTCTATTTTTCTTCGTGCATCGATAACGAGGATCCTATAGAAGCTGGGCTTTTCCAAGAGTCTCGTATTTTTGATGAAGTTTTTAGAAGATCAGCTAAGGCGGAAGAATAAGTATGTTGAAACAGCCTGTAGAATGTAGAGCGAAATTTAAAAAAGGGAAAGGAGTATAGAATGAAATAGTAGAAAGCGTGGTTCCTCTCGCACGTTCCGTGAAATAATAACAAATTCTGCGGGGTGAGAAGAGGGTTAAACGAACTCGGAGAAATGAGTGTTCGATCGCGCCTCGGAGATTCGAAGCGGAATTAAATCGGTTTGGAACGAGGGAGAACGTTTCTATCCAATGTGCCATGGTCGATGGAAACGGCCATTACGACGCTTTAGAACGGGAAATGGTTTTTGCGCGGGTTACCATGGCGGGCGAGCCAAAGTAAATTCGTCGTCGAGTCTCGCGATAAAAACACCAGGTCCGATACGACCGACGCGATTGTCGTCGCGTTAAAACGATTCGTCAAGAGGCAAAAAGATGTCTTTCACCTAAACGCGTACCCATTCGAAAAATCTTCTGTCGCCTCGCTTTTCTCCTTTCTTCTACAAGAACCGACGCTTCGATTCTCACTGGGTCGAACGTGGGTTCAAGAGGAACGAAAATTACGTAGAATATTGTACGACTGGCTAAACCGTGTCTACTATTGACACTTTCAACTTCCAACCAGTTTTCCATTACGAAGAAACTAACGTTTTGAGACTATCTATACCACGCACACTTTGCTGCTCTAAAAGCTGCCGCGATACCAGCTGCCTCGAAGAGCCGTATGAATGATCATGCTTTAAAACAACTCTCTCTCTCTCTCTCTCTCATTCTCGCTAGCTCGTAAAGAATAATGAATCCCATCGGCGTTCCGCGGTTAGTTATTACCTTGAGCTACTCGCCAGCCCTGTCGTTGCTAATTGTTCCTGCGCGGAACACGACCGAGTAACGAGGGCAGACAGAGTCAGGAATTCCTAGCTAGAAGTTGGCGAGCGGCGAGTCTCATTTCCTGGCTCGAAGCGGCATTTTCCATTTTCCTCTGACGCACGTCGCGCGTCCAAAGGAGCCTCTTCAAGCCAACGGAAATATCGCTACAACCTTCCTTCGCAACTCACGCCAGGATGAACCAAATTTCGACCGACAGGGACCGCTGAAAAAGTTTTAGAGCGAGAGGTCACGCCATGGTAACACGCTACGTGGATGTTCCGAACAGGAATTAATATTCCAAGCAGAGTTCATCGCTGGCTGATTTCTCGTCGAATTTCCAGTGATTCGTGACTGCCACGTACGCCTCTGTGAAACCACATCCGAAAAGGAGTTTGGTAACTCCTTGCAAATCCGGGACGAATTAAAGCTATCACGGGCCAGCAGCTCTCGAAAATGCCCGCGGATATAATGAGATTATCGCATCTGTGACTCAGACGTGGTTTTATCCCTTGGAATTCCTCCCATCTTTGTTCCCCTGGCGGGTTTGAACGTTTCCAGGGATCGTAGTAGAGTCGAGTGCATGGAGAATATTCCTTACCTTTCACCTGTGACATATTTCGTCCTGATGTTAATTCGAATTTTTGCTATGGTTACATGTAGTTCGCATGTGAGGAAAGGACGAAAATAAAAAAGCCTACGATTACTGCGGTATTTATCATCGCTTTGAGGTGTTCAAAAATGCAACACGGGGAATGCGAGCTCGCGTAAAATTTTATCACGCACGACCCGCTCGTCGCGAACAGTCGACTTTATAAATTCTTCCGGAATACACATTGTTCTCCTATAGCCAGCTCGTAAATGTTATATGCTTTTCATTCTGAGCACGAGCTGTTGCGTAGCTTCTTCGCGATAAAGTTTCTCTAGCATTCATGATAATACGATCGACGAGACGAGAAGCAGGTAAACTGGGGACGAGACGAGGCTGTCGTAAAACAAGAGTCAGTCCGCCTGTAAACTGGAATATTTTTATTGCCGACCACACGCTCCACCCAATTTACAGTAATGACTCGTTCGCGAACGAACATCGAGAAAGATACAGTAATATAAAATTGAACGAGCAAAGGGCGAATCTTCTTAAAGGATACAAATCCTGGAACGCATGTTTTGGAGGCTTGCCGTAAATTTTCGCCTTCACTCCACACTTGCATCGCGGTTTCATCTAGCAGTGCGTTCAACCGTGCGACGTATTGTTCGTCATTGAAGCCATTATCTTACAGAGCGTTGGGGCACGATGCGGAGAAGGAGGAGGGCCCTTAATAGAGTTCCCTTCGTAACCACTTCCTGTCCGGATCCGAGCCTGTCGCTTACTTTACGAACCGCCTGGCAACGTGCTAGCCGACCACGTTTCCCTTCTCGCTTATACACTTCGTTTATATTAATTCTACGCGGCACAAGCTTTACTGCCAGTAAACTCGGCTGAACGCTCTTAAAGACACCGCTACCCGGGCTGTCGTCTAATGCAGACGTCGGAAGGGTTTACCCAACCCTGTGCAATCTTACGAGCTTCCTTACAGGATAAAGTGTTTCTCGTTGTTCATCTGCAAATTGCTTTAACATCGGCCACTTTGTACAAATCATAGCATGTCGCGATTTCCGGCCGTGGTTTTCACGTGACGAGCATCGTTATTGCCCTAGCGTCGAAAGTACTTGAATATGATGTTAAATTGTTGTTTGTAACACAACAATTATTTCCTTTCCAAGCCTAAAATTAACTTCCTCGGAAAATCGTACTTATCGAGCAAACTTGCAAATTCTTGCAGATAATTTGTTATTTACGTATAACAAATATTCACGCTAGTCCTGCAATCGTTTCCTTCCGAAATATAGAACCAACTTCCTAGAACACAACCTTACAACTAACTCGATCTTAAACCTGACATATTTTCTTTCAAGATGCGATCGACCAAGTTTGCATCGTCGTTCGATCTTATCTCAGTGATCTATCCATGTTAAGAAGATCCGTGTGATTGTATAGGTTCAGGTTCTGGTTCTGGAAGCAGCGGATGCGCGTCCAGCACCCTTGGCACGCTACCCCTAAACCGTTGCTACTCGTCGCTACCCCGAGGCGCGTTGGCAGCCTATGGCAGTTTGACAAGGCCCGCTACACTGCCGAGACTTCCTCTTGGGCTTGGCCTTGGTCCTGCGCCCGCTACCGGAAACGGTCCGTTGCCGCAGAACGACAGGGACAGGGACAGCAACGGGAGTAGCAAAAGAAACAGCGACAGCGTGCTCTGTCATCGTTTACCGCTGCTACATCCGTTACCCACCTGCGACGTCAGCAGTCATCAAGGAACTGGCTTCCACGAGATCTTCAACGCTATCAGGTGAGGACTATCTTCGTGTGATTTAATAGGTGGACGTTTCAGGGGCTAATCTCCAATTAATTAAAGGAACAAGGACTTGGATAGTTGTCGAGCAAACTTGGAAGTACTCGTGATCAAAAGAAAATGTTCTTTTAATTATAGCAAATTAAAAAATTGTTGAAAAGATAGACGTTTCTGGAATAACTGTTTAATCTAAAGTTTCAAAAAGGGTGAAAATGTCAGAGCAGTGATTAATTAAATTTAGAGATTCGTCGAATAAATCTGTATGCAAGAGGTAAAGTTACTTAATTGCGAGAGAAGGTTGCTTCACGTTTGATACTGGCGAGAGGAAAATTGAAATAAACTGCAAACTCCAGAATTTTCATTTACGACTTACCGAAAAACCGCCGGTAGTGCTAGGGTTGGCCCCAGACGTCTCGTAACTTCGTAGGCCGTGGTACGAACCGCTGCGCTGAGTTCCTCGAGGAAAGTTTTCGAGATTTGGTTTTCCAGCAGCCGGTAAATGAGTTATGGAAATTAAAGAGACGAAGGAGAGTGGCCATTCAGGAAATTATACGAACTGCCGCTGGGAAGTTTCCGCAAAGGGCGTGCTCTCCCCTTCAGGATGGACGATTGTTAGGCGAGAAATTTAAGAGCGACGGGGTTAGATTGCGTCAACATCGTTCTTGCAAGGTCGTTGAAATTGCGAAAGTTCCTCCCACCTTTCGTCTCTCTGGTTTTCGGAAAATATCGCTTGAAATTTCTCGAATAAATGTCGCTTTACATTTTCGCCAACATATCTCGAAACTAAAAACAATATTTGCCAGAGCAAACAATCCATCAGCATACAGGTTGCCTGGCGTGTTACGCTCGCTGGAGATTCTATGGGGTTTTATCGACACCAAAGAGTTTTCGAATGAAATTCTGTCACCTGCCCGCAGCATTCGTCGTGCTGGGTGTTAATTTCAGGTCTCACCTGCGCGTCACCTGGAGACCGTTCATTGTTCAGACACATGTGACCTCGACAAATCCCCCTTTCAGCCTCTGTATTTCCATTACACAGCCTGCAATGGAATTCTTTCATCCACGTTTCACATCATAATTCGGACGACCCAGCTGCGAGGGGAAATTTCATGCGAATTCTCGGTATAACCGCGTCGAATAATCTCGCGGCTGCCAGTTTTCCTTGCGCAACGTTATATAAACCGGATACCGAAAATTTTTCAAATATCGAGCACGCCAGCGGGAAACCGCCGTGTTACACAGCCATATACTTTTTAATCTCGTGCTTGGATTCACCTATGAATTTCATTTCGTGATTTCCTTCTCTTTTTTCAGCGGTTTTGTCAGATATAATATCTAAAAATATAAAAAACACGAATGCCAGAGGAAGAGAGAGAGGACAGACACGGATTACACGGTTCGAACGTTCAATTACACAAAACAGCTGGAATCCATTTTGATTTGACGCGTGTCGTTGTTGAGACTTCAAGGCGGCCGTAAAACGAAAGTGCGAAACGAGGAACAAGGTAGAAACTAGAAACGTCGTACGAGAATCGTCGTAAAAGGAACGGCGACAGGCATTCGTGCTTTTCCTCTATTGGCCGTGGCCTGAACCATTTGTTCCGTGGCCCGTTGATGAAAAGGTGGCCAGGAAGAAAGCACACTCTCGCGCTCTTTATGAATCCGTTTACGAGCGCGAGCTTCGGCGCGATACGTGGCGCGTTGGAACACGCTGCGAAACGGAAGTCGACCGGCTGCGTCGCGGCCCTCAGGCTCATTGTTTCTCCGTTTACGAACGAACCTCCACGCGTTAACCCTGAAACGCGAAAAATAACTTACACCCTGTTCCTTTGCTTTGTCCCTTCCTTTTGTTTCATCGGCTTTTACACAACACATAACAGCCATGGAATCTAGCCTCGCTTCTGCGCTTTTTCAACGTTTGACATTTTTATCGAGTCTCTTAAAACTCGTTCGAATGTGGAATTTGTCCATCCTCGAATTTTCGTTGAAATTTCGCGCCAATTTTTATCGATGATATTAGGTCTATTTTCTGAGCAAGACACGCTTTGATCATTTCCAGCCGCGTAACTCGCTGAGTCGCAGGGTCTAACGGAAACACGTTTTCGATGGCAAAGAGTCAGACCGACACGGAGAAATAATCTCGCAAATATTTTTCTCGGCTAAGTCCAATTTACTCGCATCTGACGGGCCGCTCCGTATTTTTAATTAAAAACATCGTCCAGCTATTCATACGAGTTCCAAGCAATTCACTCGCGTGCGCAACCCGTGTTTCCAATTCGTTGTAACGCACGGGAACGCGAGCAAGTCAAAAGGCTACTCGAAGAATCCAGATGGCAAAGCGAAACAGTGTTTCGCCTCGGCTGGCGTTGCAATTAAAAGTGTCCGATCCGACCATACATAAATAAAAAGAGCTATTTTAAAACACATAGCAGTTGAATGTAGTCGGCGGTAGCACGTACAATCCGTTGATAAATTAAAAACATCGTTTAAAAACTTTTACAAATTTATGCTCTATATCAAATATTTCGCTCGATCGAAATTTTCCACGGTAACTGAGTTTGATAGGAACTCGGGTAGAAGGAAGAAAAGGCAAAAGTGGAAAAGTATGGCACGAAACGCGGTGCAGTTAATGTTGTTAAGCATCCGGATTGCTCAGGTATACGCGGCCCGTGCCGTAACTTCGGACAATCTTCTTTGAGTGCAGTTGAAAGGGAACTACAGGAAGACTGCAAGTTCTAGCTTGCTGCAATTAACTTGTTTACGACTTACAATAGCTAAGTGTACCTATCGATTCCTGCTTTCTTTGCACATTCACTCTCTGCTGTTTCTTTATTCGTTTAGAGAAATTCTTCTGTGACTATTTCACGTTGCTTCGAATTTCCACGGGACTCGCGATTTCATTCAGTTAAAACGTATCACTGGAAAACTCGAGTAAATGTAATTCGCTGAGTGTTCCATTTTAACTTGTAAAGGATTTCACCGGGTCGTGCAACCGTTTAAAAATCGCATACCGCTTTCCATCGATTTATCCAAATATTTTTACCTTCGTTCTTGTTTTCATTACAAAGGTGTGTCTCGAACATGGAACGTTCAAAAGGAAAATCCGAAACAGTTCTTTCAACTGTTTAGAAACCACGGTGTTCCATTGTCCATTCATTTATCCAAGTATTTTTACGTTCGCGGTTACAAAGGTGTTTTAAGGGTTACACGGAACGCTCAAAAGAAAAATCAATCGCACGAGGAAGCGCGATATCCGAAATACGTCGCGTAGCCCGTGATCCATTGCTTACCTGGCGGCCGTTTATTCTCACGGCAGAGTGCGAGGTTTCCTAGCAGAGAACGATACCGAGCGGTTGAAATCGAGAGAAAAACGGTGGTCGATACGCGCTTTGATTTAAAGTATCACTTTTATTGGCCGAGTAGCTTATCCGCCGTGAGCGGTCTGAATAAAATGTTTATTCTCGATGGCGATTCAAAGCACGACCGGCACGTACCAGCTCGCAAGCTATATTTTTCCTGCGATAGATACGTCCAGCCCACTCGCTGCAATTTACTTGTGCCGGATACCATTAAAGGCGCGCCATTAGCTGTGCACGCCGCTACCAAGCCATACCACCACGCTAATAGCCCGAGTAAATATCCTCCGAGGAGTGGATACTATTAAATCCAGACGCGATCCCGACCGATCCAAACGATCCAGCTCCTTCAATTGTCCCTATTAAACGCAGGTATACGCAGTCCCTTGCTACGCGTGGTAAGGTTTCTTCTGGACGAAAGTTACCGTGAACGTGAACGGAGAGAACCGCTCTAGAAACAATGGAATTCTTGTACAACCCTTGTGGAACTGTTGTGGGCCGATAAGTCTGATTCATTGAGTTATTGCCGGAGCCTGAAACTTTTAGTGGGCTCGATTGCATTAAATCCGACGTGACGAGACGTATCGGTTAGTCAGACACATCTGCGTGGAGGATTGCGAGCACGTGTTAATGGATGATCTGATTTGTCGGGGAACTGTTCAATTTACAAGCGTACCGGCGAATAATCAACGCTGCTCGGAATCGATCTCGTTAAACACAGACGGGTCCGCGTTATCTCGCTTCCTATGGCCGTAATTGCGTTTACTTCAGACCTCCATTTTTGTAACAATCTTAATTTCCTCGCCGATCTTTTCTTTTTTTACTTCATCCGTCCAGCAAGCGCGAGCGAGATTTAATTAAAAGTCTATCTGTGTTCAATTAATAAAGGGGTGCCACCCCCACCAACCGTTAGACCGGTGTAATCATCGATCTTGCGTAATTACCGAGCTTGTCAGTTGCTTTGATTAAATCCTCCTTCTTCAGTTTCACAGTTCTTTCTCCGGTTTGTGGCTCCATATCGAAACGGGCAACATGGCACAGAGTCTGTTATAATTCCGTGCAAATTACGCTGCACTATTTGTTAATGTAGATCGTACGCTGTTATTCGTGGAATGTGGGTCACTGATTTAAGCGAGATTGCGAACTAGAGATTTGTATCGACGTTCGAGTTTAATTTCTTGTTCCGTTATGGGCAAACTCACAGCCGTAATGGAAACCCCTGTTAGCCTTCTCTCGTATTATTGGTCCACTTTTCCTATGCTAATTCGCCATTTCTCCTATCGTAGAGAGTTCACGATCCTTCCAATTACCGATACTATTAACCCCCGAGTGAATCCTCGTTAGAACTTGAATCCAATCCAATTGCGTCATAAGGACACTGAGAATCCACTTTCCTTTTTATGTAACCAATTTTCTCCGCCTCTTTTTAACCTCTTATTCATTTTGTCAACTCTCCTTACGGCCTTCTTCTCTATTCCTTCGCTTGTCATTAACATTTTGCTCGTTAAAACTTCATTTTCCAAATATCAATTTCCCTCTACTAATTTATTGAAATAGAATTGCAAACTGAATAGCGACAGCAACGTCGACCAGTCGAGAATTACGCGAGTATTCAACTAATCGGCGATGATTTATCGAATTCCCCAGAGAACCGAATTGCAAGCTGAGGTCCTTGAACGTGTCTAAGTGTTTGCTCGGCGGATTAGACGCGGGCTGCTTGGGGGAGACCATCAGAAGGGCGCGCAATTTGGATGCTTTAAGGGCTGCTGGTGCATCCAGACCAGCGGACGTGATGCCATTGGTTCTTGCATTAACAGAAGCGCCTTGTCTTCAGCTCTTAGATCTGGCCAGTCCACGGCTAGCTCTCGACGATCATCCTTCCAGATTGCTGTGTCACGCGCTCGCCAGGAACACCACCCTTAAGCTGCTCAGTCTCGAGGGTTGGACTTTCAGAATAGAGGTAAGTTCGTGCAGAAGTTGTTTCATCATTTTTACACGCGAACACCACAGGTAGAAACCATGTTAAGTCACGTTACTCTTTTTTTGTTTTATAGAATAATAGTTTAATAACCGAATATATCATCAACCAATTCTACATCTAAACTACATATCGTCGTATTTGATTTTCGGGTTCGATACGTGTTTCTATCGTCGTCTGGAACATTCAATAAGCGCATTAGTATCATTATTTATGGAAATTAATCGTATGCATCATATCTTGGAAAGGCTCGTATGGATTGCACCTGTGTATTTTATATTAAAATACTTTCTAGCCAGCGAGTGGTGTAAAAGTCAGAAAATCTACATGTAGAACGTAAATTGGCAAGAGGGCGATAATTCGCGAAGAACAGAAGGCGCTGATTTGTATTCGTTGAGCAACCGACACGGGGGAAAGCCATAAAAGTTGAAGAGGGGAAAAATAAAGGGTGGGGGCGTCGAGTAAGAACCTCTCGAGCGGCGGGCTTCCCGTTTCCTGGTCGGTGGCTTGCAATTCCGAAAGTGCTAGCTGGTAATATCCTGGTGCTGCTGCGCAGCTGGCCGTAGCTATGCAGCACAAAGTTGCCTAACGGTCCCGACCACCGCGTCCGACGAGAGAGCAGGATTCCAACTAGCCGTCTCAATAACAATGTCTGAAAAGTTCCTGTAAGCTCCGCCGACGCGCGGCGCCGCTCAAACCTTCTTAAATCTGAAATACCAGCCGTGAGCATGCCGCAAAGCATTCTTTTATTCGCGCCGATTACCGCTTTGATAACGCAATAACATAGAAAACTGCTTACCGTATTAAAGTAGCGGATAGCACAACAAGCTAACGCACAAGAAACTAACGTTCCGCGTAAATACCAGCTGACTTCCGAGTAAATCGAAACGATATAATTTTGCCGGTTTACCGATCTGCCCGTGGTCGACCAACGTGAACGTAATTTCTGTTAAGAACGAGGTGTACGCGCAACTGGAAACCGTGAAATTTTCAGCGTTCCGTGAGGTTAGATCGCGTCATTTCGAGAATACGAATTCACGCGGCACTTACTTCGATTCCAAATTAGAACTTTTGCACGTTTTCCTTCCCTAAGAATTGCTAATATTATAACTACGAATATTATCGAATGGGATTTCACACGGAGCATTCGCTCGTTTTTCTACGACTCATGGTACTTTATTTCTTCCGCACGTTCTCCGTGCGTGCTTTCGTCTTAAAAGAATAAATTAAACGGAAAAAGTAAGGATCAGGCGATCGATACTAAACGAATGGACACGGAGTTTTGCGGTTACGTTTTCGAGGTTTCGACGGAATTACGAACAAAGCGGGATCCATAAAAGGAACTGATGAGGTATCCGGGGTCTACTAACAGTAACTTGGTGGCTCGTAAAAAGAATCACTCGAGAAGTCTGTGGTTTCCAGCCATGGAACCGAGGTCACAGGGATTTGCGCATATCCCCGTGCTCTTCTTCTTTGGAATTTTTAACGACACCGCAAGACAGATCTGCTGGAAATTCCATCGAGTTTCCCAGCTCGTGCTACGTCCTAGCCATATTCGACGCGAAGCAACGACACGATTTGAAACCGTCGGGCGGAAACGAGTACGAGAAACGACGCGCTCCACAAACAGGAAATTCAACCGTTTTCATGCGCGAATTTTCGTCGATTTTCCCCCACCGCCGGCGAACAGAACGATTTCCCTCGCAAACCAGCGGAAACGCCAACGAGATTGGACGTTCCACAGACGATTACACGCAGGGCACTCCCTAAACGCGTCACCTAATCAGATTTATGACGTCGAGATTTCGAAACGACCGGCTAGCGGTCGGGGAGCCGACCGACAGGTGTCCCTGATGCGCATTATTTTCACACCGCGCTTTGATTAACGTCCAGAACCACTGGCCACGCGTAGCAATTGTACGTCGATTACTGCAATTTCATCGTCCATTGCCGTTTCTTCGTTCCCCCTGAATTATTCGGCAACGACCAGCCTGAACCGATGAAATAACGTTGGCAAGTTTTAACGATAAGAAACGTGATGCATCGAATTCGCCACGACAACAGGTGTCTTCGATGGCAATTACTTTCACCACGCTTCCACGGAGATGGACGTTGATCGTTCTACTTGAGACGAAGCGTGCGCGTTGCAGTGGTAAGTTTAATTAGAAGCGGTCGTCAATTAAGAGCGAAACTTGCTCCTTGTCTTCGTCCTTTCCGCTTTTCGCTTCATAAAACGCTTCATCTAGTCGCGCCTAGTCGATGGTATCCCCTCTATGTGTGTACATATATCTGCCGAGTATATAACATAAATACTTCTCTCTCGGTTCCTTTCATTGAACCTCTTAACCTTCTCCCGGGGTTCTATCTCCGCCTAAGCCATTGTTGGCGACGAGCCATTGTCTCTGATACGAGTAGGAGTAGTGGCTCGCGAAAGGGGCAAGACAACCGAAAAGCGGCAGAGGCGAAAGAGAACACGACCGCGAGATAATCCTAGCAGGTGCGCCAGAGGATTATCCTAAAGTGGGTAATTAATTATCAGCGATACCGACCGACCGAGGAAAGTAGAGGAGATAAAGGACAAGTGACTTGGGTATTGTTTAGTCCGCATACTAATTGCTATGGGAGGAGTCAACGTGGAAAGAGAAGTTCGATCTTCTTCAGAAAGGAGAGAGAGCTAAGCCGTGGCATCGACGCGAAATATCGTTGGTCTTTTTGTCGTTGCCTCGCGTCGTAGAACGTCACGTCGTCGACTTACAATGGATCCTGTTTGCTTTAGTCTCGGTTGGAACTTCGTTAACTAATGCGAGCGTACGTGAAGATGGAAATGGCTTACGAGCTCATCGTCGATAGTTGTGGGCGCAGCGCGTTCCCCTAATTAGCAAGCAGTTAATGTTTCCAAGTACCTCGGCCGTCTGAAACGTCTTCATGAATAATACAGAATGACCTATTTTATCACGTTCACCTCAAACACGAACTCGTTGTTCTCGCTGAAAGCAACGTTTAAGTAGAAGCTCGCTGGAACGCGACACCCACATTCACGACGTTTAAAATAGAACAAGAATTCGACAAACATTCGTTCCATTTTTACCGCAGACTCAAAGATGCCGGAATGTTTGCCGCGCGATAGACGATGATATTGGCTGTACGAAAAGCTCAGCTGTCAACGGACTGACGAAACACCGAGTCGTTTCACTGAATCTCGTAATAACTTTTCCGCTTTAATTGGAAACCTATCGTTATGCAGGTTGCGTCAAGAATGAAATTCACGAGCTGCCTTTGACCATCCGGTCAGACGGACTGAAAGAATTATACGCCGTAAAATCCCCTTTGTAGGAATTATCCGATCGACGCGACGTCTGGTAGGGGCCGCTCCTTTTCTACTGACTGAGCATTAAAGCCTGTTTCTACTACCGATTCGAGACTCAACCACCGTGAGCTCCTTTGTTCCTTTTCTTCGTTGCCTTCCGTCTTCTCGTATAAAATGCCATCCGCCATTCTATTTGTCGCAGGCGTACCAGAAGCCGCAATAGTAAAACCAAAAGAAGAACGAGAAAGAAAATAAAAAAGCCGAGATTTCTGTCCTCTTCTTATCGTGAAAGGTCGAACGAGCAAATGGAAGAAGAAAAAGTAGAAAATTTCGAATGACGATATGACCAATCGTAAAAACCATCTATACCACTATGCTGTATGAAATACCATGCACCTACATATGTGTCACACATACATGACACGAAGCTCGTAAAAGAAGCGTAAGAGAGGAAGAATTTGAAAGAGTCTACCGCGGAATTACTATAAAATTCGGGATTACTCGTTCGACTTCTCATTGCTTCTTTGTCCTTTCTCGAGACATCTTGCGGTCCCTACGATTTGACATTCGCTTCTATTCGTATTTCACGATAAATTTGCGGACCCAAACTGAGCTGGAACCAGATTGATACGAAGAAAACGAGGGTAAATGCATCTCTTCGATAAGACGAGTTTATCCGCAGGAAACGTGCAACGCGTTGTTCTCTGCGAAATTTACGTTCGTAGCCGCTACTTCTTTATTCCGAATGCAACGTCCTCGCGACCAATTTATTCAAATTGCACGTCGGGAAGGCCGCTAATGATTGCGTGGAATAAACGAATCGGAGCGATCGGCTCGAGTTCTTTGATACCTCGAGGACAAAGTGTATTGAAATCAATTTCTGAAAGTGTCCAAACACATACGGGGGTGTACGGACGTTGGAAACGCTTGAAGCGTCTCGACGCGATCACGAAAAATGTGATTTATTTAAAAGCAAGAAGACACGAGCGAGATTTCGCCTTTGGCTAAATAAAGCGAACGATATCGAAGCAAAATACTAGACGGACAAACAAGACATATATTCGCGACGCGGCCAAATGGATTCTCCATTATTAAAAATGCTGCCGTTTGCTCGTCCGTGTGATTCAATTTACTTAAATCTGCCGGCAAAACTCGCCAGCTCTGGCATCGCTGCATCATCCGACGCAGCTACATCGTTCCGTAACCAATTTCCCCGGGAAATAGAATACAGGAGAAATGGCGCATTAAGTGGACAAATCGATCATTGCCGGCCGAGTGGAACGACCTGGCCATTACTCGGAAACGCTCGCTCAAACATCTTCTTATTTATTATCCACCTGTGACGCGGTCCGAGCTTGGATGATTTATAACCTTTTCCTTACACGCAGCGTCAGTCACGCTAATCAAACGTTAATCAAGTGCGGAATATTTCACGCATTCTACGACTTTCCAAAGTTTCCAAAGTTGGAGTTGCTAAAGTAAAGACAGAGAGATACATAAGTAAAGCAACGTTAAATTTCTCTATAAATGGAGATCACAGGAGAAGAAAATGACAAGTACATTCTTGTTGATTTTCTAATTTCCATGTCATTCATCTTCTATCGTTCTTCAATTTTGATCGAATCACGGTATCGTGAAATTTCTGATACTCGTTGCATTCGACTCGTGTAACAACTCGATCCAGAAACAATTCGTTTAAATTCGCCTAGATAAAGAGTACAGTCGAAATATGGGATTCTCAGACGCCATAAAATACGAGTGCGCAGGGGCCCCGAGGTTTTCCAGACCGCTCAACGTCGCCGGTAATATTGCCCGCGATAAATTACGCGGCATCCCATTCTAGCGCGACTCCCTCCGCTCGAACATTCTTTTCCACGATCCTGACCAGCGTCTATGGGGCTCGTTGAAAATCTCCATGGAAATGCCGCCGCGTCTGACGTATCTCGCTCCTCTTCGTTCCATTATGCAAAGCGATCCTGTGAAACGTTTATTCAAAACAACGTGAGAATTTGCCCGGTAACGGGAACAGCTCGTCTGAGAAAAACATGGCCGGAGATCAATCGTAACAACCCTCGCGGCTTATCTTTCTCCGACTTCGGTTTACTTTACGACATCCAGTACAAATCGATATTCATATTCGACAAACGTCGCTCGTCGTATCGCGATCGCTGTCAAAAGAGATAAAAGCGCGCAAGCTCGAGTTTGTCTTGAAATTGCAGCCGATAAAAACCAACGTTCTAGATTTCTCGTCCCTGTCCTTAGTTTTCGAATGGGTTTATCGGCGGACCGATAGCGCAACGCTGACATTTAATCGCATTGGTAACGAGGGTAAACTGTGCAGCAACGTGCACAGGGGGTGATCGTGGATGAAATGTGGGCTGGAATCTCGGGGAGCGCGTAATTCGCAGAATATCCAGGATAAATTGTACAACCGTAAAATCCTACCGGTGGATGGATGATATCACGCGCAGAAACAATGAAGCGGAACGAACCCGGCCAGATTTAATTTAACGCACGAGGGTGATTATAAACAATGCAGCTCGTTCAAGTCCTCTCTCTTTCTCCCTCCAGTCTCTCTATTCTCTTCCGTTGTCCCTGTGCGCCGCTACCGCGGCCGCGACATTATTGTTCGGCATGTCACGATCCGGGATGATTTCCATTTAAAAAGAATCGTGCCACGGCAGCCGATTCATTGAATTTATGCGGCCACTCTGGTATTTTTCATCGAACTCGACCGGACCGTCGCCGTTTTATGTATGGCACGGTATCAACGATGCCGCGGACGAAAAACAATTTTCGAACACGACCATCGTTCTCCACGATGAACGCGTCCCCCGGGCTCGAACGTTTTCGTTGTGATTTTCAGCGATGACGTTCGTGACAAAAGTTGCACCGACGGAACGAGATCGCGAGCCGTGTTCGGTAGTCGCAACTTCTCGTCGAAAGCGCGCAAAACAGCCGTCGATCGTTAATGATGTCAAGTACGAAGCAAACGAGAAGTGATTCGCCGAAACGTTCTCCACGAAAGAGATTACTTCGTGACTTTGTATTTCAAGGTATTTCGAGAGTTTTTAAATTCGTGGACCGGAAGCCTTTTGTACTTTGATCTCTGGACGGTAATCGTTTGTTTTCATGTATTCCGAGCAAGAGTCTTTTAGAAGCTTAAACGTTGGAAATTCGTAGAATTTAGTCGGTTTAATCGCTTCCACTGGTTCTTGAGGGATTGCTGTTTCGTTAGCAAGTACTTAACGAAGAAAATTCTCCGGCGTGTCGACAAGTAGCGGAGGTTCGTTATATTGGCCGAGAAGCAAGGTGTAATCGCGTTCTGCCGGCAGTTGGTCTGCGCTGGTCGTAATTTCGGCCAATTTTCCCAGCATTATTCAAGCCGAGCGAGCGTTCCTCACGAAAACTACCTTCGTAAATCACGCGATCTGTCGGTGAAATTATTTCACGCGGAAAAAGAGCCGAATACCTCTGGAATCGAGCGCGAGACGGAAGAACTCCAAAAGACGTACGAATTCGCGTTTCTTGTGAATTTTAACAGCCTTAAACCCGGTGAAACCTCGAAAGAAATAAAACGATCGAGTAATTCGACCGAATAAAGCGACCACAAGACTACAAAAACGTTTCGCAAGAAAACGAAGAGACGTGAAACGGGAAGCACCCAGCGCTCCCGCTAATACGTTTCGCGGTAAAGGGTAACGACACAATTTTTTTACCACCGTAGACGGATTAATTTCGGTGCAAGGCCGATGAAATAGAAGCGGTCGATTAAAATACCGAGCGACACTTGTTGCGCCGATTATCGAGTAAACATTTTTAAACCGCGGCTCGTCTGCGAGAACGTATTTCAGGCGGCATACTAACCCTCATGAAATATTCTTCTGTATCGATTCGTTCAGCCCCATTGAACCGCGTCCAAACAACGAACAAACTCCACTCTAGGCCCGAAATCTCCCATAAAATATTGGTTCTTTCAATCGTTCTACGATTCCTCTCCATTCGAAACGTAATTTCCCTTCAAAGCTCCCACGCTGTTCGTTGCTTTCGTCCTGGCTTTTCACAAGCCACGCGAGATTCCCCGAGGGATCATCGCGCGCCCGAATATAGGGTACACGCTCCGTTCCACGCTTAGTTCTCTATCGCGACATTGGGAACAACCGTGGCAAAGTAGAACGTAGCCGTTCGAATCGAAGAGATTCGACTTCGAAATCAATCTGAAGCAGCACGTCGTTTCGCACAGCTTAACGACGTCTCTGTTGGAAACTGTGTCGTCTAATTGGGTCACGCTATTTCCAGACGGCGCGTTCCGATATGAATCTTGAAAAGCCGAATGCACTTCCCACGCGTATGTCCTCGACGAAGATCGTTACACCGGAGATTTTACACTTCCGCGTTTCGCTCGTACCCCTAGGGTTTCTCGTGTTTCGCGTTCCAATCTTTCGTTGATCGTATTGTACGTGCTATTCGAGCGGTAACACGACGAAGAGCAACGCGACGCGATCGCAAACCCGATTTGAAGATTAGTCGTAGCTTGTTAACTTTCGTATTATCGTCGGAGCTTCATCTTGCACCGCGCAGCGAACCCGTGCGATCCTGTAATCTCGGAAGTCGTCGTGTCTGCACACGTCGCTTTGTTCTCGTCTCATTGCCGAGGTTACGTAATACCGCAAGCGATTTCGGCGTCGCGACGCTCTTAGACAAACCACTTTCTCGTTTAACGTCGTTCAGCAGCCTACGTTAATAATGGAAACCGCTGTCTATCAGTGGATCAAAGAGTCTTCGGGCGAATCGCGAGCGGATTTCCCACATTCCACTGATATTACCCCTTTGTCTTGCGACGTCGTGTCACATACGTCGTTTGGAATTACAGTTACGATTCGGCAAAGATAAATTGTAATCGTAGCGAAGCCTAGTTTCGACTCTGACTTTAGCTTCGATTCTCCAGGTCGAGCAATCTGAATAGAACATCTAAATAGAAATTCAATTTTTTGTTTGGACTGTCAAATCGAAGGATATGGAAACAATGAGAGATACGATCGATGTTGCAGGAATCCGACAGCCTAGCAGTTTTTTCTGAGCTGCTCAGATATACGAGCGTCCGCGAGCTAAGTCTTTGCAACGCCCGACTACATCTGGCCGTGCACGAGGGTCCTTTGGCAAGATTAGGGCGTCGAGACGACGCCGGGGCCGAACTCCTGAGAGCCGCGCCGCCTCCAGCCTGCCCCGCAATTGTATTCCTCAGGCTGGCCGGTTTTCAAGTAAGTAATCCTCTTTTCCAGGCCACCATCCCGCAGGGTAATGAAAAGGATCCAGCTCGGACTTCTGATTTCACCGCGAGTTTCGCAACTACGAATTAGATCATCGGCCGTCGTTTAACGAGTCGACGAAACTGATTCCCCGATGGTTAGACGTTCGAAATGAGAGATGGTTCTCTCTTCTCGAGGAATCTTCTCTTTCGAGTGGCCTCTCTCTCTTTGTGCCATAAATAGAGAGGTTAATTGGACCGTATCGAAATGCAGACTACGATATCTCATTGTAAGGACGACCTGAAAGCAACTGCTGTTCCTCTCGGTTATTCTCAAAGTGCTTCGAGGGACTCCGGTGTTAATGCTCGTATCGCGTATACCAGAACAAGAGGGTAACGACGCGTTACGTTCAACTGAGAACTCTAGCCGACGTATCGAGTTGCCAGAGGATTCGACGCGAAACGTCACATTCGAGACGCTCGTGTCCAGTGGAACCAGCCGATTCGTAATTCGAGGCCGACGATGATTCGTTTGTGGTTTGGCCAGCGGTCATCCTGACCGCTGCACATTATTCCTGCTGCTCCGGGAACTGGTCTCGGCCATTCTGTTACGTCGTAAAGCCAACTACGACGATCGATATTGCGTTCTTCGATTCGTTACGTAAATCTTGGAAAAGTAGACACACGGGAGGCAACGTTTCCTCGAGGCGGCTCCTCCAAATTTTTCCTTCCTTTTTTCACCCTACGGTGAGAATCGACTGATCAGAATTCGTGCAACGACCCTCGAAATTCCCATTCGTCTTCGTTATTCGACAGCCTGTACGGTCTTCTCCTGTAACCGAAAAAGAAAGGAACGAGAATTGTCGTGAACAAAACGGTGCACAGCATTATTTCTGATTCCAGGTGACAGTGAACGATCGTCTGGCGCTACGAGGGCCTCTTCTATTGCCATTCCTCGCGGGCTTCACCGCTCTCAGCGAGCTGGACCTCTCGTTGGACAAATCCACTATAGGAGGCAGCAGCGGATCTCTGCTCTTCATCGACGACAAGATCCTGCAGCAATTCTTCGCCTGCCTCTCCTCTCACTTTAGGAACCTACAATCCTTGAGGATCAATTTCTGGCGAGTTACCTTGGAGGACAGCGAGAAGACGATGAGGCAGATCGCGAAATACCTGAAACTGTGCAACCTGAGCTTCTTAAAGGCGAATGGATTGATCGTGACCGACAGCGCGAAGAAAGTGCAGATGGAGCACGTGTTCGTGCAGACGATCCTGACTCATCTTCAGTACTTGACTTGGCTCTGCCTGGACGGAGTGGATTTGACTGAGAGCCAGGCTTCCAGTATCGGGAAATGCGTAAGAGATCGGTTCCCAGGTACTTCGTTGGAGATCAGCGCCAAAGACGTGCACGTAAAGTCCGTGAAGGCCTTGGTTGCCGCGATAGAAGAAGGAGGAAGGGCGGAAGTCGTGTACACCGGTGGATCAAACTGTAGATTGAAGATCACGAAGGTGCAGAAGAGCAGCAAGAGCAAGAAAAAGTGAAGAATTGTCGGAACACCCTTGGTTATCAACGATACGGAAGCTTCTTAATTGTCTGGTCATGGAAGAACGTGGCCATAGAAAAATAACGATTGGAATTTGATTGTAGATGAACGAAGTATAGAAAATGGAAACGTACGAAGTAGAAACGAGAGATATTGATTGCGCGTGATTCTTGAGTATCCATGAGCGATCCGGTGAAACGGATATCGAAAAAATTGAGAGGCTAAGAGGATGTCTAGGATGAGAATATAAGCGCGTAGTTTTAGGAAGATACGAGATCGACGATGTTAGCCATAAGAGGCATGTAGAATAAAAAGACTACTCATACAACGGAGGAAATAAATGGAGAACGAGGGAAGAATGAAATGAAGCCGACACTTTGTGGATTTTCGTCTTACTGTGATTTCCTTTTCTGCGCATCGTCACTTTCCTAACGGTATAGATCATAGATCATAGCATTGTTCGCTCGAATGTTATTCTAGATACTCCGTTAAACGCAGAAAAATGTCGAGATCGTAGAGATAGGATCTTTGTTTTAAAAGAGATAGAGTGTATTCTTTTGAGGGAGCGAGGGAAGGAGAGAGAGAGAGAGGGAGAGAGAGAGAGAGAAAGAGAGAAAGTAAGGAAATGGAAAAGGGTGGAAGAACGAAACGAGATAAAAATTTATCGCGAGACCAACACGTATACACACACGCATACGTACTAACGAGAGAATATTTAAAAACAAATAATAAAAAAAGATATAAAAAAGAGGCTGTTGCAACTAGATACGTTCGTTGTTGTTAGATGGACTGTAAAATATGATTCAGAGTAATATATTATTATTATTATTGCCATTATTACGATTACTATTATTATTCCTACGATTATTAGTATATTCTGATCACGATTATTAAATGTTACGATCGATTGAATTGCAATCGACGATCCAAGAGTGAAATGGCTTTACCGGATGGCGCGTTGTTGGAGACTTGAAGAAATTTTATAAATTATATTCTATAGTAGCGGGTAGAAAGAAAATACGTATCCAGTGAGAAAGAGGCGTCCTCGGATTTCGAATTATGCGATTACACGCTAAATAGAAAACGATGGCTATTATATTGTATAAAAATAAGGAAACGAAGAACGAGAAAGAATACAACAAAAAATATATATCTCTGCGAGTAAAAACACACAACTGCCAAATCGTAACGTAGAGTTTAATTCGCGATTATCGGTATTATATCACGAGTTCGTTATATTTTAGGATAAGCGCGATACGACGATTTTTATTCACCGATCGCCGAACTAGAACGCAAGGTGTAATTTTCTGCCATCTCTTTGCCAATACCGAGCAGAAACCACGAAAAGAACACGATACTGCCATATACCTTCGACGAAATAATAATAATAACAATAATAATAAAAAGCAAGAAAAAAAAACGAGTTTAACGTGAAACAGATCAACGAGTAAGTTCGATCGGATTCAGTTCAGCTTTACATGAAAAGCAGTTCCACGGTGTTCGCTCGATTTTTCGTACCGTTAGCGAGGAAACCGAAGTTTTTGATTCCCTTTTATCGTCCACTTTAGATAGCCAGGTATAGCCTCGCAGGGACGACAGTTCCATACAGTTTTTCATTTTTGATAGTTTGCTATGTACATAAAACACCGCACGAGACACGAAAGCATCCTTATCGAAGGTACGGTCTGTTAAATTTTGCGAGACCGTTTTAAGGAATAAACTAATTCAAACGGCGGGAGACTGAAGCTGACACCATACGCGCGCACGTTGTCCAATGCATTCAAGATCGTTTTATCGTGTGGAATCAGCTTCAGCGATTTTATTATAAATATTTATGTATTTATATGTGTATACATATCCTTCAAATAAATGTAATATGTGTTTGAAAATTTCTTAGAAATGTTATTCCCTATATAGAAATCAGCATATCTCTTGTTGATGGGTATTTCTAATGGCCTCAATTATGTTAAATTAAAACACTCTCTATTTTCTACAAAAAGATTCTACTAGTAAGAGGACCGTAAATGAGACAGATCAAAGATTATTATAAGTATTTTTCTTTATTATTTACACTTTGCTTATGTCGAAGATATTCTCTTCAAAATTTTTCGTTTATACAATAATTAAATAAAACGTAACAACGTTGGCTTTCATTTCAGAAATTACATAGCTCGTCGTGGTAGTTTCATCGAATAGCGCTGCAAATAATGCGTTCGTCTCAGTATAAGATGATACAGAAACTTGATAGAAAAATTCCTCTCTACGTTCTTACTAAGTATTCTTATTAATTTCTATGAGGTTCCATTCCATTTTATCAATATCTATATTTTGGCTTACATCATCACAATCTCAAGTATACAAATAATATACCTTGACTATAATGGAATGTCCTGGTCATGTTTAAAATTTATGCTTACAAATCTGTCGTTAATTCTAATTTGATAATCACTTTTCCAAAGATGTATTACAACATGAATGAAAATAAATGGGTAACGCTTTCCGTGAATGCGAAATATGGTATATGAAACTTTCTAAATGAAGATGCTTCATTTCGTTTCAATTATGTGCGATTAAATGAAATGTACGAAGAAAATTTCATTTGCAACGTTTAAGAATCTTCCTATTGCTATAGGTATTTTGATATTATTCGCAATTTGTCTATCGGATATTTATAGAAATGATGTTTCATCAATATAAATATACTGACTATGCGCGTTAACCATTCGTAAATATTTAATACGAATGGGATGAATCTACTTAACGCGGATAATATGTCGAAAATATGATAAATTATAAGGAAAACACAACTTCGTTTAGACATAAGAATATCGATTTATATTACACTTTGTAAAGTTATATTTATATAAGGTATATTTCACACTTTCTGTATAGTAGTGACTAGCTGTCTGTAGCTGTCTGTATATGGTTATGGCCACCGTAATTATGTGCGAATATGATCTTTTCTTTGTCCTTCATTTTGCGCACAATTGACCATGATGTTTAAACTTTACCGTGAATAGTGATTGTATACAAATCAATGCAAAGACGACGTAGAAACATTTTTATAGCTATGGCTTCAATTAGCCCTGCAAAGATAAAAAGATGTAATTTAATGCAGCTTTGATCTTCGAAAATGCATTTAAATGCATTCTAATATAAAAACTTCGGTAGATAATACAAAACATGACGTGCGATTTTTTGTCGATAGATAGTACAGAGTTAAAGTTCTTGTAAACAGAGATAAGTTGCAATTTGATGGAAAAGTACGAATATCTATATTTACAACAGAATTATAAAGAAATGAAATCAATGATTTTCGTTCGTGATGGATGCAAGTAATCAAATGCGCTAATTTTACAAAATTGGCGTATCCTTAAGAGTAATATCGATATCCTGAGTCGCGAATTTTTATTATTCTTTCTTTTTCTTTTCTTTTAACTTCGACAAATTTTTTAAATAATTTGTAACCCAAGATGATATTCACTGTTGCTTAGAACAAGATATCTGCATAATTTTAAAATGGCAAGAATATTTTGCATGAGTGCAATGTTTCTTGCTTGCTTTTGACAAACTCCACAAATAGATACAGTCTTGGAGCACTTGTAAGAACACTTTATGACATGCATGCTTTTCATAGATCACATAGGTGCATAATCTAGCTGAACAGTTAGATGCCTTACTCCAGCTGCTTGGAAAATCATTTGTGTGTGTGCTACAACGTATTTAGGCTCTACTGTTCTGGCAACTTCCAATTTCAAGCACCCAACGTACACATCTGAGCACAGTGTCCAGAAATGTGGATCTTGCACACTATATACCCCAGCTAATTGAGTCACCTTGTTATAACACTGTGGTAAAATGTGGTCCAATGCAGCTGGTTGCCTTTGCATCAGTATTTCCCACGAGTCTTTCATCAGGGAAAGCACACTTAAAACTATCAATACTGAGATCAGCATAGAACAAATTGGATCAGCTATAAACCAGCCAAACAAGCGCATCAGCACTGCTGATATAATTACACCCACAGATCCAAGAGTATCTGCTAAGATATGCAGAAAAACTCCTTTCATGATTTGAGAGTTTGTACCACTGAACGATGGATCGATTTCAATATCATGATGATCGTGACTGTGGCTATGATTCAAGTGAGAATGTGCATGACTTCCATGAGAATGAGAGTGACCATGTCCCATTCCATGGCTGTGTCCATGGCCATGACGGAATACATACATTCCTACTAAATTAACTATTAATCCCATAATGGACACAACCAGAAGTCTTTCGTGTTTTATCTCCGGAGGCTCAATGGCTCTTTCCACAGCTTCTGACATAATGAAGAGAGCAATAAAGAACAGAAGCAGAGCATTAACAAATCCTCCCAGAACTTCTGCTCTAACATAGCCATAGGAGTATCGTTCGTTTGCTCTCCACTTTGTAATAACTGATGCAGCCAAGCCAAATAATAAACCAGTACAATCAAAGAACATGTGGAAACTGTCTGATATTAAACCCAAACTGTTTGTCCATATTCCATACATTAATTCAACACAGGCAAAGGATAAATTCAATAAAAGAAATAAAAATAAATTCCTGGTATTTTTATCAGAGAATATTAAACGTTTCCATCCCAACAGCTTCTCCTTTATCCTGCTGCCAAGATTCTTTGAATCTTTGTGCGAAAGTGGAAGCATTTTCTCTGGTACAAGCTTGTTTGCAGTAATGAAGCTTATCCTAAAAATAGAAAAAGTAATTTTTTAATAAAATGAACTTTTGTACTATGCTTTTCGAAAAAAAGTCTTTTCAAATGAACCTTTTCCTAATTAATTGTATTTATATCTTAACAGAAACATTTAAACAAAAAATCCTAAGCTTAACTTTGGTTTTAGGTAACCATAAAATTATTGACTTTCTTTTTGACATCTGATAGTCACACATAGAATTCAAAAATGCAGATCTTAACTTTAGAAATCCAGTAGTACAATATTTATGTATATATAAAACTAAACATTTTTAGCATATCTTACAGGTTATTATGTCAACATTTTATCCATCATTTGATTGGCCCGTACAGATGAACGAAAAACTGAACTTCGCCGAATATTATTATTGTATTATTGAAACCTCATTCAAGACTCACGATTCAAAATCCCGCGGCAAAATGGCTGTCATCCACGTGCATTTGTATACAGCCAGCGACTCCAATGATTGGACGGATCATGGATAGAAGTAAATATGGCGTCAAAGTAACTTGTACTTAAAATATGTTAAAACGCTCAACTTTACATACATGTAACTTTGGGACCGCTAGATTCCTGAAATTAAAACTAGCATCTTTTAATTCTAGGCGTCGAAAATTACCATAATATACAAAGAAAGTCAATAATTTCATGTTCTATAAACCGAAATACAATCAAATCTTGCACTTCAACAAAAATATTCACACGATAAAATTAAAAATATGTCGACAATGCACGGACCAACATACAGCTGAATAACGATACTCTCACTTAACTATTCGTCACATATATTAACGATGTCAGAAATTATCTTCCTAAATGAAACATATTGTTTACGATGAATTGCCACGTTGTCAACATTTTAACTGTTCCATCCGAGTACAATAAAACTCCATTCACCTGTATAAAAGTTGTCAGGGGATAAACAATTTATACGATTATAGTTCATAGAATAGCAACTCAACAATTAAACCCAGTACTCTTCTCCATTCATATAATTGGTGTGCAAAGTCAAATAAATAAATTCAACCAACAAAAGTTCAGTTAATCAGTCATTAACTAAAATTTCACTTAGACAAATGGAGTTCTATTGTATTTATTTAACGTTAACATATACAGTAATATAATAAAGATGTACGTGACATGTACGTAACGTAACACATACAGAATAAAAACACGATTGACACTAAGTTTCGAACAGTGAAAGGTATCTTAACCCCACATAAGGTAACGTTAAGAGAAGAAAAAAATACCTTCTTGTATAAAACTAAATACAAATGGACGTTCGTTGTTAATTAAATGACACCAAAAAGTATTCTTAGCGCGAATACATTTTGTCAGCGGGTCAAAGATATGAAAAACCGGGACTTAAAAACACACGGCGTGGCGCCATACTTCACACGTTACAGCCACTCCTCAGTGGTCGTGGTCAGTGACGACGACAGTGACTGACAGCGATAGCATTGACTAAGGACAGAGTAGACCTGACATTCACTTCTTTTTCGTGTTTTGGGAATTATCTGACACTCTTACCATTTTCATACCACACGCGAAGTTATTGATTCTCTATGGTAGTGGTTAGAATCATTGAATAAATACAGAATAGATTTGACATAAATTCAATGTCACTTATAATACGTATGATATATCTCATGAATTTATCTTAACAATTTTGCAATGAAAAAATTAATTTCAATAAAATGATTAATTTATCTACCCATAACTCAGTTACTTTTTAAATTTTCTAATATTTTTGAAGTAACATTGACTAACGCAGTAAAGTAGAGGGCACTAAATGAGATACGCATTCAAAATGGCGATATATTCACTTCCCTTTTCTTTCTGAATCGACGGCCATCATGGTGAGTATTTATGAGAAAGATCTTATTTCTATTTTAATAGTACTTACATAAAATAATTTCATCTATGTTTTAAAGATCCCATTTCTGTGTAGTGCAGTGTTATCATTTTGAAAATTAATTGGAAAGTTTTGTATGTATAATGTATGAATACACGGATAACCTTTCTGAGCGATTTCATCCACATGGTGTATACAGTGCAAATAGGATATTTCATTTTAAGACGATTTTGTTTACTTAGAATATTGTTTAATTAGTTTCAAAGGATCGAAATTAATTTATGTCCATTATACAAAATGGGAACTTATTTTGATTTCATAAACATGGCAGTTCTAACCTCTTCTCTTGACCCTATGTTTTGTTGACACTTTGAAATATTATTGAAAGAAAAAACAGTATTATAAAGTACATTATTTATTCTATATTTAGAGTTAATAATTGCTTTAATAAATCATTATGATGAAAAAACTCATTCTTGATTGCTTTTGTGATAGTATAATGCTGATTTAATGAGCCTGATTAATAACCAACATCGTTTCTTAATACTTATATCTTGTTGAACATTTGATCTAATTTTGTTTCGTATTTTAGCCTCCGAAAAAGGATACTAAGGGGTCTTCAAAGCAGCCACAAAAAACACAAAAGAAAAAAGAAGGTGGATCTGGTGGCAAAGCTAAGAAGAAGGTTTGTATGATAGTTGTTTTAAGTCATGGATTAATTTGTAAAATATGTTAAATGATGTAAACTTATAATCTTGACGAACAGTGGAAGTAAAAAGCTGATTTAATGAGACTGATACTATTTTATAAAAAAATATGTTTAAAAGAATAAATCTAGATAGATACCTAAATCTTTTCTTAATTTTATCTATTATAGAAGTGGTCCAAAGGAAAAGTACGTGATAAGTTAAACAATCAGGTGTTGTTCGACAAAGGCACATATGAAAAACTACTCAAGGAAGTGCCACAATACAAATTGATCACACCCTCCATTGTTAGTGAAAGGTTAAAAATTCGTGGTTCACTTGCTAGGAGAGCACTGATTGAATTGCAACAAAAAGGACTTATTAAGCAAGTTGTACAGCATCATGCACAACTTATTTACACACGTACTACTAAAGGTGATGATCCGGCTGCGTAATTCGTTTTTACGCAATGTATAATAACGTTTAATAAAAATTCTTAATAAATCCAAATATTGATTTATTTCACACCTAACATGTATATAACGAAGTTAGGAGCAAAAAATATATTTATAAAATATACCACGTGTATAAGAAGCGACTTGAACATACTTTTAAAGCGAATCTAGGCGAAATCACTCTCGAGAATCGATCGTTTGTTGTTTTTGAATATTATGGCTGTATTCGAATGAGACACGGATCTTTTCCTCTGCCCCGTTCCGTACCAGGTACAAGCTGGTGTCGACGCTCAAAATTCTAGTGTACACAGCCATTTGAAATGACAGAACGGTTCCCCGACTCGGGTTCATCGACGTGATAATCAGCGAGGCGTGCTCCGGCTCCTTGCGGAGCGTGAAGTGCTACATCTCTGGCGACAAAATTGACTGAATCACGTTCAAAGAAGATACGGGTAGGCGCCCCGAAGGGGGAAGTTGGAGAAACTTGTCACGGTACAGAATAAAAAGGAAGTAAGTTATCTGTACGAAGAAACGAAAGGAGACGAGAGGTGTGTAACGAAGAAGAAGAACCAGTTATCTGTTATCAGGATCCGAAGTCCAATGAAGATCCACTGGCATGGCCACGCAACTCAGCCCCCGAAATTCGGAGGTGAACGCTCTTGAGCAGCGGGGCTATCTTATTGGCAAAAAAATCGGACAGGTTATTTATCCCTAACCCTCTATTCCCCACCTGTTCGTTAACCTCTTCCAGTTCCCCTCTACCTGCTTTTTGCTCTGCAATATTGTGTCGTCTGTTTCTTTTTAAACTCTGTACGTTCCTTCAAACGTTCCCGCGTTCTCATCTCTTTCGTAGGACGAGCATATATTCTTTATACTTTTTATTTTTTGTAACCCGAATTCTTTTTATATTATCGTATAATTATTCCCGGAGGCAAACTGGAATTTTGTAAATGTTAGGGCTCGTATGCGACCGTACACCTGGCGGAATATGTGGACGGAACGAGCTCGAAGAAATTGCGATTAGCTTGTAAGATATTCGACAAAGAAAAAGCACCGCTCGATTTCCTCAACAAGTTCTTTCCTCGTGAACTCGAAATCCTTACAAAGATTGAAAATCCTCATATAATTCAAGTAAGACCAGAATGTTAACGGAACAATACGTTATTTAACGATCGGTAAAAAAAATTACAGGTGCATAGTATATTGCAGCGTGGTCCAAGAGTGTTCATATTCATGCGCTATGCAGACAATGGCGACCTCCTGGATTTTGTAAAAAGAAATGGTGTTGTACCGGAACAACAATCGAAGCTTTGGTTCAGACAAATGGCTTCCGGTCTGCACTACCTCCACGGGAAGAATATCGCCCACCGTGACCTTAAATGTGAGAACATTCTGTTATCCAGGAAGTTCAATGTCAAGCTTGCAGACTTTGGTTTTGCGAGATTCTGCGTTGATCACGAAGGTAGACGCGTTCTCAGCGAGACTTATTGTGGCTCTGCGGCATACGCTGCACCGGAAGTTGTTTCCGGTACCCCCTACAACCCAAAACTGGCCGACGTCTGGTCCCTTGGGATAATCCTATTTATCATGCTAAACGCCTCCATGCCCTTCGACGATTCGAACCTAAAGAAACTATTGAAGGATCAGATGTCGAGGAACTGGATGTTTCGATCCCGAGTACGGGAAACGGTATCTGCACTAGCAAAGAGTATCGTGAAACATATTCTGGAACCGGACATTACTTTGAGGCTAACGCTAGAAAGAGTTCTAGGCCATGAATGGGTACGCACGAAGAAAGAGAAACCTGGATCTCTTACTGGTCGATTAGTACATTCAGCACCGCCTATTCACGCGCAGGTGATTCATCTTAAATAAGAAACAAATATAAAATTTCCAGCACATTATGCGTCCACATTTTTTATAATTTACATTGTACCAGACTTGTGGAGGCGGAGGAAATTTAGTTGGAGCAGGGGCTGCAGGGGGTGGCAACGTACCCGTAGTACTAAGAGGATTACCGTCATTCAAGAATACTGAGAATCAAAATCATGGTACCATCGTAAAGGCTACGGACAATGCGGGAAAAGATACACAGTTGTCTGCCATTGAATGAAGAAACATAGGACCGACAAGGATGAACCAGCGTCGTTCGTGCGTCGAACGTCGACGAACACACGAATGTTTATAATACATTTTTTTTACATTGCTGATTATTGTTGATATATACATGGTTTTTAATAACGCATACTTTTAATAAAGAATATCACAGTTTTAATAGTGCATAATATCATGAATAGCGATCTATATAAATCGGGAATAAATCTAAGAGGATGATAATAATTAAGTTTATTGTACAACTAGCATCTATTAATATACAAAACTATAATTTTTGATTACACGTTCGGTAACGTGACATAATATAAGTAAGTAATAAGTAACGGTACAAGTAAATATATTTAATATATATAGTTTACACTAAAACAACAAATAATTTACACGATTCAATATATCCTCGCTTCTGTGTCAATCTCGCCCGGCATAGCACCCTCTCATGTTAAAACTACACGTACACGTATATTTTGCCTGAGAGAGATTGATCTGGGCGATCGAAAAAATCATAAAGAATATTATCTAGTGAGGTTGAGTCTAGAGGGCAACTCAAATATAACATGCTTATCCTTGTAAAAATATTAATCCGTTCGTGGCCTGGATTATCAGCATCGCGTGTACAGAAGGCGTGGTTTACTCTGGTCGATTTTGTGCGTGTTTCATTTGTAAAATATAAAATAACTCGCTATTATGCGCGTGTTGCTTTACAAACGATTTTTTATCTCGAGGTTGCAATGAATCACCCTTTTTATTTCGTACTTCGAGCGAATGATCAATTCGCCAAGAACAAGTCATTTCCTATGTGAAATAAAAGATGCACTCATCACGAGAGCAACGGTTGTATACAGACGATACAATTTCTCTATTTACAAATACTATAATAAAACGTCTAGATATAGATTTAAGTATTTTTTACAAATGTCAGCCAACGTATGGCGTTGTTTCTCAGATCAGAGTTTCCATTCTCACGAATAACAAACAATTTAACACTTCGATAAGTGTCGCAGGTTTATCGAATGAAATATTTTTCCTCTGGTATCTAAACCCATCCACCGGTCAGTTTGTGGAACATCTCTTCGTTCAACGTTTGATTCGCCTCTTTCGATCGCATCGACAAGAATATATATCCTCCAATGAATTCGTGAACGACTTTACAGTCTGCAGACTGGCACTCAAAGATAATATTCTCTTCCTCGAATTGAACCATCATATGTTTTACTTCCCAGTTTACGTTCCATGCCTGTGTAAATAAGATGCCGATAGTACAAAGTCCTTTACATATACCAGGTCCTTAACAGTTATATACAGATAAATCCGCTCACCTTCATCGTATTGTATCTCCAAGTTTTCAAGTGATCGCCACTGTGCAGCTCCATTCGCATCAGCCTATTATTAGCGATCCCCAACAGTTCGTCTTTACTCTTTCCAGCGAATCTAACCACAAACAGAGAGATCCCATACTCGGGAAGAGATTGCCACGCTTTAATGTAGTTCAGTTTGGCCTCGATTAGAGGCAGATCTTTCACGTTAGCGTGTGCCTCCAAAATCCTCTGAACCAGCTACGAATATAGAAAAAAGAAATCAATTCCCGAAGAGAACAATTATAGAAACAAGTAACTTACCTTTCCTTTGAACTTCTTTGCGAATCTAGGCGCGACGTAATCTTCGGGCACAATATCAAGAGCGCTGGGATTGATCGCAGGTGCAGGGGCGGGCCTTTGCAATTGCAAGAAAGCCGTGATACTGTTTACCTCGCTTTCGTAAGAGGCGTCTGCGAGAGAACGCCCCTTCGCCGCTAATCTGCACGCCGCCATCCATTTCGCATATTGTTGTTCCTGCAACGAGCAACAGAGAACTCGGTAATTCCCACGCAGAGACGGTAAAGCCGCTAAAGTCACTTGATCTAACGGTTGCTAATTGCAGGTTAATTAAATTTCAAATGCGAACGTCGGCGTGGACGAGGGCGGAGGCTGGGTGATACTCACATTGTCGCATCTGATCCACATCTCGGTCATGCCCTCGGCACTGGGCACCTCCAACCTGATCCCGTAACGACCTTGCGAGAGATGGACATCGGGCGTGACCTCGCATCCACGCAAATTGATCACGTGGGCAGGCGACTCGGTGCTATTCGTCTCCTCCCGACTCTTGTATAGCCTCAGCTGAAGGTCCCTGCACGTGACCCAGTAGCGCTTAAATGCCTTCAAGGTGAAACGCTTCGGCTTCAAAAAGCGAAGGTAGTCGCACAACTCGGGCACCTGGGTGATGTCGCTGGGGCCATTACTAATATTACTGCCCTCTAAAGTGACTTGAAGGTCCGTCAAGGCAGCGTCAATGTCGTCCTCGACCGGAGAGGAGGCGCCATTGCTGTCGTAACTCGGCTGCGGTACGCTCGCCTGAAGATTCACTTGCACCTGCGTCACAGAATACAAATGTGTCCAATGTCCACCGCGTTTCTACCTTAGATAGGAGTTTCCTCTTTCTTAATCCGATAACCACGACAGAGAAACCGGTAGGCGTGTATCGGATCGATGATGCCAACGTTTTCTCGATTTGTTAATCGGTTTAAGAAAACGAGATTTGCATGGGAAGATAGAACCGAGCGGAGGCGATTTATCGTAAAGGCGGACGAGTGTCTTTAATTGGGCAAACGTTCCGTACGATCGTCGAGCAAACTTTTCTTACTTTCTGCGTTCCTATTTTCAGATGTCCCGATATGCCGATCTTTCCACAATTTTAGAAACGAATCCTCCGCTGCGATGTCTCGTGTCATCGTCAGCTATTTCAGTCTGCCGCTCGCCAAGACCGTCTCTGGACGTAGATATATATAGATCGATCCGGTCGGCGAGCGCCGGATGTTTGGATCGTGAAAACGTTAGCCGCGTAAACAATTGCGCAGCGGCTGGCCGTCGCGGTGCTACAGCGCAAATTCTCGCAGACGGAAAAGACTAAAAGGCTCGGTCGTCGTCGTTAGACCCAAAACGGTAAGAAAAATACCTGCAGCGCAGCGAACATGAGCATTTCCTCTTCGGTGCAGTCTATTTCTTCGGCGAGCAGCTGCCATTTGGCCTGCTCGTAAATCATGTTGATCCTGACAGCGTCCGTCTTCGGGTTCAGATCGTAGAAGGAGTAGAACTTGAATTTCAGCCTCAGGGTGTCGAATTCGCGTATTCCCTGTTCCATGATCGACAAGGACGAATCGAGCCAGGCCACGTTCATCCTGGCGCGTTCCACGAGGTTCTTCGGCCTGATCAATTTTGCCCGTACCTCCGGTGAGATGGTGGTCGGACTCTGGGCTAGAGACTCGGACAGCCCACCGTTCAATACCTCAAGACTCATAGTGCTATTGTTGGCGTTGAACGATCCGGTGCTACCAAAACCCGACGAGTTGTTGTTCCTCTTCCAGGTACCGGTTTGCTGGAAGAAACGCAGGCAAAAGAGCGAAACGTGAGTGTACGTTAGCACAGGCGAGATCGTGCTCGCAGCCGAGCAATAAATACATCTAATGACTACCGCCGGCCGGAAAAACGGGCCGCTCGCGAGAAGCAAATTAGTTTTCTGAGATGAACGACTTCGTAAGCGGTAATGATAGGCCAATATCGATAAATCATAGCCGTGGCAATCAGGTCGATCGGGGATTATTTATTACCATAACAGGTCCGGTCTGGCTCTCTCTGATATTCCCGATCCTATCGATCGACCAGATCCACGATACACACAACTAGTGGTTCGGTATAGAGATTCGTACTTACCGAGACGGGCGAGCTGATCGGCGTGCTGTGATTTCTGTTGTTGGGTGTGACCGGCGCGCACATGAAAGGGCTGCTCTGGTCCAGACTGCCCGTCGATCCTCTGGGACTCTGACTCACTGGAATGAACGTGTTCGTGTCCGCGGGGACGTTCCAATGGCCGTTCTTTTGATTCTCGATTTTCTTCTTCGCCGGAAGATCTTTCAAATTATATTTCAAGTGATTCGACTCAAGCGGTTTGCAAAATGATAATTCTTCTGGATGTCTGATACCTAAACGTTGCAATAGGAAACATTTATTTTAAAAACATCGCGTTGTCGAAATCTTTCGAAGATGTAACTACAACCGGTGGTGTCTTAATCTCCATATATTTCTTATTTTGCAATGATACACGGTTTGCATATGCTTTTTACCATATGTAATTTGTTCTATTACGAGAAAATAACGACAGTACGTAAGAGCTCACGCGTTACCATATCTATTTATGAGTATGACACGAGGCTATCGGCGAGGTCATCTGTCCGCTACTATGTGGACAAAAAACAAGAAACGAGACGTAATAACCGTCGCGGTGACGCGGATAAATAATTTCACGAGTTGGCAATTTCTATCGAGCGTCGTTTTCCCGTGGTGCGAGAGCTTGTTACACTGTGAAACCGTCTCGATTAATTACCGTGCCGCCCTACAGAAGAATATTTTCTCGGCAGAATTCTTCTTGCAACTGTAAGGCAAGGCGGCGCGATACAATGCCTTCATTATCGCGGCGAACCACTTCCTTGATTAAAAAAACTGCTCGTTAGAACAACCATGCTCAGCCTCGGACACGAAGGCTGGCGCGACCTTCGCGTGACTGGGAATTTAACAATTTTATTTTATTATCAGGACCAATTAGCACCATCACGGCTAGGTGTCGTGCGAACTGGCCGCCTATGCTGAAATTCCATTTTATAACGGCCGACCTTAGCGACCGTTTAACACCATCAAAGTTTCAAATTTCAAACCGATTTACACGTCTCGCTGCCAATTAACCACCGACTCAGAAACACTTAAGTCGTCGTTTCAAATCTTAAAAAAATAAAACCTTGAATTTTTAAATCGTATCTTCTTATAGGACCACGGTGCCGGTTATTTCTGAGGAATTCCTAGAGGAAAGACTCACCAAGTTCCTTGCACAGATTAATCACGGCGTTGAACGTCTTTACGGAGAAGTCGACCTTGCAGTCGAGGCAACGCGTGTCCGGCAACTGTACTCTCAGAGTTTTGTGCATCGGTGTGAAGTGGAGAAGCGCATCCGCGGCAACACCATACTGATCCAAAGTGCTTCTCGTTCTGGTGAGCCAGTGATTCCTCTCGGGCCACCATAACGCGTGATCCGACCAGTCCATGGCGATATCTGCATACAACAAACAGAATAGGAAATTGAAAAGGCCGTTGGAAGAATTATTTCGTTCTTATCTGGACGTGTCATGGCTAATTTCACGGCGTTACGAAGATGGACATGTTCGGTTAACCGATGGTCAGAGGGGGTCGATTGTTTAATGCTTCTTTAAGGGAGACGAACCAACCTCAATTTATCAATGAAGATCCAACGAGATGGCGGTCGTAGACACGCGTGTTTATTGCCTTTATCATCGGCCCCTTTGACCGTCTCGCGATTCCGGAAACAGAAAACACCCCTAATGTTTTGTTGGGGTGGGATATATCGGGGGGATTATTCTCCGGATGGAGATTCGGAGCAACGATAATGGGCCCCTCTCAATTGATCTATCAGAACATTGATCAATGGAACAGCGGAAAAGTTCTCCGTACATAGATATGGGTCTATTTAAGATCCGATCCAGTGAACAAGAAAAATTGAAACAAATTTACAGCAACCTGTTAGAATCTTCATTCTTATAAATTCTTGCTTTACAGTAACATAGAAACACCGTTCGCGCGTTCCTTCTATTTTTTCGTCCGAGAATACTCGATGTTCTCGGTCGTTCGTTCGCCATTCGTACGAGACGACTTGGAACATTCCGCGCAATAACTTGGTAGATTTAATTTCTCTTGCGGTCGCGAATGTACGACTTCCCAAGTCTGCGACCGCAGCCTTAAACCCCTATCCTCGTTAGAGCCACGATACTTTGGTATGGCGAACGAACGAGCGAGCGAGCGAGCGCGCGCCAGCTTTCTGTATTTTTCTTTCCACGTCATACCCAGACCCCGTATCCGGGACATGTGCGTCAGAGTTTCACGACGCTTCCTATCCGGGCCCTGTGCACGCTCGATGATTTACGCACAGCGGACTTAACGACCACGTGGTTGGGTCCTATCGCGCGTCCTGTTTACGTTATTGTCCCATGGAATTATTACTGAGACCGGTTATCGGATTTCCATGTCGTAATTCTTGGAATATTCTACGATCCTCGCGTGACTTTCCCTATTTTCTCTAAACGATAATCACGCGGAACGTTATTGGTGATTTGGATAGCTCTATTGAATCGGAATGGGCTAGTTTAGCGAAACAAATTGCTCGATTCCACCCTATACCGTATTGCCAACGCTGTCCCGCTATTACAACCCATCGTGAATTGAAATGCTATTATTCCCCGTAACGTCGAAGTCCCCCATAATTGCCGAGAGTCAAGGTATCCGTCGCGATCCACTAATTACGCTCCCTCGGGTGTACGGAGCAACTGTTGCGGAGATAAAATCGGCCGATGGGGTGCGACATAAAAGGATGCCCGGAGGCTGGAGCGTCTTTCTCGCTTCAAAAGGTTTCCTCGTACATACATTTGTTTCTACGCGGCCAGAAACCTACGGCTCAATTCGAGCACACGCCCTTCTTCCTCTTGCATGTCGAGTAGGCCGGCCTCTTCTTTTCTTTCCCTTCGATTGCCGGTCGTGCGCGCTTGTGAACTCGTCGCGGCTCTCGCACAAGCAACCTTCTTCGTGTTTCTCTCGCGAGGAGCGGTTACAATGAAGCTTTGAGAATCCAGCACACAACTTTGCAAACGTGTACTCGCATCCACGGATAGGCGCAGTCGAAGATATTCGTCCCGGACTGCGCACCCCCGTCCCTTTTGTGTCCATTCTTTCGCACGAGCGGCCCACTTCTCACAATCGCGGAGAAAGAGAAGAGAAAAGAGAGAGACAGAGAGAGTACCAAAGCCGAGACACAACCCCTTGTATACGGGAAGACGTCGACAAGGGTGTCGGCTGGCTCAAGGGTTTCATCCCTCGCCGCCTCTTGAAACCGAAGAAAACCGGTCCGTTTCTGCTGCTCTTCGGGAAATATGCGCGACAGACACACGTGTATGCATGCCTGTCTGAAAAACAAATTTTCACAGCTGTTCCGTTCCATGTTTGCCTGATTTAACGACTCGGACCCCCAAAATCCTTACCGCTCTCCGTCTGAACATCGTTTAAAGTGACTATTACCAACCACATGCTGGGGAAAGTGGAACCGTCTACGTGACATGCGTATCGTTTCTCCAGGGTGTGAATCGGACCGTAGAGGCTCGTGAATTTTGAGTTGAGTGTGTGACTTGAACAGTATTCGATTGTTTTTTTTTTTTTTAAACGACGCTCTTTAAGATTTGTGGACGCTAAAAGCGTGTTCTATGTTGTTCAACAAGGTGTCTTTGCATCTGAAAGAAACAGAGTCTCTTACTACAGCTGCTGCAGGCTAAAAGCGAGAACAATGTACCGATGTCAAGCTCCTAGAGCTCTCTTTCTCGTCACGAGTCTGTGTCTCGTGCAGAAGCTTTTAAGAGTCGGCGTTCTTCGTAGCGTAATCAAACCGAGCTATAAATTTACATGGTAATTTACAGTTCTTGTTTGGAGTTGCCCGAAAAGAAGTAAACGAGTACTCGTTTCTTGTCATCTTCGTAATTCGCATAGTGCATAGAGGTTGCCTGGTTTCTCGTCGAGTACACGAGCTAACTACATATCTCTTTTCTATGCGAGAGAGTTGTCGCGAGGCACGCGACGAATTCAAAGGACGTCGCGGGTGTACCGTTAATGGGATGATCTTTTCCAGCGTTGACCCGGAGTGCCACGCGGTTTTTACGCACCGTTACGTTGCATCAGCTACGAAGATACGAATATAAATGGGTCGAAGAGAGGAAGCTCGCTTTCACGAGACTACAAAGCTACGCGATTGTGCAGCTGCGGTCTATAAATATTTCGCGAATTTTAGGACTCGCCGCGAGACCACGCTGCTCTCCTATCGAGATCTCCGGGACCTTCGACAGCACCCACGCGATTTTCAACGCTCGCGGTAAGCGACGAAACAAAGAAGCTCGAGAAGCAATACCGTCCCGAAAAAACGAGTTTCTCGCGTTAAAAGAGAAAAGACCGAGGAGAATGCCGAAGGGAATGACTTTGAAATCGCCAACTTTGCGAGCCACATTCCGCTCGTCGAGTTGTTTGTGACTCGCAGCGATGTTACAACACGCCGGTACAGCTACCTACGACGCGTTTAGTATGCATTGTCTTTCATTACGGCTACCGCGAAGTGGAAGCACCATCGTGGCCGAGCTGTAACTACAAGATATTAACTGACGTCTGTCACGATATAAAATATTCAATTAGACGATCATACACTGGTCGTGTAGCGTACAATACGAATACTGAAAGTTCCCGTTCCAATCGGTCATTTGTTAGATACAGCATAGAGGAGGAATTCTGACTACGAAACAGTCTGACAAACATTGATTTTTATCATTATCCAAACGTTGAACTTGTACATGAGACCAAATGATCGCTACTTTACATCATCGTCCAACAATTTAGTATATCTACCACTTTAAATATTAAAAACCTGGTACTTTTAGATTCGGATATTTTAAGATTTAGAAAGCTTCTTTTTTACATCTGTTAATCTGCAATTCTTAAAATTGCTGGAACTGCATGTAGGTAACGGAGCGAGCATATTGTCGATTATTTGCCGCCGAGGCAACGACCCGGAATTGAACGTTACCGTATATTACGCTAGCATTTGCAAGGATGCGTTACGAATGACATTTAGCGACGACGAGACGCTCCACCTGGAAGTTCAACCGTGAAAAGTGCAACGGACGGTGCAACGACCGGCCGATGCACTTGGCGAAATATCACGTTGGAAAATGGAGCTCGATCTCTCTCAAAAAGCGAATCACTTGTGGAACTGTAATATCTGCACATTCTGTCATCTCGAGTCACGTGAATGACAATAGACCGGTAAGAGCGCGATGTAGGAAGAAGAGCGATGTAGCGTGGATCTCTGGTTGAGAAGAAACCGTGCTGATTCAACGACAAGAAAATGTTCTTTGCATAACAACGAAGAACCGATGTGTGTGTGTGTGTGTGTGTGCGGTGTACCGCTAGGAGTGGCACCGTGACACACTAACGAGAAAAACGACCTCTTGCAGGTCGCCTTATTGCTCGTACCAGTGACCGGAAACGCGCATCGTACGAGGATACGTTCGAATCCATTTCTCGGATGAATCGTTTTCGTTTACACGAAAATATCTCGCAGCGACGGATGTTGGCAACTAGGTAATCGTGGAAGTCGTTTAGAAATTCCGTTGCATTATTTCCGGCATAGATTACGGAATAAAAATTCTAAATTCATAGTATTTAATTGCTTCCTGCCTACGTTGTTTTTATCGAACCGTAAAGAATTTATGAACTAAGTAGAACTGAAATTGTACGAATCTCGAAAGAAACGGTGAGTTAAACTGTTATTTAAAGCAGAAGCATCGACAGCTTACGGTAACAGTGGAAATGTAATCGGGCGAAGGAAGTCGTCGACGAGGGAACAGAATCCGGCTGCTTTTCTACCATTCCTCGTGGCGGTCGTGAGTGAATCTATTTCAGTAGAGCCACGTTTGGAGCGTCGAGTAAATACAGCCGAGTGTAAATCGAGAACCAACATAGCGGAATAATTCCGGAGAAACGCGCGTGTTTCGAGGAGATTCCGTTGAAATGTGGCTTGCCAACGATCTACGAAATTCCTATTCGTTTGCGAATCAAGCTCGTTTGGCAGTGGCGAGAAAAGTGTCGAGAGAATACAACAGAAAATACAACAAAATTTCGACGAATGTTCGTGTCGAGTGGATAAACGTTCGCTTAAACCGAATTTAGAATACAAAGAAAACCGCGTCAGGCGAAAGGAGGCTCGATCACGGAAGAGCACACGTCTGACATGGATTGATTAAGAATTCTATAAGGCAGTGAGTAATTTAAATAATTAGGCGGGGATCGCATTGATATTGCACGCGGCACTTGTACCTGCTTCGAGGAATGTTCTTCGATCGAATCAATTGCACGTTTCCCTCGGCGTCGGACCAAGAGCCGGAGAACGGCGGAATTGCCACTCGAACGGAGTCACTGTCATTAAGGCCGCTTCTTAGCTGAAAATTTATCACCGTGGCTGTCTGTAGCCGAAACGGACGAGCGGCGCGGCGCCCCGGGGAATCCTTTTGCTCAAAAATACGTGACCGAGTCCCCCTCGATTTAATAAAACACCGAGGACAACCAGCGTAGAAGCATGGTAATTCGTGTCGGGTCTCGTTTAGTCCCCTCTAATTGCTTTATATTTGTTCGCCGTTTAGTATCGGATCAATAATGGGTCGTGCACTTTATGAAATTAGCATAACATGGATTGGCAATAAGTTGTTCGTGTTTTCCTCCTGTTTAACATTGCGTCGAGTTTAAGTTTTAAAGGCCAGTTTCTCATTGTCAGCTTTTTCGCAAACGATTAAAAGGAGGTCGTTAGACAATGAAAAGTGTAACGAAAAAACTAGGCCGAGTTTACGATTCTCTCGACGTACTCGATACAGCGAATACCTGTGACGAAACGATAATTACATCGAATTGCATAGGTACCTACGTCGCGTATACCTGTGTACATGACTCGTATAGAGTGCTTGTTATCGTCGCTCGTTGCATATCAAGCCGCGACTGTTCGCAACACTGATCCCGAACACAAAGAACAGTGTCAACAGCTGACCAAACAGTTCGTAACGTGCAACGTGTCCGTAACGTACACCTCGTTAAGCGTCCTCGATAATTCCTCGACGATGGATGAACTCATCTTCGCTCTCTGCTTCCCCAGCGTAATCCTTTCAGCGGCGCGTGGATCGTAGCTTTATCACGACCGAAATTGTTTTCTTTTAAAATACTAGAGCTCCTTAAGCGACAGGATTATCTCGCCGCTCTAATATACATGTAAATATTGAAAAGCACTGGGAGCACGTGCGGTCTATGTAAACGTAGACGAGGGAGGAGAACACGCGAGCAGAGCGCTGCTCATAGCGCGCGCGCAGCACCGGGGTGAACGCTTAATAAGGGGACAAAACCCGCGATGCACGTGGCTACACATAACACCCCTTTCCGCGGAACAAACGATCCTCGACGGAAGTCACGATATAATATTATGATATAATAATGGGAGCACGAGAACCGAGCGGTGATGGTGACACAATGCTGTGCGACCCGGTACATCGCTGAAAGGACCCTCCATCCCTTTTTTCCGCCGAGTTCCTGCGCGAAAAACCAAGGGGACCCGGGCAACGCAGCCACCCTCTGTGCCTCTGCAATTGTGCAAAGAAATGTGGGCCATTGAGAGGGGAGAAAGAGAGGACCAGAAGGACGCGTAGTGCCGGCTCTGTCAACAAGGACGAGCGTTGGAGTACGAGTTCAGGGGCGGATCCAATCTATCACGTGGGACATTTGAAAAGACTCGCGTCACAGATTTATTTAGCTTTATATACGTGATGTGGTTTCACAAATTGTACAATCTGGTTTATAAAGGTAAAACCAAGTATTCGTATAAAACGTATCTACAGTGGGAGATCGTGCCCATTCACGAGGAATTTTCATATAATTGAGACGTATCCGTGCCTGCAACGCGTGCGAATAGATTCGTCGAGCAACCCCTTTGCGGTTTTTAGCGACTGCTTCTCCCTGCAGTTCTGTTTGGTGAGCTGGAGCATCGTCGAGTTACCCTCGAGCGAACCACAAAGACAAGTTCGCAGAAAACTGCAAGACCAAGCCGAGCCAAGTCCTAGCCTGGTACCAACGCCCCTTTGATTCCTCGGTCGATTAAACGTGGCGCCGCTTCTTTTGCCGACGAATCTCGAAACGATGACTGTGAAATCAAAGCGACGGGACTACGAAACGATCCTTCCGAATGCTATCGCTTGGGGGAGGCCACCGACGCCTCCCTGTGGATTTGGTTAACGAGAACCGCCCTCGTCTACGATTTTATCTGCTGGCAAATGAAACTCCCTGGCGGTTGATACAATTAATCTCAAGCCACAAGTCATGCTTCATATCGGATGTCTGGTAAAATTTAATGTTCGAGGACAAGAAATAAAGATCAAAACCGGAATGATCGCATAAAGAGGCTAAAAGAGAATGGAGCGAATCGATCGTGATCAAAAACCATGTAAAGGCAAAAGATTAGATACAGGTCAGTCCAGGCGTGAATTTATTTCTCTGCACGGTGTCCGCAATGCGGCACGAAGGTGAGAGATATGCAAATCGACCAGCTTGTACCTGTTGCGTTCTATTTAAATCCAGTACTCGTTGTTCAGATTGTGTCTCGTGCTCGCCGTTAATCGACTTTCCCGAACCAGGGAGTCGCTCGAATTCTCTTGGAAATACATAATGACTCGGTTGCCGCGAGAATTATGCAACCGCGTGGGGACCACAAACGCCGCCAAGTGCAGTTGTCACGCTGAAACCTTTCGTCATGGTTAATGCACGAGTTGGTTCGCGGCGTGGCCGAGCTATCGCCGGCCCTTAATTGTTCTAAAATAAGCACTGACTCAGACCCGACGCCTTTAACTGAGTTTAATCCGTTTGTATGGTTCGTCACGTCGATCCAGAATCGGCGTCCGTAACGCAACACCAACGCTCGACGCCGAAGTATCGGTGGTGGGAGTATGGAAGCAAGCGCGTACAAATCCTTTTCCCGTGACGAGTACCATCAAAGGAAGCGTCTCTTTCCGTGATCATCGGATAATTAGAAATTACATATTCAATGAGCAAGCCGGGGTCGTCGAACGATCGGTCGACCATTTCACGCGACTCGGAGTGATACAGCCGGATGATTCGTGAGAAAAAGTTCGTGATATAATAAAATGAATGTTCGAAACGCTTGCTAGACCATCTTAGAGTTATCTGCGTGTATGCGCGCAGTTGCTTTACCGCGGTTTACGAGTCCTCCTTCCGAGCGGTAACATACAAGTTGCAATAAATGTCGTGCTTTTTACGCGGGAACAATGGAGGTTAATTCGTTTGTATGGTTAGATGACCTTTCTTATTAGGACGGTAGCAAACAGTAAAATTGAGTCACGTGATTATTCCTCGTAATTATTGCGCAACCATGTAATAAATTAGGAAAGTACATAAGAGGAAACGTTGATCTAATACGAGCGCTGCCATTCACTTCGATATTTGATCGCAAATATCACTTCTAAGAATAACTGGTTGCCGCCACGATGTTAAACACTAAGAGTATTAGACCAGGTTCAAGCCACGCAACTGGTACGCTATGACCAAGGTTGCGATCAGCATAATGCAGCCTGTGGCGTGTCGAGAATGGTAGCGTCGTGTCTCAAGAGGCAGTCATCTCTTCCATGGAAGAGGAGCACGGCGTCGCGCCTAAATAGACCTCGAATTTCAAGTGTGGCTCGGAGCTTTAAATAACTCGCGCGATTAAGCATTATCTGACGTTTCTGGGGGCGTGTACGCGGTCTCGTAATTACGCACGCAGCGCGCGTACACGCGTAGATGCGTATCGTCTATCAAACGACCGCTTGTGTCCCCCTTTTCGATCCACTTTTGCCATCAGCCGTCTATCTGTGACCTCGTTGAAAGAGAATCATCGAATCTGCTCTTCGTTCTAGCGGAACGAAACCAGCGAATTTAGCGTTTAAACATTCGTGTTGCTAAAAGACCTAGATTTCTACCAGATAAACGAAGATCCGTTCCACTTCGTTTTCTCCTCGTTGGAGATTCTTCGTCATCCTCTAATCTCTTGATAAGTTAAACGACAGAATTCAGCAGCAGAGCGGGCAAATTTCAGTCGCTAAGAAACTTCCACATGGATAAATCCGTCGTCGCGACGCGTGCAACAGGTGCTTGGTTAAAAATGTTCCCGTCGTGGTTGATCGATCGTTTTATATTTTATTCTGGGAAAACGTGGCCGCGACCGACCCGATAAGAAGGGAAACAAGCGACGCGTGACCGCCTGTCCCGGCCATAAAAGGGTGGCGTCTAGGATTGTCCACCGTTTTTAGAAGAACGGCACGAAATCGTCCTATATGGACGTTCGGCATCGACCAGAAAACTATAAGTCGCTTATACGAAAACATGTTAGCGCCTGGTGACGCACGACACGCGTCAAACGCGTTTCTCTCCTCCCACCCGATCGTCCAACGAAACTAGCAACTGGTAACACAACGATGACGCTACCTGTATGGACTTCCTCCGAGCGAATGAATGAATATGTATGCTGAATTTAATTAACGAGTCAAGGCCGTAACTGTTTCCGTTACAAGCGCAACGTCGTGCTTTCGACCCGTTCCGTCTCGTCTCGTCGCGCATGTCACACTTCTTTCTCCGTTTATTTGCCTTTGATAAAACTTTGCTTCGTTTTTCTATGTTTAATAAATCTTCCGTGTTCTACAAAGTACAGTGGGAGGATGATACACGGTAGTTTCATAACCAGAAGCGCTAGACCTGTTACGATTCGTTACGAAACAGGCATCTCTGTTGACTCTACGCGAACGTGACAGGCGAAAGAATGATTCTTTAGAATCGCTTGGAAGGCGAACGCGTAGATAACATCTTGTTAACGTCAATGTTCGACGTTTTCTGTCATTAAAAAGTTTCTCCGATATCATGTTCGTTTATTCGTTACGGTCGATGCAGGACCACTGACATATTTAAAAGGTGTTTTTCTACCAGCTGATAAGTCTTTTAGAGCGAGCTCCAAGGCGAGCTGCAAAAAACCTCCAGCAAGCGATTTTCCACGGTAGCCGCGAGCTAAACGTCGATACTAGGCAAGATTGTGCTGGAATTTCATAAGTGTGGGTGGCCCCTGTCTTTGTCCGCCTGTAACGATAAAATCGGGTCAGGACAGAGCACTCCCTTCGTTCGATATCTCGTATCTATCCGGAGATCGATAACGCCGCGTTGGTCCCGCAGGACGAGCGACTGGACTTGCGATCCGACGGATCCCACGGATTCCAAAGGATAAGCAACATAAAGTAACACATCTTGGAACGAACAATCTTAAGATCTCCATTTTGATTTATTCGTAGGAGAGATAGATGTGCATGCAGTTCGAAGAATTTGCAATAATAAGCGTGATAGTGCAGTTGTAGTTGGCCTTTGTCTTGCAAAATAACGAAGCGATGCATAAAACGAGCAATAAACGTCGAGCATAGAAGGTCACTATCCGTGGCTGAGAAAAAAGGTGGAAACAGTGTACAGGGTAGGAAAAAGTGACTTCAGATAACGCTGCTGGGATGTATCGATTTCGTTGACCTTTGGCACGAACACGAACAAATACATGCGGGTGTGTCTAACGAATTGAACCACTTTTTAGCCCGGAGAATCTACACGGGCCACAGACGTTGGAATTCAATCGACGAAATTAAATCGTTCTCTTTTTCAATCGTGTTTAATCAGGCCGTTGATTTACGATCATGTTCATTGGAGTTGATAAAAATCAGCTGCTCGATCAGAAACGTCAATGAACTTTTTCAATCTTCCAATTATACATTTTATCATGGAATCTTTCCGTCTTGATTTCCAACAACACTTTCCGCTTTCTCACCAGCGATAAGCCGATTTACGTTATTTGCACATAATAGAGGAGGTTCGATGCTCGTTCCGCGATTTCCCACCTACGTTCCCATGAACGTGGCTATCCAGTAAGAAAAATTCACTTTCTCGTACCGAGCAGCGTGGAGTCGGAAGATGCGCGACTGCCCACGCGGCATTTCACCAGAGGTGAAAGGTCGAAAAGAGTTGCCGCGGATAAAAGCATCGCTCGTTAAGCGAACTACCTTGACACCGTGAAACGCTGCTCAAAGCCCTCGTTTCTATCGAATCGTCGATATAAACTCGACGGTTTCCGAGTTCGATGTGCCCGATGTTACGCGTCTTCGAGTAGCGATCGTTTCTCCATTGGCAAACACGTAGTTCGCAACTCGGAGACGAAATAAAAGAAACACTAGCGAAAACGCCGGCGACAACGATCTCGCGAGTGACGCTGCACACGCAATTACATAGATGAAGCCGAAGGGAGCGGTTGAGCGTGACGAGAGAAGAGTACGCGAGAGGACAGAAAAAGAGAAAGAGGAAGGAAGAGGATAGAGTGGAACAGGGAGAATGAGGGGTAGGAAGCGAGAGGGAGCACAATAAATGACAGAACAACGACCCCGCGTTGGCTCGTCGACCAGACAGATCGTTGCCCATCGCGAACGAAATATTCGCCACGGATAAACGTTTCCAACTTTCCACCCCCTGAAACTAGCGGCTCGAATATAGCTGCAAACTTTGCTAGATCGATGCGTTTCTGCCGATGCGATTATTCCAGTGAATAACGGGGTGAATGTCAGATTCTATCCATCATTCGGCTGAAATAAGATAGTCCCGTTGGCGTGTAAAGCGCCAGCCGAGTTCTCGGACACACAATGGGCCATCACGGCAAATTGTGATGCCAGAGGTGTCGGTCACGATCGATGGTCGATCGGAGAAAGGATCGAGGACGTGGAACTTCCGGCAGAATCGAAATAACTTTGCCTGACGCCACGTCGTGGGATTTTAATTCGTGTGGTACCTCCGGATGCGTTCGTAATCGCCTAAAAATTCGTTTGGGAAAAACAAAAGTACGATTCTACCGTTTAGTACTGTCTACGCTCTGAACCCGTCCCGACGAGTTATGGAAATTGCGTTCCGAAGAGGTCATCGGTGAAATGGAAACTTCACGCTGTCACCAGACTCGTTTTGCGTCTCGTCAGCCATCCGAGTAATCGTCAACCCTGTCCGAATACGTCGTTCCTAGCAACCATATAGCTTTATTAAGCTTTCAGAGTTTAAAAACTGTGGATTAAATCTCGGTAGAGCGACCTTTGCGAAATCCGGTATTCGCTTCTATGTATAATACTTCCAGTATTAGCCAGTTAGAAAATGGCGTCATACGATCATTTTGGTTTATGGCAACATTTCTGGTTCCTTCCCCCTAAAGAAAACTGGGTCACGCGATGATATTTATAGAGGTCCAAAAGGGGGTTGCAGAAAGAGTGAAAGAGTGGGGGGCAGGCTGGAGAAAACTATTATTGGAATCAGCTGGGTATTCGCACCCAGCGTGGCGGCGTCTCTTTTGCACGCTTGACCAATCGGCCAAGGAACCGCCGTCGCATGGATCTTGTAACCCGGAACGTGCCTACTCTCTCGTTACCGTGCCATTTGTATTCTCCCCCAATCAGTGCTGCGAGCCGGGCTTTCATTTTCGTTGGTCGAGAATCAGACGGAACCGAGAATTCCGGGGGAGGATCGCGCGAGTCAAATCGATTTCATCCTTGGTCGACCTTCGTCTACGGGGCCTCGTTACGAACGCACGATTTGTTTCCGCTGCTTCCCGTTCGCGTTCGGTGAAAGGGAAAATGAGCGGAAAACGGCGACTAAGGAATAGAAGGAGGAAAGAGCGAGGAGAGATTGCGGGATGGCACAGAAGGCAGCATAGAGGAGAAAGAGAAAGAGGGTGATGGAGAAGGGAGGAGGGATGAGCGTTGCAATTAGTCTTTCCACGGGAAACGCACGCGGTAATGAGGCACGACCGGCTCGCACTTCCGGGACGTCGACGTTGTACGGCCGCGAGAGAGGTTATTCCTCTTTTTGTTTCATTGTGAGCGACTTCCTCGCTTTCTCGAAGAACTGGGGGACGCGGTGATTGTTTCGTCGCCCTGGGCCATTGTAGACGAATCTGCTCTCTGTCGTTCCCTACTGGCTGCGCTCCGTTGCATCGAAAAGCGCCGACTCGCTCTGATAATTCGACGCTGAATGCCTCTTGAAACGACGCTGCACTCACCGAGGGAGACCTTGCGAACTTGTGAAATACACCAGCGACGTAACAATAGTGGTTTACTCTTAAGGAAGATTTCTTTCGTACGATCCAACCTCGACTTTCACTTGTGTCCTCTCATCCGATCAGAAATTTTATCGAGAAACACGCGCCGAACTCGTTTCGATGAACTTTGTACATGGTAATATGTGTCTTATATGCAGGTATATTAATCAGGCAACCGGTAAATTTTATGATCCTTGAGTGGACTCGTCCAAAGAATTTTAATGACCATAATGAGACCGCTCCGGTCGTTCAGTTTTTGCAAATCAAAAAGAAGCAGGCAGAATACTGGCTAGGTGGATACAGATAATCATACGCCGACTGGCTAATTAAGTTGTCCGCGGTATCCGTTTTCGATGCGAGTATCGTCGGCCTCTCTGATGCATCGTGATGTCCGGACGCGAGTGGCGCTTGTGCGCTCGTGAATGGACGCGCAGCGACCATCGGATTGATATATTCCATGCAATCAACATGCCTGCGACGTTTCCGGTTCAAGGTATCGCAGTCCTACGCACGTTAAACGCCACGGGAATAGTCTGCTTCTGCGAATTAAGACTTACTTGGTTTAGAGTGAAACGAATCGGAGTACGCCTTTCATCCGAATTCAATTTCGCCATTTGTCAAGTGATACAAGAAAACAACGTGAAAATTTGCTCGCGCAAGCCGTTAATGCAATTAAACGAATTATCGGGACATGTATGGGCAACGCGAAAGAATGCGAACACAGTCGAAATCGGTATAAAAGGAAGAGGAAAAATTCAGTGGACGTCGCGGCGGATGACGTAACGTGGCTAAGTGACGACCGTGTAAACTGGCGCCACGGATTTGCATTTCGCAATGGCCAGTAAAACCGTGTTCCCCCCAACTTGCGTCTTTAGGGAACACATGCATGCGAGTATATACAGTTTCGTCGAATCGACCTCGTAAAACATAAACGCGACTAAAATACTATGCGCTGACTGGCACAGCAGATTATTGCGCACCTACATTCCATCTTGAACGAATTCTGGATGCGTAATGTTGATCATTGTCGCAAATATCGCTGAACGACGTCCGTTAAGTGAGACGATCGTTCATCAATAGCGGACATGTTTGCCTCATATTATCGCGCCGAGTGAAACAATTCCTAAATAATGGTAAATGTACGAGATACCGATCGATCGAGCTCGCGCGAGTATTTCAATACGGATGCTCGTGTCGCATGTTCGAAAAACTCGAAATTATCCAGGTTTCTTTTATAAATGTAAATTTAGTGCCTTATAGGGTGTCTCATAAATCATATGCTCGACGATGGTTAATTTCGCGGCTGCGGCAGAGGCCTAGTTTCTCGCGGAACGAGGGGAGAAAACACGCGGAGAAATATAGCTTGTCGACGCATTAACTATTTCTGGTGTATATTGGCGGAGAGAAGTCGGTTCTTGCCACGTTCCCGGTGATTGAGCTGCTCGAAAGCAATTTATCTTCGCCAGCGTCTCCACACTCGACCGATTGGCCGACAAAAGAAAGAAACTACTCGATTCGAGCCACGCGGATCGAACACGAGCCTGGCCTGGACACCGTTGGAAGCTTTTTCCACAGTCTCGGCAAACCGGCAGACGTCTATAATTTTTTCACCGACTCGTCGTCGTCCCTCGAAGGGGTGGCTGGTAGACGTAGGAACGTTCTGTCTCTGTACGCGAGGTTCCACACGAATATCGGAATAACGTGGGAGGAGTCGAACGAGCCGATCGATCGGCTGGAAAAGCCACGCCACGTCGGACTGCTTTATTTTCGCATGAAATGACCTTGGAGGAATAACGTTTTATGGAAGTCCGACGGTCGCGATAACCAAAGCTCGAAACGTTGTATTCCCCTACCTCTGGCGAAAAGTTATCGTCTCGCCAGGCTTTATGTAAAGTTTTACGACCGAGTCGACAAGCTCGATACGCTCCGTGTCAAGTCGAAAGAATGCCGGTAGCTTTACGATAGGCCACGTATCGGGCATTCCACGAATAATCGTCGCGAGAAAAAATAAGTTGCGTGCCTGGCCAGCTAGGTATACGTGTCTATTAAATCTCTCGCATATTCAAGATTGCAGCTTCCGTTAAACGGGTGAAAGTCATATTAGCGTTCCTGCTGGCGCATAGAAAAACGCGAAAGAGGAAACTTGGCGTCGTGCCTCGCGCTGGTATCATCGTGTACATGATTTACAAGGATTCCGGTCGCCTTATCGTAGCTGCACATCCTTAACTCTGCACATTCGCGAGTATCATCGACTTCCGCTGACGTCAGGTCTCCCCTTTCCCTGTAACACCGTTTCCGGTGCGTTGAAAGCGAATCGCAGCAGCAGCCGAGCTATGTCGCCTGCGCGAACCTGTCGTCTCGTGTTTTCCCCAAGAGGTTGTTTCCTTTTTCCTGGCAGCCGACGCTTGTTACTGTTAGTTTGCTTGTTTTCGACAGTAGCAGACAATGGGAGAAAGGAGATAGCGAGGAAGTTGTGAAAACTACCTAAGTTAGTCGATAGATCGAATGGCAGCGAGTCTGGTCAAAGGTTCGACGTTCCGCGGCCATGTTGACTCACTATCGCGAAGATAGAAGAATTTTATTATGTATGCTGTAAAGTCACCGAGGCATCTACTTACTCGGCTTGAAATGGACGAAGCGAACTACTCGATATTCAAGAAACTAGAAATTCACACGAAATGAAACACCTGTTTCAAACAGTATCTACCGGACACTCTCGCAAGAAATACATATTTCCCCTCCAGGAACAAAGTATGGTGGAAAAAAAGAGGTGCTAAGATAGAGAGCGTTGATTGCTGACTTCCGGAAGCAGTGGTAACTTGCGATTCCGTATTTTTCTTGCGTGCATTCACGGGTGAGACAGCTCACCGGTTTCGTCGTGTAGCGGTGCATCGATATATCACACTCCCAGCAATTATACAATCTCGTTAGCATTCTTTCGCTCTATCGCGATGAATGGATCCCTTTCATACGCGAGCCACGCGCTTCTTGCTAACTCGACGCTTCGCTCAAACGCGTGTAGCGACTATGTTAAGTGCACGCCGTGTGTCACCGTCTCCAGAGAATGTTTAACACTCTTTGCTCCGGCGCTCCATTAATTTCCCACTGTTGCACAGCGAGAGAAAGCAACTCGAAGCGAAAGAGACGATTTCCAGTTCTCGCAACTTCGCCACGCTCTTCATCCTAACTCGTATCTATATCTCTATGAATCATACATGCATATATTATTGTGCTTGCTTTAACACGTTGACGCGTTGCATCGGAAATACGCGTGCCGTGAATAATTTGCAAAGCGAGTCACTACGCAGATAACTGGCTGGTTGACGCAGCGTGCATCCCGATACTCCGAAAGCTCGTGACCGAACGTCGCTGCGGAGGCACGATCGCGATGAACGGCAAACTGATTTCTGCACGGTCGCCGAAGCAGCAACGTTCCATGCCGTGCTTGTTGTACCGGTATCGATCGTGAGTAATTACCCAGCATCGACGGACTTAGACGAGCATTTACGCACGTGCACGTTCATGCTCCTGTAAATCTTTCGGGACGTTTATCGTTTCCGATGCCGGCCGCTTCGAACGACCTACGCGAGAAACCTGTAAATGAACCGCGCTAGAAGGAGGTCGGATCTCGAGTAGTTGTTATTCCAGGGACGTTGGCCTACCTAGAGGCGGTACTTGGAATCTTTTTATTCGCGAGATCTCGAGAATCTTCTCCTTGGACCCAATTCTTTCGATTATCGAAGAAAAAAATGTGTCTCGGTAAATGTTTGCGATGGATGACTTGAATGAATATATCTGAGTCGGACTTCAATGAAGACGTCGACGAAACATTGCAAGGGCACATAAGGATCGTTGTCTCGCGTGGGTAGATAAGCTGCGCACATAAACGCTATCGGCGTTATCAATCACCGTAAATAATAAAACGGCCAGCGAACCGGCGCAGCGTTTACACGCGGACATTGGTCACGCGTACGTGTATATAGATGGAAATAAACGAAACTAATAAGCGGCCGATGCGAGCGAAACGGAGCACGTAGATCGCAGTGTCGCTCGAATCCTTCACATGTGGGCTGAGAAAATCGCAATTTACGGACATGGACAGGGATCTTGCAATGATGCAACGCGCACACATCGCGCCAATCGACTGTAACTCCAGTGACTTATCGACTATTATTACCCTCCTTGTCTTCGCTATGTATCACTGTCAGTCGTTAGCCTTTCATACGCCATTCAGACTTTTTTCGTAAAAGAGTACTTAATTATCGTCTTCTATAAATACACCGACGTGTAACGTTCTTTCGATAATTTCATATAATGGGCTTTGTACACGTTCAGCCACCGGACGCTAGAACGATACAAGTAGCCTAGGATACGCTATAAATAAATTAATCATTTTCCTGCTTAATTTTCTGTTTCCTTTAATTGAATACGACCGATTACATCTATCGAATCGTAACGATTGTATCTTTCCCCGTGTCCATTATCACCGACTATCGATTCTTTGTCGGTCTCCTAACGACAAGATAGAGACACTGGAAACCAATTTGGTCTCTAATCTATCAAGTTATGAAGTGGTATGCGTGACAAGAGTCGACATACTATATACTAAACACCATGAATGGACACGAAGGCGTTCGAGTGAATGGAAACCAACAGGCAAGTTTCGCCTACGCGTTTCCAGCTATATAGGCAGACAGGTCCCGCGTATGTGGTCTTCTATACGTAGTCCCTGCGTATGAATATGGATGTCTAGAGGCCGATCAAACTTCGCTCCATGTTCTTTGTACTTGTCATATATATCGCTATTTTGCAAATAGTCCGAACGATATTTTATAATCGTAATTTTCAGTCATGTGAATTAAAATAGACGGGCAAACGTGGATCTTAAAACGATCGTCAAAATTTCCGTACAACATTGCTAATTAGCAAGGCGAATATTACGTTCGTGTTAAGCGAAGGTTTCAACTTTAATGATAGGAAGAATTCCGCGCGATAAGAACAAGCCGCGATATAAGTAAAGCATAATATTGATACAAGTTGATAACACCTTTTCAGATCGTCCAAAAGCGTTAAGAAGTGGTATGTTATCTGCCGCTAGTAACTGGAACGTTTAAAATCGAATCGACCTAGCGATATACGAAAATTACCACGGCTATTGAAGTCTGTGACGCAAAACTGAATGTAGTGAACAGATACGCAGACGTATTTAGATAGCCCATACGAATAAACAAGCGAAGATACAATGGAACGTTGGATGGGCCATGGCGTCTTCATTACAACGCTTCAAACCGAACTTGTTTTGATTTCAAACAAACATAACGAATTCGAATAATTAAGCGACGTTGCGACAGCTGAAAGTATCGACTCATCATTGTCGGACGATTTACATTAATGAGCACCGAATAATATCGACGAAGCGAAACGAGTCCTCGCCGAGGAATGGAACTCAAAGTCGAATCATAAGGAGGGTGCAACGACTTCGCGTGCATCGTATCAGCGCCGAGATAAACGGCGAGATTGCGAGAAAGGGGGAAGAATAGGGCGAAAGAAAAAAAAGGTAAAATCAACGGCTGTAATCCAGGTATGCACTTGGGCACATTGCCAAGACGCTAGGAATGCAGCATGCATCTCGCACCGGACTCGATCGCCGCATATGAGTACACGAGTATGCACTCAACGAAATTGCCAACGCAGGGAGAAACTCTGTTCCCCGCGACGTTGGCATCTTCGCGCGCAAGCATTTTTTGAATGAAAAACACCGGGAAACGGACCAGGTAAAAGTATCTTCTTTAACATGGAAATTACAAGCGCGCGGAACTGTTGGCAAAACCAGAATCGTAAAATTCTCTGGGTGACAGGGCTCTGATACTTTGATTTCGATTAAAAAAAGAACGCGCAACTTTTTAAGCAATATCTGTGCCACGGTCAAGACCTCGACGACCCATACCAGTTGTCACGTGTTTCAAGGTCCGGTTGCGTATTTTCGAGAAAAATAAATATTCCAAAGCATTCACGCGTTACCGATGCGTCTGTTTCTCTCTTCTGCGACGTAGATTTCGAAGACGTACAGCGAACATCCGCGCGAATACCACCTCGTCCGTGTAAGGCACCTAAAGCTGCAAGGCCGTGGCGAAGAATCTCGCGGCTGGCTGTCGTATTCAAATCGTACGAGCTACGAGATTGCTTTATGTCCCGCCATACAAAGTGCCTTCTCGGCTGCCGGCTCTCCTCCGGACAGAATTACATTACACCTTTTACCGTACTCGCCGCGTCAGATATTATCGACGAATAAAGTTACGGCTTCTACAAATTTTCGCTACATCTCCTTCTGTTCTATCCGTTCGTCGTAGAGATCGAAATAACGTTACGAATTACGACGACAGTGTAATTGCATTAGCAATTCCTTAACTAGACGAACAGCTGTTGGCGCAACGCAGTATTCGTTTCATCATTCTGTCACACGCTCTTACGACGCAAGTCGACTAAAGACAAACTCCATGGACATTGTACTTTAACCTAGAAATCCTAGAATACTTGGGGAAAGATTCTTTGAGAGTCACTGACGCGTTCTACGTGACAAAAGACCAGTCTGTCGCGACGCTGTTCAGCATCAGATATTTTCGCAAGCTGGATGCATCGCCTAAATGCATCGCTCCATGACAAAGTACATCCGTTGCGTAACTTCCAAGAGCTTAGCAAGAGAAGCTCTCGCTCGCGTAATCAATGACGCCATTCATCCTAAAGGTCGATTACTTCTATATCTCGCGTGAAGATCGTCTCAAGATCGATAAACTTTTTTTGAGCACAACAACAGGCGAAAGAAACAACATGAAGATAGGAGCGAGCTTTGATCGATGCCACTGGCAATGACTCACACACCGAAAAAAGAAGACGAGTTACCAGGAATGGGTGAAATCATCCCTTTCGTATCACGAAAGAAAGTCGAAAGTTAAAGTATAGTTACAATGTTTAATTTCTCTAACGAAATAAGGTTCTGACGAATTCCTCGTCCACTAATATTGTTAGTTAATAAATTATTATGCAGAAGATGCAAATCCATAAAATTGGAAAGTTTACAAAAAATAAAGTTGATCAGTTTAATTTTCTACGTATCCAGAACGTCAAAGCTGTATAATTCTTTCCGTCGCTGCAAAAGTTTGCTACACATCCTGTTCAGATTCGTCGAGTGTGATTCGCGGATGTTTCGACGCGTGGACCAACAGACGAGCGAAGAGTTACGAAACCAAATGTGACGGGATCGCAAGCATCACTGACGTCACGTGCTATGTTTAAACTGTGAGTAGCGAGTCTGCTTCTACGCGAGCTCGCGTGTGCGCCGGATCAGAAACGGATGCGATGCGTACACCAGGTCGGCGTGTTCCTGCTGGTCGACGCACAATGTACCATTGTCTCTTCCTCTTTCGCGTATGCCTTGCCTTTCTCTGTCGCCGACCGCTTTTATTTCCTATTGAGCCTTAAGACGCTCCAAGGGGTCAGGCTTCCCGTGTTCGCAGGTAGGTAGGCGTGCGTCCACGCACACGTGCGGATGCTGTGCAAAATTACGGACGTTTGAGTCATGCGCTCGGTTTGCGTCTCCGGACGCAAGAACGGGAGCGGTCCGAAGTTCTTAGAGACGATAACACCAAGCAAAGATAATTGTCTGACGAAAGTATAAAGCCCATGAAATATTTGTATACACGTAATTTTGTCCACAGATGATAAGCGCGCGCGTTGATAGAACACAGTTCTTTGCAAATCGTGCTTTCTCTATCTTTCACTGTAGCGATTATGACTGGCGAGGCAAATGGAGGGATGCTATGGGCTCGAGTACACGGAGTACCGGCTTAATCGCCAATGCAATTTAGGCAATGCGATTCTGCGGCAAAACCCGTGACAAGCGTCAAAAACACGCAGCGAATAGGGTGAAAGATGGAACCGCGTGCGCATGAATCATCGTCCTTCCTGCCATTAATGGGATTCGGCCGAGTACATGTAATATTTCGACCGATTCGGTCGCATGGCAGGATAATCGACTGGTCGGTAGGTCTTCGTCGCGTTAAACATCGACCGGTTCTCGAGGCCGGCAGACCACCGGTGTCGAAAACCAGCGAAATTAAGTTCGTATATTTTGCCCGCCGCCAGAGAGGTCGACGAAAGAAATTGAAATATCGTTTCGCACGAGCGAGCAACGGCGATCGAAGCAGACCACGAAGTGTCGCAATGCTCGGCATCGATCTGGATATTCGATTCGCGATCACCGCTCGAGCAATGATAACGGCCGCGTATATTTAGCATAGAACGCGTCGTTGCCGAGGAAACACAAACAATGATCCGTTCATGCGGATTTGCTAGGTCGAATAAAACCGATCAACCGGAGTGCACGTGACTTTCTAACCTTACACGCGTTTTTTACCATTCCTAGATCCCCATGGATCCGATCACGAGCTGCCTTCGCTCAGCGTAAACGTTGAAAAACCACACAATGATCGCATTCAAATTAGTCTTAGACGAACAGCCTGTTACCTCGGTTAATTGCATGATACGTATTAAGAAATATAATAACAAGAATTCTATTAGCAAAGGTCGTCATTCAAGGAACGCAAACTGTACGCGTATACAAATATTTGAAGTTATTCGAAACTTTCAGATCGAACTCTTGGAAAACAAAAGTTTCTCGGCTCTGAAAAGGGGGTATAGGGGAAAACAGAAGGATTCCGGAGTGCGCAAATACGCGTGTCACGATATGCGACTCCATTCGTTCGATATGTTTGACTGGGTGTCGAATGTCGGTCGTAATATGCACGATGGAGAACACATCCGTTATAATTGTGCCGCCAATGGACGATCGAGAGCCGGCTTATACTCCATCAGGATCGATGCAATCCACGACGTATCCACTGAGGAAGACGAAGCGAGTCGAACGAGACCTCAATTAAATCACCGTTTATTGCTGCCGCGGAAGCAGTTCGTTTGGACGAATAAATTTCAAACGGAACAGGCTGGTACTCACTTCGAACAATCTTTCCATTGATTAAGTATCCTCTTTTGATGATTTGTACAATTTATTTCACGTTATTTTAATCTGACGAGACGAAGCATGGCGCCAGGCATGGCGAGCTTCCAAAAGTAAGAAAACATAGTTGTATTCGATTCTCGGAAGGCTACGAGACGAGTGCGACCAATTGTAGCAACACCTGCATCCTCATTCGTTAAGCCGCCCCAATTTGCTAGCGGTCGCATCCTGAAAACGACTACACGACGACTACTGAAATATTCACGAGGGTATAGGGATGTCGGCGGTTATTTCATTGGCCTCGCGCTCCCAATCAACTTTCCACGTCTCATGTTCGTGCCACGACACAGTCTGTTCGTGTGCGTGTTCCTTTGCAAATTGTACGCTCTGCGTCCTTGCGCCAATCAACAGCCACTCGAGATTTCCGTTCACTCTCGTAATCGTGTGCTCGATAACGATGAACGCGATGCCTGAGATCGCTCCTGGCACACGTATTGTATCGTAAATTCGACGTGAAGTCACCGACGGAGTCGCAACTTCGAAAACGAGTCGGAGAAAGCTCGCCTTATATAGTTCCGTAGGAAAGATGTGTGCGCACTTTCGTCGAGGGAGCTGAAATCACGCGTCGAAAAGGCAGCTACTGCCCACGCCTGACATTTCACGTCTCTCCGTTGGGGCCCGTGTGGAAACGCCTCGAAGATGTCCACAGAGGAACAATACAGAGGCCATGCCAGTTTTTGGATCCTGACAACGACCATGAAACAACGAAGATTTAATGAGAACTGCGGGATTACGAACGATTACCTACGTAACTTCTTAAAGAGGCGTCGAGAAAGTTGAGTGGATGGGAAAAATGGCTTTAAGAAGAATATCGAGAATGAAGATCCGATTGAATAGTAAATAGATCGAGGAAAACATTTCCAAACACAAAGAAAGGCATTCGCGTAATATTATATACGTTCTTCTCGAGTTTCTAATCTAGTAGACTTACAATACAGTGTAGCGAGCAACAGTCAGGATGGTGTTTCGAAGGAACATCAAAATTTTTATGAGCACGTAAAAGTGTTTCTTGGAACTCTTTCGGCGTTACAGCTGAAAAGAGCGCGAGTCTAAGCACCGAAGGGGTCAAAAAAAAAATAGAGATAATGGACCCAAACAACGGGTGTTCCGAGATTCCTCGTATCAAGACCCTTCGACATCGGGGTAGCTCACCGCGATAACTTTTCACGGCACGACACGAAAATAAAACACGACAATTTGCTTTGTTAACACATCAGTAAAGTACAAACATAACTCGTACTCGGAAGATTCACAATGGCGATTAACGCTGTCTTCTTTGTACGCAAGATTTCGCAACTCTTCGCGCTCAGCTGAATCATTAAAGAGAATTAATCGCAATTTTAATATTAATCGCCGAAGCTTAGGCACGAATGAATTGTCGCTTGAAAGCAGTGGAGCGTATTTACGAGTGCTGCACTCCGATTACGTTCATCGAAGCACTTCTTGTTAATCTGTGCAGTGGGAAATCGTTTCTGCGAAAAGATTGGCCGACCTTTCTGATATAACTTAATAGCCGATAGAAGCTAGTATTGCTGTGCAATAAAGTATTCGTTTCGCCTTTTTTTTCTTTGCGCGACCGGACGTAGTGACTTCACGATCCACGCTTTTCGTTGCTTTATTTTCGAGATACCATGCTCGAGGCGCCATCAGAAGAGAGCACCAGTCCCGAGAAGAAGGTCGCACGAAAGCCTGCTGCTGGCACCCCACTGGACAGATAAACTGAATGAAATACTCGCGTGTTTCTGCGCCAACTATGCGTAAGCATAGAAAAGAATTCAAAGGAAAAACTATTTTAACGATATTTCTCATAGGCGTTTCTCATAGCTAAATTGTAGGCAATACTGCAGAAATAACGATTACGAATATTTCTGCTTGCTTTTAAATGACATCACGGTCTTACACATTGAGACATCGGAGGGACCATTTTCTAAAATATTAGACTTCGCTAAAGTCCTATTAATAGAGGTGTGGTCTGTTTGATCTCATCATCATTATTCAAGTCAAGGCTGCATCTAACCAAAAGGAAATTTCCTTTGGTATTTCTTGCCGGAAAGGAATGACCTTGACTATGTTACAGGTAGGTCTTCGAGGCGTGTCCGAGCAATCACGTTAACGGAATAAAACGTAACACAAAAGTCGTGAGTATCTTCGAAATTATGTGACAAAATTGGAAAAGATTGTTTCACGCTTCCCGTAAAGGCATATATGGAATTTTATCTTTCTCTGCTTACGCATCAGTTCTTTCTTGGTCGTCGTGAATTCGTTGAACCGATTTATTGCCTTATAAGTTCTGTGCGTCGTGCTGACAAACCACAATAATGAAGTCACTCAGCCAAGGTTTCGGTCGATTTTCATCAATAACGATAACTTCCTCCTCTAATTTCTTTTGTCAGCTCTTGATCATCGCTTTAAATTATTCCCTCTATTTAGAGATGATCATTCTTTAGTTGCTCAGCGTCAAATGTGCCGCTTATTTCATCCGCATAAATAACGAATCGATTCTCTAGATACCTTAATGACTTCCTGTGATATATTTGCGGTTCTTTTTCCAGACAAGGAAAAATACCTTTCGTGAAACGTATAAAGTAATCGATGAAAATAAATAGAGATATTTTCGATATGAACAAAGCTTAAAATAGATTTATCAGTTTGTGGAACTCTGTGTCACGTGAACTAAAATACTCAGACTATGTGACACAAAAATAAATGATATCAATGGCTTAGAATCCATTCACTTGGAGTCTCGAAAACAGTACGGAACGGTTATCTTATCCCAAGAAACGCGTTTCGGGAGCAGCTACCGACATTATTTCTTCTCCGCATACTTCTACCCTTTGCGCGCGATAAAGTTTGACCGAACAGTTCAGTCAGTTTACAGTTTCCATTCGTTAAAGTTTAACTATTGATTCGCCGGGAATTTAAAAGAATGCAGTAAGAAATTTATGATCTACCGATGACGCAATGCTGAGGCGAATGTTATGTCATAGACATTGTATTATAGACATAAACTTTGCTATGCGATTATTGCACAAGCTGTCTTTCCCACTTTCACATTATATTCGCACTGTAATTCCACTCTTAACTACTTGTGATTAAGACAAGTATCGTATGCAACAATTATCCTCTGCCGTTGTTTAGAACACGACGAACAACACTTTGCTCGACCATCAGCCAGAACCGCAAATGTTGCAACACGCACTTTTATGATTTTAGCATGCGCATGAAACAATTTTTAATAAAAACCCCGAATGTTCGTAACATATTACAATGAGCGTATAGATAATGAAATCTTTTCCAACATTCTGAAAAATGATAAATGCTCGAGAATCAACAGCTGCCCGGTGACTCAGTGCTGGCTCAAGTTTTTTGCGTTACGGTCGTTTCTGTTGGAGCATCGCCAACTGGCTGGTGAACAAATTCTATCGAAAACCCTACTCGGCTAGACTTACCATAACCATGGCTCGTACTATTGAACTTGCGAAACTTCCATTGGGATTTACTATCTTATAACAATGTCTCGCAGACATACATTCAGTACATTATTCAGCGACGTTGCAGAAAAGAACGAGTCGCAGACGAAAAGCCGTTATATAACTTATGTCCTTAACATTGAACTTTGCCTGGAACATTCGCTTAGAACTGAGAGAGTTGAGGCTTGTGCTACGAAGTAGCTCATTTACAAGTCAAAGATGCTCGGAAACCAAACAGAGTAGAAGTTTGGTTTCTTTGTGCGGAATTGTTTTACATTGAACGCAATTATATTTCTGGAGTAGCATCTGTCTAAGAGTCGTCTCAGTTCCTCGAATAATTAGTCGACGACGAGTTCACGGAGTATCCTTCGTTCTCAATTTATTTAAAAGGACTCCTCTTTCGCGGATGATTCAGCCTGCCGCCAATTACAAAACCCGTCGAGCATGTTCGTCCGACTGTAAAACGCTAAAAACTGACTCGCTCACGCCCTAGGGAATTATTCATACCAGAGAGAAATGTGCGGATATCGCGGCCTGTTCCCGGGGACTGCACCGTAAGTGTCGTGTTACTTAAAACTGGAATAAGGTATGTATCATAGTCCGGCGTGAGTCACCAGATGCAACGAAAGAGGCGTCTAAAAAAGATAGCCCGCGCTTCTCGGACAGAAATTGCTGCAAGTGTTCCATGATAAATGGTCTCCTTGCAAACAAGTTTATTTTCATTGCTTTCTATTATTTCGTTCCTCTACAATGAGCGTTTAGAAGAGCAGTCGCAGAAATTGTTCAACTATACGCCTCGATTAGCACGACCGATGATTATTCCCACAGCGGCGACTTATTACAAGCTCAGTAATCGAGTAGCAACGTGTAACTCATTAGCTTACCTACTTAACGGTCGAAGGATGACCGATAATATTCAAAAACATTTATCGTGTTTTTGCTAGTTCATCTCATTCGCAGGCAGATCAAGGCTAGAAGAAAAAGTTGTCGTCGGAAAGCTAGAAATTGTTGGAAATACACACGCTTGAGCGCATCGTCTTCCACAATCTCTATGTACGTATTGAAGTTTCATTGATAACGCGGTCAGAGTAGAATTTCCATACGGCGACCTTTAATTCCGTGTAGAGAGCCGCAAGTAGCTAATCTTCTTAAGTCTCTTCCAAGGAAGGACTGAGTTTTGCCCTGGTGGTATCGCTCCGATCCTATATCACCAACAAATAAGATTATCACGAGTCCAAGAAGCGATGAATCTTTCGCATTTCCTTCCTTTCCATATTCAAACAGATAACTTGGACACTTTGAGGATATATGGTAAGCCAGTGGCAATAGCAAACGATAAAGTTTATTTTCACAGAGTATATTCGTGAAAGAATGTTACATAGATATGGCACATAGCGATAGAGACCAGTTAGAAACTATTTTGCATAGGTACGTACAGATCGATAGAAACTATCTTACTTAGCGCGAATAGAACAGCTATGGGAATCGAGGAAAGCAATGTCAGACGTTAACTTCTCTTCCCTCGTATGGTATAGTATTGTAATCCACTATTATTTGTTACGTCATCGGAACTTCGCCTTTGGCGTTAGCTCCTCGTTATTTTACCATCCAATTATAGCATGATTAAGACTCGTAGCGCATTTGCGCGCATTTGTGAATGGATTACTATTGTAATCAGGTTGTTATAGAGGAAACCTCTGTCTCTCACGAACAAAATAAATGGTAAGCATTCAAGGCTCGATTAATGTCTTATGAAAGACGATTTCGACAGTCGTATCGTCAGAGATTGTACGGTATACTGGAATAATACGGAGGTACGCGTATAAAACGGTAATGTAGGATGATCGATCAAATGATGCACGGTAATAATTGTGGACGATGTGTTAACGGCACGATCGGCCAACGAAGGTGGCATCGATCGTACGAAGGCTTTCCAAGATAAAAGAAGCTTGCGCGCCTCGTGCGAGTACCGTAAGAGCGACCTTGCCTCGAAATGGCGAAACGGTCCGGGTGCACTACAATAAATGCCTCCGATTCTTTCGCACCTGGTAACTACGAGAACGAGCAGAGAGAAATGACCGGTATCGAGGACGAGGATACCATACCGAGGAGAATTCGGCCAAGGAACGATCCTACCGAAACCTGTCCTTTCGTTACATATATATCACATCGTCTACCGCTTCTTTCGCCTGCTTTGTATTAAATCAAGAAATAAATTGATAAATCGCAAAGTCCAAGTAAATCAATTAGGAAACGCAATTACATAAGATTAAATGCCTGTCTGTACTTATCTTTTTTATTTAGCCATTGCAACGTGGTAATATTAACATTCCACGACATTATCGAAATCGTGTAATGGTCAGGAACGTAGTATTCTTGCGACCCAACGAAACAGAAAATTAACGATTTGATGACTCCGTTTAGCAGAGAAATTACCTCATCCGCGTCTCTTCAGTTTCCAAGAAACTCGAACTGACTTGATGAGAATTCAGAAATCGACAAATGCCAATTAAAATCTATTATGCAACGTTCGAATATACACGCACGCGATGAAAAAGTTGAAGGAGAAACCACCAACGCGAGATGGAGATTCCGCACGTCAGAATGATGCTTCGTCGGTTTCCCTCGGACAGGCACAATTTCGTAAGAAGGCCGTGCTACCATACCGTACGAGGTAGCCGGAATATAAAATTACGAAGCGGGTAATCCGAACCTGTACACGTAAGCCGAGCAGATAATTCGAGTTAAGTGGCTCTCGGATAAGTCTCGCAGTTCGGATTTTGCCTCCGTGGCTTCGTCGTTGATCAGAGTAAACGCTAAAAATCTACGTTGAGAGAGTGGCGTTTGTGTGCCCACGCGTTAGCGGCCTCCCTCTCTCGCTCTCTCCTCTTCGACCTCTTCGCGTTTTTCTTCTTCCTACCTTGCCGCCCGGACTCCTACAGAATGGTACGTGTCGTAACCAACTATAAACATTGGCACCTGCGGGCCTGTCACCTTTCTTCTACACGGCCATGCCGGCGATGGCTTTTCTACAACCTTAAACCTTACCGATTCTCCAACGAAAATGCGAAGGAATCGTACGCCAAGAATTTTCCCCGGCTTCCCGCTGCGTCTCTTTGCAACTTCCAACTGCATGGGAAAAAATGGTCACAGGTAAAAGCTGTGAGAACGATGGCAATCTGAGCGGACCGTGGGATCGGCCGTTCCAAGACGACTTTAATCTTCATAATGAAGTCGACGCTTATCGGTTTCGTTAATTAAGCGAGCGACTCATCGGATCGTAGCCTCCCAAGATGACGGTTGCAGTGGCAACGTCGTAGGGTCTCTTTCGATTTCGAAGAAGCGACGCAAGAAGAATGTAGTCTTGTCATCGACTTACTGATGTACGGTACTTTCGAGTCCTCCAGTTTTTTCGCCCTTTTCCCTTGCTAGCGTATACGCACGTGTCCATCCGACGAACGTTAATTATTCGGATAAACAGCGCGACGCCTTTCTTTCAAGTTATATCGATCCAACTTCTAAGATAATCCTCTCGTTTTCGTTTCAATGGAATGCAGAAGTCACCGCACAGCCGTGTGACAGTTGACTACCATGTAACATAATGTCGTGGCTTTCCAATGGCGGTATTCTACATGCAGAGTACACTAAATCTCTCGAGGGAGGAAAAAATACACATAGCGTGTGTCTTACTTCGCTGTCCGAAACGCCAGGGAAATATATGGCGATCGTTCCGGGGAGGGAATATAAATTTTAGCCGAATTTTTTTCTAATGCCGGTTCTAAACAGTCGACCGATGTGATCGTAAGATATCCACGGGAAGTATCTCGTAACTTATACACCAATGTATCTGTATTGAGCTTAAACGCGCCATTTATAAGCGCTCGCATCCGTTTAAGTGGCGAACGAGCGTGTTGTCGCGTATATGCAAGCGTAGCAGTGCATTTCTCTTCGGTCTCTCGAAGAATGTCGACCTTTTGCCGCGCCGAAGTATTCTACTACGTGATTCCGTACAATGAGTTCGAATCTGGTCTCCTCCTGGGACACCCGGTATATTTACATAGGGTTTTGCCATGGTACTGGCAAGATGCTGCTGGAAGCGCTGGACCAACACCTGTACAACTACGGTAACCTGTCAAGCTGGAAGGGCAAGGAAGGCCCACCTAACAAAAGCTTTTGCTGTTGGATTTTTTTTTACCTGTTTCTTTTTTCCTCGTCCGTTGAATCTTGGTTTCGGTGCTTGAAAACGTGCGATCGACGCTCTGTTCCAAGAAAAAAGATGCATCTTTTGAAAGAACGACTCGAAATGTTTTGTTTCGATCGATATGAACTATGCTATACCTGTCAGAGCGGAAAGTTAGGTCGACCGAAGCGTAGATATATCGGCACTCATGTGAAATTATCGTCATTACACACAGAAAGGCATATCTTTCAGATACGAGTTATCGCGTTGTCGTACAAGCAGCGAGTAAACCATAGTTTAAATCTTCTCTTGCCGGAAGTAGTCTTTTGCCACGTTTCAAAGTGGCCGGATTTTATAGAAAAAGCGTTCGATTGTTTGGTACAGTTAAAGAACCACGTAAAAGCGCGCATGCATAGGACAATTATTAATATCTAGAAAACCTAATCAAAAAATCGCTTTCCAGTGTAAATTGAGGAACATATGAACTTAAAATCACGAAAGATGATTGACTTAATATCGGTATAAAAAAGACGTAAAGCTTAGTTAGGGATAGCAGGCCGAGATTTAATGAAGGGATAAAGGGCCGGACGAGCGCAGAATGTTGAAGATCCCTTTTGGGACCGAAGAAACGATCGTCTACGTGGAAGTAGAGGCCGGCTCGAAAAATCGGATGAAAGAAACAGCAAGTTAAAATAAGCCTGGCTCGTTCTTTGTCGCGTGATCGAAGGGGCAAGAGAGACGGAAATGTCGTCTTTATAAGACACTGCTGAAAATACATTGATGGCTAATAGAAGATGGACTAACGCGTATCAAAATTTTATACGCTCAGCGGTTGTTCTTGTTTGCAATAAGCAGCAAACGGATGGAAAAGGGAAACCAATATCGGCCCTAAGTATAAATTACTGTGTTGTATAAACGATGTTGAGTAAATAAATTAACTAGTAGATGTTATTTTAACTATTAAGACAAGCATCGAGCAATAGCCTGATAATTTCATTACTGAACAAATTCTTCCAGCCAATTACCAATTTCATTCGAAGTTATGTGTTGTCCGGATATAAGCTGATAGCAATAATCGAGCGTTTATCGATGAAATTGGTCATGTAAAGGCAAACACTTGTTAAATTTCACGGATAATTTGCACAGAAATTGCACGATATCTTTTTAGGACAGCTGGAACTAGACTCCAACGTGCCTTACGATATATTCGCTCGTCTATTCGGCCATGCGTACATACGTGGGTTACGGTACGCTCAATTGATCGAAATTGGTTAATTCGTCGAGACCGAAACTATCCTACTCTCAACCTGGTTAATTATCTGGAGTATTGACCGACAGTAGTTCTCATATAGCATCATCTAAAATGAGGAATTTTTGCCTAAAGATCCTGACAAATTAACGTGTAGACCATGAAACACAATTTAAAGAATAAAAGGAAGAGCAAAGTATTCGTAGAATCAGTTGTTCTTTCTGCGACGATTCATCAGGGAATAAGACACCGACTAGGTTATGCTTATCTACGACGAAAGTGACCGTACGGTGTTCGTTTTACGTGCGGCCAGACATAGGAATTGGTTGCCGGTCTCACGTGTCTTTCGTCTCTCTACGGAGCTGTGGGAGCTCCTTTAGCATATAAAGGAGTCGCTGGTCGCGTCCACACGTCCGCCGTCATGGCGAAACTAGTTCGGCCGTCCAGTTTTTCCACTCCCGTGCACACTTCAGTCGTCTCTTCGATGGTGGGAGACCACATCTCGAACAGTCGCGGTCCTCGTAACGACACGCTAATAATCCCGCAACTTGTTGCTATTCCGCCGCTTAAAGGTCTATTGATCGTCCTAACACCACGTTGATTCGATATTTTCAAAAATGGAGTACGGAACGATGTTTCGTTAACAAAAAGTTATCGCCTTCAGAGATCTAGCCTCTCTACGATCCTGCGTACGATAATCCTGAGGTTGTCACGTGACAATTTGACCTATTACAAGCCACAAATTAATCGTCAGCAATCATTTGAATTTTCAATTCCCGCGCGCTTTCCCCTTTTAGTCGATTAGAAAATGATCTCTGAGATGTTTCTATGAGATATTAAAAAATAGGCGATAAGACTCACCGAGATCTTCAACCAGTCGAAGCATGACACCGCCGATGTGCAATTCTCCTTTTACTCGTAAGCTCCTCTCCACTTGAAGATCGGTCACATAAACACGCAGCACCCAGCTGCCGTCCACCTCGTGACCATCGGAATACATTTTTCCCGATCTCGGGCGACCGTACGTCAAAAATATCGAATTATAAACCAACACGTTCTTTAACGCGATGCACCTTCAGCTCCAGACACTCGATTTCGAGAAGAAAAGTTCGTTCTAAGGTGCGAAAATCATGATTTCGCGGCACTTGACATCACCGCGAATACACCTCAAAATTATTCGTCGTTCGGTGAATAACGAGTTGTATTTAATCTAGCAGTATCAGTGGATTTCACGACTTCTTAAGCAAACTCGATTTGGCCTAGTGTACGCACTTGCGATACACTGGTTGCTTTGATCGGACTCGCACAAATTCGTTCCGAATTCTGTATAGAGGCGTTCCAACGTTAGCCTCACGTCCCAGCTGGTTTCTCGACTGGTGTCGACCGTACACTCTCGGCTCGGCTACACTCTCTTGCCGAGAATAGAACTATTTACAAGTAGCGCGCTTGGAATGCGCGCGCAGATCTCTCCCCCCGACAACGTCGCGCGGTAACCCGTCACACAACTCGGTTTCCTTTCCCTTCGCGTCTACAGACACACCGTGGCCTTACTGTTTCGTCGTTTTTCCTTTCCTATTTCATTGCCTTTGAGTTCTCGTCGTCCTTCTCGATCTTCTCGTGGATGGTGCTCGCGTTGACTCTCCCTTCCTTCTTCGCCGATACGTTGCCTTCTTCCATCACATCGATACACCGTAATCCAGAGAATCCTATGGATCTTTATCCAGATTTTGCATTTTCCAAATGCTGTATACCTAAAAGTACTTGCTCCAGTTCTCCCTTCGAATAAGGTAATTAATTTATCTTTTATGGTTGAAACAAGTTATGCATGTGATTCATTATGAGCTGTTGTACATACATACATACATACATATACGGTTACTTCGATACCAGATATAAGAAGGATTATAAAACGAACTTTTTAGACATATATTATACAGTGGTATTTTTAAATGCTTTAATATATTCAGCCCCTTATTTACTTTTGCCTAAATCTTGTAACGTATACACAATATTGCTTTCAAATCTATAAAGTCTATTTTGATTGGATATGTATCAAGGCATAAAATAGACTTGGCATCTTATAGGATCTCGTATCGTGTGTGCTCTGAAATACCGACTTCAGAAAAATCGGAGTGTTTCTGTACTGTCTCTGCAATTTGCTATAGTAAATATAGAAATTATATTTAGTCAATCGGTGTAGTCATTAGCTACGAAAGAATCTTCGTTTTCTAAACTCCCGAAACAAAATTAAACAGGTAGTCAAAATCAGTAAATAATAATTAAAAATTTTGACCTTATGTTATCTGCAGAAATATCGTTCGATATTTCGTTCAATTGCTTCTGATAGCGCTAGTAGACAAGCAGTTTGTGTAGTCTGTGGTATACTGTAGAGTTCTTCTTTTACCTACTCATTTGATTTACCATACCCAATTACGAATCGAAGTCGTAAAGCAATCGAAATATCCAGAATAAATTTGGACAAAAGTTTTATAACGGCATATTTACAGAGAGGTTGTGTGAAATATCACAGAAATAAAAACGTAAGATTATCCATACTTTCCTCAGTAAAGATAAAAAATATAATTTAAGGTTAGAATGTGATAAACAATATTATATTAGCGAGTGAATTTTTCTCTTTCGTGAAGGTCAAATTTGTACAAAGTTTGGTCGTTGTTCTGGTGATATTTGGTACAATGATCATACACCTCAAAAAATTTATTTTGCCATTGTGCAAATTGAATAAACTTGGAAAGGTACAAAAGCAATTTATTAGATGCGATTCTTCAGAATCTTCACCTGGAATCTTAGAACAGCTAAAAAATAAGAGTATACTGCGGGTTAAAGGAAATGAAGCTTCAAGTTTCTTACAAGGATTAATTACAAATGATATGAAGCATTTTGAAGAAGGGGCAGCAAATTTATATGCATTATTTCTAAATGTCAAGGGTAGAGTAATGTATGATGTTATTATCTATAGAAGCCAAGAAAATAATGTATATTATATTGAATGTGACTCACAAGTTGTAGATTCATTACAGAGACATCTAAAAATGTATCGTGTTAGAAAAAAAATTGATATAGATCATTTAGGAGATAATATAAATGTTTGGGCATTCTTTGATCCTACTCGATATATGAATAACAAATATAATGATAGTAATAAACAAAAACTTGAAGGTTTAATATTTCCATGTGGTACTCTTAATAATAAAGTAAGCAAGGTAGTTGATAATATTATGATATATGAGGATCCTAGACTTCCTGATCTAGGCATCAGAATTTTAGCAGAATCAACAACTGAAAGACAAAAGATAATAAGACATTTAAACTTAGATGCATTACATTCTACTAATGACTTCAATTACAAAACATTTCGATATAAACTTGGTGTTCCTGAAGGTGTAGAAGATTTACCACCAGGAAAACCTTTGCCACTAGAAGTAAATTGTGATTATTTGCATGGTGTTAGTTTTCATAAAGGTTGTTACATTGGTCAGGAACTTACAGCTCGTACTCATCATACTGGTGTTGTAAGAAAACGTTTAATGCCTCTATTATTTAGTGAAATTCCTAATAAATCTTTTTCGTATGATGATAAAATTATTAATGAGTCTGGCAATATAGTAGGTAAATTTAGAGGAATTGAAAATCAGTATGGATTAGGTTTAATGCGAATTATTGAATCTTTGAATGCTCAATCTCTTACTATATCAGATACTAAATTAAGAGTATCAAAACCTATTTGGTGGCCGCAGGAATTGCAGAAAGTTTCCATTAATAAAAAAGAATGAATGTTTTTAAGTTAAATACGAGTTAATGTTTATATATATATACTAAGTTGTAATCTATGGTTATAAAATAAATATATTGTCAGGAAAAATTATAGATTATTTTCCATCAATGTTACTTTATAGGATGGAATCTGTCGCTAGTACATCTACGGACGAAGCTCATTTTATCGGACACAATCAAGGTTTAACATCAGCAATTCAAGATCCCAAAGAAATCATAAATGAAATATTTAGGTGCTCTTGTTGTTCATTAGAAGAACGATTTAATTTCAAGGGCATCAAAGCACCATTCGCGCGGCAATTAAGTTATCTAGAAGAATGTTATATTATGAAAGATCCTTTTAGTTTACCGAACAAAGGAGAAGTTTTAGTATTAGGAGCTGATTGTAATTTTTGCAAAAAACCTGTATGTTTAGAATGTAGTATATATTTCGGTAAACGGTTTTGTTTAAAATGCGCGTTATGTAATATACAAAATTTGCCATCACAACTACATTCCAAAGTAAAAAATTTAATGAAAGAAAGAGATTCATAAAAATATTTTATTAAACATTAAATACTTGTTTCTACTCTTTTACATTTGAGAAATACATACTGATAACAGTCTTAAAAATGCTAAATCTTTTTGATTACATGTTTTTTCTTACTTCACAATGATATGACAGGTTGCAATTTGTCATTATCGCTAGTATATAAGATATATGAATTAAAATTGAATTGTTACGAAAATGTTTAAGCTAACAGTATACTTTTTATGCCGCTATTTAATTTGATTTTTTCGGTTTAGCCATAAGTTTTTCAGCCAAAAGTTTCTTCTTTTTGTCAAACTTGTTTTTACTTTTCTTTTTGTTTACATCAGATTTTTGACCTTGAAAGTTATTTCCTTGTTGTGGGCTAGTTTCTTTTTTTTCTAGCTTTTGTTTTTTTGTTATTCTTTTTACAGCGTTTTCTTTATTACGAATCTGAAAAATGTAAATTAATATTTTATTAAATAGTAAAACTTAACAGATACATCAAATATTTCTTAAAGAATAATGTTACATACTGTTACTGATGCACCTGCAGTATTTTTCAATTTTTTATGTGAAAAATTATGGTTATTTTCTGCAGAATATCTCTTTCCATATTTTCCTTTTGTTCTTTTATCTTGGTCAATATTTGGTTTTACTCTAATTTCTCTATTTAAAATTGTGGTGCCATCTAGTTCTAATGCTAATGCAACAGCATCTTCACTTTTAAAGTTAACATATCCAAATCCTTTGCCCACTCCAGTCTGATTGTCTCTAATTATTCTCACAGATTGTATTTCACCACATCGCTTAAAATGATTCCTAACTGAGTCATCATCAACATCTGAAAATTATAGCATTTTTATAATATCATAATATTAGTTAATCATGTAATTAATCTTTATTACTTTTATCCTGTATTATACTTACTAAAATGTAAATTTCCTATGAATACACTTTTTTTTGTTTCATATCTGTCATTTGATTTCATAGACATGTCTACTCTTATATAATTTCCTTCAAATTTTCTTCCATTTACGGACAAAGCTTTCTTAGTAGATTCTTCAGATTCAAATCTAATATATGCATAAACTGATTTCATTTTAGGGTGCAAATCATTTGTGATAGCTGCAACTCGTTTAGGTATATCGAGGGATTTTGATATTTTACCCCTTAAACGAATAGCATCAATCTTCCCAAATTGCTTAAATAACTTCTGTAACTGTTTCTTTGTTACATCTTTTGGGAGATTACCAACAAAAATTGTTCGTTCATTTTCTTTAAAGTCTCCTAAAGAGGAATCTTTATCTTGACGAGAGTTTAATGATCTGTTTCCTTCTACTTCTCCTTCTTCTTCATCTTCTTCATCACTTATATCATCATCTTCATCATCCTCAGTTGGTTGAACAAAATCATCATCATCATTATCATCCTCAATAGTAGTGTCAGCCACCAGTGTTTTTAGAAGACTTGATCCTTCATTCTTAAATTTTTCATCTTCATCAATTGTATCATCAGTTTCGTTACTCTCGTCAAAATCATCAAAGTCTTCGTCATCTTCATCCTCAGAAAGACTATCTCCCAGAAGTACCTTTAGAGAACCCACAGAAGATCCATCAGTCTTGCCTCCATTCTCAGATTCTGTATCTTCTGTATCATCCTCTTCTTCCTCTTCTTCATCATCCTCATCATCGTCGTAATCATCATCATCATCATCAACCTCATCATCACTATCCTCAGTCATAGAATCATCCTTGTCTTCATTGGAAACAATGCTGTCATTTGATCTTACTCCATCAAACATTTTTACACCTTTCTTTACTTGTACTTTTTTGTCCTCCTCATAATCTTCATCATCTTCATCACTATCATCTGCTAGACTGGCACCAAGGATATCTGGTAAGATTTTTTCCTCTTCACTTTTATTACCATCAGATGATTCACTCTCATCAGTACTTTCAATTATGCTATCCTGTAATACAATTCCTTCATTGATAGAATCATTCTCTTTGACCTCCCCAAAATTTTTATTTTTTTTTTGTTTCTTTAAAAATTCTTGCAGATTTTCAACATCTTTCTTTCTCAGTCCTTTATTTTCTTCTGGAGATTTCTGAGGTGTATTATTTTTCATATTGTTACTATTTGACTTCTTTGATCCATTAATTAATGGAACTTTTCCAGTTGGTATTTGTTTAAATTTTTTATTTTTATTTTTTTGTATAAATCCATCCTTTGGTACATTCAGTAAGTGTTTGGAAGTTAAATTTTTACCTTCCTTTGGTTGTGATTTAACCATTTTTGTCAAAAAACCTTATGTCGTCGTTTAAAACAACAGCTATCCTGTTATAGATAGAAGAAATAATTAATCTTACACGCACATATTGTCCTTATTCTGTTTCAAACAATTTAAATTTTTTAAGATCATTGATTCATTTAGGTACGTTATATAGTACGTTATTTAGTACGTTATATAGTAGTTCAATCAAAGATAGGTTAATACGGAAAGTTAATAATTAAATCATAGCCATTAATAGAATTAATTATTATTAATATACTTAATAAGAAATAATACTAAATACTCACTACGGTTATATGTATACAAATCAGGCCGCCAAAGAAAAACTCACTTCTCAATACGCCGGCTCAGAGTGAACACACTTTAAGCGCCAACAGGAAGAACGAAATCAGCCATTAATATTCTATATACCTCATTTTTGAATGTCAACGTATTAACGAAAAACAAAATTCTCTATATCTTACTTTAAATGCAATTTCCCTATGAATCCAATAACCAATTGCAATCTTACATTCATAATTTTTAACGGAAACATTAGACAATTGCACAAAAATCGGGTCCCAAGTTTTGCAAGTATGCAGGTGTAGAAACAATTGTATTCTACATAGCCACAAGCTTTGGTAGACCTTAACACGCTAAACCTTTAACTCAAAAATCAAAATTTTTTATTTTTGATTTATGATCAATGGAACTTTTGTGAACACATTTGTTACATTTTTCTGATTGAAATGACACTAAACACAACGTATGTAATTTGGAGAATATTTGCTTACTTACTAAATGATAGTTAAATACATATGAATAAGTAAATGTAATTCAAATTATATCGTGTTTGGTCTCATTTTAATCAGAAAGATGTCACAAATACGTTGGTGAAAGATTAATTTTAAAAAGGCCAAAAATAAAAATGTTTCTCTTTTAAATTAGTATCTAAATATATTATTTCAGCGATATTTGACAATGAATTATGTTACACTATTCGATCGCGGCGAGCTGCAAAGATTCGTGGTAAACTCTGGGTGTAAAAACAGTGGGGTTTGCGACGGTACAATCTTTGTGCGCTCTTTTTGTTCAATTATCGAATGTTTCTGTATATTCGAAGTTGTTACGAAAAGTAAACGATTCAATTAAAAAATAAATGCAAATATTTTATACTAAAATATGATTAGAGACACCATTGGAATCATAACATTTACACATATGTAAATGTTGTTTCAATGTGAAAGGAGAGGTTATGTTGTACAGTATTTTCGTGATTTTGTAAGATTCAGAATTTATATAAATATTCGCTTCAAAAATTAATATATCTATAGTTATCGATAGGAAGATTTAGGTAAATTTTCATTGACATTGTATCCTTCTGTAATAATTTTTATAGAACTAGGTTAATTTGTCCAGATATAAAGTGTCAGAATCATGTGGCTGCATTTTCCATGTTTCAGATTATATTTGAGTTGTATACAATGGACGGAGTAGGATTATTTAATACTTTTCTTCAAACGCACCAACCTCAATTAGAATCTTCTGGGGTGCCAAGAATATATTGGCACATTTTATTTAAAAAACTTCAGTACCAGGTATTTGATTCAGGTCTAATGTTTCAATTAATGAGGATTGATTACGATACTGATAAGAAGGGTGCAAAGGATCCTATTTGGAAGCTCTTTGTTTGTCATAAGGAAGGCATTGCTGTTAAGGATCCAAACAATATTTATTTGATAGATCATGCATGGACATATGATGTTAACAATGCAAGGCAAAATTTATCAACTATTCCAGATCTATTAGATCGTATGTGTTCCTTAATGGGTTTTGACACAGATGCAGAGGAAGATGAAAAGATAGAATTTGTATTAAATGAAATGTGGAGGTACAATCAATCTTTTGCTATAAATAGTGGTTCCATAGAGGATAGAATGCCAGTTTGGTATATTATGGATGAAGTGGGATCAGCAATAAATCATAGTGATAACCCCAACTTTAGAACAGTGCCTTTCTTGCATTTACCAGATGGTGTTACTTATACACTTTTGTTTCCTATAAAAGATGTTGATTACGACGAAGAAGTTACAAGAAATTTTATAGAAGGGCAAACAAGAGACCAAAGGAAACAGAAAGCGTTATTGTTACCTTGGATAGAAATATCATTTATCGAAGAAAGCTTCTTGCAAATTGAACCAGATGAACAATACTTTTTGGCAGGTCGTATTCATGAAAGTCTACCAGAAAATGTGGATTCTAAATCTCCTGAAAGAGCTAAAGGTACGAAATTAAAAGTTTTTTCAGAATATACATATGTAAATGAATATCTAAATGACCCTGCATTTGAAATTGTGGCCGATGAAAACCAGGCAGATATTTTATGGTACACCTCACATTTCAAAGACTATAAAAGGTTAAGCACACAATCACCATACGTTTTTGTAAACCAATTTCCATTTGAAAATGTTCTAACTGTTAAAGATTTATTGTCGATTATATGTAGAAGAAAAGCAGGTGAAAAGTGCTTCAATCCCAATACACTCGAAACTTATCCAATTTGGTTACCAACTACATACAACCTAAATGTAGAATTAGTGCAATTTGTTGCATACTTTGAACGGAGGAAATTAATGAATTTAGATAATCATTGGATTTGTAAACCTTGGAATCTAGCTAGAGGATTAGATACACACGTTACGAAAAATTTGTTCCATATATTACGATTGCCTAGCACAGGTCCGAAGATAGCGCAAAAATATATTACAAATCCCGTTTTGTACGACAGACCGGAAATCGGAAAAGTTAAGTTCGACATACGATACGTAGTAATGCTCAAATGTGTACAACCTCTACAAGTGTTCGTCTACAAAAATTTCTTCTTAAGATTTGCGAATAAGGAATTCGCTTTAAATAATTTCGACGTGTACGAACAACATTTCACAGTTATGAATTATTCAGGAGACATACCACTTTGTCACATAAAGTGCGCGGACTTTATCTTGGAATGGGAGAGGCAGTACCCCGACTTTTCATGGAAGGAATGTGTCGAGCCAAAAATTTTGCACATGTTTAGAGAGATTTTCGAGGCTGCAGTCGCGATGAAACCACCGAAAGGAATTGCGGAAAGCCCACAAAGTAGGGCTATATACGCGATCGATTTGATCCTCGAATGGAAAGAAGATACGATACAGCCTATGTTATTGGAGATTAACTTTGCACCTGACTGTAAACGAGCATGCGAATATTATCCAAATTTTTACAACGACATATTCAAATGCCTGTTCTTGAATTTTGATAATGCGGAACTATTTCACGATTTGTGCCTACAGCAGGATTAAATTTTTTATACATAAATCGAAATACAGTTGCCTAAGTGCATGCTCGAATTATAAATATCAAGAAACTATTAACGATCCTTTTTGTGGTCAGCATCGTGGCCAAACACATTTATTTATTCAAAGCAGGAGAGTTCCGTGTTTCGTATGCGATAATGAGCTGAAGTAGATCCAGTAAATCTGCATATGCGAACGTTAAGGGTATATTTGCTCCGTAAATAATTTGCAGCTCCCATAACTTGACGCTATAACGGGAAGACTATTGTAGTACCTAATGGAATAATAAACGAGAGAGCAATTGGAACAGTTTCACGACTGTCCACTTTGGTCATCGCGTATCCACGAGTGCGTGATTAATGCAGAAAGATACTCATAACGATAATGCCAAATTTTTAGCGATATCATTTTTCCCGTGAAAATACAATGAATACGTAATAAAGGTCGATATATTGAAGCATACGCAGTCGATCTTAATTATTTCTTCGATCATCCATCTGTGATTATTTGTTTAATATTTTATGTTGAATTTTTCAATTACTCCAGATGTACTAAATATAGAATCAAACTTCCAGAAAAAAAAATTGCATCGGATCTATAAATTCAGCCAGCGCTTGTATTTTCCTCGGTTATTTTCGTCGTTCTATTTCCTACTGTGTACATTTATTTTTACATAGCTGCAGCCTTTTTATCGTGTTATTTTATGCTGTCGACGTGACGACACGATTTTATCGTTTACCTTCGGATTTCAAATGGTAGCCAGAAAGTTGACTGCTACCTGCTGTGTTTGCCTATACTTTTTATGCAAATTATTTTGTTTTCAATCGACGATTATCAGTAGATTTTTATTGAGTACGACGAGTTTTATACCGGCGTATATTTTTACGTACGTATATTAATCCGCAGTTTCGTCTCGCGTGCGACGACATAATCAACCGCAACGATTATTTCTTTATTTCATTCTGCGGCGTTAGTAGTCGAATCACGTTTTACTGACAATCGTTTCGTGATAACAATGAGCTTACGCCATGGTATTTTGTTAATTATCGTTCCGTTCGTTATTTGGTTATTTCGAAACGAGATTTGCGGTGCCTGTACTCAATTGAAAAAGCTTTGTCTCCGAACTTTCTAGTACAAAGCTCGCCCCGTGCAATTATACAAACGTATCAACGCTCGAATTTAATGTTGTTACGCACTCGGATAACGTAGAGCTATTTTACTTACGGTATTTCGTTTGATACGATTCAGCGGATATTAAATTATAATTACTTTATAAAGAAAATGTATTTCGAGACGGAAAATCGATGTAAAACAGCGCTCAGAGAATATTATGGTTCAGTCAGGCTATACATAATGTAGCCCATAGATCTGGAATAGCTACATAACTTTTAATACCAGTGAGCAAAGTTTAAAAAAAGGTAGCGATGGTTAAAGAAATAATTATATAACATCTTCTGTGAACACTTTTCAGCAAATGCAACAATAAGCACAATAAGCTGATCAGTGTCTACTAATCGCGGTCGATCGTACAAAATAATTTACGCTTTAATGCTTCGTAGGATTTACTTTCTTTTTTTTTTTCGTAATTTTAAAAAGCCGACACGTCATTCAAAGCAAAGCCAAGGTAAAAAAGCAAAGAATCCCACGGCTTGAACGCTATGTCGTGATCCTTCTTCTTGTTCTTTTTTTCCATCGGACCGATTATATTTCACCCTCCACTGGGCGTCCTCCCTCCAGTGAGGACTAGTGCGTGCGGCTCCAGGTAGTCGGCTCCGTTCTATCGTACCTTGCATTCCCGAATGTTACGTCTGCGGGGTAGTCGCACCACTTACATACGTCTGTGAACTATGGCTATACCTATATTCGTTTCCGTGAATTACGTATCGCATAGGTTGGAAAAGTGGCCAAGTAGTGGCCACCTTCTTCTACTGAAACTCATAGCGGGCTTCTCCGACGTCGGCGTTGCTGGTAATCATGGCAATTAAGCAAATGAGTTCTGCGTATAGGGACGTCGATAACGAGGGCGTCACGTAGTTCGGGAGGTACAGAGTGGTTTCGCGACCGTGTCCAATTCAACCCTCGCGAGTCTTTCTCTTTCCGTTTCCTACACTCGTACGTTCGCCGCGCGTTACTTCGTCGACATCTTTTCCTTTTGTTTTTGTCGTAACGACAGACTGACCGACGCCGTTGATCTGGTGGTTGATACCCCTGTTTCACCCCTCTGTCCTTACACTCTTCGTCAACGAGATTGATATCGAGAAGTTGAAACGACCGTTGCGTCGGCCCTTTTATTTCCAGCGGGCACATCGGCCTGTTATTTCTCTCGTTGCGAGTGTCGATTCGCCTCTTTCGACCGGCAATTTCGTGTTTCTTGCCGCGCAATTCACCGGGTAATTTGGTAATTTGGTTTCGACCCTTCTCGCCCGGTCGAAGAAGAATTTGGTCGGTTAGCGGTGCGGCTGGTATAATTATTCGAGAATGAGCTCGAAGGCTTTCTGCTCGGACGAAAAGAATACGCTTAATCGCGGACGCGAAGAACGCGAGTAATTTTCCATTTTACTTAATGTCTTTTCAACTTTCAGCCTGATAGTCGTCTAAAAATAGTTGGCCACCACAAAATTAGTTCGAGATCTTCGAGGCTGCCGGTGCAACAGGCAACGGCGTTCTTTTCCAAATTGCACGGATGTAGATAGAAGAGGCGAAACACGAAAAACCGCCAGTGAAAATGTAACAATAAACAAGTACACGTAATTAGAGAAGCACACGAATTTCCCAGCGCGATAAATATCATTGGCTTGCGCGGTGCAGCGAAGTTGCGCTCATTAAAAGTGGTCTATGTTGTTACGAGGGATTCGACAATACTCGTTTCTTTGCAGGCGGATTCTGGTGGCGACGTGGGGGTCATGCAGCCCCGACTCTATATTGGTGGGTTGGATTTTATGTCTTGAGGAACGTGGTGCCAGTGGCCCGCGTTTATCGATGCACGACGTGCTGAAATCCTCGTTTATTGTTAATTAATGCGTTTAATTGTTATTTCATGCGGAATAAGTATGACGCATACAGTCCATTACGGGCAAGTTTGTCCAGAGGAAATTGCGGAACAACTCCATAAAAAGTATCTCTCGCCAACTCGTTTGGCGAACACGCCGCTCTGAGATGACTTTTTTATCACCTTCGTACCGCATCGTTGAGAACGCCCAACGCGCGATCCTTTCGTTTTTGAAGATGTAAATTTTCTTGCTGGCTAATGCTCGAAGAAACGCGTTACCTAACTGCTCGGTTCGCGAACGAACACCGAAAGTTCGGCTTGCAAACTCGTGCTCGTATTTGCCGAAAGCCAGGCTAGAGATCATCGTGCTCTGTTAATTTTTTAACGCTCATGTTTGATTTATATCTGAAGCGAACCGACGTATCCCCATCGATTGAAACTTTTATAGTATTTCGAGATGTACATCGTATTATTTCTGGTATCATTCGAAGGGAAGGGACGTCGATTGTACAACGTGGTTGTAAATTTTTAAAAAGAGCCATCTAGAAAAGAAGGAACGGAGCTGCGTGTTATCCAACCACGGAATATAAAACAAGCCGCACGGCGTACCTTTCTTCGTGGATGTCGTGTCCGGCCATTCGACCCTGCATAAATTTTCGTCAAACCAATTTCTTCCGACTGTTCTCTCTTGAGAGAAACATTTCTTTAAAACGTCGCTGCCTTACCTCGTGTTACGTGCACAATTCGATACCAATCCCATACAGGCCAGAAGACGACGAATACGAATTTTATATCGTTAAATTATTATGTACTATCTCGTCGTTGTATTTTTTATTACTCTAAAAGAGCTTGTACCATACTCGTCAACATTTAATTCGATTTCATCTAGTTTATTTCACGAATGCGACTCTTGCATTTAATCGTAATTAATTTAAACGACGCGTCTTTAAGCAAAATGTTGTACATGTAAGGGACAATTTAGAAAGACGCCGTTTTGGACACATTAGTCTCCCTTCATCCGGAAAATAAGCGGGTAGTTACACATGCACGATGCGTGATTTACAATGTCAGGCATCTTTAAAAGATGGAGTTCTCTCTCCTTAATCCGACACGCGTTATTGCACCTAAGGAGGAAGTACGTATCTTCCAGCGTTCCTCCTTCGTTCGTTCCTTCGCATCCCTACTGGTAGGTCTTCAACCGCATATATCCTCTCGGTTCTCGAGGCTCCTGTGGGGAACAGGCTTCATTACGCTCCCATAAATCACGGCCAATGTACCTTATACGGATCGTACCACCGGTAGGCATCGCACTATTATTAATTATCATCTCCGCGCGATATCAATAAAAACAAGGGTCTGTGCGCTAGAAGAGTCTCGTTTGAGAGGAAAACAGCGAAGTGTGATGAAAGCCGTGTCGACGTATATCACAATATTTTATCCACGGAATTCTACATTCAAATAGTTTCACTCGTGATCGATAGAATTATCGTGTTCTCAGTTTTTACGTTAACTGTCAACGATCTGAAAGGACATTTATTTCGGTGAACGTGATGCGAATTTATCTCGCGTACGGAATTTAGCGAAATAATACTCGCCCCTGAACGGTTTTATCAACGAGAGGACGCGAACTGGACTTCTTTATTTCGCAGGAAATTCTCATTAAATCAATCAATCGATTCGATCGGTTGGCGAATTACGTTGACGAATATTTGTCGGTGTGCATAAATCAGCGGTGCGTTTGACCGTGCACACATTCTTTGTTGCTTCGTCACTTTGACAAAGGGGTTTACATCGGTGAGTGCGATCTGAAAGCACGTGTAGGCCGGTCGCGATCAAAATATCATTATTTCCGTTTTACACCCTTCGAAACTCGATAATGCTTTCCCGTAATTGACTCGCCTCAATGAATGACCGCGGCATAGGTACTATCGTCATTGTGGGTAATGACAGGATTAAAACAACGTTCGGACCAATCCGGCCGGCATTTAATTATTAGCGGTGCCTCCCACCCACGTGACATCGGCCCCCGTTGCCAGACATATATTCAGAATACAGCATTTTATTGACCAACCGGACAATCGAAGCGCATATTTACACATACGAGCGACGTGGTTCGCGTGAGCTTCCCTCTCGATCTATAATTGGAATTTAAAACGTTCCGAAATCCGGGGATTAAACCACGCTTGCACCGCGTTTCATCCAAGTTCCCCCTGCTTGTTGATGCTTCTTCTCCCTGAATCTGGTTATATAAACGCCAGTGGTTGTGTCGCGTGCTATACATTTGCTCTTTGATTCGTTTAAAGCGATGGATCGGCGAGACTCGCCTTTCAAAATCGTCGAACGAGAACGAACGCCAAGTTTCTCGTATCAAACGAAACTTCTCTTTCGTTGATTAAAGATTTCAGTTGTCTTTCAGGATCTCCGGGAAATTCGGTTACATTAAGGCGAATCACATTCTTACGCGAACAAGGATAACGTAGTCTGCGTTTTCGTGTCCGTGGCGCGGCCCAGAAGTGATTATCGCGAGCAAGTGTACGAAAGCATCATTACACCGGTGGTTACATTATGTGAGGCACTTGAAACGGCCAGAACCGCAAGGTGGTCTGTAAGCATCTGCATTCGTCAGTTTCCTTTTCAGCTAGCTCCTTAGTACGCGAGAAAGCCGCTCTAAAGGGTCGCTACTACTCGGCCATTGCGCAATTAGCGTCACCGTTGGCTTTTCTTTTTTCGTACTTGCTCCAGCGAGTCCATCTCGGTCCGCTCTTTACTCACACGGTCAACACGCGGAGATGCGCGCATTCACTGGATATATACACACGTAGAGAAGGAAGGCCGCGTGTTAATTGCGGGTCAACCCTCGTTTGTCCTACGCTGGACCGATGTCTCTAATCTTCCAAGCAGGAAAAACGAAAATACGAAAGACAAAACTAGGCCACGGTGACCGAACGTTTTTAAAGACGTAAAACCCTTGCATACGAAAATTTGTTCTAGCGCGACACCCCAATCCGCGCCTGGAGAAGCTTTCGTCCCTGAAAGCCTGCAAAGATACGCTTCAACCGGAGATTTCCCTCTCCGTGTTTTTCTTTTTGCCCTCTCTTCTTCCTCTCGGAGAATCGCGACCACTTAATTTCATCTCCGCTCCCCATCCCGATGGTAATATTTTTCTTTTCTGCCCTTCTTCGTGTCTATCTTACATCGTATCTTTCCAACCTTCCATTCCAGCTTATTTTCGATTCTTCCTCCGTCAACGACTGTTAACAACATCTCCCGCGAATCCTCGCGTTCGTTTTCTTAAAGAAATTATTTCCGCTTTGTTGAAACGGTTGGTGGAATTGTTTTTAGATCTTTTATATTTACTCGTACAAAGTACCAAGAATTGACCAAGGGGTAAATTTTATCAAGAGAAGAAAATTCTACTTGTAAACGAAGGGAATAAAACGGAACATCGAGGAAACAAAATTTCCACGCTGTTTGTATTCGGTATCAGACTCGAAGAGTTTACCGTGTTTAATTTATATAGAAACGTTTCTCAACGAACTACCAACTATTTAATTAAAGAGCAGCTTAGGATAGAACAAAGCGCTCTGGTGTCGTTGGCAAAATTTAATTTAAGCCGAGAAATATCGCGAAGTTATGATTAATCCAAGCGTTGAAAGAAGAAAACAAGGTTTTATGTACAAGTACGTTCACGCTGTTCCGCCATCGCGTCTGATTTTCATTAATATCGATCATCGCGACTGCTCAGTCATGCGGTTCTTGTTTGCATCCAGCTGGCCGTTTCTCGCACCTTCAGCCCTGGACGTTTCATTTTCCGAAGCTCCGCGAGATTTCCCGTCATCCGTTGTCTTAAGGAACGATAATTAATTTCTTTCGCTCTTACCTTAATTAATAATGTTTCATTGCTTCAAAGTTGATGGCAAGAAATCTCAATGAAAATTCACGGCGAATTCATTCCCTTTAGAGCTCCTTAAGCGCTTCTTTCTTCAGGCAAATCTCCGCCAAGATTTTTCTCCCACTCGAGAAGCCATTTTCTCTTTTTACATAAAAAACAATATTATTCCCCTGGAACACCGAGGTTTTCTAAAAAGCTTCTGCAAGCAACGAGAATCGTTTCGATACGACTATAATTATTGTGTCCCGTTTGTCGCGATCGCGCGTGCACCGACAAACGTTGGGAATTGGGGTGCATCCGCAACTAATTAGCTTCATTTTCGTCGCAATCGTATCTCCTCTTCGACTGTTTTTGAAGAGAAAGAGGGGAGAAAGAGTGGGGGGGGGGGAGGATGATATGTAGAAACGTATATCTAATTAGATCGCAGTGAATCTTTTTTCCGATGAAAAATCACTCCGCAGCTTTCACGCGTACGCGAAATTTTCGCTCTAGCATTCGACGATTTCGAAACTCGATCTCGAAGCCGATAACAATATAATTTTGATTGGATTTTCGGTCGCGTGGTTCTCGGCCGAACGTGGAATTTTCTATGGTAAATGCGTCGAGAATGATGAAAAGTTTATACCGTGACAAATGATTTCTCAATGAAATTTACATTCACGCTAACCGATGCATGCTTAATGGAAAATATGCGCGCAAAATTGAACTTACGATCGAGTTATCTCTGCCATTCAGTGTTACTGTACATTACTTACGCGCGTTTGTTTCCGCCGATCGATTAATATTTAAATATCAGCACCAGGTGTTTCTTACACCTATGTTCAACGATCATTAAATGAAATTATTCGATACGATATTTCGTTCGAGCGACGTCTTACAAAGGATAGGGTGAAATCACATAGACATGGAGTGAAATTGAATAGTAAATCGTTTATTAGTACGAAGGTGTGATAGTGTTTCGAGTTAGCCTTGGCCGACATTCGTGATTAGAGTGAACCTGTGATACCATAAGGTGAACGAGTGTGATAGAGTTTTTTTTTTCTTTCTTAAGTGATGTAAGAGATAGATGTTAGAGCTAGTTACCCTGTTCTGCGAGCTGGTGTTCTCCCCATCGATCGGGCCGATTTCGCGTGCTCTTTTACACGATCACGTCACGATTCACCGACTTTCGTGTCTCATCTGCTCTCCCTTCGGACGATCGATCTCTCGCCCTTTTCTATTCACCCGCCGATTCACCCCTCCGAGCTTCCTCCTCGTCGTTAAATTGCAAGGCGGCACGATGGAAAAGGAGAACGTCCGTGCAAGCTAACTTTCAAGAGTGCTACTTGTTATCTTTCGAGGTACTCTAGTGCCTATGATTTTTTTTTCTCTGTCTTCTTCTTCCGTTCTGCCTATATCGCTAAATCGCAGCTAAAATTAGCGAGATTGAAGGGGAGGAACGTGACACCTCCGTTCTCCCGTTCGAACGTAACAATAAATTAATAATCTCGCGACTCGTATACGCGTTCAAAAAGGGAAAGTGCTCTTCCGCTCTTTCGTTCGTTCAGCTGCCTTCTTTCTTAGATATCTATAAGTACTTCCGCTTTTCTTAGTTCTCGCGTACTAGCTGGCCGGTCAACGAAATTTTCGGAAGGGACGAAAAAACGAAAGAGCGAAGTCAAACTACCCCAGTCTTCACTTTTTCTCATGGTCGCGTTACGCAACAGCGATAATAATGCCAATAATAATAATAATAATAATAATAATAATAATAATAATAATAATAATAATAATAATAATAATAATAATAATAATAATCGATACGTTCTACACGCTCTTTGTTAATGTCAATACAACAACATTTTCGACTGCGACAAAGTACTTGGTAGCGAATATAGAATTGCAGGGCGGGATAAAACGGCATATCCCTGTCTCGTTAAATAAGAACAATGATAATAAATTAGGTTTCGTCGTACCTACTGTACACGCGCGTGTATATATACTTATATACTGTATATATAAAAAACGGTCTTGAAAAACGTTTGACTAACATGGACGTAAAATCGTACAAAAAGCGTTTGTGTCCTTCTTCTAGTTGTGTGGTGCGCGCCCATTTTTTCCTTTCACGCGAGCTTCCACGTCGAGAACCGATCAAACGTGACTCGTCGTTTCGCGTTTCTTTCCTTCTTTCTTCCTTTCTCTTTTCCCCTGACTCTCTCTCTTTTGCACTCTTTGATTGTACGCATCTTTGATCGTACGTGACTGGTCGCGCGCTTTCGTCCCTCGCGATAAGTACGTGTAACACCACCTACAGTTCACCTTTATTTTCGCCCGTGAACTCGTTCCCTCTCGCGTATCCCTGCTGCTCTCGCGGATCGATATCGTGCAGCGTTTTTCGCGGTTTTGACATCGCGTGGAAAAGAGGGACGGCCGAATACCACCGAATATCAGGTGATTAGAATTTTAAATTTCCTGTTGTTGTTGCGCCAGATTCAAATGGAGATTAATGCACGGAGAAACGAGAATCACGAAAAGTATAGTGGTTGCAAAGTATGCTAGGTGGTTAGTGGTTATACAATCTTACAGAATAGACAAGGGAAGATAGATTTCGAGAGTGCAAAGGTAGTCGAGAGGGTAGCTTTCTCCCCGGGCGAACGTGTCCAATAGCGTGCTCGCTAAGCACACACCTCATTTCCCGGCTTGTACATATAAAATTATATTTACAACAGAGTGATCTTTTCTTTTCTTTTTCTTTTTCTTTTTTGTCGTGAGGTATTCGCCCTACATGCATCTAAAGAGTGTACAGTATCAAGAAGCAGAAGGGAGATTGGCGAGAATCTAAAAGAATCGCTTGCTTCCGCCATTGTTTCATCTCGTTCTTTCTCTCTTTGCTCTCGCATTTTGCCGGCTCACTCTTATGTCACCTCGTACTCGTGCAACTTGTCCTCGGCAATATACGACGCACTCCTCGTTATAAATAATTTAAAAATTATATATTTTTATATATTAAATCGATTCTCTCTGCGATCTTCGTTCTTCTTCTTCGATATTTTGCTCGCCGTTCGCCCACACATACACGTCACACACGCACGCACACGCGAGAAAGTTTGATAACGATATGATACAGCTATGCTACACCGGACTCATCCGGACGCTTCTCTCTTTTATTTTCTCTCTCCATCCCCCTTTGCTTCTCGCATATAGTATTTACACGGGGTCATTCGCGAATAGTTTATTCGTTTGTCTTACACCTATAGTATGTATACCTATGCTTGTTTCTCTGTATATATGCATATGTACCAGCGTGTGCCTGTACAGCTTAATAAGAACACTGTTCCTTGGTTATCCGTCTCACCTTGGTCTGTCTCTCTGTCAGCGTGATCGAGGTGCATCGCGAGTGGAAAATCGTGCGACTACCGGCAGTTAAGAGCCTCGATTCTGATATACGCGTGTATAATGTAGAAGACGCGCGAACGAACGTTAATAAGAAATTACAAAGGGAAAAATAATCGTTTCTTATGACGGGCAAAGAGCAAAAGGAGATCAAGTCTAAGGAGAATATTATTAACGTAGCTCGACGCGTGTTCTTTCGTTCCTTCCGCGAGCGCGCTTCCTCAAATACGATTTCGGTTTCACGAAAAGAATCCTTTTACATCTATATGCAGAAGACGACCGGCTACCACAGTTTGATCCGTCGTAGAAGAATACATCGCGACACACGACGAACCGTTGTCTCTGGGCTTGCAGATTATCTTTCGTCGCGGGATTCGGCTTTGAGAATGTAGGACGAGCTAGAAAGGGCTTGTGCAGAAGGAACACTATATATTCTCTTTGCAGAAGCATCAAGGCTTCCGCGAAACCCACCTCTCGTTCTTTCTTCCTATTTCTCTTTCTTTTTCTTCCCAATGGTCCTTCTGATCGAGTACGCGTCGCGACCTCGTACAGGCATTGCGAAAGTAGGTGCTCCCTTTGATCGTCCGAGTTCAAAAAGCCCACGCGTTCCTGCGTTTCACACTGTCCGGTGTACGACTTATAATCGTAACTTGGTAATTGACGAAGGAAAATTGCAACTCGATTAAGTGTACGCTTAAATGTTTAACGTTACTCTGGTGAATCTACTGTAGTGTGCGTGTATGGCTACGACACTCGTTACGAGTCTTTTGTTTCTCTCTAAGTGCGCGTTTGAAAGTGTTGGTTAGATGCTATTTTACAATCTGATGCGATGTTATGTGTGTGGAGGTGCCCGCGTGGGACGAATTATACTACTAACGCGTCGTATCAAATTAGTCGTATGAAACCAGTTGTGGCTGATCCCTTTAATCGGGGGCAGTGTTCGCGGTATTATATATATCGATATTGCGGTTCGGCAGTAAATCGGATCATTCGCCTCGTTTCTTTCCTTCGATTCTAATTTGTAGAATCGTCTGACGCTGAAAAAGAAGATGGTAGTCGCACGTCTCGCACGAAATTCGTCAATGTTAAAAGTCATCTCTACTTTCGTATAAATTACAAACTAGAAGGCTAAAAAGTCGAAGTTACTTAGTAGCTTTGGTACCAGCCTGAGTCTCATTACATTACAAATAATTTGTTAAATAGTCTTACTAAATCACTAAGAGATCACTGTTTCCGTTAATGTTCTGTTTCCTATAATATGATCGTCGCGTTTATATAGTCTCCTGCTATTGCTCTGCTGATATCTCCTCCGTGTTGTTCGAAAGTTCTTCCATGTACTTTCAAAAATCAAAGGACAGACCAACAATAGACCAAAAATATTAAAGTACTCCCTAGGATATTCAACGATACGTTTCTTAAAATATTAAAATACTTCCTATATATCACGCGTAACAACGAGAAAAGAAAAAAAAAGATGACACGCCGTCTCGTGTATGAAAAATAAAATACTCTCGTTCGTAGTAAAAACAACAAAAAGAAAAAAACAATCTACAAAATAAATACGCGAAAGAAAACACAAGGTCACTACCTTTTAGAGAAGTGTTACAAGCATGTTTCGATCGGACGATCGAACTACCATCTAAGTTTCCTTTTTTTTTGTCCCTACTTTTTCTTCTTCGCAGACTTCTTCCTCTTTGCCTTTCGTTTCACGTACATTAAGACACGATGTAGTCCGCGGAATGATGGGAATGATGAGAATTTCGATGCTTGTCCTTCCTATGATTCGTCCTTGAATTACTGCTGCGCGTGCCGGTAGTTCCGGTGGTACCGGAAGTATGATGACTGTAACCACTGTCGCTACCGAAACTACTGTCCGGTTGACCTTGGTACAGCCTACCGGAAGATATCTGGTTGGTGTCGCGTGCCGCATAGTACACCGGCTGCGTGTACTTATCGTCGTTATACAGACGGTCTGTGGGTTGCGAGTAGGTGTCCGAGTATTCGCCACCTACTTGCGTGTATACGGCAGCGGTGTCCTGGTTTTGTAGTCCGTAATACTCGGCCCCGTATTGCGCCGAGTACTTGTACTTGTCGTTTGACTTGCGAGACCTCTCCTTGTTGCTTCTGCTTTGGCTCGAATAATGATGGAGAGGGCCGAGCACCGGCACACTCTCGTACGGATTCTCCTCAACCCTGAGGGCCTGCGTCGCTGGCATCGGTGGCACGAAATATGGTAACCTGTGGGCCACCGATGGGACGGACTGTTGTCGTTGATTGCTATTCGATCGGTTGCCAGCTACACCTGAAATTATTTGCAAACGTTAGCTGCGTCTCTGAAGCCTGTACTCAAGTAATATACAATTTGAGTTCGTAAAAGCTCACCCGCGACGCTAGGATAGAGCTGCAGTAACGCGTCCAGCAGCATCCCCTCGTGGAACTCTCCAACATCGTGATTCTTGTCTCTCCTATGCCTGTCCAGACTTCTGGGGCTCCTTCCTCGTCTTTCTCGCGGTGGCCTGCCACCGGCCGGACAGGTGCCCCAGGTTGGACCCGTCGAAGTGAGCATCCTCGCCTCGGACGGTTCACCCACGGAAAGCTCGTCCTCGGCAAACTCGTCCTCGCTCGCCGGTTTCGACGACGAGGGCCGATGATGATGGCGGTGATGATGATGAAGACGATTCCGTGCGTTCAGCTCGCTCTCCTCGTCCGTTTCCGGATGGTCCCCTGCAACGAATGAATAATTCATAAGTATCGGTGGCATGAACACGATAATTAATTAGACGCCTCGTTAATTAATTAACAGACAATCTCTTTCGCGTGTCAAAGTTACGATCATCCGGTGTGGAAATCAAGTGGAATTGCCGTGCTTTCGGTACTCAGCTGGGCAATCGGCGTCAGAATTAATTAGTTAGAAAGATCCGCCATTGTCGTAGCCGTTGTTTTATTTAAATGCGAGGACAAGTTTGCCGGGAGAATGGCTGGTAACGGGGCGGTTGTTAAGTGAAAGTCTCCACGGAAAGCAAAGCGTGCTGTCGTCATTAGTCGTCGAAACACAATCTAGCAGGCACGATGCATGCGACGCGATCGACACCTTGCCGTGTTTACGAACGCGAAACGTTGTCTGTCTCTGTTTCTTTCCTTATGTCCGTGCTTGACGCAAAGTTTTTCTTTCTTCCGTTATTCGGTCGATCGCGGTTTCTACTTTTACACTCGATAATTGAACCGCGTTACCTCCGCGACTGTTAACCGATCGTATTGTTGCGGGTACTTGGTATCAGTTCGACGCTAACGAGAATAACCGTCGTTTATATCGGGGTTATTAAAAAATGAAGGAACCAGGGGTAGCTTGGTGGTTAAAAATCAAAACAGCTATTTTAACTAACGAGCTGCTAGAATGCTACGTCGCTATTCGAGTTTGAATTTTCATCTCTTCAATTATATACGGTGCATCCAATTTCACGTTTCCATTCTCTCTCCACTTTTCGTTCCTTTTTGTTCGATCCAGCGCATTTCGCGCAAAAATGTGAAACAATACAGGAAGGCGCGCAATACGTTCGATAAACTTGACGGTTGACGATTATCAATAAGAAAAGCGAAACGTACAAAACGAGAGTGTTCGATTGGCATGCCGAAGGAACGCGAAGAATAGCGAGATATTTCGGTTCGTAAAAGGAAAGCGCGAGGGGAGCACGAACGAGAAGACGCTTAAAGTTAAACGAAAGTTTATCGGTTCGCTCTAATCAACGTTACAGTTTTCTGTTTGACGATCCCTCGAGACATCGGAGGTGTATCGCCTTCGCTTCTTTCTACACACAACGTCCTTATTTATACAGAGGAAAGAGAGCAAAACGATGAGAAAACGATGGAAAAACTGGAGGACGCTTCACGGATTACTGCGGTTGCACTTTTAATCTCCGTTATTTTATATCTTGGCGTATTTATCATCGGTTTAAGCGATAGCGAGTAAACTAGGATTTTCCCGGGGGATGAAACTTGAATTCCGCGAAGCGAAGTGGTATTCGTTGTCGGGCGAAATCATTTCGAAAGCGTAAAATATATACGTTCCCTTCGAACAACAGCTGCCAGTTACATTCTGTTCCTCCACCGGCTCGCGCGATTCGAGTGCCGTGCAAAAACAGCCAAGGTCTCCGATGAGATTCGACCTAACTTTTTAATGAAAAAGGATCCGCGTAGATAAGAGACCACCCCGCGTGACGTTAACCAAGACAAATTATTCCGTGGCAGCGCAGGAATACGATCTCGCATAATATCGCGTATGCTCGTGTGTGAGTGTACAATAAGTTAGAAGCGAGGCGCATCGAGTCGCACAGCATGTAGTGTATTCGATTACTCCGTCCTCGTCAAACGTCGAAAGTCTCATCACCATGCTAATTAGCTATCCGACTAATGGGAAATATAAGTCAGAGGTCGTGTCACGCTTATCTCCTTGCACCGAAGGTCGGGCGGTGAACGGAGGAATAGATGTGGAGTAGTGTGGATCCCTTGCGCGACACCCAGAGGACCAGGCTATCAAGATACTCGCCACGTGAAAGGAGCAAGATACACGGGGAAGAAGATGAACAGCTTCCGATTCCGTTCTGACGGAGATTAGACGCCGACCCGGCTAACTTCATCGCCGACAGTTCGTCGAATTAATTGGGAGATAAGCGAGCAGAGAAAAATGATAGCGACGAATAAATCGAGCGTTCTTTCGTCAACCGTGTCACGCGAAGAGAGAAAATTCTCTCGGCAACGAGCAGCAACGAGGAAAACTCTCGGAAAGTTAGAGGAATAGAGGGTGAACTTTGTTTTCCCTCGCCAATATTTGGAATCGTGGTTTAGCTTGGAGAGTTAGGAAAGGTAAACAACGCGATTAATCGAGAGGCAAAGAAGAAGAAGAGCTGGAAGAAGCTTGCAATTCAGTGTTAGCCAACAGCAAAGAACACCCAGATTCAACTCTCTATCGTGGATTAATGGCGACACGGTGCACTCGAATTCTACCTACGTTCTGCCTCAGCAGCATCGAGCCCGAAGATCGCGCGCAATTCCTCAAAGTCTTCACAGCTGAGTCTCATCTAGAAGGAGATCGTGTAATTGACGTTTATACGCGGAACGTTAAGACGTTTATCAATCTGAGATGCGCAGATTGGAATATCGCAAACCATTGAAACCGAGGAATTTCATTCGTTGTGTTACTTACCGTTACTGAGCTCCTCGTAAACAGGATTGTAGAGGTCCTGCGACGTGTACGGATCAGGCCCAGGACTGCTACATACGAATACGCCTCTGTTGGTGTCCTTCACGTCCAACATCTGTCGTGAAAAATAGCGAATAAAAATAATTAGAACCTATCGCGTTTCCAGATTTTTCGCTTGCTTTTAAAGCTGTTACGCGCGTGTGTTAAGAGGACGATTCTTCGCGCGACGAAAATCATACGCATGTCACGAAAATTCCGTTGTATCAAGAAACGAGCGATACGTGCACCACCGATGGTCTTTCCGACTGTCCCCCGACCAGTATAAATAAACAAACAAAATGACGAGCGAAGAAGTTCAGCGATCGCAGCATAAGCATACAGACGCATCAGACGTATATACGGAGTTTCTTGAGATAGTGCGTATTTATTTCGTAAGAGTTATTATTATACCTGGACTTGTGCTTTGTGCCAAATCAATTTTTATAGACAGTATATATATCTTTAATAAATTGCTCACAAACAGTTAGTCTGGTATTTGTGATATCCAAAAAGATCAATCGTCTACAAAGTTTTGCAAATTTTTTTAACGAATACTTGTCACTTGCCATCGACGTATATACCTTTGCAGATTTCGAAGATATTTAGTCAATGTGTTGGGTACATGTTAAAGGTTACTTCAAGTGACAAACTAAATGTCTACTAAAATGAGCGTAATAATCGCAAGGAGAAACGAGAGTCCCAGGGAGAATAGTAGTAACACGGTTTCATTGCGTTTCCGCTCGACGATTAACTCGTTCTTGCCCTTAAAGACCGCCGAGATCATCCACGCAAGCTGTACCTTCGGGCGAGTCCTGATCGAAGAAACGCTGACTCGGTGCGAGCCACGCGGAAGCGAGGGAGTCGTAAGTTAATCCTTAAATCGACGAAGATCCTGGCTTGGGCAAATAATAAAGAACGATCTTGACGTCAGTTTTATTGGACGCTAATTTTATTTCTCCAACTACTTTGTCGGGCAAACATAATCTGATCGCCCTGCCTTGCAACGACGTAGAAAAGTTGCGATGAATTCAAGAAACTTGGAAGCAGTAATTAATTCCTCGAATCATCCGCTCAACTCGACGAAGAATTGAAGGAGTAAGAATGGCGGAGCGACTGTGACGAGCTGATCGATATGGCATCGCATGATTTAATCTTTACTTTCTATTAACGTAGATACTGAAATCCTGAAACAGAGATCTCCGGATAGGTAACTTCCAGAGATCTGATATTCGTGCACCGGTGAATTCTACCTAATGAGGGGATAACTGTACGCGTTAACAGGGATCGAATAACGTATTCGGTCGACAAATTGGGAAAACGTAACTTTGCCAAGTGAAATTTCTCGCTCGCAAAGTTTCCAGCTTCTCTTTACAAGTTTTTACGGGACACAAGAACGATGTTCCGGTATGAACGAACGTCGAGTGGTTGGAAGAGTTAAATCGCGCTGCTTTGTAACAACGCAACGATGGCGGAAGAAGACAATAGCGTGAAGAGGTTCAAGCACTTTCCAAGTACTTCCTAATAAAATTTGATGGAGCCGATTTTCCGCCACTATATGTACGTAGTCGTCGTCGAGCTGGTTTCTTTGCAATCTACGGAGCCACGTTTCGTGCACGGAACGCGTGGAATATTGCAAATTAGTGGTTGACAACGTTCACGCAGCGCCTGGTTGCCTGTTAGCCCGAAAATTGCTTGGCAATTTCGCGAAGAAAATGGAAGGCGTTGAACGCTCTGCGATCGGGTATCCGGAACGAACTCGTCGTCCCCGTGACCTCGAATCGCCGAAATCGAGTTACTCCGGTAATCTAGGGAATCACGAGGGAGCCAAGGCAAACGAAACCGGCGAGCTTCCCTCGAATGAATTGAAGTCCCGCGGGCGGCGATATCAGCCACAAAAGAGGATCACTCTATTACTTTTGCTTCCTTTTCTGCCGTATACCGCGCACTCGAGGGCGTTTTTCCCTTGGCCCTTCTGTCTGTCTACTCGCATCTCGGCTAATCACGCGTCTTGCCCTTCGTCTTCCAACTTTCTTTCGATTGCCTTTCTGACTACTCGATAACTCGATTATTGAGCTTTTTTTCCACAAAGGCACGAAAAGTACCTCCGTTGAACGAGATAACAGACTACGTGGAAAGTAGTTCAAGTTGCTTTAAAATACTTCTACCTTCTTTGTTTCATATTCGAAATTCATCCTCGCAGTTGATCTTCATTAACACAGTTTGCAAAGTCATAGCAGAAGGTGCGAAGAATCGGCTCGTGATCTCTTGTGAGATCGCGATTACATTTAACCTGGGCGCGATCGAGATGCAGCCGGATGATAGACGGGCAGAGCAAACGCCCGAAGCTCTTTGCTCTGAATACAGATTCCAGGGGGGGCGATATTATCGTCGCCGAAAGAGGATCACTCGATTACCGGCGTCTCGTTTAGAACGGCGGCTCCGGACGAAGGTAATTGTCGCCCTTAGCGAGTCATGGCCCCGGCGCACCATGTACCTCGAGGGTTCTTTCTAATAGCGGCGCATCGTGAATCGACCGATTCCTCCTTGAATCACGTAAATTTCGCGCAACTCTCGCCGTTTCGAATTTACCTAAAGCTGCGAGAATCTTCTGTGGGAAGGAACATACAAAAAAAAAAAAAAAAAAAGAAAGAAAGAAAGAAGAAGAGGAAACTCGCGTGGAATCAACGAAAGCGAAAAGATAATCGATTTCAGCCGGCAGCTTTCAATTTCCCCCGTAAGGATAGCCTGTTATTATTTCCAAAGTGGAAACGATTTGGATGTTTCGCCGATCGGCTATGGTATCGGCGCGAACGGTAAACACTTTCGTGGAATAATAGCCATAAATTTGCTTTCCGCATGATTCGCGTAATATAAGGAATCTCGTATATGCCTTTACTATATACAACGAAAGGGAATGAGGAAAAGAGGGAGAGAGGAGAAGAGGACGGAAAAGAGATGAAACGAAAGGGTTACGAAGAGATGAAACATTATAGATAAAGAGTGAAAGCGGAAAGCCTAGATCAAGCTACGGAGGCGCAAAAGAAAACACGAGAAAGAGAAGGACGAACGTTGAGTGAGATTGAGATAGAGGCTTAAGCCATCGTATCCAACAGCAGGAAGCAATATGTCCGTGCCGTAATAGCGTGGAGCACGGAGGTTAATGGGTTGTCCCTAACGCGCCTAACCTGCCCCACGTTCTCCGTGTGTCTGCTCATCGCGCGTCTGATCCACCTAGCCGTCACATTGTATCCTGATAACGCGTTCCCCTAATCGACTAATTTACTGCATCTCTTCCAATTACCGGATATACTCGAAGAATACGACGCTATCGGTCAGCCTGCCGATTCTACGAACCGGACCACTTCCATTTCCTGACGTTCCGTCGCGTCGTCCCGATAAACGTAACGAATCTCATAAATTTTGAGACCACACGTCCATTAATTTTGACCGATCTAGCACTATTTCGATGGCCGAACGATCTGATCGTACACGATTTCGCGGACAAGTACGTCGAGTATTCGAACGATTCGAATATACGATGCTTCGATACGATTGAACTTGGTGTATCTCGATCGAACATTCGCGCAAGCGTGTTCTTCGAAATGAAGATCGACCGTCGTTCTGACCAGGTAACGGCAGGACGAACACACGATAGCGATGTCGTGGTCACGGAACGTTACCGTAACCTGCTAATTGTTAGTTACGGTGACAATTGCATTAGCTTCCTAAGTTCAATCCCTCCTTTGCCCGTTGGCCATCGTTATATCGTCATTGCTACGATGCTAGCGCGGTTTCGTGGCCTAACGACGTGCCAGGATATGGATTAGAGCGGCGTAATTGAGCCAACAACAGGTGGGACAGAGAATCGAGGGCCAACAGCCTCAAGATTGGATATTTATTGGCTTATCTGACGCGGTCTAACGAAAAAAGATCGTTCAGTTTCGAGGTGGGCGAACGATCGAAGGTTTCAAGGATGATTTAAGTTAGCTTCGAGAGCGTGAGAGATTCTTTTATGGAAGAGTCGTTCGAAACGAAACGTCCGAGTTTGCGAACATCGAAACATTGCGTTCGATAGCTTCCAACAACCCCAGCTTCGTTGGTTAACGACGTGGCACGACATCGATCGCGACTAGCGATCCAGACAACAACAGGTGGATATTAAGTCGTTCGACTGTCGGTTGCACAAATTATTTTGTTATTCGACGCTCGGTCTACGTTTGAATCGAAATTTGGAAATTCGAAAGGAAAAGAATTTTTGAAATTTCGACACCGGTTGGACGTAACGCAGAAACAAGCACAGCTTTCGAAGGTGAACTGTCCAAATTCGGGTTCCACAAGTGCAAACGGAAGATGTATTCGAACAATTAAATTACGTTCGAGGGAGAGATCATGGCGCGGACTCCATTTGCGAAATTAGAGAGGTTCGAGGTTGCGCAATCGGTCGGAGAGGCAACGGTGACGCGGCACAATGGTAACTTGTCAATCTTTTCCTTGATTTCTCTTCGGCTTTCCTTTGGCCTCTTTTTTCCTCTCTGCTTCCCGTCTGCCATTTTCTGCCCGTGACGTCTCACTCTATTTCATTGTCCCTCTTGTTCTCTTTCTTTCTCCATCCTCGTCCTTCACGCGCGTCTTTATCTACGCGGAAAAGCCTTTCACCTCCTCTAAAAAAGGGAAACCGGACGTACATTTTTCATTCCCTTTAGAAAAAGTTTGAACACAGAAGTGGTTATTCCGTGTCCACGTGTATTGTGTCGGGAGACGATAGGTCCGCGCGCGAAAATATCTTTTTCATTAGACATAGCCGGCGGTCTCTATTGTCGCGTGGATTACGTTCGCGTCGTTTCGAGTCTGCCACGAGAATCTAGCGTAGATTTTTCGCGTACCGCATCGATTTCCTTCTCTTTTCCCGTAAATTATCGTGCGATTCGCGCCATCGACCAAGATTCAGCGCGCGTTACGAGGGATGCGGGGGATGGGATGGGATTGTGGACCGGGTCAATAACCACTCCTCGTCAAATTTTTCAGTAAAGTAATTTTATTTTCTCAAACTCTCCTCCTTTTCTCAGTACTTCAATATATACAGAACTTTCTCTGTTTGTCGTATCTTCTCGCTGTTTTTCTATCTCTCCCTTTAATTCTACTTTCTCGAACCCGTTCCGGAAGTTATTTACAAGACACAGCTTACCGTACACCGGCTACGGTAATTGAATAATACGTAACGACAATAAATAATAATAATCTGCGCGACGATAATAATTAATCGCGATAATCGTTTGCCGAACGTCTATACAAACGAGAAACACAAGCGTGTCCGATAACTGCGTTCACACGGGTGCACAGTTACTCACGGACTCTCCACCATCTGTTTAATATTTTATATTAATATACGATTTCTCTTTCTCTTTCTCGCTGTCGCGTAAGTCTCTGTCTCACTCTGTGCGTATTATTTACAATTTGCCAGTTGCACGATCTAATCTATTTACAACCATGGAGTGCATCTAGACGCCGTGCTCACACAACCAAAGGTGGATAGTAAGGCCTTCGGTTCTTATCCCTTAAGCTTTCTTTTCTATCCTTCCCTCCCAGCCCCTTACAATTTATACTACCTCACCCCCTTTTTTATTTCGCTCTACGGCGTATTTTTAAATAAGATTGTGCAAGCACGGTCGCGTAACAAAATAAATACTGACTAGTCGGCGCTAGTGTCTTCGCCTCGTCATCGATGATAGCGAGCAAGAGGAACGAGAGCTTGGCCGGCCAATGTGAACGAAACAAATAGGAAAAATCTACGTGAAACGGAATGGCCGGAGGCTCTCTTGCTCGTGGAATGCAAAATAACGGAAGAAAAAGGACGACTGTACTCTGGCGCGAAAACGCGAATGGAAACGAAAGAAAGAACGTCGAGGCGGTGGCTCGTCTAAGAGGAACACGCCTCGTGTCACTTGTATCTGTTCGCTGAACCCGGAAAGACACTAGACTACCTTAAGATGCAACGTACCTACGACGAGTTTATACGGAAAACGCGGCGGCCAATGATCGTGGCCAACGATATCACGGGATATGTAAATCGTCTCTCGTTCCCGTGATCGGGACGTTCGAGAATGCTTGGAACTAGTCGGGGACAGACATCCGAGACAGAGCAGTCTCTATAAGAAGATGTCGCTCGCGAAAGACATGTGTCACGTGGTCTGTACGTTCAAATAGATGTCCTCGGGCTTGCTCAGGAGGTTGTGTATCTGTTGCATCGTGCAAAGCGGGCACACTTCCTCCTCCGTGCCCTCGGCCACGATCCTTCTGGCTGTACCCGGCGCTTTTCTAGACCCAGAGTCCACGATGTACGAGTAACCGTCCGAATCTACCGAGTTCGACCTGGGCGAGGACGAACGGAGCAACTTGGGCACCTTGACTGCGCTTATCGTTTCCGAGTGATTTCTCGAATCGTACCTCGTGGACTCCAGTTCCGTGTCTTTGAAATCGATGTACGAATATCCCTCGGAATCGACGGACGGTCTTCTGCCGTTCGAAGCGTCATCCCGAGATACGAGTCTTTGAACAGGTTGCGTCTGACCGGAGGAATTGACGGATATCTGAGAACGATCCGAGGGTGTTTGGAGTCTGGGTCGGTGGGTCGGTGTGATGGGAAGACGAGAATCTATCGGTCGACTAGGTGATACGCAACTGTTGGCCAGATAATTCTCGTTGGTCAGGTTCGCTTCGATGTCGGAACAAGTTGAGATACAAGGAACATCGGGTGTCGGAGTGGGGGGCAGAGGCTGTTGGCTGGTGATCAGGGCGTTCTGACTGGCCAGTAGCATGTGACTGTTTCGAAGAACGTTACTGCCGTTTTGCAAGAGCGGACTGGTCGCGGTGATGCATCGCGAGGAAGGCGTGTGCGTGGCTATCGAAAGTGGAACACCCTGGGACTTGGCGAGCAGAGCTCGTGGCGTTCGATATCCGCCTAAGACCGCCCTCGAGGGCTTGTCCTGGACGCGAAGTATCGCCCTCGGGTCCCGGTAGTCGAGATAGTCGAGATGATGAGGCGCCGGGGCGCGCGCACGCTGTAACTGCTGCGGCTGTCGTTCCCTTAGGCTGTGTCGCTGATCGGGATTTCGTACCTCGATCGTGGGCGCCTGGCTAGGGTGATGGCTGGGCAGGTGATTCTGTCTGTGATGCAGCTGCGAGTGCGTCACCGCTTCCGGCAGGTCCTCGTACAGCACCGCGCCACCCGCGCTGCCGGTTCCACCGTGTGGCTGTCCGTCAGCCAGCACTCGACTCCGACCACCGGCCGCGGCTGCGGCTGCGGCCGCTGCAGCTCCTGCTGCGCTCTTGCACGGTAACAGGTTCTGCACTTTCCGCTTGTGTCTGCAACAGAAACCCAATAACCACCGTTAATGCTATGTGATTCGTATACCAATTTATTGCGAGGACTAGATGCAATTCGATGACGGGGACATATAGTGACACGCGAAATACAGTCTCGAGCAGCTGCAAGAGTAAATAGACGTTGCTTGCAAGTCGTATCGTTAATAGATAGTATAAGTCGAGTCGAATGGTCGAGATAATTTGAAGGTAACTGGGCAGTGTCATTGACGGTCACGATCACTCGTAAATCACCGACTAGATAGACGTGTCATAAATGTTCAGGTTAACTCGAATGTTTCATCCTGTTGATGCAAGAGAACAAGATTTATCAAACGCGAATAGAGGTATCGAATAGACGAAAATCGGAAGCAAGTGAAATATCACGATTTCACTTCGCTTCTAGCAGATTGAAAATCGAGCGACATCGAGGACACCGGCGGCAGTCGACATACTTTGAAAAGCTATGTTGATATTCTACTCGGTTGGCTCTCATCGATTCGCTTTTGCGTTTGCTTCCTTCCTTTGGGTTACGTTTAACCATCGCCGTACCAGATTAATCGGATGTTTGTTGCGACTGTTTTCGGTCTTGAAGCGGTTCGCGTCATTGTAAAATATATAGTTCGAGGGTTTGTCTGATATTTCATTTTATCTGGGCTATATTCGCGGCATAGGTAAACTTTCCACAGACATGTCGCCAACGATGATAAAACGTCCTTGGAATTACAACGAAATCTCCTTTGCTGGTGAAATAAACCAGAAAGTGGCGAACAAATTTACCAGCGTTCGTAAAAAAAACAAGATCCAGGAATTCCTCGTTAAGGATACCTCTATTACGGCCTGTGACCAGGTAGATCTTGCTTTCATCTCCGTCTCTACGGAAAGTTCTTCGGTGGATGGTGGGACGTGGGAGAAGCTCGATTTGCGGTGCGCCGTCAATCTCGCCTTCCATCTTTCGAGGCGCACCCGTATACGAGCAGAGGATCGTCTCATGGATGGACCTTGGTACGTATACGCTGGCGTGGGTACGCCGCATGGCAAAGTAGTTTACCCTTCAAGTTTTAATTATCTAATTAACTCTATCAGTTCGATAATATTTGCCCATGTAATTAAACCACCAACTAAGGTTAACAACTTGTGGCGCACTTTCAATAGTAGGTCGTCGAGGTGAATGGCTCGACCGAACCGAGAACGTAGTATATCTGTATGTATTACGCGAAAATAGGTGGTAAAGGTAAAATAAGCGATTTAATTACTGAACTACTCGATCTTTTTCCCTTACGGCCAAAGGTTGATCGAACGAACAAATATAAGAGACGTAGGAAAGTCGTTCCTTGCTTTCTCTATTGTTCGTAAAGGCTGTAAGGGAGGTATTTCCCGAAAAACGACCACGATTTTGGTCTTAATTCAAGGGACAGGATAGTTACCTAGCCGGGTAGTATAATGAAGGTCGCAAAAACGTGGGGGCGGGGGAGGGGCAAACAAAATTAGTTCGAGAGGTGGTCGAGCCCTAAAAGATTATTCCAGCCCGGGCAAAGAGCCAGTTACGTCGTAAAACAGGAGGCAAAGGCGGTTTAAATGAGAAACCCAGAGAGCGAGCGAGAGAGACCTCTCTTCCGGTTCCGGAGAGAACTCGTGGCAAGCAGAGGTCGAGCCGCAACAGAGCAGACGTTCGTTCCTCGCGGACGTTCGTGGTTTGATGTGCTTCGTGTTTCACGGTCCACGGTCCGGGAGCTGAAACCATCGCGGCAGATTCACGCCGAGCCGGGTCTGGACAGAGAGACGAGCGTAAACTAGGTATTCCTCTGCTTCCTCTGCCGGCAAGATTTCAATTTGCCTAATGCCGTCGACTGTCAGCCATAGCGCGACCGCACTTAGCGATGCTCTTAACGCACGCAGACCGCCAACACGCTCCGTGAGCTCTCTCTCCTCGTTGCATCGCTGCACGCTTGTGGCACTTGCTTCGTTTCCCGATGAAAGCTGCGTACTGGATGCACGTGGAAACGATGGCACCCGGTGCACCCCGTGCAGTTTGGTTCTCAATCGTACGCCCTCTTTCTAAACGGATTCATCCACTTATCTCGCCTCGCTCTATACTTTCAGACGTGTGGTTAAATAACGTTCAATAGGCAGCGACTACTTTGTTTCGCGCGTGTAGGACTCGAAGTAAATGCTGGAAATCTCTATGCCGGTAGGATTACTCGAACAATTATCAAGGATATCGCGTGCGTCTGTCGGAATATTACGGCATTTCAAAGACTCTGTCGTTCGACGAATCACAGAGAAGGCGAGTCGTAAAGCGCATATTGCATGAGAGACACTGGGCCCGTTGAATGCACCTGGAACAGGCTAGTCGTGTTCGTGATCCCGTACCCGTGCTAAACACGGTATCGCGAGCTTGCGGTCGTATAACGGACCATAAAGCGCTTTGTGGAGTGTCGACCCTTCGAGTATACGCGCACGCATTCGTCCAAGAGCTTTCCCTCCATCCCTCGGTGATCGTGTTGGACACGCGCAAACTCGTGTTTGCGTTTCTCCCCATTTTTTCTTACCTATGATGATTTGCGAAAATCCACATACGTCGACGCTATTGTTCGTGATATCAGAGTTGTTGGATTTTCGCTCTGGAAAATTCTAGGGAACCCGTTAATTAGTAGTCCATATAAAACAGGCAAAGTTCGAATTTGCCCTTTGGGGATGTCGAAGAGCCGCGCAGGGATTCGTTCTGATGAATTTCAAACCGGAGTTCCCCGTCGTGAAACAGCTTCCACAGAAACAGATGAAACTTCCGGCGTTTCTAATCAATTCCGGTGGGCTATGGAGCGGTCAAAATCCAGTCCCTGGCTTTTGTCTTTTAGCTTCTCCCCGCTCTTTATATTTCTCCATAAATAGTGTAACGAGTTTCCATTTAAGTCTGAAATCTGTTCCATTTTCTTTAACCATTTCTTTGCTGCTTTCTCTCAACGACGCTCCATCGGCCATCTCCGAATGGATTTCATTTGGTTCTACCGGAGAAGCTTCTTCGCGATTAGTTTCCTAGGCGCTAGCAGGAAGAAGAAAGCATCGAAGCTCGAGGAAAACGTAGACGGCGCACAAGCGTGAAACAAAGAGGGTTGAAATAAAGGGATTCCGCGTTGCGTAAGGAGGTCGTGCGACGTTGAAACGCGTTTCAATGGCGATCAGCTTCTTTCTCGCCTCGATCCTCGGTCTGTTCCTTCGGAGAGCTGCGCTTCAAGCTCCAACGAATTCTCTGTCGACCGAACAGTGAATAGGTCGTTTAAGCGGAGCTTTTAACTCGAGCTAATTAACTGCCTTTTCTATGTTTCTATCTGGTTCCGACGCGTGCAGCTGGATAGCGCTTTTCGTTTCGTTCTGCCTGCTTTCAAGGCTCGCTCTTTCGCCATATTACGCGTCGCGCGTATCCAGAAACGCGTGGTTATTGCAAACTCGCACGATAATTCTCTCGTTGTCGTCTCCACGAATAGACAAAGAGATCCTCTCCGTGCAAAGACTCCGTTTATCGCTGATCGAATCAACCAGATTTGGAAATTGAGGCTGATAGGAGCAATGCAAAGGAAGAATTTTATTAGAGATGAGTCAACTTACGGTACTTTCGACACTTGCAAAAATAACAGAATATTTAGAACCAGGTTTTTACGTAGAAGGGTACTCGATCATTGCTATCCGTTCGAAGGTAAGCGTACATGGTAGCTGGTAACCGGAAGCACGAACCGGTTAAACCCGAGCTCGTGGAGCTCGGTGTAGCGACCCTCGCCGACAAGCGCATAGGATTTTGAAGTTTACTCGCCGCTGCAGTTTCTCGTAAGCTTCTCGAAACTACAAATTTTGCATATCAATGCGCATAGATACATCCAGCCCCAGCCTGTCGACTCGATAAACGACTTACCATACCCCGCCTCTCTCCACCGATATCCTTTTACCTTCCATAACCCGCAGGATTCCTCTTCCCAGTCGGTAATATCGTTGCTCCTCTGCTATTCGTGGATATACGGGGTACCGCCTACCCTTTCCGAGTTAGACTACCGTAGAACGTTTTGTACGAATGACACTACGTCCGTAGGAAATTCAATCAAACCAGACGACCTTTCGTTCCGAGAATTACTTAAAAATCAATGTCCGTACGGTACACGTATCACCGTGCAAAAACTTAATTACACGTGTCAGATCCTTCCGTACGCAAACGATATATCAGACTTCAAAGTTTATGGTCCCTTCAGGAGAGACATAAATCCCGACGATTTATCTCTGGAGGCTCGACGTACGCGTACACCGTCGTGCAAAACCAAATCCGACCCCCATGTCCAAGTTGTACAAGCAGGGATATTGTTTTGCCGCTATCGCGACGGTCGTAGAACGGTACACACGCTTATCAGGAAGGGTTACCATGGTGGAGGCATTATTTCCGTCCGGTCAAGTGACCTCCCACGCGTTGGTTATCGTCCACGAACTGATCCGGGTCCTCGGCGTCTCCGACTGCCCTCCCTGGGATCGTCCATGCATGGACGACCCTTTATGGCTACGGTGTACGTCGTGCAACGACCAGGGCCGCCGTTTTCTCCGACGATCGTAGATAACACGGGGACAAAGGTGGCATCGAAGAGAATCGCCTTCTTTCGTTTCTCGAGCTGCTCGCGTGCATAGGGGCGAAAAATGTTCGAATTCAGTGGAGGAATAGAAAATATGAAAGGGAGGCTGGTTCCGAAGCTGTTGCAAAAGTTCTCGAGGGGACGATGGGTTCGCGATGCCATTTAATATTTAACGGCGTAACGCGCCGACACGAAAATCTCTTGCCGCTGGTACTCGAGTACCGACCAGGAAGGGCGAGCAGGGGGTGAGGAGTCGATGAAAGTCTAAAGGGGCAAGAAAGTAATCTCGAGGGCTGTATACAGAGGCGCGTAGGTGTGTACGCGCACGTGCCGCAACGTGCGGCGCCGCTTGATTGAAACACCGCGGATATTTAAATTGCGAAAGTTTACGAATAAATTTGTGTGCTAAGGTACTTCTCGTCGTGCTGCTCCTCCGCCCGAGTTTACCCTGCTTTTTTCGGATTTACCTAATGAGCTGCTGCCCGCCGCCGAACAAATACAACCGACTCGCGCCTTCCTCACCACCGTCCGGTGGAAAGCCGTTGAAAAACGTGCGGATTGTCCTTCTATCGAGTCGCTTAACGCCTGCATGTTCTCTTCGCTTTTATAGCGACTTCAAGCAAGTCCGATACGTGTCGTACTTATTCGCAACTCTAAATCTGACTCCAAAGAAAGAGCGTGAACGTTAAAGAATTAGCTCGGTAGAACAATTCTTAGAGCTGACTTAGTACCTTCTCGATTTCACCATCTTTAAAGGATCGTCCGATCTTCAAGCAATAAACGTGGTGGTTTGCGACTAAGCCGATGTGTCTAATAGGTAGGCGGTGGCAGGTGCGAGGGTCATTGAAGATGCGGAGAAGTTGGCAAACGGGAAGGCGAGCGAGAGTTTGCCGCCCAACAGGAAGAGATACTAAGGGAGCGGCGTAGCAAGGGGGTTGGTAAGTGAAATGGAGCTTGATTAACCAACCGTCTGACTATGAGGCTGTAGCTCGAGTGCGGGTCGAAACAGGACGGAGGATGGCGCCGTAATGATCTCAAAGGTACTTGGATTCGCGTGGAAGGTGTGCAGTCACGTCAAACGTCTCTGCAGTTGTAGAATGTCCCTCGAGTGGTCCCCACTTGGTATAACCAGGCACATTGTGCATTACCAGAAGATAGGCACGTAGATAAAGTGGAGACCCCTTTGACGAAAGGCATTAACGTCGTTTCAAGCATCTTCGGACAGATAAGGTTGACCAAGTGGGCTGTTGCAACTGTTCTCCCATTGTTCTTTCGAATTCGAAACGATCGACTCTCCGACAGGTCTACGATACCTTTTAAAACTAAAAGAATCTACAGGCTGATCTTTGTTTAGATATTCGAGACAAGATTAACGTCGTTCTAACGAGAGAATCGAAATATCCATGATGTTCTATCGTCTACAGGGCAGGTTGGGGCGCGTGAGAGGGATGATCGACGAGCACGGTGCACGAGGTCACTGTTTGTCGTGGCTAAAAGCATCGGCAATATTATATGGATGTAGTATCGGATGTCCTGGCGTCTAGCATATACGTTTCCCGGTGTCCGATTACCGTTTACGTCCCGAAGGAGCATCATCCTCCGATTTCGAAGGATAACGCGGATCTCCTACCTCCGAACGGAGATTGCGGTCGGATGAACAGACCGTTTCCTTTTCGGCTTTCCTTTCCTCTCACCCATACTCTTCCTCTCTCGCTTATCTTTTCTCTTGATTTTGTACGGTCGATCGATGAGACACGTTTTACAAGAGAGACAGTCCAGTAAGAAACAGAGAGATTTCAGTGGAATCGTGGCAATTTCAAGGCCAGTACGATCGAAGAGAGGTAAATCACGTTAGAGAACGTTACTTGGATAAATCTTTTCTCGTTCGATGCTCGCTTTAATGCTATCCCCCGATCGATCGCCTGTTTCTTCTGGGAATTCTGACGGCACTGTTGTCAGCTCCGGCATTCTTGTCGCGGCAATATTTGACGCGCGGATGGAAATTAATAAAAATCCAGATATCGTATATCAACGAGGCTACGTCGATTTTTATCAGCGGGTGACTTCGATGGATTTTCACGAGAGCGATTCAATCTTCGTGTCTGCGTGAATATGGGTCAAGGGCCGAGCGGTTGGTTGGAAGGGAATTCGCATTTCAGGAGCATCACGTTGACGTGTTGGCAGACTTTAATCGCATCTGCAGCGTACGTTCAGCGGCCTGTCACTCGTCATGCTCGAGCCTCGAATTCGATTTGTTCGTCCCGCACCACCTCGTCCCTCCTCTTCTCTCTCGATCGGTCGCATCGGCTCTGTCCCTTCGACCAGAGAATATTTCTCTCCTCCTGCCATTCCGGTCTCCGCTGAATATTCAGAAGGCGTTCGTTCGATGGATAGCTTAGCGGCGCGATAAGAGGGAAAAAATCGGGAGAAAGAAGCCGAAAGAAAGAAGAGGAAGAGGGTATTCCGATAGGTGGAGAACGGGTATTATGGTTGGGAAGGCGAGGAAATTAGCTCTCGCCAGTTTTAATATCCGTTTTATTTTATTTCGCGCCAGGATGCTCGACCGGACCCGTTACGTTGCGTGGCTTTCTTCTCTCTTTCTCGGCTCGCAGGATGCCGATACCTCGCGAAGGTATCATCGCGAGGGATCACGAACGTAGAAGGGAGAAACGAAATCGAAAGGGTGCAGAATTCACCAACCAATTTCCTACGTAAGGATTATTTTCCGCCACGTAGAAATTTAATTTTCGTACGCCTTGAATCTATCAATTCTACGCTAAAGCTGGATCTGTCGACGTAACTCGAGACAGCGTTCACATTGTCGATGTAAGCGGCAGAGTGGCGCTGCTTTATCCAGCTTATAGTTTAATTAGAATTTTTAATAATGCGCTGTCATGCTTCGGATCCACTTTCACGTTCATAGAATATGCACGATTCGATCTTCGTGCAGGTACTCTCAACGACGAAATGAGAGTTCCACGAATCGGACGCCACTTCGCAGTCTCCTTCTACCCGCCACTGATGTAAATTCGTGAAATTAATTTAAGTAACAAACGTCGAGGCGAGTCGGTTGTTCCCTCTTAACGTCGTTCCACTCGCTTGTATTTCTTGAGATTACTAAATAGACCGTAACCAGAGGGTAAGTTGGACGCTCCGCAACAGAGGTAAATCACCTCTAAATGATCTTCCATCTCGTTTGTTCTCGCTGGCTTGGTACCCGACGACCGGCCTAAATGACGATCTCCTTTGAACGAGGTCAGGTACGCTGCCACGGCTTCTCATTATTGCTACGTGAGGGAATAATTAAGCGACGAAGAGATTAAGAGGCTCGTCAGTATTGCCGTCCGCGCGGTCTTTAATTCGTCCGGAGGATTTCTATCTTTATGCTTTCCTGCGCGAATCGTCACCCTCTCGAGACCAACCGGAATTGCTTTGTACTCGCAAGTACCCTGGAAAACCCTGTCGTTTCCGACGCTGTTGAAACAAGTTATTAACCCAAAAAGTGAAAACAATTTCAGCCGAGAGTTATCAGCACAAGGAACTATATTAGATAGGAAAACTAGTTTGCAGCGTTGCCGTAACGATCGTGTTACTTCGGCTCGTCGGTCCCTTTCATTTTTCCAAGAGACGAGAGAAATCGAGTAAGCGGCAGCAGCATCGCGATAGCTGGAAGACGAGGAACGCTGCATTAACGAGAACTTGCGAGTGTCTTCTCGAGAAGGTTCAACTCAGTCTGAATTCGATTTTCCGTCTTATCTCGCCTCGCTGCCACGAGTAGTTAGCATAATTCTGTTTATGAAACTCCACCAATTCTCTACCGTTTTTCCTATTTCTTCCCTTTTTCCGCTTTACTCGTCGCTTCCTTTTTCCCCCTGTTTTTTCCCCTTCCCATTATCGTGCACTGCTCGCGTGAAAAATTTTCCCTCGACAGCGTACGAAAGACCTAGAAACGGTTTCGACGGCGTGCGCGATCGCGATCGAACGCAGTGTTTTCCACGCCGTAATCACCATCGATGAGGTGCAACTACCGATGTAATCGAATTCTATTCGAAGCAGGCGCTCGGAATTAATTCAATCAGTAACTTGCCAAAGAACTACTCCCGTCAAATTTCCATTTGTCGCGCAGTTGTGGTCGCTGTAAACGCGTGCACGCGACAAATGCCAATTTTCCGCGGACTCGTAGCCGGCAACTACCGTTAATCAACGTCCTATATATTACGAATCTAAATCGAATAAACTCGTTACTAGCTACTTGTGTAACGGGAAACATCCATGAACGCGTTCTCTATACTCTTGATGAAGCACCAGGCGGTTCATTCGTCGCTTTTACATATTGTTACAAATTGATTTTCAATCGAAACAATCGGCAAAATACAGGACAATACAAATAAACGTTCAGACGTTTCCGATCCCGGCGTTCCTTTTATGTGCGTCGTCCACGGATTCCTTTACGAGAGAATATCAAGAAGACGATATAGTCAGCGTGCCATGGACAATACGAGCCGACGATACGAACCATTCTTGCCTAATTGGCAGGGAAGCGAGACCTTCTCGAGGTTTGCTTCGATAACCAAAGGAATTCGGGTCTGCCGAAAGACGGTGGTCCGGCTCGCCTCTGTCTCGACGTTTCCTCCAATGGCCTCGAATTCTGCACAGGGAGTAGAGTGCAGGATCGAAATTGCCGGCGATACGCCAATAATTCGCGAAATGCAATTGCGCAGCCTTCGTGGTGGCCGGACCATCCGATACAGTTTGGTATTGGACGCACGGTGCTTGTCCGCAGCACATAGAGTCTGCGGTGCAGGCAGATCAGGACGCTCTATGGGGCTCCATCTCGGGTGCAGCGTTCCCCTGAGTGCGGTTCGCATACTCGACATAACATAACTGGCGTAACGTCGCATTAGAGCGGCCGCGCGTCGCTGCATGCACCAACTAATCGACGCCGGTGCGACCGGCTTATATTAACGCGCGCTCAGATCCTGTCTCTGTATTAACACAGGGCTACACGCCATCCGAGCATGCACTCCGCGCCAGATATGCAAGCGGACGAATACCATCTACGCGCAGCTGCATCCCAACCGCGCTTCCTGGCCCGTCGACGATCGGCGCCTTCGCGGATATCCCTGGCCCCGTCTATGAATATGGATGTCCCTGTGGTACGGCCTCGAATCTGATCGAAACGCGCGTTGCGTCAATCTGAATTCCACGTTGCTCCACTTGCTGCTACTGGTACACGTACAATTTCGTTCATAAGTAATAGCACACTTGCAGAAAGTGACGCGAACCGTAGAAACGATTAAACGAATATCGAAAGACTCAAGAGCGGTTTAGTTTGGAATTTACGCAAAGGCTGTAGAAACTTAAGTGCATCCGATGATCGTTCGTATTTATCGTGGTTCATTGACATCTGACATCTCGTACTTTTCGTTCAGTGACGTTTCGCACGTGAGAACAGAGGTTTTTTGAAGCAGCAGTCGCGGTCACGAGACGACGTAAAATAATAATCTAAAGTATCTAGGCTACATATGTACGATTCCGTGTTCCGCCACGTCATTGCCGTTGCTTTCTCGCAGGAAGAGCTCCTTTCCGCGACACTCGACGCTTTTTTCGTCGACTGTTCCGCGCGGCGGTTGACGATTTTCTTTCCCCAATTACAAGCTGTGAAAGCCGGGGACAAAAAAAAGTCACCGGGTGAACGACCGTCCGCGCGAAAGCGTCGAGTGCGCGAATGAAAACGTAACGAGCCAGCTACACACATTCAGCCGGTGAATGGAGTGTGTGGAAACGGCTCCGCCGCAAGAGTCACAGGTGCGCGGAATAAACAAGCGAAAGAGAGGACGGAGGTTACAATTTCGGCTGCAACGGGCAGCAACCGTCGAAAACGGGGCTCGCTCCGTGGAAATCCGCGCGGCATTTATGCACGTACAGCCTCGCTGGCCCTTGCAAATGAGCCAGAACAGGCCGACAGAGAGAGACAGAGAGAGACAAGGGATCGAAAAGCAGAGAGACGACCTCCTGCGCGAAGGGGTCGGAGCTGGTGGAGAAACGGCTGTCTAGCATTCAATGCCGATGTATGCGAGGAGACAATGACGATGACGTAATTATAGCTAGTTAGGGTAATATTCCAGACTGCGAAGCTGCAATGGAATGGGATTAGAACGATGGTAGTCCGGCGTGTTTCCTCCGCTGCTCCAGGGATTCTCACTCTCCTTCGCTATTCGCGGACCCATTGTCCTCGTTGTTTACGTCGATTAATGCGTTAAAAGCGTATTCCATTGATGGCATCATCGTTGGTGTTTAAACGTTACGCGTAGGTACTTCTTAGAGGAGTGCAAGATTATGGATTTTTAACCGTGGTAATTTGCGATCCTTGAAGCGTATTCGATCACAGATATGAGAAACCCTGACTGTTCTCTCGAACGCTGCGTTCGCGAGCATATCACTGCTAGAATGGAATTATGTCTACTCGCTTAACCAATGGAGGAATCCGACCGTAGGCCAGGGCTACAGTTACAAAGGGAACGGAGGAAGTGCTCGATGCACCACAGCTCGAACAGCTGCTATAAGGTGCATCGTTTCAGGAACAGAATCCGTTCATAATGCGGGCCACGGTTACCTCTCAACACTATCTTCCGTGAATTGGCTCTCCACCATCCAATCTAATCGAATTATCCGTGCATCGTTCAAAGCCTCTGTTTCTCGTCGACAAAGTGGAGCGTAATAGACTTTCGATTCGGGCAATATGAAGATGGATCGCAGGCAAGAAGAGGGGAAGAAACGATGGAAGAGAGAGAGAGAGAGAGGACCTCATCAGAGGCGATTACACCGCGAACAGCTCGCGTCTAGAAACTGACAAGCCATTCAGGGATCGTAACCTTCCACGGTACCCGGTTGAATCGACGTCACCCACACGTACAGAGAGAAATCCGGCGGGTGTCTCCGACGTCTGGCACGACGCGCTCATCCTCGAGGGCGACACTTTCGCCGCGTTGAATGCTGCCTCTCCTGACGGCCTGTCATCACCAATTATAACCCATTCAGGGCTGGCACGGGTTAAATTACCCATGGACTACCGTTTCCCCCTCACGGGTATCCGCCGCTCTGCATATACAGAAACAACGAGCATGATTCACTGTTCCCTGAACGAGGCATCGTCCAAGTCGAGGAAGGCCCGGTCGAAATTATCGAGTGATGTACGCGTTCCGTGCAGCTACGCGTGTATGCACCGGACTTGGCCGCGTTTCGTACCTTCGTGTACGTCCGTCTAATAGCCCCGCAGAACGCTCACAATGGACCCTTGATTACGCGCAATATCGGAGACGCGTACCAAAACAAACGCAAGTGAAAAACCGGAGGAAGCGTAGAGAAAACACGAGCGGCGACAGAGACAACAAGCTTCAAAGCGCGACCCAAAGTAGTGGAACGGCAACTAATTCCCGGGTAAACAGAAGAAAAAACGTCTGAATCGGCGGTGGGTGACGAGGATTTTTGTCTTCGCTTAATTACCAGCCGGTGTTCCATGGAACGACGAGCGAGGTTTCCCGGCAACTCGAATAGCGACGCCTCTCATTTAGCAGGATCTTTGTTAAGCGGTGCTGTTATGAGTAAATCGTCCATCCCTTTAAGTACGTCCTTCTCGATTTCCTCGCTTTCAATTAGCTCGATGTTCCATTTTAATTTACTCTGAATGCCCCCGGGTACCATCGAGGAGAAAGATTTTCGAGACGTGACGCAGAATCAGCAAAACGCGTCACGACGATTTACACCGTGAACGCGTACGTTTCCCAGAAGATTTAATTCTTGCCAGCCGGGTCCCTTTAACAACGAGTCTTGCGACGTTCGCCCCGTTTCTTACACCGGCTGCGTTCCCCGGTAATATCCGTAAGTGCATCCCGCGATTTTCTTGCACGTGCACTTCTTACCAATGTCTCTGGCTCGCAACAGAAGCGAGCTCCGTGTCCTTCTGCCTCTGCGATCGAGAGGGATGAAACGTGAGAGAGAAAAGCGGAAAGGACTGCACGTTTCCAAGACACCCGAGGCACAACGTTAACAAGCAACGACGCCATCGTCGGCCATCGACGACAGCGAAGACGAGTAAGTGCACGGCGAATGCAGCGGCCAACTAGACCGAGTCGGTTCAGACACCGGCCACTCTACATAATTGCTGACTGTTGTATAGTGTGTGCGTGCTGCATCCCCTCTGCGACTTGGCATCAGCCCCTACAGCGTCCCTGGGGCCAAGCGTATTTTTTTCCTCACATGGGACATTCGTACGGTCGCAGCGACGCAACGCTTGGATTTAGGCGAAAAACAGGCACAAAAGAGAGGGGATGTTTCGCGACCCAAATAGCTAGAAACTAGCCAGCGCAAAACAATCTTTCAAGCAAAAGAGGCATAGATTTCGTTAGGGGATTTTAATAAATTTGCTATAGTATCGTTACTCGCTTTTTCGATATGGTTCGCGAGAGAATTCCGGCGAGAACGAGCGCGGTACGTCCCGATGGAGCGAGTAATCGGATTTCCCCGAAATAAACGCGCGCGCCACCGAAAACGGGAATGGAAAGGGATTCGATAACCGCTTGTTTGCCATGCGAAATAACCGGGGCTTGTTTGTCAGGCATCGTGTACAAGCCGAAACTGTGACGACGCCGGCGGGGGTTGGGTGCAGTGGGTCGCAAGAACATCCGAGAGAAGGAAGAGAAGAGTTTCTCGCCTCGTCGGAGAAACGAATTGTACAGAGATGGCAGGAGAAAGCGAAGTGCTCATGCAATGCAGATCGTTAAAGCGTACCGGCGCGCGTTGCGCCGGTGACCCGAATGTGGCTTACGGAGACAAAGCGAGGGCCAAAAAGGTGTAGGAAGATAGAGGAAAAAGAAAGAGGAAATAGAGGAAAGAGTAGCGAGTAGCCCCCGTCCGTTTCCTCGTTCTCGCGATTCCCTGTTTCTCGTTTACATCGTCTCTCGAATCTGTGCCGTGGCAAGTGGAACGTAAGTAATGCTACCCTCCCACCGCGCAACTGAGAAATATCGTTGAACCGACCGTCCCCTGGACTGTCTTTTTCTGCCCCTTTTTCTCCATTCCGTCGGCTTCCAGCATCGCGTTCGTCGCCACTGGCTCGCGCGACAATTCGACCTCGGAACAACCCTCCGATGTTTATCGTTATTACCACGGGTGCAATTTCTGCCCGGCCAATCGAAGATTCGAATTAACGAGTATGCACGCCGTGAGGAAGCGGGTTTCGTTTCGCCGAAAAGCTTTTTCCTGCCTAGCGAACGACCCTCTGAAATCCTATTTTCCTCTAACGATCCGATTTGGCGAAGAAAGCGAACATTAGCCATTGACTGGAAAGGTACGGTGATAGGATTACAGTCGTCTGATTCAAAGCCTCGTCGAAGATCATAACTCGAATCCCATTGGAATCGATTATCATCGATTTACAAAGAAGTCGTTGGAGGAAAGTAACATCGAAAGGCAGCTGAAAAAAAGTTCCATGGGACTCGTATCAGGCAGTTCGATCCGATTTTAAGTGTCGGATCACCCCTTAATGGCTATATAGGGGTGTGTTTTTTTCCTCAGACGGCCGCCCTTTGGCGCGAGGTTTCACCAGGATTTCGCAGCGAGCATTGAACGCAACGGCGCGTTTACGCGAAATGGAGGCGTTACGAGTAGAGTTCTGTCTAGACGTAGTTTCGTTCCATAAGGGATAGTTACCGCAGAAAAGGTGCGCAAAGGCGGCCGATAGTCGGCTGCTCGGGCGAAACACTGAAAAATATAGGTTAGATTAGGCGAAGAGGTATTGCCAGGAACCTCGTAGCATCGGGAGACTGCCGGTTAAATAAAGACTACGGGATCTCTTCTCCACCCCCTAATCCCCCTTCCCTCGTTCGCTGGGTTCGATGCGACGGAGGCATTTCTTTCAGATTTTAAAGCTTGCCACGCCGTTTCTCTTCCAAGGCTGGGATAAGGAAAATAAACGAGGGAAAGAGGGACTATTCCATGGCCGCGGGTATCGATATCCTCGAGCGGTCGTCCCCGAAATGCGCTTCCGCGTGAGACGAGACCGATACAGCGGTCGGGACTAGGGGTGGGATCGGTCAACGACATCGGAATAAAAATTATGGCGCGGCCTTGCGTCGGTTACGTAACGCGCTCGTTTCTTCCATCATTGGTACATTTGTGTCGCGTGTACAACAACATTTTTATTATTGCGAAATTTCCATCAGCTGCGATTCATCGAGATATTTATCGCCAGAGGAAATGGAAACGAACTCGTCGTGTCTAGATAGAAGCCATTTTTGGATTGTCAATGGAAGATTTGAATCGGGAGAGACTCATATTTTTGTGCATTGGAATACCAACGTTGTTTTAGTTTGTTAGATTCAAAGGTAAACGAACGAACAAAATATTATCGCCGTTGTTTCTAATCGTCAACCGGAGTTACATTTGAACTTTTTATAATAACACCGGTCGATAGAAATAGACGAACGTGCTCTTTAGGGCAGTCATTATAACGAGTCATTATAGCGAGTCATACAGTCGAATAGCGAGCGTAGAGTTGAACAATAGCGTTGAACGAGCGACGATTACGATCCTATCTCTGTACTTGTACTTACAGTGATTTTAATATACACTGACTATTATAATTTTATCACTCGTCTCTTTATTAAACCAACCAACACGTTTAACATCCACCTCAGGATTAACGACAGAAATATGTTTCATTATTACCAGGAAAAGGATATTCGACTTCGGACACGTTTCGTCCTTTGCTATCAGCCTCTATCCAATTGTCGCTATAAATAATACCGACTACTACTGTCTTCGATCCACTGCAAGCTACAACACCATCGAATAATTGCCTCTGCAATAACTCAGCCGACGCTGACCGACTGATATCGTGGCTCGGTTACATCACTTACAATTTGTCGCGGCGAGCGATTGGAATAGGTTGGATGGTTAAAAGCGGGAGAAAATCGGTTCTCGACGAATCGTCCGGTTCGCGTGGCAGTTTAAAACAACGGCGTGGAATTATCGCGAATCGGCCGAACGACTGCGACGACGCATCGGGTCAGGCAGGAAATAGCATAGCGGCGTAGAGAAAGAGCGACGACTACTACGACGACAGCGAGGACGGAACGAACGTTCATGGGACGAAGAAGGGAGAACGCGGAGATGGGAGTGAACACGGCTCTGATTAGCATACAAACTACGCGTGGTCGTGTTGGTTCTCCGCGTTTGCCTGCAACACGAACAAGCCGAGAGCGTTCCGCTCTCTCGTCCCTGCGCTTCTTACGCTCCTATACTCGTGCACCGGCTATCTAAGATCGTGATTAAAAAGACACGCGCGATTTCGATCAAGGAAACGGTGACCTACTGCGTGGAAAAGTAGGCGAGTTTTACTTTCACGCTGCAGGGAAGAAAAGGCAAAGCAATCTTGTGTTTACAGGTTTATGGACACAGGTTGTCATTACTTTTACTGCAATACGTCCATACATGGTGAAAGGTCAAGTACGGACAGGGATGCTTTTTATAACGTCGCGCGCCCAATAGAGGTAATGCGAAAAAAAGACAGTCTGTAGTTTATCGATGTTAGGGTTAAAGTTATTTAGTACAATCGCTAGAGTGTCTTTTATAAATTTTGTATAAATCTATTCTTGCGTTACGTACATTTACGTACGTTTGGAACGATTAAGAAACTCCAATGAATTTTTATCGTTTACATATTCGGTAGAAACGAGATGAATAATATACGTTAACTCTGGAGACACCAGGTAGATTAGCAAGGTTTATTACACGAGGAAATGCACGTGTCGTTCGGCGCGTTGGGTGAGCTGAAATGCTGCGAGGCGACAGAACACGCCGTTTGCCGTCAAGTGGAGGAGAAGAAGCTGCTCCAAGCACAATGTAGAGGAAGATACCACCCACAAAGTCCGGCAACTCGACGCCGAGAGTCGGCGAGTCGCGGAGCGGTAACACTCGAGATACCACGCTTGTGGGCTACGATAATGGCCGGCTATTACGATAAATTGAAAAAACGGGATACAACAGAGACGCGGTTGTGCAAACAGACGTTGCTTTCGAATGGCGTGGAAACAAATTATCCACGTGGACGTCCAGTTGATCGAGCGCGAAAACCTTGTGGAATAAAAAGCTGCACCGCTGTACCTACATCGCCGAGTAAGGCCGGGGACACACGAGCGTTGAAACGGCGCGACGTCCGTCGCGTGACGTTCGTTGTAGAAATATACTGTCCTACGATGCAGCCCACACGCCAGGAACGTACGTCACTTCGATGTACGACGATATACACATTTACACAATGGACGTCGTTTCAACGCTCGTGCGAGCCCGGTTTAAAACGCAATGGTTCGTCTTGCTCGTAACAAATAATACACTCGCGAGAATTCAGAAATATTTGACGCGTGAAGAATCTCTTGACCTCTGGAGAAGAGAGGAAAAGGGGAAAATAGGAGCACACATACCAGAACTATCAGCAGAGATATCACAGAGAGCTAACGATAACGAATGTGCGTTACGATAACCGCGCGAATAGCGAAGCACACAGGGCCGGCATTGTCACGACCGGTGGACCTTCGAGAGGTTCGTGTCGATAAAAATACAACACGCCACCGGTGAATCCTGAATGCGGGCCTCTGTCCGATCCAAAATCGTCTTGGCCCGCTGCCGATCTCTCGGCCAGAGTTCATCGATCGTGGCATCATCGCCCGCCGCGTCTTTTTACCGGCGACTCTCCTGGTGCACGCGAAATTAGTCGTCGTACCTCTTTGCCAAGCAACTCATTTCGTTCCGGCTTTTTCATCGATCGATACCTCGACTGATTTTATTTTCAATCGTGGGAATGTCTGGAAAACACGCGGAACAAATAAACGCCAAGCGTATCTAATTCGAAGGCTTCGGTATGGAATTGGAACGTCTTGAAACTTCCAAAGTTCTCCTCTGTTGTCTGAGATGGGGAAAATGTGACGTATTATATTTTTACCTATGATTTTGAAATATAAGAGTTTGTGATAAAAGCAGGATCGTCCGGGAAGGTTAAAATAAGAAACGCTAGACCTAAACAAAATTTCGCGCTTTATTCCTGAAAATTGCTTTCTTACGCGCCGCTGCGAGAGAATGTTCCCAATCCCTGCGAGCATTTTTTCCCAGTCGTATTTCATATTTTACTACGTCGAGCGGACGACTTGCCGCATAAAGCAACGAGAGACAATGTCCGAATGGAGGTAAAGTGGGGCCTGTAAATCTCGCAGCCGCGTTTCTGCGGTGAATGCATATTTCTTCCCTGTACGAGGCTCGATAGTCGCGCGGATCTGCGGCCAACTTGCTTACGCGGGCACAAAAGCGAGGGAGTTCTGTACAGCCGCCGCACCGTGTCGGAAATTATCAGTGTAACGTTGTTCTCTCGTTACCGGCGCGTAACACTGTCTCGACGCACGCCATTCCTTCAATGCCCTATTTCTGGCTAATTTCGGACTCCCTGAAGTGCGCTTTACCTTCTTTGGCACTTTGTCCGCGTCGTCGAGGAAAGGCTTCTTCGTAATCTGACTTTCTCAACATTGTTGCAATTCTAAGATGATTCTTGTCAACAAATATGGTATGGTGTACTTTATCACACGTACCTCGAGTATATTAAAAAATCGCATTCTGTCGTTGCTGACACATGTCGGACGACTTAAGCTGTTCTTACAGTTGCTGTTAAAATTAATCGACTATCGTATTTATTGTCGCATTTACACGTATTAATTAGATTAAATCTGATTTAGTAGCAGTTTCGTATGAAGATTAAACGTAAAAGCAGATAAAAAATTAATGTTTCGTTGTAAAATAAAAGTAGATACATTCGCGAAAGTATTTGCGAAAAGTATATTTTTTCGTAACCGCTGTAGTTGCAACACGATTAAGCAATTCTAACGATGGTAACGAGCTATGGTTCGATAATTCAACGCTCACTGGAATGGCAATTAGCTCCGCTTCCTGCGTACATTTTAGATTCTTTTTACTATGCATTCGCGAAGCCTATCTGATTAGCTGTTGGCAAATTTTCTATGACAAACGAGACAAACGACAGGGAGCCTGGAGTAGGTTTGGCAGATTGCTCGTAAACGAAGCAACGATGTCATTTACACGCGAAGGCAGTGAAGCGAAATGACCTATTTTTGGCTAATTTAATGGTCACTCGAATGTCAATGACGCGTTCCTCCTTTTTTTTTTGTGCCATCTACCAGACGTTTTCTTGTCCCTCCTTCACCTTCTGAATGGCCACTCGAACCCTTGAAATATGGTTACAACCCGAACGACCTCGAACCTCGAACACGTTACGATGCCCAGCCGGAATGAAACCTAGTCTTTATTACTATGGAGTCACAAGCTCCTCCATGACGCGACCCTGAAGAGTTTCACGCCGTCAAACATAGCGCTTTGTTATTTTCTATCCTGTCGTACGTCGTTTTATACCGTCATCGGAATTACTTGTAAACTCGTAGAATTTTAGAATTTGTACTCACTTCCAGAAAACGACGGACATGATCGCTGCTGTCAGGAGCACCGCCACCGCACAGGTGATGATCAGGGCAGTGCTTTGTAGCGACGGATTCGTGTGGTAGGATGCATCGATCATCTGGAAACAAAACAGATCGTTCGTTAGGTAAGTCGTGCGATTTATGATTGTCCCGGTATTAATTTATTTCGTAATGAATATTTACGATCTTTGTTCACTGTATTTTAGGATATGTTAGGATAGGGAAAAGTGTAGAGCGAATACGAATAATAGCGGTGAAATATTCGTGCCATTAGAAGCATCTTAAAAGCGTGTACCAGCTCTGAAAGCTGTACAACATCGACCGAACCCTTTCAACGAATCATTGATATCGCTAAAAGTTATAGGAACTTCGTTGATAGTAACTTTAGTGATATTGATTTATGCCCTCGCTTTCAACAAGATTGTACGCGAACACAGCTTTTTTCGAAGTTGCATTCACTTTCGGCTGGATACGATATTTCGAAGGGTTATTGGATGCTTTTAAATGGTCGTTCAGATCATTGGCCTCGATGGATTTTTTAATGAGCGTTCAAATTATTAAAAAGCCATCTCTGCAATAGAACTGCAAATAACTATTTCTCGCTACCGATCGATCAACAGGACGTCGTTAGCGTTTCCTCGACAAAGATAGTAACTCGGCCAGTTACGAAACCGGCGTGTAATCACGACACGGTCGAAAGCCGTATGACGAAATACCGTTTCTCGTACTATGCGGATGCGGTAATAGCGGAAAAGGCGTATTAGCAGCCGTGAAACCGGATTTATTCTTCAAACGTTGCACCATTGTTTTTCTCTGTCAAACGCTAGACACGCGAATAGCGACAGTCGAATCAACGAGAAAATCTAGCGCGCGAGAATCCAGCTCGGAAAACACGAGATTCGCGTGTAACGTCGTCTAACATTCTCCGCGAGAGATGCGCCTAGACGAGGGCGGCCCTTGGAAAACACACGCGACACGTGCCTGGTTTGCGCGAAGAGGAGGCAGAGAGCAGGGCGTCGGCTGGCGGCGTTTTACGCGCAGCTCCGATGAAAAGGGAAAGTGATTTTTGTTGGAATTTCCATGGCGGTGGGTCAGATTTCCGGTGCCATTCTATCGGCTTTCTTCGTCGGTTCGTGGCCATTGTCGCGAGATCCGCGCGAATCGATCGATGCGTATTGTGAGTACGAGACTCATTGACCTGGAGGTGCGAGACGCGTGGCTGGAGAGGGATGCTGGATAAATGGAAAGAACGACCAGTCGCTTTGGGACTGTGGATTTAATGCGTATCGATAAGCTTCCCCTGCTATGGCCCCCCGCCCGCTCGGTATTATACTCGAATCGCGCATGTTTCGGGGGTTGGCGACGCGCCAGCGACGCGCTCGATCGTCAGACGATCGCGGGCGAAACGATGTCCTCTTGCGAATCTTTGCAATTGGAAAAATCTATTTCCCTTCTTAAAATCGTTCCAAGAAATTCAAGAGACTCGGAAGCAGTGCGGAGCAAACGGGTCGTTCCATTTTGTTTTCCATATACATAGGAGCCCGGGAACAGTGGCGATTCGATGTACATCGATAAGTAGACTGCCTCGCCGAGAGTGGGAGTATACGCGCGATGGAATATTGTGCTACGTGTTGTTTGGCAGCGGTCCAAGAGAAGCAGCATTTATCAAAGGTTTCGTTGATGAGTGTATGTGTGAGAGTCTCGATAGGATCGCGGTTTGCCCGTGCGCGCGAGCATGTAAGTTGCTCTTTGTCGAGAATCACCCCATCCCTTCCACGCACTTAGAAGCGACTCGACTACGCGATTCTCTTCCTTCTCGCGGTGGCTCATCGCTCATCATTACGGAGATATTAATGGCGTGAGCTAATGGATTCAGCCGAGAGCTTAGCAGCCGGCTAGAGAATTCCCTACACCCGGTCTCCACCACTCTGCGTCGCGTTTTTCCTCACGCAGAGGAAATAAAGCCAACGGAGATGATGTATCGTCTGACTGAGAACGTGATTTCCTCCCGAGATTTCGGGACGCGCCTCCCTTTCCAGACATTGTCCGTCGAATGCTCGTGTTTTACGCCACGACGTCGAAACGGTACCAAGGGTTCGTACGTCCAGGGACGATAAGAGGAGAAAAGCGAAGGTGGCCAGGCGTTTCCTCCCTCCTCGCGATCGACTCACTTTTATCGGAACCTGACGCAGAATCCGCAGGCAGGCGACGTCCTGTTCGATAAAACCGTAAGACTGCGAACGAAGGGCCTGCCTCTCTTTTCCTCTTTCTACCCAGAAAACGGGAAACTTGTGGATCGTGAAAAAGATACAAAATAGAATTTCTGTTAACAGATACCAGCGCGCAGCCGCCAAGTTTTCCAGGTCCATGCGATCGGCATACGCGCGTCTCCGCAATGTTCGATAAACCCGTGCATCTTTCGTACGACCAGAATACGGTGATAGAAAGCGTTTCACAACCGATCGTCCACGATCTTTCATTCTGTGCAACTACGTGCAAGCCATAGGGAAGAAACAGTAGAGCAAGGGCTATATCAAGTTGGAAGCTGGACGTCCAATTAGTACGGAAAAATGCGACAAGTAATTACGAGCTTCTGAGAACTAAGAGGAAAAGAGTAATCAAACCGCGGACAAAGGCTACACATAGCGTTGTTAGGCTCGGGGTGGAACGTAAGCCGCTGTCAGGCTGTTACGATACCCTCTCCGCAGGGAAACCATACGTTTCCTCCGCGTTGTACACGCTACTTACGATTGCTCTGATTCAGCATCGCCCGGTACAGAAACCCGTAACCCGACTCCAGATCCAATTAATGGAATCCTAGAGCATAGTGGAGCGCGTGTCCCTACGAAATGCAATAACGACCTTGCGTTTCCAATGGAATCGTATCGCGGGGGGCTGGGAACGCGTCTCGGTTGTCGAACTCGGAAGCAGGGCTAAGGGTCCCCGATGATTTCATCTCGGACTAGCCTTCTTGCGAAAGTGAGTCACCAGAGTTCTCATCGATAGCCGATAATGTCGATTAATTTCGGTTTAGCTACTTACTATCGTTTGGAAGAAAGAGCAGGACAGATCTGTAACAGGAACAGGACTGTTCCCCTGGACGAGACTTTTGGAAATCTGCGTCTACTCGGCGGTCGAATGGTAAACTCGCTAATCTCCGACATAATCTACTTAAACAACTACTCGGGAGAAGGGTCGCTTCGTCGAATTATACTTCAGGAAATCAAGGCTCTCAGACGGTTCTTGAGTTTAGGCCCGAAAGTTTGCTATCGGATTAACTCCAAGAAATCTCTCGCCGCGGTTTGCAACGCTGCGTGATAGGCTGCACAAACGATAGCAAAGCAGAACATAGCATCACCATTGGGAAACATAACGTTAAGATTTCTCACGTTCTCCAGTCGATCTAGAACACGCGTTAGATCCAGATTTCCCAAAGTTTCGCGATGTTTATGAAAGGAGGAACTGATTCGTTCGCGCGAGCTGTACAAGAAGTAAACGTAACAGCATCGATCGATCGATTAGAGAATTCCATCATACACACACCGTGATAGACTGACTATGATATAGTTCCATCTTCGTTTATGGACTCCTCTAGCTCTGTGTTCTCGACTTGCTATCGTAGATTTCAACTATCATGCACCTCGACGTCGTCCGTTTCCTCTATCCTCTTCCGAGTCCCTTGAAATTCCTATTAAATGCGCGAGACGTTTCGGTGCCTCGTGAACAGACAGCAGCGCCTTATCTACGAACCTATCCTGCCAGTTGAGGAATGCGCCGCGATGATGGGAACGTGACAGAGAGTTACAAACTTGCTGCGTTTACTTGGCCGAATATCGTTCATGGTGACTCTAAGAGCGCTTTGTATGCGTTTCGTTCAGAGGATAAAGCGTGTTTTACGAGTTCTTCGTGGCACTCGTAACTTTCAATGATAATATTTACGCCGAGGCTTTGAAGAATTTACGATTAGAACGAGCAAAGCGTGTTTCGTTGTACGTAGACGCTGAAGAATTCAACGCGTGCACGCACATGTAATTCGCAGATATCGCGGATCAGCGTTGACTGTGATACGGAACGTAGTTTCAAATTAACAGGTAGCACAGCGTGCGAGATGGACATCGAAAATGTCGCAAGCAGATAGCGAAGCAATTAAGCGAACGCTTCCATTTCAACGGCGAAAATTACTTGGAGATTCTTGGAAGTCGGCATATGCCCTGAGCGGGACACGTTCATCCTGCTTTATGACTACCAGTTTATGATGTCCTTCGTCGTCGAGCAGTAAATGCGGTCGTACAACGGCGAGAGCACGTTATTACTCGGTACGCTTAATTTGCATTGCGACACACGGACGTTGCATCGCGTTGTCGACCGTGGGCCTCGTTGTTTTACGCACGGATTCGTCGTTTCCCACGGATCGAACGCGAAATTTAGATCGAGCAACGGAAACCGGTTGCACGATCGTTTCTCCGACGAACTGCAATGTTTGGCGAACGAGCATAGAGGTCCCACGATAGAAATTAAAAGGTCCGCATACATAACCATTAGACGTGCCTGTTGCAGATTGCCCTCCGGTCGGATCTGCTCGGAAGCTATCAGAGCGACGAACGTATATACGCGAGACGATCAACGCTGGAAATCAAAGCGAGGAGGTATCGTTCGGTCTCGAGAGCGTCGCAGGTAGAGTCAAGGGGAATATCAGATCATTCGGCGACGCAAGGGCGCCTCGGTGGTTTCGTTTCCATCGAAGTTTCGGCCTGCCCCCGCGCCAGCACACAGAGGACAGACACAAACGGTTTCGTGCCATCTTGATTCCGCGGCAGAGTCTCTCGATTAATTAGCGTGCCGTGGTTAATGAAGCCAGGCCGAACAACAGGGCAAAAGGGACGAGTTTGAGGGTTCGCAAGGGCCATAGAGGAAAGGAGAGAGGGAGAGAGAAGGAGAGGAAGCGTTTCTCGGTTCTCTCGGCCTTGTGGAATCGATATCGCGTAATGCGATCTCTTTGGTTGAGAGCGCGGATATTATGTTCGTCGGACTGTGCACGTATCGTCCACTGTTCGAGGGTGGAAAAAGGGGGCCAGAGATTCGAAAAGCACAGTTCATTCCGGATATAAATAACCGTTCATGGCCGGTGTAACGTATATTTTAATGTCACCTCACGTGACGTATATGCCCGCCGCTTAAAGCGACCGCTACTTTCCAAAAAGCTTCTCCTCATTTATCATGCGAGTGATTCAGCAGCGGGACGCGGCCAGTTTGAATTTCACTTGATTCCGGTTATTAATGGATTCGCGGCGCCCCGTATAATTCGCCGTTCGACGCTACGATGAACGTACATCGTAGTTTCACCGAGCTTTTCCCACCATCGCTAGAAGAGGAAGGACTCGAACGCCAGTCTCGCTCATCGTCGCGAAATCGCTTTTCAGATCTCGCGTCGATTTCCAACGGGACTCGAGGTATCGTACTACGATTGGCAAAAATCGACCCGCGCGTTGCGAAGGTGTCGCATCGACGTAACTATCGCGGAATTACGCCATCCGCTATCCCTTCGGTCCCTAAATCTCAGCGCCACGAAATAAATATGCGCATAACAAGGGCGTGGATGTTCCCCTGGCGCGTATGAACATGCATGAGTCTGTAAAACATTCGATTTGCAGGGGAAACATTAGCATGAACGGCACGTTCGTAACAATAGCGAGAGACGAGAGCAGACGCGACGGCACCGGTTGGATCGGTCAATCGAAAATCGTCTCTCGTTGATTTAACAACTATCTGCTGGCCGTATACAGTCCGAATGGGGTCTGGCTTGGTCGCCACTCGTCACCGGAACACGTCTCCATTCGACTGGGACACGCTAATTACGCATTTGTTCAGGAATTTGCATGCGTTACGCCATCGCGTTACCAAGAGTTTACGTGTCCCCGCGATTCGTCGTAACGATTCGTTACGAGCCGCAACGATCGCGCCGAGCGACTCTCGAGCTGGCTCGTCCGATTCCTGTTGTCCCGGAGGGTCACGATCGCCACGTTTACCGTGCATTTGTTGCCGTGTCGCTGGCCGAAATTGTCCCATTGAAAATCGTCTCGTTAGAGCAACGATTCTGTCCAACGCACCCCGTTGAATCGCTGATGTTCCGTTTTTTCCCCCTCTGTGAGCTCTTTCTTCGTGACGATGGGCTCGCCTAACCAAGTCTGCGATATTCGCGGCATATTCTACTGATTGCTACCGCTCTCGTCTGCCCACCGACGGGTCTATACTACTGCGCGACGTACTTCGTAATTCAGAAAGAATAACCGGTGTCTTGTGTAAAACCGGGCAAAGCAGAAAACCAGACGAGAGATTCCTGGCAGGACGGCGGCAATCCTAGAACAGTCTCGCTCGTATACGCCTCGGGTCTTTTCCAATCAGCTCGACGCTCTACCCTCTTCCAGACGAAGATTGCACGCAAGCACGAGCTTGATTCTCGTTCCGGTGGTCGTCGAGCGTCCCGTACACGGTCGCTCTCCGTTGTTTCGGCCCGCTGCCGACCGACTATTTATCGAGCAAATATTTCCCGGTTATTTTTCCATTCCGTTTCTTCTTTATTGTTTTCCAATCACCGTCCGACATCGATCGCTCCTTTTATCCACGGGGAACGCGGCACGCTCGCGTCTCTATTGTTCCGACTGTGTGTCGTTCCCTTGCGTGTCTCGTCCCTCCGCCGATGAGTAATTTGCAGAGAAAATTGCTTGCGAAACATTTTCAACTGTCTCGATGCTGCGAGAAAAAATATTTGCAAGGAGGATGAATCGATAGTTCTCTACGATTTCCTCGCATCGTGTCCTACTATCTTCGCGATGCGACATCGTCGTTGCCAAAGAATTATTTATTATAGATAATATCGAAATTGAATCCGATGGAAAAGAACGTCTTCACGGCTTACGCATCCACGGGAAACACCGGCCGTTTTTCGTCGACGGATTAGCCGACAAGCAGAAGAAGCAGGGGATCGTTGACGAGGGGAGACGAAGGTCGAGAAGCGAGAGTGGAGTAGCTTCCAGGCGGTCGAATGATCGGAAGAAACCCTTTTTATCTCGGGCCGGAACGAAAGGTCGGTACTTGGAGCGCTCTTGTTTATTTGCCAGCCTCCTTCCAACCCCTGTCGTCCCCTTTTATCTCTGCGGATTCGTCGCGACGAGAAAAAGCCGAACCAACAGACGCGTAAAATCCGTGCGCGCTTTCTTCTCTTCGTCAGCCTCATTGTTTTCTCTCTGTTTCCGTCTTTATTCTCTGTTACACCGCCTTCCACGCTACTCTCTTCGCGTCTCAATAAAACAACGCGCGTTTTACTACCGTTGTTTTCTCCGCCGGCGACGGAAGAAGTTCATAAATATTTGATGCGCGTAATGAAATGTCATACAACTGGCGCGAGCCCGCCGCTTCGATCGGATTCAAACGGGAACGAACGTTAAACGACCACGAGACTCGTTGTTTTCGCCGAGGCGCCGCGCCTCGATTAATTTGCGTCCTCTCGCTCGATTTGCCGCAAACGCCAGCAACTATTTGCACGTCGATCGTCCCGTTGACGGTCGTTGATAAAAACGTATTTATTTCGAGCTGTTCGACGAACGTTCGCTGTCGATATGCTCGATGATGAATGGAATCCAGTCGCTGCTGAATATTTCCATAAATATGCCCTCGTTCTTCGCGGTGCTTGTCACTGGACCAGAGTTTCGAGTCGATTCTCGGTACGCGGCCCGCGAGACTCCCAGTTTTATCTTTAAAATATCTGAAGTCGACTCGGGAAACGTATGAATAAATCATCGTGGATACGCGAGGATGAACGACGTTTCGAAGGGATATCGAAGTCGAATCGAGTCTGAGCTTCTTAATTCCTTTTGGAAACAATCGACGACCAAGGAGCTGCCATTTTTTCTTTACCCTCGCCTCCGTCGGGGTTGGAAAACACCCGGGGCGCGACACGTTCGCAGAGGGAGGCAGATGACAAAGATTATGTGCCGGAGCGGCGTTTAACCGACGCGGATCTCAACATTCCGAACGCGGGTTTAATATCGACGCGTCGATGAGTCTCGTAAATCATTTCGCCGTTAATGAAATTCGAAGACGACGACTTCACGCAGACTTTACGACGACTTTCCAGTTGATCGTGACGACATCTTGCCTCTCCATTTCCTTTTCAAAGCCATACTTCACCAGCCTACTTCTACGTTTAGCAGAGAATCTCCTTTATTGGTGGGAAACTTGTTCGAAACGAGAGAACTTTCGTCGATTCTTCGACCCTTCGTCGAATCGAGTAGATGCACGATTAGCAACGAAACAACACTCGAATCGTTCCAGTCTTCGACATTATCGCCCGCATCGTTTCAGCCATTAGATGGCACATTATTTGGAAGAGCTCGCGGAACGGCAATTCCAAGCGTATAATATCTGGTCCCCCGAAATGGCGCAATATCATAGGGGATGAAAGCGCGGGGTGGAGAAGACAAGACAGGGGGATGCTGTGTGTAGGAGTGTTTAACGACACGGAGAGCAACATTCCGGACGTGCTTTAATATCGCCTACCGTTTCATTCAGGACGCGCGACGCTCCAGGATGGCCTACCCTCGCCTTCTACCCTGTTAGATATTTCGGCTAAAACCTACTCACCCTATCTCGTCACAGTTAGGAAGATCCACTAACCCTTCTGCCAGCCACGTGGCACCCGTGGGGCGAATTGTTTTTGATATTCGAAACGGAACGAATTGCGGTGCCGCTTCGGTGAACGCTCCGCGGCAACCCACTCACCCTTTCCGCCTCCTTTTACAATGCTGTCTCTGTTGCCTCTGGCTGACTAGCCGCCGTCCGAAGCAGTCGGAATTATCGCGCACGCCTCCGGGCTTTGGCCGATTTTTCCGCCGGCTGTCTCGACGAGAATGAAAATTTGCTGCTCGACGATGGCGTCTCGAGCAACCAGGTTTTCCTTTCAATTAAGTCACTCCGTTAAGATGGCAACTTAGTTAGCTCTGTGTTCCACCGGCAAACAATGTTACTCCTTTCTCCATTTCCTCGGAGGTTTCAACCTCTGGAATCGAGGTTGCCAACATTTCTATCCTACCGCGTGTACGTTCGTGAGTTTCGAAGGGGGTAAAGAAAGTCGACGTTTCGACGCTCGAGTTCGCCGAGCTCATCGTCGGATATCGATAGCGATTTTTATTAGGTTGGACGCGAGCAGAACAGAAGAGCGATAAGCTTCTTGTATCGTTCAAACGCGTTATTCTCGCAAAGCAAGTTTCGCGTGCTTTCGTAACGCAGAGAATGAGAGCGGAGTCACGAATTCGGCTCGCTGTTGTGGAAAAATATTATTCGACCGAGATTCCAGGGTAGCTGGAAAAATGTAGCGAAAGATTGAATTCTGCGTCAGCGGCTGCGTACGCAAGACACGGGCTTCCAGTGGGATGAAATTTTCATTTGGAAAAAGCTCGTTATCTCGTACGTCAGCCAGAGCCGAGAATCGGCTAACGTTGCATTAATATTTCCCACTTTATTTCGAGGAATATTTACTCGCTAAGGGAAAATAAGTCCGCCTCTAAGCGAATTAATTATACCTCTGTCTTAACGCAGCCCGTGGTTGTTATCTCGGCCGGCTCGATTAAATCTTCCGTGCTATCGTTACCATCCGTTTCTTACCGCGTCTTTTCCTTCCATTTTCATCCGATGGTCCATTCGTTTTCCCGTCATTGCCCTCGCGTCGCTATAAAAATAATCGTAACAGGCAGAGAATGATAAACTGACGAACCGGTAACGAAGCTGGTCTTTCGCTTGTCGCGTTTCCAGCGAAATTCGTCAAAGGCGATTGCTCGCGAGCAACGAAATTACGGGAAACGCGGTTGCTGCCGTGCGTGGCTGGCTTTCTGTATCGGTAAGCTGTATAACGAGCGGTAAGTCTCTATTCACAGGTGCGTACCGGGAATCGAAGACAAATGAACCTTCTCCATGCAAAGTCTCTCTCCCTCTTCGCGTCCGTTTCTTCTCGTAGACTGTCGGAACGAGGTTACCGAGGGAGAGAAAGAACGGAGAGAGAGAGAGAGAGAGAGGGAGGGGAAGAAAGCCGAACAGTCTGTAAATTGAACGATGTTATTTGCCAGGAAATGGAAATCTTCGCGAAGATGCACGCTCCTGCAATCTCTCCTCTTTCTGTTAATTTCTCGTTTGTTGTAGACTCACGAAGTAGGAAAAAGAAGAAAGTCGGTGAAGCGGCGACTTGAAAGCCATAGTCTGTAGTCGATGAAAGCTCGGCGAAAGCGTTTAGCCAAACTCGCGTTCTCGAGTGGGGTGGAATATTCGTTCGCGAGATTCGAATATCCTTCTGGTGAAAAATAGAGCGCTTCGCCTTTCTCGGTCGCTTCTTTTCTCATCGATCTCGCGGCAACTCTTTCGTGTAATCCATTCGCCGGTTTTCAGGTTAACAGAAGGGAACGAGAAGGGAAAAAGGAGGAGGGGCGAGCGTGTTTTTACAGGCTTGTTCGGCTTCTTTGCGAAAGATCGACGCCCATCGATCCCTAGGAAAAGTTCCAATTTCCCTTTTATCGGGGATTCTGTTTCATTTCGGGCGTCGCACATAATATTCCCCCGAACCGCGGGATTAAACGGCGAAGCCGAGAATTTCCTTTCTTCGCCGTGACACCCTCGATCGTGATCGAAAAATGAATCCCACAATGGCGACACCTCGACTTCGTTACCCCTCCGACATATCAAACTATTCGAAAAAGCAATCTCCCGTGAAAATTACGCGTGGCTTCCAGGGAATTTTCATTTAATCTCGGGTATCGATTATTCGTTTCGCTAGCTGATCTCTCGTTCTAAGCCGTAAAATACATTCAGAAATTTCCCTTTGCCATCTTACAATCGAGTCGTAATTCATAATGATTTAAAATGTGTCAGTTTTATCGGGAAGACTCGCGCTGCTCACCGTGAACCGGCAGCATACGCGGCCATCATTTTCTCTCACCCTCTCCTTGTCTCGTCAGTCGGCCGCCGGGGTGGCCATTATTTAAATTTCGTCCCCGCTGATTCATCGTTTCAACGTCAATCTCTGCTAGCTCCGTTCACCATGGAAATTTATCTACCGCGGGACGAGAGAAAGAGGAAGAGGACGAGGACGAGGACGAGGACGAGAAGACGAGACTCGTCTCGTCATCCTCGGAAATCGATCCGATGGTTCGTTTCGAGAAGCTGCTCGTCCAGCAACGGAAGAACCAGAGCCACCCAAACTGTTTGCGCGCCATCCTTTCACAAAGGGGTTCGCGTGGTTTTAGCTTTGATCCCTGTGGACAATGTTACAAGCTTTCACGTTCGTTGCTCGCAACACGTAATTTTCTCCCACCTTGTGCCTTGCCAGGGCGAACCGTTCCTCGTAGACGGTAGACCCGCGATATCGCCGGATTCGTTTGCTTTCGAGCGCCGAAACGCTTAACCAGACGCGCTCTTTACACCGCTATCGATCCACTAACCCAGTAAACGGTGTATTACCTGTGTCAATATCAGTGAGAAGCTCTGCGGCTTACACAACCGGTTAACCAGTGGCTATTATTGATCTTAACAAGAATCCCGCGCGTTTGCTGATGCATATTGGATCGACGCGTGCACGCGACCGCGAATTCGCGATTTTCAGCTTTCAGAGGAAACGGCGAATTACCATCGATTCGAAGTCTATGGGACAGGGGAAACTAGAACGTTGGAATCTCGCGAGATCCAGAACGAACGACGCGATTTTCCGTTGGAAAGGGGCGGTCGCCGTGTCCAGCTCCAAGAAGAATCGAATATCGGATGAGAAATTCTTGTCGTCGACGGGATTAGAAAGTTTTTTGCTCGGCTGGAACGGGTAGGTGGGCGGCACCCGATAATGAAGTAATCCGAGGAAGGAAACGGTAGCTGTCGCTGCCGGATCCTCCTTTTTCACGAACGGCGACGATTCGAGGGGTGGACTCCGCGTCGTTCACGTCGAGGTTCGCCGTGTGTGACATTCGAGCAGCCGCCAAAGGGATCGTTAGGCCGACCAGGGACACGATTCTCATCGAATGTATACATTCACCCTTTAATCTAGCCCCGACAGACGATGTCGGTGTCTGAACCGGAACGGGGTGAAGCTATGGCTCCGCTGTTCCCCGCGTTTCACCCCTGCACCGCACATTTCGATTCTTTCTTTTCTCGTCGGATTGGCCGCGTTTAGCAAGATCATTGCCGACCAGTTCAAAGATAGGAGAAAAGGATTCTTTCTCCTATCCATCATATTCGAACATCAGCCTAGAAGGGCTCCCACTTTATCATCGTTAAAGCAAGAAAAGGAGGTTATCCATTCAAAGACACGGGCGGAAGAAATAGAAAAAAAAAAAAGAAAAGAAAAATGTAGTTTGGAAGGGTCGATTTAAATTTATATAGCTGCGAAACAGAATCAACGATATCACCTGTGGTCCCGTTGTTGCCTCGAGTCATGAAGCTTCCCTCCGGAAAAGCCCGGAATAACCCAGCTTTTCGCTAATCGTAGCTCTTTGATACCCTTGCCCTGGGAAACGATCCCTTTTCAAGGAACTCTCGCTTTCCCCGGAGGAAACGCGTTCAGCCGAGAATGGATGACGCGGTCTCGTGCTCGCCGCGGCGGAACTCTCCATGGAGTTTCGAAGTAGCCTCGTTTACGGAGTTCGACGCGACATTAATTCCCGGGCAACCGCGGCCTTTTTCGCACTGAACCGCCGGAGAATCTGTGCCATGGTGACACGAAGGCCAAACCGCGAATGAAAACGGAGCGAGCGCGGTGAATATCAACGGTATTAAAGTTTAAGCCGCCCTTTCGTTTGATGCTCGGCCGGCAGCCGCGAGATTAAAGCGCGAAACCGAGGCGGTCTGCAACGTGGCGAAATTGTGTTTCAAACAAAAAAGCTCGGGTCACGACTTTAACGAAGACCCGAGAAATGGGAACATCGCGGAGAGAAAATTGATCGCTGACTAATATATTCCACCCTCCTTTTTAACATCCGATAGAACCGTTCTCTCGTTAACTATCAGTTACTTAGTTAACGCTTACAACGTGTAAAATTCCAAAAATCTAGAAAAATTTATTAAAACATCTGTCATTGTTATTATTCCGATGGCAGTCGATTTAGATTTTAGCAGACTCGTCTGGAATGTCCTATCTAATTTATTTAATATTTTCGCAAGGAAGATTCGAAACGAAGCTCGATTGTATTAATCGTTCGACGTTGGAGAAACGTCGGTACGGTTACCGAGCAGCCCCTCGTTAGTCTCTGCCGCCTGTGACGAAGGAAGTTGGGCGTCGTTCGAGCGTGAACGGAACTTTCGAGGATTTCGAGGGACAAAGCTCCTCCTTATCCTCTTTTCGTCGTCGCCCTCGCCACTTGTTTTCGCCGATCGTCTCGTTTACCGCAACCTCTGGGAATTAGATATTAGCAGGGATAGAGAAGAGGCTGGCATATTCGATGGGACGCGTTCGTGCTTCCGGTCGGAAAATTAAACACGAACCTCGCTTGTGTGCGCGTCGAAACGATATTGTTCTACGCGGTGTTCTCTGCTATCGGCTAATGAAGGTATGGCCTTTCTTCGACCCTGTCACCGATGCTGATTTCGCGTCGTTCCGAATTTCATCGTCGCTTAAACGAAGGTTGAGAAGAATGTAACGAAGCTACCGTTCCTATTCCAACGACAAGAATGTTTCTTTTAGCCTAGATTTAACATTCCTGGGGGATATTTCGCATTTGGCTCGGTCGATCGTCACGCCCAAGAAATCCAAGTTTTCTAGAAATTTCTAGGGACAGAGAGGTAGCTCGTTAGTCATTAAAGTTCGCGCAAGTGTTCATTAAGAGTTAATGATGCCATTAGACGTAACCTAGGGCCAGGATCGTTAACGATGCGCTGTAAGTACCGCGGAACCAACCGAGTACAGTCGGCGTGGCGTTAAGCGTAATCAAAGTATTCCAATGCGGTTACTTTCACGAGAAAACGAGGTAATCGTTTTTCACCGACGACGATCCTTCCGGAAAGAAGTTGACTCTGGCGCGCTGCGAATGCTTTTATTTCTCGAGCATTCGGAAAAAAGAAGCGGACGACGTTCGCGCGACGCGATTACCATCGTCATTCTCCACGAGATTCAGGAGATTCCCAGAAACGTCGCCTCTTTTCTAGCCTCTTCTTCTTCTTCCCTTCGGAATGCGTTTCACTCCGTTTGGCACGTTTTGACGCGCGCCACGCTTCCGCGTTGCTCTCGTTTTGTCCGTTTTCTCCCGCATTTCCCCGCAAGCTGCGATTAAGAGACACGTGTCTAGACAACGAATGTCTTCCATTGCTTTTCTCAAACCTCTATTCTCATACAACTCATTCTTATTTACGTTATCCTGTAGCGAAGTCCGTCAACGTTTTCGTTTCACGATTATCATTCCAATTAAGGATTTTATTCTTCTCTCATCCTCCTTCCTTCCGCTTGGACAAAATACTTCCTGGAAAATCTCACGTGCAATTCTCTTGCGTGATCTTATTGGCCTTTCATCCAATTTTACGTAATGGCTACCTTTCGCACTTTCGCCAATTAATAGCAGCGTGAATTTCACCATCGGACCCTGCAAACACTCGTAAACACGGGATGCGTATCAGCAAATCCTAACAAGCACAAGGGCAGAAGGAATCGGTTCGAAACACGAGGTTCCTTAGCACGCGAGCGATTTTAATGGACCGCAGAGCTTCGAAGGGTTGAAGCCCGCAAAATTTTTCCGCATGACCCGGTACGAAGCGACGACTAACGACGCCAGGGATGTGGATCCTGGGTGCAAAGGGTCGTTTGGTTCACGCGAACCGAGTCCATGTCGGTCGGTGGAGCGCACGGCTTAGCGGCTGCGGTTTCGCTACACCCTCGTTACGATCCCCGACCAGTCCTTGATTATTCCGGATACGCGTAAACACGGCTCGTCCCGCGAAACTGGAGAAACCGTAAACCTCGTCAACATTTGGACTGCCAGCGATCCGACGACGACGAACCCCCGTTAACGCCGGAATTCTCTCGCTGACCGCAAATTCTCTCGCTGCACACCCCGTTGCTTATTTTCCGCTGAATTATGGATACGCGAAACGAGTTCTCGAGGAAATTTCCACGTCGTCCAGAGGACGTGCGTTCAGTCGCGGGCAAATTGTTCGTGTAAAACGTGTAGGAGAAATTTTTCGTTCTGCATTTTATCGGACGAGCGAACGAAGCGGAAGCGCGGAACGAAAAGTGATTATTTTTCCCAAGGGTTGGTCGTGACCCGTGTTCGTTCACAAGGTCGAGAAAGTTTTCACGTGCTCGTTTCCACGGAAGCGTGCTGTGTAAACACGCCGCCAGGCGACGACAAGGAGTCGACGCAGGCCTGCATACTTTTCTCGTGTCTGGCGTCTTCTACGATTCCGTCTTGTTTCTCTGATCTAATTATAATCGACTGTTTGGTCCTTATTTGACATGGGAAAACCATGTCCTCTTTTTTTCCTGAAGCAACGAATGCGCAGGAACGTCACCCTGCCGGTCGTAGAGTAGCGCGGTACGCACGAGACCTTAAAGCGTGTAATTTATAAATCCCGTAGATACTCGATACGAGTTTAGAAGGATTTTACCTCATAGTCTATGCTACGTCGCTTATGGCGATAACTTCTCGTATCTATAGATTATCCGACAATCTAGTGGAAGTTTTACCACGGTGTTTTACTTCCATTACTACTCTTTAGCGTTAAATTGTGCTTCCAATGAACGAAGCTGAGCCCTCGCCATTTGCCTCTTATCTTAATGAAATCAAGAAAGTTATAGATGGTTCGAGCATTCGTGTGAAACACGATCTTTATTGTGAACCTCCGCGTTTCTATGCCTGGACTGGTAGAACCGTCGAGTTTAAAGCTATACACACAGTACACGCAACGAAAGAAATCTTTCTGAAACGACCAGCGTCTTAGACGCTTCCTTAGAATTTTCATTTCTTCCAACGAGAAATTTTCTTCGTATTCGAGTTCGCTTTTATTTATATTTCTCATATTCCGAGAGTTAAATATCTCCTAAGCTCTTCTTCAAGTTCCATCGAGATTATCGCGTAACACTTTCCAGAGTCCCTTTACGAGAGTCATTGCCGCAGACTAAACAGTTCCGTAAGAAACGACCACTTGAACCGCATCTTCTTAAGTAGAATCTCCTTTATTCTGGAACCGAGACAAGCAAGTTCTATCATGCGGCGTTTATTCCGGCGAACTCACCGATCTTTCAAGACGATTCTATCTTGGTGGGAAAAGGGGGTGGTCGCTGTCGCGCTCGATTTATCGCGCCCTTTCAAGGACAAGGGAGCGATGTTATTACGCGGTCGGGACGGTTATTGGTGGCTTTTATGTCGAAGTAAAACCCGTGAACAGCGATGGAATCGGGCGGAACGCGGTTATTCGCGGATATAATAATGGGGCTAACGACGCGAGGCGATATCAGCCGCCGGGAAGAATCTCGGCTAAGGGCTCTCGTCGATCCCCTTCTTCGTCGCCTACGCCTAACGAAAGAATAAGAGGCTCGACACACAGCCTTACCATATATACCGCGTTAAACGTCCTCGACTTACCTCGAGTTCGCACGCTGAAATCGTATTTAGATAGCTCTACCAACATTAAGTTATCTCAAAATCGTTTATACCTATGGATTTCTATATTTCAAGGATATTAACGAGAAAGCTGTGACTGTAAAAAAGTTGTTTGTTCGATTGTTTAAAAAAAATTGTCACGATTGGTTTCGTCTCGTGCTGGGAAGGTTTATCGGTTCGTTAAGCGTGCCACGATCCTTGCGTGATTCCTACCTAGAGAAATCCCGGAAAGACCAGCTCCTATCGTCGAAAAACAGGTCTTCCCTTCCAACGAGTTAGACAAACAACAACAACGCTATCTAAACACGTTGTCGAGCCAGCTCTCCTGGTACATCTTCCTCGTCTCTCGACAGAAGATTAACTTGACGCGTGACGCTCACATTACAGCAACCTCTCGTCGGTTCTACCTCGATGTTTCTACGGTTCTACCGTGCAAACAGCCGCCCCGGGCTTCCGACGCTTCTTCACCCGCAACTACCGTTCACCTACTCTGCTCGAACGCTCCTCCGTTCGTACGTCTTATCGTTTGCAAAATCGATCGAAATTTCGAACGCGAAAACCGTCGAACGAGCAAGGAGACCGATAACGCGGTGGGCCGTGGCGGATTAATCGGCGATTTACGCGCAGTATGCAGCGACGTCGATGATTTACCGCGATTTTCCGGCCAAACTTAACGCGCTCGCGGGATACGCGTACGTGCGCGCGCATACCGGACGTTTCAACCGGTACTTTACGCGCTTACACGCTCGCTGATTACGTCACGCTCGATCGCAGCCCAAACGGACGCGATACTTGCCATTTAATATCGACTCTAATCCGAGATAACGAACACGTAGTTCGCGCCACGGGTATCTGCTCGCTTTCCGTTTAATAGCCATTTAATAACCAACTGGTTTACACGGGAGCCGGATTTATTGCGCCGAGATATTTCTTCAACTATCGCGTTTCTTCGCTTATCAAACCTTTTGCTCTGCTACGCGACGATCGGAGGATACTCGACGATAAAAATAAATGCTCGGTAGCAGGAGAAAAGTGACTTTTACGTTTGTCCAACGTGGCACAGCGGTCTATTTTCTTGCACGTTGTTCGTGTTTTTACTTCGTTTGACCATCAGACGTGGAAAAGCTTGCAGGATCGCGTGTTTCTCTTTGCGGAGGATTTAGTTGTGACATCTTGATGAGATACGTTCGTTATTCGCAGAAGAAGCGCAGAGGATGGCGGATGGATTGAAAAGCGGAGAGGAGTATGCTAAAGAAAATTCCTAGGTACAACGATATGCAGAGGCACACACGAAGCGGGAAAATATTACGTGCGCCGCGGAACGAACAGGATAAATCGGTGCTTTGTATATACACTGGAACAAAGCGCGTAACTGTCTGCCCCGAGGTTTTATCCCCTGTGCGATGGAATCTTCGGACCAGAAGGGAGGACGACCGAAGACCTCTGCCGCGATCAAAGGATTTCGCTTCCTGCTTTACCGACTCCACTCTATCCCCAACGATATTGTGATTTTTCAATGGCCATGTTCATGAGCGTCTCACGTGCTCCAATTTGATCATCGTACAGCGAAACATCTGCACTTAGACGGCTTCAGGATTTCCATATCATTCTGTAAATAAGAAGGTGAAACAGTCGTCCAAGTGGAGCGAATAAATTCGATAAATAATCGTGGAAATTAACATGGTAGAGCGTCGGTTATTGCAGTAGCGAAATCGGCCGGACCCCTGGCCACGAGTCCTCGAACAGACTGACAGGAAATCCGGACTATCGACGAAAGAGAAGAGGAAGAGACACAATCGGTTCGAGATAATCCGGACGAGGGTCCTCTGTCGATACCCAGGAGGAGAACGTCGACGTCTGGCATCGATTTGCTATCCGGACGCTCGAAATGACGATACGTTCCATCGAGCTTTGCCCGATAAACGAAACCAATTCCACTCGTGCTGTAATTAACCGTAGCTGCAGCAACGATACAGCGCCAGCCGGAGGATAGCCCACCTCCGCTGCCGCCGCCGCGAAATCGGCAATAACTACCCCTTTTCTTCCCATTTTCCAGGCTGGTTCACTTTTTAGTCCTCTCGGCGTGCTTAGCCGCCACGCAAACTTCTGCCTAGGGGAACGCGGGCATTCTTCCCTCCCCCCCCCCTCTTCTCATCTTTCTTCGCGTCCTTTTTCTCGCTTTTCCGCCTCGCCACTGCCACGCTGTTCTTTGTCATCCCTTCGTCCCCCACCTATCGCCCCCAGCACACCGCCAGAAACAAAGCGGATTCCCAGGCGTAATAAAGAGACTCGGTCGATGCAAAAACGCCATCACCCAAGACTTTTTCCCTTTTCCACCCTTCCTGCTCCACCCCTTTCACCCTCCGCCCTCGATGTGACCGCTCCTCGATCGAAGGTTAGCCGAAAGGGAAGCGACCCCGATCTCGCCGCGACCTGCGGCTAGCAGTTTCTTCTCGTTTCCTTTTCTTGGTACAACGGCCGGCTCAACTTTCTCCGTTTGCGCGTCTCGAAGCCGCGCATCCTTAAACGCATTGCTGTTCGTAGCCAGACGGTGGCGGATGCGATCTCGCGCGACTCCTAACTCAAACGCAGAGTCCAATTGGTTGCACTATACCGCCGCATTGTACCGGAGAGTTAACGTAATTTTTCACAGTGGTTGATAAAGAGGCGAACGCTGGATAGCTGGTGGTTGGTCGCGTACAGAGAGCAGTCATTGCCACCATTGTCATCCTCGAACACGCGAAAGGAAGAAGATATTAATTCTGAAAATATTCGCTGGGAACTGTCGCTATATATACGTGGCGATAGAGTAGAAAAGCCTGACGGAGCCATCGATGAAAGATGGCGAAGAAACGCTCGGCTAAAAGCATGAAGCGAAGCGGCTTATTAAATATCGCGTAATAAACTCGAAACGACTTACAGGAGTTGTATTCGACAACTGCTTTTTAATTACTGTCATCCGGTTCTCGTCCTCCGTCTGTATCCCCATCTTTTCAATTCTCTTACGCTCTTTACGACGATTCCCTGCACGACGACTTCTTTCTCTCCTTTTCTCAAACGAAGCTTCTTCGAAGTTTCCCTTACAAGACGCATCCTTTGATATTAAGCGTAGGAAGATGTAATTTCGTTCGCGGGTATCAACCGGGGCAGGCAAGAATCGTCGAGAGGGAGAATCGTAATATGATTCTCGGAACAAATCGACGGATCGTTGGTAGCTAAAGACCGAGGACTGAAAAGGCAACGCCTCCCAGTGCACGCCCGCAGATCGAACGTCTTGGGAGGGGTTGGAACGCGCAGGGGAAGACAAAGACGGTGGCGAAACGAGAGACAAAGGGTTCTCGTCGTTCTAATTTCCAGGTCGCGTCGTGGAAGCTGCAGGAGCTCGGTCAAGGAGCGTCGGAGGACAGACAAAATGTTTACTGCAATTTCGGTAGTTACTGCTGGCGCGAGAGGATGTGGCGGGGGGATAGAGAGGAGCGAGAGAATTCAATTAAGGACGCCCGATGCGTTTAACACCCCGTAAAGCCAGACGAGAGGTGGCAAAAACCAGAGCGGGGCTTTCCTTCGAAACTCGCGGGATTTGCATGTGCACTGTGAAACGTTGGCAACCCCCTGCCCCCAGTACAGCAGCGGATGTCTCGTTCGGCGCGAGGGCAACCGTAAGCTGGCGTAGCTTACCCGATGGTCGCCTACCTCGTGCCGCTAAATAATTATTTTAGATTAAACTCTCGCTCGCTGCAAGACACTGGCCCGATATTAAAGTGATTTAATAGAATGCGGCCGGCGCGAAATTAGAAATTATAAATGGCCGCTGTTCGCCGCTGTAAATAACGCGAATTTTACGGGCGAACCGATTCGCGATTAAAACGATCGTACCTCTCCGCCTTTCCCTGGTTCGTCACACCACCAGCGTCCTTCCTCTTCGTCCCGTGTCCCGTCCTCTGCTTCGCCGGTTTTTCCCTCTGGAAATTCCCGCGAGATTCCGCAGGCCGTTTAATCGAAACGAAACGGAAGATAAATCTCGAGGCACGGCGCGGCCGGCAGATCCTCCAATTACGCGTAATGATGTAAAATCGTCGGGCGATAATGGGTCCCCGAGTTCACGACGCTGCCGAGACACGTGTTCTCTATTAATAGGCCCGCGCCGTTTTTATCCGGCCAGCGCACCGGTCTTCGCCACGCGGCGAGGAAAAAAGTCGAGAGAGGAAGAGGATGGGGAAGACGATGAAAAAGAGGAGGCGCGGTGGCAGACCGATGGCGCCTGTCACGGGTAAATACAGTTTTTTAACGGGCCGCTAAAGACAATAACAGAAACAGCGCGTCGTTCTATCGTCCGTCCCTCTTTCGTTGGTGCACCGAGAGAGCAAACCGTGAGCTACCTCTCGATCCGGAGCAACAGACCGGACGAACAGCAGCCCGAACCGATTACTCTAACCAACTGGTCTCACTTTTAACATCCGTCCCGATGATCCTACTCTCCTTTCCCTACCCTTGATTCTCCTTTGCGTTCTCTTTTCCCAACGTTCCGTGTCGCCGGCCTGGCCGATTTGCTCGACGATAAAGCTTAACGAGCGAGAGCGACGCGTACACTAAGCTCCGTTAGAGTCTCTCGCATAAATGAAATTTTAGAGAACGTGTGCGGGGATTACGGGAGGTCGTAAAACTTGGGTATATTTTAATAACGAGTTACCTCGTTAAAAAGTATAGAGCTAGAGCCGGGAGAAATCGTTTAATTGGTAGGAACGAACCGCGGTCGGTATCACTCGTACGCTATCACGTACCGATTCTCCGATTTTCTTCAAGACGGAAGAATCCTTAGGAATGGTCGCGCCACGACGATAATAAAACGAGCGACGGGGATTAATCGAGCCGCTGGCGAAGATTTATTGCTGTGAAAGAGGAAAAATGAAGCCTTTTGGTGTCCACGGGATCCACGGAGAATTGTAAAGGCTGGTTGCGGCAAACTACGCGTCGCAACTTATTCGAAAGTTACCTGTACGGTGCACGGGTGGAGAATATTGGCCGAACTACTTTAATTGGAATTCTTTCCTCATCTTCCGAATCGTTTCCAACCGAACGGAAAGTTAGAACTGCTATACGTGTTCCCGGATCGCTGTTAATAGTTGCCTTTCTTATTTCAACGTTTAAACATCGTACAGTAGGAGTATGGTCGTTTTTCTCTTTTAAGAACTTCTATCGCCGAGAGCCGAATTCCAGAGGGATATTTTGTCAAGAGATGATTTCTCACGAGGAAGAAGTTACACGACGACGAACGAAGAAGAGAGGAGGACAGCGCGAGATCTCGTTTTTGTCCCCGCACGTTCCCGATTCAATTTGCTGGCGTCGGATAAGGAGTTCCGGAATTTATCCCGCCTTAAAATCCCGTCCTTTCGATATGAATCGAGCAACCGTGGCTCCATGCTCTTTCTTCCACCGGTTCTTTTCTGCCACCTGTTCCGCCATTTCGACCGCCCTATTCAGGAATTTCTATTCCACCGGACTCATCAAACTCCCGATTCCGGTGGCCGCCGGTTAGTTCCATCGACTTGGGTTATGGCTTTTCGAGGAGAAGATTACTTTGCCTTGCTCGCGTTTCACGGTTCACCGTTAGGATACAAAATGGAAGCTAAAATGGAATATTCGAGTAGATACTTTCGGATGCGTGGATTACGCCGGGGAGTACTTGATAGGTGACGGAGGTACGCCAACTTTCTCAAAGATGGATGACCGTAGCAAACCAACGTAAGACTTCAAGATCAAACAGGAGAGTTAGGAATGCACGGCGCGGGTTGTATCAAGAATTAACGAACGTGGTGATGTGCCACGACGCGGCAGTTCCTTTACAGGTGCAAGTACGAAGTTGTACGAATCGTACGAAGTTCCGTAAGGAGCTCGATAAGAATCCTACATCGACGTTTTCGTACGATCGCTCGCCAATGATCGAACAATGGCTTTGGTCGATTGGAGAATTCGCGAGAATTCACGAAACGTTGTAGGAGTAACGGCAGGGATAATCGAAGGAATCGAACTTACCGGAATGGCGACGCAATCTTCGATCTCGGTGAGGGGCTCCTCCGAGCAAAAGGTGCCGTCGGTGAGGAAGGGTGGCCGAGGCGGTGGCGGCAACCGGAACTCGGGGGGTGGCCCGGGGCACTCAGGGCACTCCGTGCTCTCCAGCGTTTCCAGCTCCTCCATCCTCCACCTCAGCGTGCTGAAAACCACATGGAAAATCAACGCTCGATTAATCTTATTGACAGAACTATTAATCGGCACGTGGGAGAAGCTTTATCTCCTCCCCAAGGCTGCGCCGCCTCTCGTAATTTATTCTTCCTCTTTTCCTCTCGCGTGTAGGAGTAGCTTCCAACTAGCGCGGCATCGATCTTTTTTTTCACTTTTTTTCTCTCCTCCGAGCCCGAGTTGTTCGCGGGTCGAACGTTTTCCCCGGAACCCTGGAAACCGAGTTACCCTCGATGTTCCACCTGTCTACCCTTGGAATGCCGTGCAAAACGCCTGCACGGAAAACAATCTACGTGCGCTTCGCGGAAATCTCGTTATTCGGTGGAACAGCGATCGTACGTACGTGAACCGGACGTTCTTCTAACGAGAGACAAAGACGGAGAGCAAAGAACGGACGAAGAGGAAAAAAGAAAGCGTCGAAGAGAAGCTGCGGAACGGAAGGGACAGCGCTGGGCCGTCGGTCGGATAAACTCGTTAGCAACGGGTATCGTCGAGGGAAAACAGGCGGTGGCTACGGCGGTGGTCTAGGCGAAGCAAGGAGAACCGGAGCACGAGACTGGAGATTCCAGGCTTGAGAGAGAGAGAGAGAGAGAGAGAAAAAAAGAAAAGAGAAATGCCGGTTGACCGAGAAAGTTCGCGGCCGGGGGTTAAATTGATAACGGGCCAGGCTCCCAGCGGCGGCCGGAGAGTGGATTTCGCCGGCTAATTAAGAGATACGCGTCTGGTAGCCGGTTCTAATGGCCGCTGACCAGAGAATAGAGAGAGGGGAAACTCTTGACCGGTGCAACTCGTGCGCCAACAGGGTAAACGTGTTATTTTTTCTACGCACCGCATGCACAAACGCACACACGCGTCTATACAACCCCTCCCCATGGGGGAGGTATCTCGTTAGCATAGGAAGCACCTTTGGGTCAAGTCGTTCCAGCCGCTGCCGACTGGTTGTGGAACGGTCTCCATCTAGTCGGTATGCTAATACAGGGACTTAATTACAGTCTCATAATGAATCAGTCACGCCAGCGGTTCGTCTGCTCGCTACCTCCCATTCCTCCTCCCTCGTCCGGGCACACACGATTGTATTCTCTTGATTAATTGTTTCGGCCTCCCCGTAAGCACCGACGCCGCGACGTTCTAGCCGAGGATACACGGCGTATATCATCGAGACGGAATAGACGATCCGCCGATACGACGCCACCTCTATTCGTCATCCAACGCGTGATTTCGCTGATTGATTCCTCCCCTCATGCACTCTGACTTTCTTTAATCGACGTAGCGATACGCTGACGGTGAAAGCCTGCCGGAAACTCCGTGGGTGGGTGACACGACGCGGCAGTACTTTGTGCGATGAGTTTCGTATTTTTTAACACGCGCTAAGTCCAATGTAGCGAGGTTCTCCGTTTCTCGTATAATGAGACTGTTCTTGTTCAAGTGGACACCGGCTGCGGCGTAACTCTACGCTTCTCAAGCCGTTTGCGTATTCGAGGAACACTTGCCCGCTGGTAGCTCGTTCGAGTCGACAAGTGGAATGACTCACGAAAACGAGACGCAAAAAAATACTCCATTAGGGCTTGGCAAAACAGGGGACCTATTAACCTTCGTCCGTCATACTGCAAGTTTCGACTGACGATCGTTCGAACGTTTAACTCGATTCGTCGCCAGCTTAGGAAAACTGAAAAGGAAACATCCAGCAACCCTTTCCAAACAAACCCTCGATAGGTTAGATGATTTGTACGAAAGCAAAGTTGGAGACAGCAGCGTGGAAACAGACCGAGGCTCCACGATGTCGTTGACATTCGCTTGGAAACGACTTTGCACGGAAGTTAGGGCTCGTTCGAAGGTGTAACCAGAAGAGCGAGAGAGACGAAAACGGCGGAAAGAAAAAGGCATCGATGATGAAGAGCGTGTCGGGCCAGTATTTTGCACGTGGCGTAGCTAGACCAGAGGCAAAAGAATGGGTAGAGAGAGGTGGATCGAATAGAGGGAAGTGGGGGCGAGCGCCGTGTCGGTGGATAAAGTCGAGGAAGCAAAAGAGGAACACGTCCGCGCTCAGTTTAATAAACGCAGCGTTCCTTCCGTTCCGTTTCTTGGCTCGGCCGATATTCCAGCTCGACGCTGGCGACGTTGGAACCCCACGGTGCGTCTCCGTTTCTCCAGCATTCACTTGCTCGCTCTCGACCTCCGTTCTCCTCTCATTCATATGCAGAGCAGAATGCGGACGAGCAGCCAAGCGAGCGCCGTGAAGCGCTCATCTCATTTCTGGCTCGGTTCCGCGTTCACCAAATCTCCAGTTCGCGTGATTTTTATTTAATTCTGCCCGATACAATCCCTTACGGCGTCGCCACGCTGCTTTTTCAGCGCCGCTTCTCGCCGTGCTACGGATCGCATTCTGTTCTCGCGTTTTCACGAGCGTCGAAACTCAACCGATGGAATCTCGACGTGAAAATACGATTACGCCGTACAATTTCGAATAATTTCGAATTCCTCCGTTGTATCCGCGCGAGGTTAAAATCGTGGTCGGCGAAATTTGCGCCACCGTAGATTGGAACAAAGAATACCTCGCGCAATTTGCCAAGAAACCGAACGTCGCGGGAGATGTAGTTTACCAGCGCCTGCACGACGAGCTTTTCGCGCAACGAAGGGTCTGCGGATCAAAATATACAAAAGCAAGATAGGGGAGTGGTGGCAGACGGGGAAATTGAATGGCGGAGACCGGCACAATACCGTCTCGCGGAGCCTATCGGTATTTTCCAGGCGAACAGGAAACCGCGTCTTCCGCGCGTTAAATATTCGTCGGCCGACGAAGCCCGATGGGATTGCGGCTTTTCGCAGATAGAAAAACACCGTCTGATATCCACCAGCGTAAAAGCCACCAAACACCCTTACCCTACCTTCTTTTCTGTCTCTGTATTCTAAGAAAAAAAAAAGAAAAATATCTGATACCGAGTTTGATAAATTTAAGGACAAGTTACGAGCCGTAAAATGGAATTATCGAGAATTTGGCGTCCGAACGATGGAACCGCGGCAAAGAACAATATGTCATCCATTGTATTTCGAGGCAGAAGAGAAAGCATCGTTGACGGGGAAAAAAGCGAGGCTGAAGCAAAAATTTATTCGAGGGTTAATTGGAAGTGCGCCGCGCGATTTCGCGCGATAAATCTCGCCGGTCGCGTCTAGGAGCCACGAGGGACAACCTCTTTCTCAAAATAGTCTGGAACAACGACGCGTCCAAGGCTGGACTGGAGCCGGACCGCGGCTGAAAATTCGGCCGGGCCCTGGAATTAGAAATGATGCGCGAAAAACAGGAAAGTGGACGTCGGTCCTAATGAAATTGTGCGCTCGAGAGTGGCCGTTCCTGAAAAAAAGCGCACAGTCCGGCTCACGCTCGTTGTACCGACACCCGCTACGCTAATAAATACGAATAGAGCAGCGGCTAGCCTAGCCAGCGATGGCTAATTTTGACGGAGAGAAACGCGATTTGGAAGTATGGCGATGGCCAGTGAATAAATAATACCGATACATGTGCATAGTAGCAGGAACAGGCCAGAAGTAATTATCACGTTAATTAAGTGTCACTATAAACCGCTGCGTCGAAGCGATAAGAGGATTACGCGGTGAAAAAATTCGAAGCGGAACGATCGTTGAAAGCTAGTGGAGAAAGTTTCTGTAACTAGATTATGTTGGCGTATAAATTAGAATCTGGACAAAACCGCGTCGTTTGGAATTATACGACGTAACCAAACGATCTCGACCATCTCCCTCTTTTGCAAACAGAGATTTTTTAACGTCTCCGTGATGAAATGACGAGAATTGAGTGACTTTTGCTGGATGGTCTTGGCCATGGCCCAAAACGAGCACGTAAAACCGTGTCTTCGCGCCACTGACACGCGTGGTAATTTCATTATGAAAATCCGACGAACCTTACGCGTTGGTGAGCGACACGCAGGAAAATATATTCGCGGTGTGACGGGACTGAAACGGTAGCATGGAAAAAGAACGGTGGTCGCGATACGAAATAGCGGACATTCGGTGGGAAGGGGCGAGATTTCGTGAACCGCGTCGCGCGAAATTTCATAACGTTGCCGCCCTTGCACCGAAATTCACCACGTTCACCATTTTCCCGAAACGAATGTCGCCGTGACTCGTATTTATAGTCGACCGTGGCTTCGTTTAACGTACTTCGTTGGACAACGAACAGCTTTCATTTACGAAACGAATCGCCATCATCGATTAAACGCGAAGCATCTTGAAAGATTCAGAAAATCGATCGTTAAAATTCAACGACGAAACGGAGATTCGACTGGAAATTTGTAGAGAACATAAAGATGTTTGGCTCGTTCCGGTGATAATGAGTTCTAGCAATCGCTTAAATAACCAATTACTGTGAATCAAACGCAACCTTGCAACGTTGCGGAAATTGCGTTAATTTATTTTCGAGACTGTTAACTACCAAAATTTTCGTATAATCGTTTAAAAAAGAGGCTATGGAAAAGACAAATGCCTGCGCGTTCATTGATCCATAATTTAGCCTTTCGCGAACAAGTTTTGGTGGAAAAAGGAAGAAGGAAAGAAGCAGAGAGAGAGAGAGAGAGAGAGAGACGAGGTTTCCCCAGGGACGGCGAAAGTAGACGAGATTAATTTGGAACGTCTCGAGATTTTGACGCGCGATTCGACGCCAGAAACTTTGGGCGTTAATTATTATCGTTGCGCTCTCCGGCTCCGGTACGGTATTTCGTTTCATCGCTGCATCCATCGTTACCAGCGGAGAGAGCAGAGAACTTTGAAACATTTACGAGCAACGTCGATTCGACGAGCTTCAAAGTTCATCGCGACTGCTATAAGCTGCAGGCAATGGGAAAAAAGTACGAGAGCGGACCTTGGAGCGTAAAGTACGGTTTCAGTGACGCGTTTCTTCCTTCGCTCGTGTCTGCTCCAACAGACAATTACAGCGGTCAGGAATCCAATACTTTCCGCTCCGAGAACCGCAGAAACGGCGTTAATCTCGTTCGATGTTCTCCAGCGAAACAACGGTTTGCAAGTGCGTTTGGTCTCCGTGGTAATTGCGCAAATACGCTCGTTAACGAACGAGAATGGAAAAGGTAGGAAAGAGAAAGCCTAACGTTTCTTCTGTCTTGAGTGACGACCGAATAATTTCCTGTCGATGGTTAAAAGGAAAAACAAGCAAACGTTTAATTGCAAACAATAAAGTAACTAAATCGTCGCACGAGTTAGCACGGCTGCGGCTGAAATTGAGAATAAAGAACGTGAAACGTGTACGGTGCGTTGGCCCGATGCTGTGGAAAGCGTCGAAGCGCACGATCGGAAATCGGCTCGCGTAGGCGTGCAGTCTGTCGACAGGGGACTGGCATTTGCGTTTTCGGTTGGCATACGCGCGGCGAACACCGAACAGTGTCGCATTATTTCAGCATTAGCTTCGCTTACCGAGCTCCGTATCCACCGCCAGCGGTTAAGTGATACAAACTCTACCAACGCACGCATTCCCTGTTCCTGATACACGCAGTGCCTAGCTGCACCCGATACACGTCACAAAGATGATTATTGCTGTTTGCAAACAGCCGGCACGCCGCTAATACCAACGATGGTGTCGACTTTGTCGTCTCGTTCAGCCATCTATATACGCCTTTCTCTCTGTCATGAGAACACTTACGGGTTTAAAAGTATCTTCTCGACAGCACAAAGAGCCACGGATTCGGAATATCATCGGAGAGACCATAAAGGCCAAAGGTGAACGTTTTTGAACGATATTCTCCACCCACGGCGTTCCCAATTTGTCCGCTTTCTCTCGCGTCCAGAGTCTGCCATCAATTGTTATCCTCGCGAACGACGCGTGGCGTGCTCGACCCACGCTGAAGATCCATTTCGCCGAGCTTCGAGGCACGCGGTTCCGATTTACCATTCTTGGCGACTCTTTCGAAACTCTGCTCGACCGATGGAAAATTTCCACCGACTGCGCGAATCCCAGTCCCGTGAAATCGTTCGAGGAGCTCGCGACTCGCTGCAATTCAGCGCGTAGTATAGGTCCGTTTCAACGATTCTTTTCTTCGTTCGCCAGCGGAGCTAATCCGGAGTGGCAATTAATCCCGGAGGACGGTAACCGAGTTATCGGTACGTCTGGCGTTGCTGGCGAGAAACGAGCGAAACATATCATCCCCCGGAGCGCTTCTTCTTAGTCGACGACGATAAAAGGAGCTCCGGTGTTCTATGACGCAATGTTTAATGCAACGTAATTCCGCTACGTCATGCACGCACGAGAAAGGGAGAAAGAAGGAGCAGACTTGCGCATGTAGCCATGGTGCACGGTCACGGGAACATAACTCACGCGGAAAAGACTCAAGACGACCTCATCTCTATGTTAATCTTCCCTTCCCCGTGGCCCAGCGGCGTTGTACCGACGCGCGCCTCCTTCTTTCTTCCCTTCTTTCTCGCGGCTCGTTTATACGAGGATCGCCGATTACCGGCTTCAACTGGTCGGACCACACCGAACGACGCGACTCGCGGAGACTGAACGTGCAAGCTCGCTGTACCACGCGAATAAAGATCGGAATAGGTGTTCCTTGGCGCGCGACTGGTATGGTTGAAATTGGCGATAATTGCCAAGAGCAAGTTGCCAACGATGAAACCCTTTCGCGCTGGCGCGACCGTGTACCGGCTTATTATCTCGCGCGACATTCTGTGTCGCCAAGGAGCCTCGTCGCGCGTATGATAATGCGATCGCCCATAATGGCTGATGAATTTGCACCTTAAGTGGCTTTATTTTGATCGAACGAGATCGGGCTGGTATAATGAATGGAAATTAAGATGGAGCGACTGGGACGAGTCCAACGAGTAGGTACTTTTCAAGACTGGAAAGAACGAGTGCGACGTCAAGATATACAGTACATGTGGTAACAAGCGAAGAAGTTAATTCGCGTGAAAATCGTTATTTTGCGACTAGAGGCTGGCTACGCCACGAGGCGCCACAAAAAGCTCGATCACACGCTGTAAGGTTCGTTTTATGTCCCCGCAAAACGTTCCCATAGCGAAGTACACCTGGCGTGTAATAAATATTTATCGCGCTATAAACGAAAATCGTATCGATCCACGCCTGGAACGCCTGTCGCGCGAATTCCACATTTTCTGTCCATTTACCAGTGCGCGTTAATGCGCGACTACCGGCGCGGAACGTCCAACTTTCCACTGACGGTTTTTGCTCCTGTCTAACCGCGACTCTGCCGCGATTTCGAAGCTAGAACCGAGGCAGCGCGCGATTCCAGCGTACCGAGGCCATGTTTAACCGCACGAACGGCTCCTGACAATGCCTATTAGCGAGTTACGAGAGGGCAGACTCTCGCACGAGAGCATTTTTCGTATCATCTGATAACGAGGCAGTCGCGTTCCTTGCGCACCGGCCCGGACGCGCAATTATTCCAGCCGAATTTTCGCCCGGGCCCCGCTCATTATGATTATGCATGCAGCCGGGATCGTTTCCGGCGGTATCTCCGCGAGAAAATTGCTGCAACGTGCGTAAGGGACGTTATTTATAGGTGGACGCGGACGGCAGGAAGGGTGGCGGTGCGCTTACGAAACGAAGGGTCGAGCGAAGGGCGCGGCTACGCCCGCAGCACTCGATTATTTCTGCGATGGCAGCGCGCGTGCAACGACCAACCCTTCCTCCGCTTCTTCTCTTTTTCTCCCTTTGTCTCTTGCTCTTTCCACTTGCTGCTGTCCGCCTAACTTTCGTGCGATTCCGAATCGGCCGTGGTTCGCTTTTAATTAGGGGACACCGACGAATTTAATAATTCTGCCCTTGAATGGCCGCGCGACACCGGCTGCTCTCGATGATCCTCCGGTTCGTTTCTGTCTGGCCTGATCTGTACTATTTTTCCTTTCTTTTCCTTCCTTGTTCTTTTTTTTTTTTTTTTTTAATTCAGTGCCACTGTTTCGTGGAATTGTGTCTCTTTTAAGAGGAAGAGAGGGAAGGGAGAAACTGTCGTTGGGAAAGCTGCCAGACCGAGGCAAGTTTTGTACCGAGGAACTACCGGTTGAAAGGCAGAAACACCGATAATTCCTCTAATCGAATAACTAATCAACCTTTATGCCTCGTTCTTCTTGATGGAACGCTTCCGTCGTTTTCTCCCCCGGCATTAATTCTCCGTTAGAAGATCGTAATCTTTTTACCAGATTACGACGGGGTAGGAGATTGAATAGGTGCGGACGCGAAATTACCTGCCGCGTGAAAAGGCTTAAAGCGACCCTGACTGCGAGGAGCGTGTCTGGCGTGTAATATTTCACCGCTCCGCTTCCTAGACGCGTGTAATACCTGCGGTGCATCGCGCGCGATCTGTCCCGTCTAATAAATAAATAATGGCGACAATTTCTTCTGCAGGGGATTCCAGTTTCTTCGGGATTTAGGTCTCCTAGGGGCAGAGGTGGACACACAATGGAGGACGAGATGAGAAAAAAGTAGCATCGGATCGAGGAGAAGAAGAGCCGACAGTCGGATAGGACGCGAGGTACCGAAGTATTTATAAGGCCAATAAGCTATCAGAAAGCTATTAAAAGTTTTTCGCAATCCAGAAATAACCTCTGCGCCCACCGCTATTCCCTGGCGGGTGATCTCTCTCGTTCGTAACATTTCCCAAGATCCGTCGGAGTTACGCGTTGCCGCGATGCGTACCGTCTCACGCACAGTTCTTCCCTTTGTTCCACCAAACGTCTCTCCTTTTCCAGACACGTTACCCGACGTCGAATCGAGGATATCCAGGAAAATCGTACGTTCTCTTGGATACCTCACCTTCCGCTTTCAACCCCATCGAATTGCAGACGATGGGATATTTCGAACTCATCCAGGCAATTTTTCATTGGATTCCTTTGTACCCGAGGATCGTTCCGCCGCGTCGACTCTTCTTTCCCGTCTTGGAAATTTTCCTCTTCCAGTTCGTGGCAGTAAAAACAATAAAAAGCCAAGATCCCCGCTTATCTCAAAATGGACGGATTCTATTATATTCTGAATCATGTACGTAGCTAGGAAGAAAGAACTATACCTGCTATTTATTATACCGTCTGTCAGTATTCGAAGATAAGAAATATCATCGATCCTCGACGGGATAGATCGATAGCGGCGCCTGTGAACGTAAGCGCGAGCGTAGGCGCCCAGCGTACAATAAAATCTGGGCATGGCCGCAAATAGCGGTCAGGGGGAAAGAAACGTGTAAATTCGTAAGACTTAACGATCCGTAAATCTGTGGGCATCGGGAAATACGCGGGCCGCCTACGCGCTATAATTTTCCCTCGTAACGATCCGCGTTCGCGCGAATTCGCAAGTAGACGACGCGAGTCGTAAATAAAGCGCGTGTAAACGACGTTTGTCACGGTGTCCTATAAGTCTTCGCGATTTAATACCAGCGATTTCTTTCTTCGTATCGTCTTCGACCGACACGGCGTAAAAAGCGTGGAACAAGAAATCGGTAGGAATCTCCACTGCGGTGTCTAGCGATCGTTCGTTCTCTCCCGCGAGATCGCATCGAGATCATCGATATCGATCGCTCGAGTTTCGGGATAAATTTATGAAACGCATTACGCGTAGTCATCGACGATTCCGCGCGTCGAGTGCTCTTTAAATATTTGTAGTTTGACGAGTCGCCATCGATTTGCCGATGATACAGCGACAGGGAGTGTTTGTAGACACGCGAAGACAGAAGAGAATGCGCGATGGGGGTTAAAATGACAGTCGGCAATCTCGCAGGATCATCCCGTCTCTCAACCGGCATCGATACTCTCGTCACGAGTGTCGCCAGCGTGGAACGCCGGTGTTCAGCCTCCCAGAAACTCGCAGCCCTCGAAACTGTCGCGAAACTCCCCTGTTCGCGGCCCATAGAAACAAAGTTCGCACCCTCTTCGGTCAGCGGTTATACGAAGCAGCGAAATACGACGAGGGTCGTCGGTTCCCACCTCTCTCGTTTCGTTTCGTTTCCTTCTCGATTGCAGGATTCATTCTACGTCGTCGTGGATATATCGTTTAGCGCTGGCGATCAAACGAATCCGGCGAAGCGAATTTAGAGGCCGTACGGCTGAAAATCATGGCCGTACACGGTAACGGGAGAAAATCGTTCTACTCTGGCATAAGTTAACTCAATTTTCCAATATCCAAGTTTAGCGAGCGACCAGGGAGTACGGCGTACCCCGGGCCACTTTCGCCAAACTCCGTCGTTAAACCGTTGGCCCCATTACCGATATTGCGCCCCGCGAACCAACGCCATCGTATTTCCATTTGACGCGGATCTATCGGTATAATTTCACCGCTTGCGAGTAAAGCATCGCGTTAGAAGGGAAGGCAACGGGACATCTAAAACTACTCCCGGCCACCCTCCTCCACTCGTGCGTCCTCGTAACCACCCTCGTAACTTTCTTCCATCCTTCCTTCCTTCCTCTTTCGGCCGTGGAACGTCGTTACACGCCCCATGGGGAGAACTTTTGCACGCACGTGTTTCGCGTTTCTCACCGGCGCGGTGCTTTATTAAACCCAGACCCTCCGGCAAGGGTACCGACTTCCAGAGAGTCCTCCCCCGCTAATCAGGTATTCGGTGACACGAGGGTGCGGGAGCAGGTGTCGCCGGCGTCTGTGCGTTGCATGCCGGTTCGGTAACCCCTGCAAGATTTCGCTTGAAACCGAGTTTACGATCGGAGAACCTTCGTTGCAGTGTTTAGCAACTGGAACGTCGGTTTATCAGCCTTTAACTGGTGGCTCGTTAACGTCTCGTATTTTTTACCAACGCTGTTCTACCGAATCATCGGAAACGAGGAATTCCAGCAGACTCGGGCAGACTCGCGTTGTCAATTGAGTCGTTTAGCTTTCGACCGTTATCTAGCTAGGTATTTGTTCTAGAAACGAGAAAACATTAACATTCCTGCGTGACGCGTCAGGCCGACGAGTTTCAGTGGCAATTGGTATTATCGGGAAAAAGAACAATTCAAACGTTACAAAGCGATAACGACTATCGTCGTGGTATTTCGGTATTCGTTGTTTGCGTCATCGAAGAGAACGTGTGGCTCTGAGCGAAAAGTCGACCCGCGTGGCCCGATGGTGTACCGGCCGCGATGTGCTTCCATCTGCCGCCCATCCCGTGGACTATCCATCGCCAAGAGCGCGACCAGCTCGTCTTTTCGAGCGGAGTTCATCGTGGAATATTTACGCGCAACCGTGGATTTATTCAACGAATTTGACGCTCGATTATGACGCGCCTTCTCTCCGCCAAGCAACGGGAACTTTCCCATGATTTTGCCAGGGAAACGAAGGCGGAGAGATTTATATGCTGAAGCGGTCATCGAGCTCGTCTCTCTCGGATTAACGCTAGAACTACCATACCAGTCAAATTGAATGGTTTTAGAACTCTATTTTAAAATTCCTACTTCGTGTTATATTTCTTTTCGCAATGATGCAACGACTTTCGCAACGATAACTAAAAGAACAATATAATGAATTTTATTTTGTTTTTTATGTAATCAAACTCAAAATAATTTTGTATCACGGCTACTTATAAAAATGCCAGTTAACATGACTGGTACTTGTCAAAGCGTAAAAGGGTCTTGCGATCTGTTTATCGAACCCCAATTGAACAGTTTCCTCGTTTTGTACAATTTGCCCACGCGTTTTTAAAATTTTCACTGCGTATCGTTCAATACGATGATATCAGTTATCAGGAAGGTTCTGGACCTAACGTTAGAAATATCACAGCAGTCGAAATGACTGGTTCTACGATTTTATAAATTTGTCAACCCTCGTTCAGGGATCGTAGTCCCAGATGGATTAATAATACCAAAAATGTATTACATAACATGGAATTCCTTCTGTAAGAAAGTAATAAATCAATAAATATACAAATATTCTATTATTACGGATTTTTTAAAGACCAGACCATTTTCACTGGTTTTGGTACAAAATAGTTTGCTGTTAACTATCGGTAGTTCTAGTGTTAACGCGCTACACGATGCTTTGCGACGAACACAAACGAGTTTATATTTCCAGCTCGATTTTAGCTAACGCGGTATCGTCTGTTCTACTGTATGTATATATGAACCAGCAACTTTTTCAACTGCGATCGCCTTTGGAAATCTGATTCCAATCGAGCTACCCTGTCTGCAATTAGAGACCCATTGATGTCCATCAATATTTAAGCTTTGCAACGTTAGAACGATTTTCACGATACATACGTATACGGTTTTCTTTCTGCCTTTAATTATCGGCGCGTGATCGTTTTCGAAAAAGACATACGCGCAAAGAGGAAGAGGATCGAAATTCGAAGAAGAAACGGGCGCAAAGTGATGGGAAGAAAAAGCGACGTTCGCAGAGGGTCGAGACGCGGTTTGGTGCGCAGTCAAAATAAACCGTGCCGCGTCTCGAACAGAAAACGAACTCCCCCGGTGCTGGTCTGGCTCGAATTTTCGCCGTGAACTCTCGCCCCATAAGTTCCTAATAACTGTCAGCGACAGGCGCGCTCGCTACACCACCCGATCCTGACCGAGTTCGTGGGAGTCTCGAGATTATTTCTAATTTCATCTGCTTTCGTTCGGTGGCATGACCTCGCGCGCATAGAGAGCAACTCGCGTCGTTCGTCGTAACTCGTTTAAATCGTATCGCGGCGGAAACGTTCCTCTTCGAGCGTACCGGCGAGCACGTTTTAACGGTTGCCAGTCCGAAAAGTATCACGATGCTAGTGCTTCGTCCCGACAGACACGGTTCCGGTAATTTCGCAAATGGAACGAGCGCATTTCCGGCGCTGCCTGGCCCCTGGATTCGCTTAATTATCGCGATGAAAATTCTCCATTATGCTGGGTAATCGAGAGTAAACATACCCGTGATTCGATGGAAATTAACCAACAGGTGAACGAACACGAGCCCTCGCCATTGAAAAGGCCGAACAAGCAGAACCGACGACGGTGCCGATTTAATTCGTCGGAGAAGGAACAGAAACGAAAAAAAAAAAAAAAAAAGAGAGAAGAGAACGGCGAAAAAGCGCGAAAGAGTGCGCGGGACCGTCGACGCGTATTTCCGCGGTAGCGTGTGTTAATCTCGCTCGACGTTTCGCTGCGAGTCGCGAATATCGATCTCCGTGGCACGTCGACTCTATTCAATCCCCGTCGGAGATGCTTTATTTGTTTGCTCGCTGCATTAAGTTCTGCCTTTCTCTGCCACCCACGAGACACGCGCTCGCGGAATTTTTCTCTATATCCTCCACCTTTCCGCCTCTCTTTTCACCGTTTCGCTCGTTTTTCCTTTCGTGCGCCATCGTCCGCGCGCGTCTCACGTTGAATTGGATCCGCAGCTCGCAGAGATATCGTTTTACGTTAACCGCGGAAAAATGTCGGTCTTCCGGATCCAAGCGAGATACCACGCTCGCGCTGCGAACTCGTCGAATTCGCGAACGCCGACGAAACTCCGCGTCGCTGTGACGCAATCGTTACAAGAAAGACGCTCGCATGGAAGCGTTTTAAATTGAAATAAAGTACTCGTTGCGTAACGCGCCATGATCCCGACGACGGATAAATTGGAAAATTTTCACATCGAGCGAATCCGACGGACGGCAAAATCGATTTGCCCAACGACTAGTGCCACTCCGTGCTCCGACACGATCGTAAGGCTTTTACGATCCGGATGATATCCGGCGGAACAGCCGGTTTTTAGAATGGTATCCAGGGTAATCCTCTTGCGGGAGAAAAATCTCACGGAACGGTGGCAACTTTGCGGTTTCTGTATCGGTCGAGGTCCACGTGCCGACGCGATATACACCGATCGTAATTTGCACGCACTTCGGAAAGCTACGTTTTCAGCGTAACGGGCTTTCAACCTGGACGATACGGTCCATTTCCCGACGCAATTACCGTACCACTCACGCACGTTTTCACGAATAATTGTAGCCCCGTCCGTTCTCATATTCTGTCGTCGCTTTTACCAGCTATTATTTCGAGCTTGCAAAGAGCAATAATGAGAAGGATGCCTACCTCAAAAATTCGGGCGACACCTTGCCGATTTGCTAGCAGCGCATTTCCTTCGAAAATACCGACACCCTTCTTCTCGTAGCTTGCTTCTCCGCGCACCACTCGTATCACAGCAAACACAACGATCTTTCTTTACTCGCAAAATGATATATCCGGTGCGCCAATTTCGATCACTCTGTCGCTTGCTCTCACGAATCACTGAAGCACCGTAAGCGTGTCTCAACGGCAACGATCACTTTCCTCGAAATCACCCGTCGACGACCGTCCCTGCTCGTCGATCGTGCTCTCGTTCCGTTTGCGGAGAAGTCACCGGTCGGCGGCTCTTTTTGCCGAAGCGTCGTTACGAATCTGCACGGTAGACGAATCAACGGGGTCGGGCGATCGCGAGCCATACGCTGTCAACGAACACGATGATCAACCAGAACCACCGTCGTCGACAACGTTACACTATTATTCCTCGCACTGTCGATCATTCCCTTCTCTCACTCGTAGACACGTCGAGTATGTATACGCACGGAACCCACCATGGGAAACCTCACACCGTTTCGCACAAGCCGAAGACTTCCACGGGCACGATCGAGCTCGTATCCTCCGGTGTCAGCTGTCCCCTTGCGCTTCCGACGTTGCTGCGGAACATGTGTTCATGGAAGCTCGAACGCACCCGCGTGACCGAACACGAAACGTTCCTGCACGCCAGTCTCACCACCCTGCAACACCTTCCAACTCGTCAAGACACGCGCTATCTCTCGCACTAGACTCTCAACGACTACGCTCGCTTGTCAGCGGCGCGCGGCACACTGTTGCTCGCCGTTTCGCCCGACCGCTCGGAGGCTTCGTTTCGTTTCTGCCCCCACCGTTCCCACCGAAAGCTTCCTCTACCACGTTGCCAGCTACCCCCATCCGATGCCTGGTCTCCCTACTCTCGTCGCGTTGCGCTACCAACCCCCCACTCCTTCGGGTCGCGACTCTTCTTTCTTCGTATTCTGCGTGGCAGACTCCTTTCACGAGGGTGAAAGCGAGATCGCCAAGGGGTGGAGTGGCGATGCTACACCGGACAAGGATGGAAACCGGTGTCGTCCTTTTACAGCGTGAACACAACGGTGACTCGGCCTGGAAAAAAAGAAGCTGCACCACGCAGGCAGGAGGGTGCACGCAACGAGTCCAGCTTCTCTCCGTGGTTTTACGCCCTTCGCTACGAGCCTGTACCGTGGTGCCCTCCACCGTCCCGTGCTGCCTTCACGGGGGTTGTTTCGTGTCGACGGGCTGACACAATGCGCCGACGAGTCGCTCACCGGGTTCAATGACAGGACTCTCCGTGTCGGGGTAATTCCGCGGGGGCTGCAACGAAACAAAGTCGTCGAGTAAAGTGACGCGCGTTGTTGCTGTTTGCATTGGCGAGCGTTTAGCTCGAAACAATACGGATGATTTTGTTGTCTGTTCTTTCCACGAGTCTGTATTTAACGTCTATCGCGTGTCGATTCACCGCGCGACACTGTAAGCTCTTTTACTAGTTCGGGTTCGCGTAGGCTTTCGCGAAGGATTTGGGAGGATCAGAAGTTTCTTTGACGAAACATCTGTAGCTTATCGTAACACTGACAACGAGATAGCGAGCGTGGCGTGGCGTGTGAAAGAGGAACGGAACTCACGCGTAAGATATGGGTCAGGAGCACGGCCAGCTAAGCGTTTCTCCTATCGCGGACACCTGCAATCTTCCTACGGCCAGACTGCGAGCTCTCGTCGTTGGAATACCAAACTGGCGTCGTTGGCACTACCACTCGTTCCCTCTGTTGTTGTCAATCGCGATTTACGTCGATTTAACGGAATAAAGTACAACGCTCTCCAGCGATTCCAAGTTTTCCGGAAACCATCGAGCAAATGCCCAATCATCTCGTAGCGTACGAGCGCGGTTAGAGAGCCAGGGCGGCGGCTTGCTTTGACCAAACACTTAGCCACGCGCTCCTACGCGCATATAAACGCAACAAGGCGGACGTATCGTGAAAACGCAGCCGGAATTGCCGGCTATGTTCCAGCGGTGTACCGGCATATTGAACGGAATTAATTAAACGCTCCTTCTCCAAACCCCCTCCCCTACGCCTGGCCAGCGTAGGCGTATTTACCCGATGGGCTTTGAGGATCGGATTGCAGGCGCCCCGTGAGAGAAGGTCCCGTCGTTTGTTCGCTCCTCCTTTTCATCCGATCTCTCTCTTTCCCTCTTTCCCTATCCTCATCGCATCCCCTGTCCTCATACGCCCTTCGTTACTCTCACGGCGGTTGCATGCTTCCAGGCAGCGGTATTTCGAGGCCTAGCGGGGACTACCGGCGGACATCCGCAAATACCGCCAACGAGTATTTAGAAATCCTTTCGTTCGGGCCGGTGGATTGCGAAAGGGAAGCAGAGTGGCCCCGGCGCCTGGCGTCGGTAACTTCAAACGGGCTTTGCGAAACAGGTTGATGCCGAAATAGTCCATTGTGGTTATCGTATTACTCGCGATATTGTACTCGTCATCGACCTGTTCGTCGGTAAATGGCCCGCGTTTTGCCAGAGGGTTGCGCGCGTTCTCTCTGTACCTAAACCGCCGCGCATCGACCGCAGACGTTGATGGAAAGAGTCATCGGTCGAAAAAAAGAAGCGAAAGAAACGAATAAGGTCTTTGGAGAGCGGGTAGAGGCGGATAGCGATCGGATTCCGCGGAGCCGGGCCAGACTCGCGCAGATTATTCGTCGACGATGCTCGATGGGCGGACGCCGGCGCCTACTCCGAGCGGCGACAGCTTTTCTGGAAGCGCTCCAACCGAGGCTTGTTTGCCGAACGCCGAGCCGAAAGGTGATGCAGCGAATTTTCCGAGTGTTTGCTAAACATCCTTCTGGAGCTTGTGCACCGTGACGCCGAGTGGATGCTCGTCGACGAACCTTTGCGTGTCGCTGCAAAGGCGTTAATGCATTCCGTGAGAAAGTGGACACGGCTTGACGGAAACCGTGGTACCGTAAGTGGTCGTTGCCGTGCTCTGTTTCGCGATTTATCGTCGGTAGGAACGTTGCGTCGTAGGGAAGGATTCGTCTTGCTTCGCGAGGCACGACAATGCTTCTCTCGACACGGCAACGTAACAGGACGATTCGTGAGGGTAGCGCGTATTTGTATACGAGATCGTTCGCGGAATATTCGTTTTCTTCCGAAAATTAGCGAAAACGACCAGGACAGCGGAAACTTTCGAGCGTTATCAGCGTACCTCGACAGACGGACCGAAATCGATGCTTTGGTTAAGAGTTTTAACGCGAACAAATACGGTTCTCGGGCTGGCCGCGCCAGTAGATTCCATAGTGAAGGAAGATTGCGCAGTCTGTTTGCAAGGGATGATGCATCGTTCGACAAACACGGGTAATCTTCGTCGGTTTTCGGGCGTCAGAAGTTTGTTTAACCTTCCTCAAAAACACGCGAGATAGCCGGTATATCTAGCCGGGCAAATAGACCGAGGAACTTGTCGTATCTCTAGAGAGAGGAACCTTTCGACAAAAACACGCGATAACCGCGTCGAGCAACGTGAAGTTCGTTGCTCTCGGAAATTCGTTGGAAAAACCAGCGATAAAGCGCTAATACCTTCGAACGACATTCTTTCGCCGGTGCTGGAAAGTCGAAACAACGTCGGTGAGCACGAAACTCTCGAATCACAAAGTATGTATACTCGTTGAGTTCGATTCGACCGCGCTTTTCACCGACTTTCCACGGTTTCTTCCGAAACTCGTCGTGAAACTTATCGACGCGTTATCGGTCGACGAACTCCTTGTCAGACCGCGTGCGTTTGCTCGAGCGAGGTGATCAACGTTCTCGATTACCACCGATGATCGTTACCTGCTTTTAAATAAACATGGGACGCGTCGTGGAGAGTCACGACCGATTCCACGTTCACGTTTGAACGCGATTACCACAGCAATGGATACGAACATCGTACCAGATCGTGTAAAGACGATAACGGGAACGTCGATAAGATTAAACAGCACCGGTACAAAGAGCCTTGCTGTCCCGAACCCGTGTCGACGCCGAAACGATTTTCCCCGATGCTGTTCGATCTTCAAAGGCGGCACCGTGTCAACCGGAACGCTGACCCAACTGTTTGTCGTGTTCGTGAACGAGACGAGAAGGGGTCATTAAAATATCGTCGCTATAAACAGCCTGACTCATGACGACCCGCGCACGCGCTACCCTGATCGCGACAATAAAATTGATATTAATGGAGTTACGAGCGGTATACCTCTGGTAATTCTTCCCGGTCATTTACAGAGCGGCTTCTTTAACCCCTTTGTCAACGTCGATGAGAATCTTGTTTCTTTATCTCCTTCGATCGGTAATAGCATTTGTAACTTGAATCGTCGTAAATTTTGTTGCTTAAAAATACTAAACAAACTATTCACTCTTCCCGACATCTGCGATATGAGATCCGTTAGAAGAGTATGCCAGATTCCATGAATTTTCTCTGGTTGACGTGTTAATAAACGGTCATCGCGCGAAACAGTTGCGATTTTTCTTCGTTCCGAGTATTCGCGATGCTGGCAAAAAGCGGACAGGTTGTGTAACCGATGCACCGGTATCCGCTGTTCCTTCCACGTGTTCTTCGCTCGCCGTATCTACGCGCATCGTACTTACACGCATCGTGACTACACGCACAGTGGTGGTTACGCGAACGTCTCCGTATGGGTTCCGACGGGCAACTGATTTATGATCCAAAAAGAAATTACGAACGTAGGTGGACGATGATTTATCGCCCGGGAATAAATTGCGTATACCTTCGGCTGGCAGGGGTCGTCAGTCCGCGGAGTGCCGCGCGAACGTAGTCGAACAACGATAAACGCGAAGACTGTCCATCGAGTTCGTAGTGCTCGCTATCTACTCGTTTGGCCTGATAACGGTTTCCACTCGAACGTCCAAGGGGAACGCAATCGGCCGCGACGTAAATTTCTCGACCTTTGCTTATTACCGTGTTTATTGCCTTCGACGATGGAGGAGCGGCGATCTATCTCCGCTTTCACCAGGTCGTCGTAAAGCAATCTCCAGGAACCGAACAATCCATCGTTCGCGTTTTCCAATTCGCTTTCTCGACGACTAAAATCGAAATACGATGACCGGAAACTATTTCAGCGCGTCGAGATACTTAGAATTCAGTTGATAGTGGCGGATGATTAATTCGCGAACGGTCGAAAGGAAAGTTGGGAATACTGGTGGTTAATCAGCGCGACGCAAAGTGGCTGTTAATATATCCGTGGAACGCGTGAAGCGATCGTGCGCAGGTTTGGTGCCACGTTGGCGAAATTATTTCACGGCGAGATACGCGCCGGCAGCTCGTACGTTCCGCGGTCGCATACTCGAAACGTCGCCGCGAATTTAAACCTCGAATTCAGCGGCACGTGCGCCCGGCCAGGATTACGACCGGAGAAAAACGAAGATACCGCGGCGAGATACGCCGCGACATAATTCATTCCGCCGTGTTATATGAAGTAGCTCTCGTGATGAATTTCAAAACGTCCGGTTGCCACGCGCTCGGGAAATATACCAAGAAAAATGCGATGCACCGCCTCGCGTTTAGATCCGTTCCTTCGCTTTTCCATTGTTCTCGCTCTTGAAAAAAGTAGAAACGGGGCTTGAAAAGGGCTAGATTCGTGATGAACAGGCGGATTTATTTCCAGGATTTCGAGTTACGCTGTGACGTGAACGTGACGTAACCGAAAATTTCCAACTCGTACGCTGAATTTTGCGAAACGCTACTGTCGTTGTACTCTCTCGAATTCTTCCATCTAATCTTTTTCGGGGCATAGAGCTTGGTATCTTGTAACTCTGTTGCCTTTATTTATACTAAGTGTACTAAGTATTCTAGCGTTTCACGTGACTAAAACGGACGAATTAAAAAATTTACTCGGGGCTAGGTAGGCGAAGGAGCAAAAAACCAGACCAGAATGGACGATAAGTCGGTTTTCGACGAGCGTCGCTATCGGCGGTCCAATAGCCGAAATGGCAGTCGCGTTACGTGGAATGGAAACTTGAAGCGTGTTTACCTCTAACCGCCGTACGTCTCATTAGCTTATCTCGACATGGAAATGCTAGGCGTTGCAACCTAGAAACGGCCCCGTCGCTTTTTCTCCACGCGTTTCCAATGCTACGAACTTCGGCGAGGACCGGTTCTTCCATGTTCGTTCGGTGTGAACGCCGCTTTAACGAGGAGAAACTTACGCATCTCGTTATCCAATCTTTCGAAGGAAGATCTCTCAACGGTTCTCAACTCGTTCGATTAATTCCAAATTCGTAATGGCCAACAACCTCCGAGAAGCATTTTAATCCTCCGATAAATCCGTTTCCCGTGTTAATTTCCCACTGGATCGCGCGCCATCTCTCGCAGAAAGAGATCCGAACGACAACGTTTCTGTCACACTCGGCATGTCCAGATGGCGAAAGATTGGACGAGCAATTATAACTCTGCCTCGGTCAGATCTAATTTTCCGAGCGAAGCCATTCGGACAGAACGAAACGGTTAATGAATCATAATCACTAGTCGTTAAAGGATTACGATGACCCAGCTGAAAGGTCTGCCGGGAAAACGACGCGAGATGGTGGCATGAAAGGCGAGCCGGTTTCAGGACCGACCTTGACGATGCTTAGGAAATGACGGCAATTATCGCGAGGACCGGTTGCTCGCGAAACGAAAGGAGATTCACGTGCACCACCGCGTCGCCGCTTTCCTCTTCTTCTCTGGATTCCGGCCTGGTCGCTTCACGCTGCCACCAATTAACCCCCTGTGGATCGGGGTGACCGTAAATTCATAAATCCATCAGTCAGAGTCCGGAGGACGTCTTGAAGAGCTTTGGACGCGATGAGTGCCTCAACGGGGTGCCGGAACACGGAGAACAATGCTTTTGGGTTTCCAGACGAAATCGGGCATCCGCACTCCCGTGAGTTCGTAACGCTTGCCAGTCACTTGCTGGCTCCATATCCGTTTTCGGATATGCGAGCCTTCTGGGAAGTTGGTTGACCGAGTCGAGACGATTTCGTCACAGTTGCACGTCGTATCCGGAGGCCTAATCGATGGTCGACCGTGCAACAATACTTACGGCCTTTGCTACTGCGTACGTATTATAGTTTAGGATAGTCCGAAGGCTGGAAGTTGAAACGTCAGCATTTATTCGAGACCCGGTTTATTCGGCTACGGTTACAGCGAACGTATGCGACGAATTTGATACGCCAAAGCAGCGAAATATGCGTACACACGGCTCTAAATTTACGGGATAAGAAAATGTATTCTTCTACGATTATATTTTTATTGAACGTACAGACTATCCACCAAGGTCTTAAACATTGACGATCAACGAATCGGTAGTAGGTCTTGAAAATATATCAAGCGATGACGTCGTACCGAATAAAAAGAGAAAGCTGACAACGACATTGAATAAAATTTAGTTCCAATTTTTCTAGAATTGATCGCGTAATAGATTTCTATGAATGCCTGCTATTCAGACGCGTCTTATACGTTAGAACGGAAATTATGCATCCGCTGTAGCCACAGACTGGTCTTTGCAACGAAAGAACGTTTATTGTCGCGCACTTTGTTGGACGCAACGGTGTAACGAAACTCGAAGGTGTAACGATTAAAGCTACGTTTAATTAAAGATGCCAGGCGTCGCGAGGAGATTCTCCCGCGGGTACACACCGAACGACCGTGGGTAATTCGTGGCTTTCGCGGCTGAGAGGAGAAGCGGTAGAGTTTCGCCGGGCGATGAAACCGGAAAGTTTTCTAGAAGTTAAGAGTTTCGGCCCGGAGATCGCTCTTCACGCGGATTAACCGAAAGTAACCGGCAGCACATCCTTAATTGGACCATCGTTCTTGCACGCCTACCGCGCGCCGCTTCTCGCTCGAATCTTCGCCACACGTTATTTAGAAAGCTAACAAGCAACTAAATCCTCTCTTAAACGAGCTTCCACGATCGAGCGTTTACGCAGTGCGGAATTTTTCCTTCTGTGTCCTCTCTCCTCGCTCATTCTACCACAGTTCGCAAATTTTTCTCGTCAAGAATCATCAGGATGGGAAACGCGCGAGAAGAATCTGTCGATTCGAAAGCTGCGATCAACGTCGAAATTTCCACGAAGCTTTTCGCCGACTCGTTCGATACACGAGCGTCGCTACTTAATCGGCCGTGAAGAAGCCCATCCACTCGGTGAATCCGAGTTCGAGAGCCTGTCTCGTCCCCATGATCGAGGACACCGGAGCCCTGCCACGCAGGAGAAATCCCTGAAGATCGATTCGAGCGTGCGAGGCTTCGCGCCTCGCCGTCACTGGGATCGGCGTGCTCTCTTAACGCTTTAATCCCTCGGCCGTAGCTCCGGGGTTTGGAACCGGAGGCTCCTGGCAAGTAAAAGAGGCCTCCTGCCTCTCTCGCGCGTTTATCTCGCTCGCCCTCTTTCTCCAGTCGTCCCGAATTCGTCTCGGAATTCCCAGTTTCGTACGGAAAACCTGTTTATCTCACGCTCGGTCTCGCACCATGCTCCTCCCTCTTTGTTTTTCCAGCGAGGCTACTGATGCAGTGATCCTACTCGCACTCGGGGTAGGTCCGCGATCCGCAGTTTATAATCTGGTCCGCTTTGGGAGACGTCAGTTGGCACGCGAGCCCCTAAGGCATCCCCTCGTTCGACCGTCGACGGGTCGATCCTCGTTCACCGGGATTGCCAGATATATCGAAGGGATGATATCTGAATTATCTTCGCAGGCCGGTGTTTGACCGTGGAGCTCCGTTAAAACGTCCGAAAAACAACAGGCAGCGAGGCGAACAGTTGGGTGAGACGCGGAGATAATTGGTGGTCAGGTATGCCGGCTCGTTCGATCCACTCCGATGCCTATAGTCGCTTCGCTCTAACTCCCTCAGATTTGTATTGTTGAAACACGTCGACTCGTTGAAGACGCGCACCTCTTCAGTCTACACGTACGTGTACTTTGTTTTAACAGTACGCTCCTTGTTCCTTTGCGTTCACCCATTTTTTTTTCTCGCTATCTGATTATTTCACCTTTTAAACAATTCTAAGAGAAATTTGCAAAGCGTATCCTTTCCACGTATCGGGATATCGTTCATTTACATGTACACATCTGTTCGCCGTTTTCTCGATCTGCATTTTGATAGCCAAGGAACAGTTGCGTTAGCTTTAAAATGCTACGGCGAATCCTCGTTATCCGTCGAAAGCGATCAAGAATCAGCGATTCGTAACGCGAACAAGAGTGCCGGATTCCGCTCGTAATAAACGGCTTCGCGTCGTCCAGGTCGGATGGAAATAACGCTCTCGCAGGGCCTCTCGTTTATTCGGCTACCACGCGGGCTGTCGTATTTGCATATACAGAAATTCATCGTAAAAGACCACAACAGAGTCTGCGCAAACATTTCGGAGTGCATTTAGGCAGGGTCCTCGTCTACAAACACGTCCCCATACAGCGGCGTCGGTGTAAACGCGTCTTGTACATGGATAAAGCCGTCTCGTTCGAAAATCCTGTGTAAACTGTGAGCGGTAAACGGCTTCCTGGGACGATGACAGGGGCCTGCTTCGATGTCCCCTTTGCGTCGTGTCCGGAGGAAACGTTGAAAACACCTGCATCCAAAACTCGAGTTTCTTCAGCCATAGAACAGATGCGGAGGAAACATCGAAAGCTAACTATTCTGTGCGTAGTTGCGAGAAAATGCAAATTAATGTCGACCGCTATGACAAGCTTTGTTCGAACGTTAATTCGTATTCGAAGAAGCTCGTAGCACGTTACTTGCTCGATTGCATTCGACGTAAACGGTGTAGCTTGCCACGTTTGCCGCAGGAGGCCAAGAATTATTAAAGCGTTACGGTCATTAATTATCCGGAGATTAAACGGATTAGCGGTCGAGATCGGAGTTAAGGGAACGGGAGTATGTTCTTTGAAGAGACAGCACGCGGCTCCGAGAGGAGATTGAGCGGTCTTCATTACTCGCCGGTCGCTCATTATGCTCTCAGCTTGAGGTCCTGGCACCTTCCTGCCGGGCCGTCACCTTTCGTGGCTCGTATCGGATCCTGGCTTTTCGGGTATCTCACCGCCACCCTGGCGGCTTCCTTCATCCGAACCTCGCGTCAGCTTGCTAAACGATCGTTTAATCCATCGCTCGTCTATCCTTCTATCCGGAGAAGCAGCGACTCTATTTCGTTGAATTCTTCCTCGAGAGCGAACCGTTTCTCTGGTTCTCGTCGATGACCGTACGGTCATGTTCCTTCGATAATGAATCGTCGTAACGAGCAATGCAGAGCTGAGCGAAACGCCAGACAATTATCATCGACGAAAGCTCGAACGCGGACACGTTCGATCGAATATCCTCGTATCTGGACGCGGCCTGGAAATGCCGGGATATGCGAATAATCCCGGTCAATTTCGTCGATACATGCCGCTTATGAGCCCGCAGCCAGCTCTTGCCGCGCATAATTATCGTCGGCGTGATATTCGAACCGTTGGCCGAATTACGCTTCCGTTCGTTCGCTCGTTTGCCTGCTGTCAGTCATCTCTAGGATTCGTGCCAGTATTGACAACAAGCGGATTTCTCCAACTGCAGAAGAAGTTATCGTTCGAGCGGCAACGTGGAAAGTGGCTGGCGTCCAGCGAGGATGTCTGGCGAAGAAAAGAAAGAAAAGTGAGCAAGCGGAAGAACAAAAGGAGAGGACAGACGCGCACCTGACCAAAGAGAAACGGCGAACAAACGAAGTAGCTGGCGTGACAAAACCGTGGACTGGTTCCCAAGGCCGAAGCCGAAACGCACGCGCGTACACGCTGTTACACGATTCCGCTCCGGCCGGCATGGGATTTGCCTCTCTCTTCCTCTTCCTCTCTCTCTCTCTTTCTCTCTTGCTGTTGTTGCTGTCGGTTCCGCCAACCTAGTTTCCCGGGGTTCGCGGCAAATTTCATAATAGCAACGGGAGAACCGCGGGAACCTCGATGTTGATTGTCCATCCCGGCGATCCAACTTAATTAAAGAGTCCTCGAGTGCTGCTTGACGCTGCGCCGACCAAAGTCACCAGGCTGAACCGGACGGTAAATATTGAGTTTGCGTCGGGTAGAATGTAGCCCGATCTCATGCGGACGTAATACTCTCCCGATCGAACGTTATTATGCGCCCGATACCGTGGTCTCCTGCGTGATAAAACGAATCGCGCGAATATGATATTCACGGGTAATGGGAAGTTGTTGGAAAAAATGGGATATCGTAGTTACGCAACGTAACTCGCCACATATTGTACTTTGGAATACGAAAAAACGCGAAAGGAGAACAGCTTGTTATTGTTTCGCTCGTAAAACTACGTATTTTCCTATATTTTTTCGTGTTGGTTTGATTTCGATTACATTCGCTCTGAGTCAGCCGGTGCGATAGTCCATCTTCCATCGGTTTCCCAGTTTTCATACATTCCAGCAACGAATTCGCTCTGCGAATCGAATCGTCGAATTCCAGCCTCGTCTGAATCTCGACAAACGAGTGTGCGTAGATAAAATCGCATGCACACGGAGCTTGGCGCGACCGTGCAAACGCGAGCAAACGGAAGAAACTCTCGAGTCAAGCCGGTCTATTCGAACGCTTTATGCCACGGTAAAGCCCGTAAAAGGTTCCCTCTTTGGTCGCGTTCGCGCACATCCACGGCCACCGCGTATGCCTTATAAGCGAACGCGCGAAGGAGAGGCTCGTGCCAGGACGAGGGTCCGGAGGAAAGGCGGACACCGAACGGGCCAGGAAACGGAAAACACGAGCAGCCATTGTCGTGGAAGACCGTGGCTGACCATAATCTGAAACTCGCCGGTCCATTCACCTTCCCGGAAACCTTACGTAAATACTTCGTTATTTATGAAAGGATTACCGGAGGCCAGTCTATTCCGCAATAAATACAACTTTCTCGACTCCTCCCAAGTACCGAGGGATTTTCGGGATATTCGTTCATCGACGGATGCAAAGTAGAAACAAATACGTTGCAAAGGGTAAGTTTGGACACAGAGACGGACGAGCCGACGTCGTGTCCCTGCGAAAGAATAAGGAACCGACCAAGATCCGGTCTACCTGTCTCGGAAGATTCGTGTTTCTAGCAAGTCTACCTTTCCAGCGCCACGTACGACCGCTTTCTTTCGGCGATAACTCGTCCTGTACGTGCGCTACACCCTTCACGGGCCACGCCATTAATATTCTGAACTCTCTTCTTCGAGGGTTTTGGATCAACCTCCTCGACGTTCCTGACGAAAAGAATTGGCCGGTCGCGTACGTGAGGACACGCGCTGCAAGACCGACAGACCGCTTATCCATCGCGAACAATTCCGTTTTTGTCACGTCTGTAAGACTCCACAGAGGGAAAGGGACTGAATTACGACGACGCGACTCGCTTGTGATTTATATAATGGAAGATGAAACAAACGCGATCAAACGTTAACTTTATTTTTTTGACCGTACCTCTGCACGATGTTTCGCGCTGAAATCGCGTCGGATTGCGGCACACCTGGCCCATAAATTCGGTATCATTAGATCCTCTAAATATCATCCGGACTGTTGGAGGATTCACCTCGAACCCTATTATTTTTTATGACCGTTATTATCCCTGGAATAACCTGGATGGTTGGCGAGTGAACGAGGACCGTGGCTTCTCGCCTCTCTTTTAGAACGTCCACCGAAATCACGAGTCCGGATACACCGAATTTCGTTTTCGACCGAATCGATCGACCGTTCGAACAACGACGCACAGACTCCATTTGATCGGATTGCGCGCCGTTTTTCGATTTCCCATACGGACCACATCGATACGCAGCCACGACACGCAACGAAACTTTCCCCGTTTTTTTCCGTTATCTGGCGCACGTTTTCTCCAACAATCCGCCAACAATAGGTCCGTCATTTCCAGGTCGGAAGCTCCTACTCGTTCTACTCATTACCCGAACTAGTTGAAACACCCGAGCGACACAGTGACTTTATTCGCGTTTAAAATAATGTCGCGTCCTATCGTTGGTCGTGTTTGCCGAGTAATTTCCCTCGATCGCATCTGTTTCTTTCATCGCAGGACGCCACGGAATCCAACGATTCCGTTGCGCATTCAGTCTCAAAACGGACGAGACAAATGCCTGGCGCGAAGCAACTCTCACTAAACAAGAGAAGACCATTCGACCAATGGAAACTTCGTATAATCGGACAAACAACGAGGTCGCAACGTTGAAAGAAACACCGTGGCTGGAACTTACTAATTTTCTCGGCGATGAGACAGTTCGTTTAATTAAATCATATCCAATATCATGTCGATCCACGATAGGTGAAACGCGCGAGGAAGATTGGGACAGCGCAATAAGAGGAAAAGTATAATAAAAGGAATCATCGTCGTCGTCGTCTAAGGCGCACGTGCGAGTACGAATATACGAACATTCTATAGCCGAACTCCCTGTGTGCTTCTCCGTTGTCTCTGGGCGAAACGTGCGAACCACGGAGACCGACCGAGTATACACACCGACAACGATAATGCCACGGCTCGGGCGAGAAGCACGTTCCCGAGTTCCTGCTGGTCAGATATTTGTAATTTTCTTCCTGGTCATTGGTGACCGAGGAGGACTGGCCGCGCGTGCACGTGCGACTCGTTGATTCCCAAAGAATCTTCCATCGAGGACACTCCACCGTGATACTGTCCTTCGCTCTCTTCCGTAGCCAGCCACTTACCAATCGCCATCCTCATACAATATCAACGCCTCACTGTTTCACGCATAATTCGACCAGCGAGGATTTCTTTGAGAAAGAGTACAAAGGAGCGGACAGTTTCTCCTTGCGAAATCGTTCCGCGACGAAATACGAACCTTAACCAATATCGTTGATGAGAAAAACGAGAAAAAGATCCAACGACTTACAATGGAATTGGTAGTGTATTTCAGTGGACGTTTGTTCGCTCTGTGTAACTCTGTCTATGTTTTGGGTAGTTCGCCGAAGCGTCACCGGGAGACCTGGCAGTTTTTCACCGGCTGTCTCCGAGAAAATGACAGTCACGGAGTAGTAATCGATCGGCCACGCGTTAAAGACCTGGTGTTCCTCGAGTTGTTCGGCCCGCTAATTACTCGACTGTCCTCGACAGACTGCGGTTTGAAACCGAGAGAGCGGAGGCGAAACGAGCGACGCGTGGAAAGTTCGTAGCTCCGGCTTCCTTGACAGGAACAGGTGTCGGCTGCACAAATTTCGAACAACAACCAGACCATCTCTTCTCTGCCTGCTCCTGCTAATGAGATGCACCGATAACATCCTGTTCTCGTTAGCCGGCCAGGGAAAGATGCGTCTCGCTCTTTGAAAAGTGTCGTAACCCATAACGGAAGTTTGGGAAGAGGTTTCTTCGTGTTTTCGTATTCCACACGATGCGTATGGTTATCACGAGTTCAGATTTGGCGGCCGAGATTGTACGAATTGGTTCAACCGGTCCTGGGTCGACGATTCCACGAAGTCTCGTTTATCCCCGCTCGATCTCGTTTTCCTTCGTAATTCGTGGCTCGTGTGAGAATTGTACGGAGCACGATAATTTGTATCGTCGAGGACTATCCTGGAGAATGATGTTACTGGGAGCTAGAGTCCGGGAGAAAGATACTCAGACGTTCACACGTTGCGCGACTTACAGAATGCTTGATATTCGGGTTAGATCGTGTCGTGCGATATCTGTCTAGTATCTAGTGTGTGATACACGACGATTTAATTAGTAGAAATTCTAAACCTCGCAATAGATGGTAAACGATTCGATAAACTAGGAAGTGAAAATCAAAGAATAGAATGTGAATGTGATGAGGAAGGTTGAAACTTGCGGACACGTTACGAGACAGCGTTCAGATTGAACATATAACACGTGAACTTTATCGATAGAGGACCGCACGTATTTTCACTCCAGAAAGATCGTGTTCCGCGATTTCTTTCCGACGAATTCCTGGACGACTTTCGAGTATCCGAGAGTGTCATCGGGTCGACAGAGCGCCGGGGACTCGTAATTCCGACTAGGAAGCGGTAGTTTCGAAACGGACGGCAACGTTTCCCTTTTCTCGTCAGGCCAAGAGGTAACAGAAGGTAAGGAAGTCTCGTTTCGTTGGTCCGAACCGGTCTGGATTTTATTTCGTGCACGTTTGTCTTCCGCTCGGATTACTCTCGCGGCCATAAGCGGAAGATAAGATACCGTGCAGGATACCTACGTAAGGACCCCGTGACATATGGCGGGCGTACTAGATCTCGTTTCTCTTTCTCTCTTCGTCCTACTATCTCTGTCGTCGTTTCTTCCCGGTTGCCTGACTTTTCTCTTCGACCTGCTGTCCTCGCCAGCTCTCTCCTTGTCTGCCGTAGACCAGCGGACGCGTTCGACCTCTCGTTACTCGGATCTCGTTCTATCGTTGACGAGCTGCTGCACACGATCGGAAGGAAGTTCACACGGATACGCCGATTCCTTTCAGGAAGGACGCTCCGAACGGACCGAACATTGACCAGCGAGCGAGCCAGTCACAGCACGCTCGATTAATAACGAACAGATTTAATCGATGAGATTTCCCGCTTCCTGCAAGTTCCGCGCGTTTCGTGTTTCCTACGTTCGGTCTCGCGGTTATTCTTTCCGACAGATCGGATGCTTTCCGCTTTCTCGGTTAGTTTGGGCAGGTGACGCGCCTAGACGAAAAATATTTTCACTTACCGTTACTAAAATTGTGGCTAGCTGTTGTGTTCTCTAGGCGCGTCCAAATCAACACAATTTTTCCGAATAAAGAACTGTTAATTTGCAAGTGTTGCGAATAAAATTATATATCATATTGTACATCCTGTGGAGCGCGTTTATGCGATTTCAAGCGTGTCTGCCACGGGACAATCGACGCAACCTTGTGTTTAGAGTCAATTTCTCAAAAGGAAAAGTGTTGTGAAAAGTGTTGTGAAAAAGTGGATGTTGAAAGAAGGTAACAGTTAGAAGTAACACGTTATCCCAGAAGTAGGCGTGTCCAGAAGGGTACCGCGGAGAAATAAGAAAATTCTAGTTTCCAGGTTCATCGTCTAGCCAGGACCATGACCGATCGTTTCCGTGACCAGGTAAAAATCGGGGAATTGCCGTAACGCGATAATGACATTATCAGGTTCGACGTTGACTGTTCCCGGCCTGCAGCTCGGGGCAAGCTGTAATTTGTCGGAGTGTATCTCGGATCGAAAGCAACGGATCGGTAGCACCAGGCCGCGAATAGGCGGAGAAAGTCTCTCGGAAGCGAGATGTCGGAGATAAAGGAGGCGAGAGTAGAACGCTTGTTGTTCCACGCTTCACCTCGTCTTCGATACTGATTTTTCTTTGTCCTACGGACGCCTCGTCATCGGCGTCCGGTCAGAAAAATTTTAATGGGCTTCTCGAGAGCCCACGTTGTCCGAGGTATCGCGCGCTAGAAGACGTATCTCTCGCTTAAACGACACGATATGGCTGCGAGCGATCTCGAGCACGGACTTGCACGCGACCGGTTAACCCACAATCACGGTGAAAACGCGTTTCACATTGTTTTTCGGAAAAAATTCCGATCCTATCTCGTTCGACTTTGTATACATAGCACTGAGTTAGATAGCTATAGGACTGGATGTATTCTTGCGTCGCTCTTCCGCAACGATAAACCACGAGAAATTGTGTTTCGAGCACGGTGGTTAGCGAAAATTTATGCGTCCTGTGTCATATTTTCGAGAATCGCCCGAAGAGGGTTATCCTCTCTCGCCCTTCATCCTCGCCAAAAGTTACAGCATGTAGAATGCGATAAACATAGGAACGCAGCGTTGCTGTTTACGGACAAGCTGTGTAACATTTTTTACGTGCGTAAATATCGAAATAATACGCTCGCTCGTGCAACGATAATGCTTCCCGCGAATTTTTATTTTCTCAGACAACGAAAAAAAAAAAAAAAAAGAACACTTTTCAACGAGGGTGTGGGAATCTCGCGGGCAAAATTGCCAGGAAAGAGTACGCGAAGCAGGGCTACTTTCGCAAATTGCTCTCGAAAACAAACTTTTCGCAGAATATTAATTCTATCGGGAATGTTTACGCACGAAGCGGCGGCGTTTCGGTCGCCGAAGGAAAAATTCGAGAATTTTCGTGGTTCGGGTCCGAGTTTGGTCCGGGGAACGCGCGCGAGCCTAGTAAAATACAATAATAACGTTGGCCGGTAATTGGAATTCCGGCATGGACGTTTCCGCGGCAGAAATAATATTTCTTTCCGGCGTTGTAATTCGTTACAGCCAGCAGCGTGGTCATGGCGTTATCTTCGTCTGCATGGAGGGAGCCGCGTAAAAAAGGAATTAGAATCCGCAGAGAGGTCTAGTTTGAAAGCAGTCGTGCAGGGTAGAAAATAGAAAGGATAAACCGAACGGCAGAAAGAGAGAGGAGATAAGGGCGGAGTGAAACGCGAAGGCGTAGAAGAGAAAAAGAGAAAGAGAGTCGGACGAACGTGGCTAGTAAGCATCGCGTAGGTCGGCACCGGGAGGAACGGCCGGAACAAAAACGTAGCCTTTATTGGTCTTTGTCCGCAATTGGAACGCGATGCTACGGCGCGATGCGTCTACACCGGATGAGATAATCGCTTAATTACTCTCGATACCGTGCTCGTACTCGTACGCACGCGAACCGTCCGCTAACCCAACTATATACAGCGCAACACGAAGAAGATGAAAAGAGACGAACACATAGAGTTTGCTCGGAGACACGATTCAACCGAGTCACGGTTTCCACAGCATGGTATCGAAATTGTTCGCTTTTCGAGGAAACGACGCGAGCAGAAGGGGGTGGAGGCTAAGGGTAGCTTTAATAAATACTCGTGTTGCGTGAGTTCCGATCATAGGCACACCCTAGTCGATCGTGGGCCACGCAATGCAACGACCAATGGTATTATCAACGGGAATGTGACGAGTATCGGTGTCGCGTCTGCACGATCCCCCGATTGGTTCTTTCTGTTTCAGCACCGGCTGTCTAGTCTGTTAATCACCGGTTTCGCGTGTTAATGTCTTCATGCAGAAGGAGAATAAGTGGGATATCCCGGGGGCCGACCGGTTTACCACATGGCATCGTTTCCTAAAATAAGACGTTTCCTCGTGGCAGAGACAAGGGGAACGTCACGCCGCGTCTTTATTAAAGCATTAGAGAGCTAGCGATCTCGCTACGAATCGCTGGTCGGAATAATTACACGCTTCGTTTCTCCCTTCTATCGTACGATAGATCGCCGTACGGCCGATCGCGTTCTACCAGTTACGCGGTCCATTAATAACCGGTGTCTGTTGCATGATACCCGTTTGGTCCTCCCACGCGAATTTAATACGCTCTCGCGCCTTTTCGCTTGTCGCGTCTTCGACAGTTACTTACTCGACACTTACTTGGCAGCGCAACTTGTCAGATCTCCGTTTTCGCTTACCTGAAACATAAAAGAACATCGTTGCAGTATTTATCGTAGCGGTCGTCACGGATTAACACGAAGCTTATTAATGTTTCGCGAAGATCTGCAAACACTCGAAGCAACGTGGAATGTTACCGTAACAATATTCACGGGAAAATGCATGTGTAAGAGACCCGACCATGAGGAAATCATCGTTCGATCACGACGTCGGCAACGAGTATGTACTCGAGAGTTCCGCAGGCAGGAATATCAGAGGCAACGTTAGTTAATTCAGCATAGTCTGCGGGCGGTTTGCTAGCCACGCTCGACAGGAGCGTGCGAGACTTGGACACACGGTAAACACGAACCGGGGTATATGGTTGTCGCGTGGCTCCGGGCCACGTCTATCTTTCAGTCAGTGACCCCGACCCCGGCCAGTCGGGCAACTTAGTCTTCTTCGAGGCGCACCGATACAGCTAGCACGATAGCTACCGTGTCACAACTGGTCTCCATTCGTATCTCTTGGAACGATGATGATCGGATACAGCGGTTTCGCAGTTTGATGGCGTTGCGACGCGTATTCGCCACACGAGCCAGAAATCTTTTCTTCGGAACAGGAAAATACCGTTTACCGTTCAATCGAGGAAACCGTTGCTTGGTACAGGGTCGAGGACGCGCCTCCCACTCGTCAAAGGAAAGACGAACCGGGATCCAGGCATTGCATTGCCTAGGAACAAGAAAAAAGCAAACGATCTCGAGGAGACGTAACAGAAAGACGTTGTATCGGCGGCAGAGTCGGTATTTGCAAATGAGAGGTTCTTTCGTAGTCGGCGGAACGCGAAGGGAAATTTAAAGATGCACGTGGAAGAGCCTGTTCTTTCCACCGAGCTTTGTCTCCGAGATTTTCTTTCCTCTCCGACCTCGGAGATAGACGTTCCGCGGCAATAACAATCGCGGAGAAGTTTGTTCGGACATAACAGGAGACGAGCAATTAATCGAGTTATTCTTTTGCAATTTTCACTCGTTTCCTTTGGAATTTCAAGTGGCCCGAGAACGCGTGCATAAAATCGCGCGGTCGTTCGATAGACCAAAGGAAGCTTCTTATCGAGCAAAGAGAGAACGAGAGAGACGAAGTTATTCGCATCTCGACGACTTTGTCAGTCTAATCTGCGACATCGAGAAATAACGCCTATCACCTTGGCTATCCCATTTCCAGACTTTCTTCCTATTCTTCGAGAGCTTTGAGTAAGTACCCTGTCAGGAATAAGGAGAGTTTTACGTCGATGGTTCTGGTTCGAATAAAAGTTCTTGGAGCACGCTGAATCTTTTGTCACTTCGTTTTCTTCTATTTTATCGAGGATGCTCCTAATCGAACAAACATGTTTCAATTTTCGCTTGAAACTCTTCCGCCGCGCGCATTCATATTTTCAGACAACCTCGAGACAAATTTGTGGTAAAAATTACGGTTCGCTCGATCCTCCCATCGTTGCCGGTCGATTGGAGAAAAAGTTTATTGCGACAAAAGCAGCAGAAAATCGATCTGGCATCTGGTCCTCCGTTTTTCTTCGGTTTGCTCGCGCCGCAGACCCATCGCGTCGTCGGAATAAATCAAGATATTATTCTTGCGTTGCCGGAGTATGCAGCTGCAGCTAGATTTCGCGACTAAATTTCGCTATAAATAACACCAGCGACTTTTCCATCTTTCGAACTCAAGAAACTTTGCGCGTTCCATCGTCCACCAACCTCCAATTTCCCGTCTAATCATCTTTTTCTGACCCTTATCGCGATAAAGGGTCAACGAGTTCCATTCCACCTCCTCTTTTTCTTTAACTTCCTCGTTGTTATTTGCCACGCGGAGCAGATTTCCCGTTCGTAAACACAGAATCTTCTTTCTACTATCTCCAGCTACAACGTATCATCCACTGGAGAAACCACGACAACGAATTCGCAGCTTCCACAGATCCGAGATTGCGTGATAACGAATTACCAGGTACTAGAGATTGTTCCTTCTGTTTTCAAAGGAAACCTCTTGCCTCGGTCGTCGTACGTACGCGAACATGGAGCTCGCACCTAGCGTGCATCGAGCCCTAGGGTTGTTTGAAATTCCGCGGAGATATCGGTGTTACGTCGTTGTAATAACCCGACGGACCAACGCGTATTGTCGGAGCGTGCGTATGCGTGTCTGCTACGTACGTGGACTACGAGCTTGTGACACGAGTGCTCGGATTAATCGCGCTCTATGGCCCGGTGCAAGATTTCGTCTGGAAAGTTCGTGAAATAAATGGACCCGAAACCGTAACGATACGTAAATCGTCTGGGGACGGGGAGGAGGGATGATTAATCGACGTGGATAGTTTGTCTTTCAACTCTTTTAACTTTCGTAATAAAAGATCTTAACACAAAGCGACAGAAGTTATTAAGATGCACGCGATTCTTTGTTATGAAAAATTCATTCGGAAGAAGATCCTGCGAGAAGAGGAGGTAGGAGACGTTTCTCAAAGAAACACACCGAGAGAGACCTTGGGATACGAGCTCTTGGAAGCGGACGTTCTTGACTTTCTCGAAGGACGGACACGAGAGGTACAGTGCGAACGAACGCTAATCCCATTGTCCTCCTTAGAAGCTGACTGGCGAGAGCCGCTAGGATCTTCTTTCCGCGCAAGGAAGACGTACGCGCTTCACGGTGAATATACGCGCGCGTTACCTGTGGACAGGTAGACCACGATGTACATACGTCGACGCGAACACGACTGCGCTCGTACGATATTAGGCCGATGTTTACATTTGTGTCGCGTGCAACAGTCGCGGAGGAACAGCATCACGCAGCCTGTTCTAGACAGGATAGAAAAGAGTCACGGCGTTCGTTTCTGGGATATTTCTGGCAAAACGAAAAAGAATCGCCTGTGCAATCACGGTGAAGCGTTCCATTAAAGATGGCGGTTATGATTGGTAGAAAAATGTTATTAAGATGAAGAAGGAAGAACGGCCGTGTCAGAGCGTTTCCGTCTCTCGGTGTTTGATATTTTCACGGATGACGGCGTCGAGCTAAGACCGCTGGCGAAGAACAGGGGCGTCTGCCACTTTCCCGTAGAAAATACTGCAGCGCAAACTAAAACTCCGCCGGAGATCGCTGGCCTCATAGTCCTGTCTCGCTTACTTATGTATGAAAGTTACGTGGCCAGCGTTCAGTTCCGTCCTTTCCTCGATCCCCGTCCGCCTTCCCTCCACGCTGAGCAAACTTCTACGTTATTCATACGCCGTGGATGAACGATGAGTATCTGTCCGCCGCGTCTACTTCTGGACAACTCGTCCATCGGGGAAGGTCGTCGGTTGAACTTCGCGGAAACTTGACGGAGTCACGGACTTGGTCTTCAAGGACAGGCTGCACGAGACCCAGGTGGAACAGAGACACCAGTTTAATCCCCTTCCGTGAGGAAAGAGCAGCCCTCGGAACGTAGAACTGGGCACACTTTCCAGCAAGAGCGTTCGTGAACGCGCTTCGTCAGTTATTCCGCCGTATTGTTTGGAATGACGTGTTTGCCTAGCGGTGAAGTGTTTCAGAAAATTAAGTTTCCAAGAGGTAGAGACCACTTTGGCTTTTTTAACGACTCAAGGCTGTATTTTTTCACCGTTGCTACCTTTTACAGCGATTCTGAAATTACTTTTATCACATACGCGAGTTGAAGAAGTTTCAACGTTGCGGAAATCGAGTTAACGGCGAAACGACTTAATCCGTGAACCGGTCAAGTGGCGCTTTCGTCATGAGAAGCCACGCGCGGTCAACGTGCTCTGCATTTTCGGCGAGGCTTTACTGGCCGTACGTGGCTCGACGAATTAACGAAAGCAAACAAACTGGTCAATCGGCAGAGTAAGCCGATCGATCGTACGGGTCGTCGGAGAGAAAAGTCGAGTCTGTTGGCGCGCCGCGAGAACAGCAGACACGCTTCTCCTTAGATTGTCCGAGGGTGGCTCGGAGGAAGAGAAAGTGGCATTCTGGGTAAGGAAGAGCCTTGTGCGCCACAGTTAGCCGCAAAAGTGCATTAGCGTCGGTCGTCTGGCCAGCTTCACGGAAGTAACGGCTCGTGATAGCGTTTCCGAAGCGAATGGCGAATTTACGGAAAATCTGATGCGCCTGTGGACCGGTGGCTGAAGACTTTGCAGGTTACAAGGAACGAAATCAATTTCGAAACAAAGTTTTCGAAACGTCTTGTTCCACCTCAAAGCATTACGGTTTCTGACACCGTATTCGCTTGCAAATTAACGCCTTGAAAATACATGTGTCTGGATGGATATTTACACAGATTAAACGTTATCGAGTATCGGATTCGAGGAGTATAAAATCGGGTGACTCGAGCGTAGATCCGCGAGAAGAATAATCGGTCTAGACACCGAGCAGGAAACAGAGACGGTCGTGTCTGTGTAGCCGCGGTGCGCGAGGGAAGACAACGAGGCAGAAGCCAAATGTCTGCTGCGTACACGGGGGATGCTGGAATCGAAAGAAAGAACAAGGAAGAAAGAGGAGGCAACAGCAGTAGCGACGAAAAAAGAAGACGAAGGAGGCGCTGAAGAAGAAGAAGAAGAAGGAGATAGAGAAGAAAGGAAAGAAGCAGCGGCGGATAAGCAGAGAGCAACGTTACTGCCGGACAGAGTGAATTATGGGACAATTAGTTCCGGCAGATATATAAGCCTCAGACACAGAACCGGCCTCTCTGTCTTTTTCCTTGCTTTCCTCGTCCACGATTCCGTTGGTTCTCATACCGGCAAGGGGGTAGGTTTCTGGTCTTAAGGGACGCAAAGGGCAGCCCGGGGCTTTCGTTCGGTGTCCACGCGAACAGAAAGCTAAGAAGAGCGACTGGACGACTCATTAACCACCGTGCTACGCCGTTCTTTGTGTCTGCTTGCAGTCTTCGCCAGCCCTTGCCGCGTTTTCCACCTTTTTCCACCCCTCGTGTTCCGTGTCTCGAGGATTCCGTTTAAACTCGTTCGAATTGTCGGCCGCGAGCTTCTTAGTCGCGTTTCCTGCCGCTCTTTTTAGCCGCTTTCTTCCATCGAAGCAACCATAAGAGAAACACCGAGCTTTTCAAACGTTAAAAAGCGTACCTTTATCAAGTATGTATTCATCCTTCATAGGGGACGTAGCAATAGCTAAAGCAACGAGAGACAACGTTGAATTTCAGGCTCGAGCGAACACCGATGCAGTTTCGGACATGTCGAATCGAGTTTTGGCGGCCGCGCCGAGCCGCGGAACGAGGAACGCTGGTGATTTTCACGGTAGCACGAAACCGTGCAGTAGAATTTTCGATTTCTCGTCTGGATGGCGCGACCACCGACGGAAAAAAATTCCGCGCGAACCGCAGCGTCCCGTCGCGCCGACGAACCGGCGGATTCGGATTCGTTGCGGTCGAATCTTGTGGTGGCTGGTCGAGAATCAGGTCGTGTAAATATAGGGGCTGTCGTTTAACGAGCCGTGCGCGCCGTCTCTGTTCGCAAACGAGCGCCGTAGTTTCGGAAGAAAACGACTCGCTTCCGCCGTCCCCGAAACGGCTAAATTTATGCGTCGAACTGGATTAAAGCCGATCGAATGTTTGCCCGCGCGCTTCAAACTTAATGGAACGCGATTGCTTCCTGACATCTGGAAACGTCGTTCGTTTGGAAACCTCGTGCGTCTCCATTTCCAACGATGCGAGTCGAATAAAAACACGAGGGACGGTTGATTAAACTTTATCCACGATATCGATTTTTAATCGAGACTTGCTCCACTTATAGAGCACCAATTATTGTTAGCAGCTATCTACTCTCCTATCCAATCCAATCTTCATCCGCGTATTAATTTATCAGAGAAACGCGATAAATATACCATGAGGGGCGTCTTGCCCCCCATAACGACAACGCGAGACATCACGCGAGCGTAATCGAGAAGAAGCTCGAAACGAAGCACGATTCACGTAAAAAGCATTTTCATATCTGTCTGGCGGGGCCAGGGTAGATTCCACTCGCTTTCCCCTGGTATTCTGGTTGCAATAAGAGAAAGACAGACGCTCCTATAGCTCGTTAATAGGACGCACCTCCGCTTCAGGGTGGCTCCGGGCTTTCTGATTAATGGCCGTGCTAATCAAATAAACAATCCTACATCTGTCGACCGAATGTGTTACCAAGCTGCGGGTATATAGTATATATCCCTGGCTCTCCCTAATTCTCCCTTCCACCCGAATCGGTCAAAAGAAGCCACGGTTTGTTTTCGTCCCCCATCCTCCTCGGCAGCATTCGTCCTCGTCGGTTCCGCGGTTAGAACGGGTCGAAAGAGACCCGAGCGAAAGAAACCGATAGCGGAGGGAAAAGATAGACCGGAACCGCGAAGAAAAACACGGCGTGGCCTCCGAGTGGCAATTAGAAGGATTAATGATTCCGTCCTGGGGACGACGTCGTTCCATACGGCTGTGTTCCGTTCGACGTGTTTGTCGGTCGGCGTTTGTCATCTTCCAATGGCGCACAGAGGCAACAGCCAGCGGGTACTGTAGCGATTAGACGAGACTTGTACACACTGTGACCGGCTACCGTTCATAAATCAACGTTCCTTCCGTTTCACGCCGTAGTCCACCTTCGCGGGTCCATGACTTGTTGTCGTGTCACCGGGACCAGTGATAGTCGCGCTTGGTCCTTGCGACAAGCTTCCGTACTTCCATTGAAAGATGTGCGGAGGATAATGGAGCTCGTGCGGGAAGTGCGGATGTTACGCGCTTTCAACGTTCGCGACTTAATCTTCAAATAAATTACACCTTACGCGAGACGTTTACAATTGCGCGCTTTGTATCGCGCCAACGGATACACCACGGATCCTTCCATTGACCCTTTCGTCGATCAAATCGCGCGACAATATCGCCAGTTCTGTATCTCTTCCTGCTGCTGCTGCTGTTTCTTCGTCGGACAAAGCGACCACTATACCAGTCGCGCGTTTATTCGCGTCAAGGCTAGGCGAAGCGCACACGAATCGCGTCTTCCAGCAACACCACGCGCATAAGTCAATGTTACGTTCGTTTAACGTCTCGTCGTTTCGTCGAATGGGACGCTGCGTTTTCGACGCGCTGTGATCTCGTTTTGCGATTCTTTCACGGCGCGCTATGTACGGCGTGAATTGGTCCGGCGGCAAGATTCGACGAGTCATGCAGGAACGCGACAACTCGCTACTCTTCGAACGAATCGGGATCAGATGCTAAGAGATAAACGTCTAATCCCTGGCTGAGAAATATTCCATTCTCGTCTTGTTCTCCGCTATAACTTTCGTTTCATTCTTTCGCACAATATAATCGGTACGTTGCTTCATAGACCGGTGATTTTACGGTGAGCATCAGGTAGAAAATAAAAGAGATCACTGAGAACCATACTCGTAAACGGGGCAATTTTCACGGTTCCGACGAGCGTATCGGGACGTCTCTGTTAGCCGAGCTCTCCGTGGAAAGGCTGCCAGGTCGGCGCGGCGGCGTGACGTCTCAGTTCGCGACGACGTACCCGGAACGAAATTACCGCGGGGCACGTTCCTCCGTCGGGCTTAAAGTAGATTTATGAACGCGGAGATCAACGCGGAACGACGATATATGGGTAATCTCGGGAGCTGTTGCAAACTCGTTCAAAAGTGAATACCAGCGAGAGGCGGTCGCCGAATTTCGCAGTGAGCTCTCTACCTCTTAACGTAATTTCTTATCGATCTCATTCTCGATGCGTGGTACAGTGGCAAGTGAAAAGCAAGAGAAGCTTTGATCCGGCGGCGACGCCTCGTTGCCCGAGCATCGAAGATTTCAACCCAGCTGGATCGATGCGTCGGTGGAAAGAAGGATTTCCAGTTGGAATCCGACACGCTGGATTCTTGTTGCTTCTACGTTATCAGAAAGAACAACGTTATCGCGTGAAGCAGAAAGCTACACGGAATCGCCGTGGATCAGAGTGTGCTCATTTCCTTCGCTTCGCGCGTAAATCACCGACGCCATGGCGACGCAGTCGTCGATCCAAATGTACACACCACCGATCTGTAGGATCGCGTTCCGCTCACACCGACACGCGGGCAAACAGAGGAGCACCGCGACGCGATCTCAGCGAAGATCGATGACGATACGTGGAAACTAGGAGCCGGCTGGTTATACGCGTGTCCAGCTGTCGCGGTCGTGTCACGGGTAGCTACATCTACACGAATTTAGATATTCGAGACGATCGACTTAAATAACTTGTTCCGTGCGAGCACATTTTACACGAATTCTTTTGTCACTGTGACGATAATTTTGAAATGGAATTCTTTAGAATTATTCGGAATATTCGACGATCGCTCCAGTTGCTTTCGTAATTGTAATAATGGTTCTACTGTTAATAATAGTCCTCGTCTTACGATCCAATTAATTATCCACGAAATTATTCTTGTCTCGTTCGACATCAAAGATCAAGATCAAACAGAGTTTTAAATCTATTAAACGCGACACTGAACGTTCCTTCCGCGATAGGTTTTTCCATTCTACGCGTGTATCTCGCAGAAGCTTGACTTTATCTCGCCTTCATCGTGCTATTTCGGTGACTGGCAAGGTTCGACGATGGGCGGGCGCGTGGACGCGAGCGTGAGCGCCGCTCGCCTAACCGTGTCGTACAATTTAGTAATGAACGTTGTAACGACTGGTCCAGCGGCGTAGCTATTTGCGTGGGTGCCGCGAGATCGACGACAGTCGGCCGGGAATCGGGAATAATGTATTACCGCTGTTCCGTGCGACGGGGCGATTTGTAAACGTATCTGCTTTCCGACTGCCAGCTGAACGATCTATTAAGTAATAGTCCCGAGGAACACGACGTTGTCCATCCGTCTGTTTCCTGACTCTCGTGATCCCTTGCTGTCGCGTCGGCGGATCGTAAACGGGTGAAACGATGAAACGACGAAACATCGGACGAGTCTAAACAAGCACGATCGAATTAACTACAACGAACATTCGGAGTCGACGAAAGCGAGAAGCTCGCTGGAGCGTACGCGTTCTCGGAGACAAGCCAACAACGTCGCGAGTTGTCTCCCAAAGCGGGATCAGGCGCACACCGTCGTTTGCCAGTGACAGAGCCGGCTAAATATACTCCGTGAGGCGTTTAAAACTGGAGACAACGTTTTGTGCGCCTCCTCTTTGCTACGACAAAGTATCAGCGCCTCGTGTACATCGCCACGCGAACACGCGCGAGTCACGCGCACACCGCGTATTCCCGCGAGTTCTCGCGATGGAACAGAGCGTCTGGAAGGACCAGGTACCGTACATCGCTCGCAGTTCCCACTCGTTCCTGGCTTTGTTCCGCTCCAACTCTCGCGCCATTAGTCCATCCTACAGTTTCCACGACTTTCACGGTAAGCACACGCGACGTTTGTCTTGGAATCGGAGGAGGATCTGTTAATTAACGGCAGGGTTGGATTGGAAACTTTGGATTCGGAAGTTGTCGGATGGCGCTGCGGCTGAAGCGAGTATGTCGGTCTGTGACCCGGTTAAACCAGTCCACTCGGCCCTTTTTCAGACTTCTTCTGGGTCGACTTCTGTTTGACCAACGACCATTTCGCCAAGTGGTTCCTCTGAGTCGGTACCTTTGAGTGTCGCGGGGCCGATCTTGATAAGATTCACCGATGCCTGGTCGTACACACGTCGACGAAAGGCGCTTTTCTTCGAGCCTATTGACTCGTCGGGATTGGCGCGACTTCGAAAGAAACTTTCGCAAGCCTGGAAACTGGCAAAGTGTGTCACGCCCCGTTCCATCGTTTTGTAACGAGCGTTCGAAACCATAAACGGCCGCGCATGGAAGATTGGTTGCGTCATTCTCGTGAATCTCGCTGGTCTCACGGAAATCGACGCTATCGTCGCCGCGAATTGATCGCTCGTACGCGGATCCAGCACAGCGGCCAAGTGCCGATTAATTCGTGCGTCGCCCTTCTGGTAATCGTAATAATAATAAGCATTTTGACGGACGCGATGTTCATCGCGAGAGTGCCACGTCAATCGCAGATCGTTGGCGCAATGACGGGAGAGCCATGCGTGTCGCGCGTTGGAACAACGGCTCGTACGCGGTGGCCTGCCTATAATTAAGCTGACAAGCTTTGACGACGTACGAGGGCAGGAACAATGGCCGCGCTAGGCTCCGGCCTGACCGCAGAACGCGTCGAGTAAAGCGCGTCACACGACACGATGCGGCCGTGTCGCGGCCAAATGTACTCCGTGGAGGCTGGCCGCGACGTCGTTATTTCGAATATCCGTCAGCGATAGCCCTGACGCGACGCTCTCAAAAATACGCGCGACCTCTCGTCTCTCAACGACCAATTCCGACCTGTTCCCGGTATTTGCTGTCGTTTCGTCGCGCTCCCGTACGCTCCATCGTACGTTTTATCGATTTCGAGGTAGCGGAAAATGGAATTGCCAAGCGACGGCTGACAGAGCATTCCTCGTATACTGGAAGAATCGATCACAGCCTGGTTTTCCGTATCCAAGTGTCGTTAATGTTTCTTTAAACAGTGACCAGGTCAGAAATAAATAAGCGACAAGACGCGAATACATCGATCTTCCGCATCGCGCGTAGGTGGTCCCGGGGGCTCTTGCCTGGATATAGCGTTGTCGGTCGTCGATCGATCGCGTGCTCGCTTGGATTCCCGAAATGGCATTGCTCGCGACCGTAACGAAACGTGTCATCTTGCAAGATTGGCGGACAACTCGTTCGACTCGCCTGACGTTTCCGGTATGAATACGACTTTATTTCGAGCTGGTTGGTATTTTAGAAGAGAACCGCATCGATCCGATGAGAATACGGCGGGTGATAGATAACCTTTCCACGTATCGCGATTCATGCATCCGTAATCAGCAGCGATTAAGAACGGAAACGAATCGACAACAGTAATGAAACTTTAATATTCCAGTCGACCTTTCGTCCAGAACTTTCTACGAAGATCGATCGTTTACCGAGAATATTCTTAATACCTGACGCATAGAAAGCAGGCGGGAGTACGACTACCTGCAACATCTAAGAATATACAAGCGAATTTCAGTCGTAATCGGATTTTGCGTAAATATCGCAACATGAGAATTGCCGACATACATATAGCCGCACAAAGGTATCTCGGGAGACGCGATGCATATTTCAAAGACTTTAAATATACGTTGGTTTGTTCGCGAGTGACGACGGTGAATCGCGCTCTGTGCAAGATTAACCTCTTTTTCGTTATAATACTGCGAGCCACGGAACTTTCGTCGCCACGAGTCGCGAATATTCTCAAAACACAGGTGCTTTCATCTGGCCGCTATCGTTCGATTTTGCACGCGTTTGACCGAGTCACGCGTGGAGACATTTTTATGGTTGAAAGTAATTGATACGATATAGGACGAGAAAACGACAAGGGGATAAATGGAAAAGTAATGACAACTAATTCTCAGCATCTCGGAGAGCGAAAGTTGATGTTTCTTTGCGTGGAAGTACTTTGCGATGTTGGTGAACTTTTTCTCGGCAAAGCGGAGCCAAAAAGTCGGCGAAAAAGCGATATTACAGGAAAACAGGAAGCCGATGTCGATGATTAATTGCTTCTCATTTACGCAAGCTCGTTTCCGTTAACATCAAAAACCAATCAGCTAGAACTTTCGTTCTGACCTAATAACTTGCCACACTATCAATCCTCCCTTGCTGCTCGATCAGCTTCCGATCAGTCAGAAGGAGTCAGAAATAATTGATTAGAACCTCCTTCTATTATGTCCACGAAGTTTCCTTAAATCTTTGTTCCGCTTCTCTCTTAAGTTATTATCATTTATCCAGCGAACGAAATCCAAAGACGACTAAAGTTAAAGAACCTTCGATGTTCATTTTCTGCTTGACAAAATTACCGCGACACAGAACCACGGTTTCTCTCGGTTTCACCGACCGGATTGCATCGGTGGAAAGACAGAGAAGGAAAGGGAAAGATTCTGGAACGCGACGAAACGGGAGCAGATTTTGAAAGAGTGCGACGTGGACCGTCTACATCGAAGAAACGGCCTAGCGGTCGCGACCTCGCGCGATTTCTATTGTCGAAGCGTCGGGCACTGTCGGAAAAAGAATCTCCGGGAGTGAGGAACAAAAGAGGTGTCTGCCAGGAGTCGGAGACTGGGTAAAAGCAGCGAGGAAGCGCGCTGGCTCTTGGCAGTTAAGACGAGCCAAGTTTTCCGCGCGTGGCACTCGATTGTTTTTCCGCGTGGAACACGCCGCCACCGAGCCAATAAAACCGCGTCGCAGCTCCGAAGCTTGGACACGAACGTTGGTTTCTGTGGCAAGTATAAAACCGTAAGAAAGACCGGCTAATCCTCGTTCTACGACGTGGTGCGATGAGCCAGACAATGTCTCGGATTCTTGATATCGCGCGGAAAAAAGACACACGCGATTGTCCGGATAAAACGTATAGACAAACGCCTTTAGTTTCGTGTCTTTCGACCTGTCATCGTGGCAGCAGGAACACGGAGTGCCATTGTTCCACGTGCAATCGAGAATTCCTGACGCGTGTCAATAAGAAAGATGTTTTCGACCTAAGAATGTTACTTCCACGTCTACTAACGAGAAACACTTGGTCAAACGTTTAGGCGTTTGTACATTCTTTCCTTTGGCCGATTAGTGGAACACGGCGAAATTCGGACGAATCCCTCGAAAGCATCTCGTTCGACGAGGATCCTCGAAGCGATAGAGTCGCCCCGAAGAGGATTCCGAGGAACACGACGAACGCACGAGCGTAGACAAAAGGTACTTTGTCGAATCTACCTGCTGAGTCAGTGTTGCCAAGCGTTCGTCGTTCTAGGACCACTGGTTCGAGCCACTACGCTCGTTCCTGGCCCACCTACGTGGATCTTAGGAACTGGTTCTGACAACTTGTTCTAACGATATCTAAATACGGAGTGTAACGTGTCGCGCGGAAGGTATCGTCTCGTCTCTCGTCGCGTTCCTGCTCTGTTTGCCCGGAGCGGCGTGCAAATAAACGCCACGTGCAAATAAATGCGACGCCTCGCTAACCCAGTAACATCGACATTCTCTCATTGTCGTCGCCCTTAATCCTCGCAAAACGCTGATAACCGCAATAACTTCGATTCTATGGTTCGGAGCCGGGTTTATCGGCGATTCGCGGTAATAGCTGGCAATTATTCCAGCGGCGGTAGCTCCAACTGAAACCAAAGAGGCGAAACGGTGAACGTCGATTTCAGAGAGATAGGCGATTCGAGGAAAAGGAATCGCGTGCAGTTAACGAGAACACAGCCCGCTGTTACGTCGAGGAACCGACGGTTCGTCCCTTCCAGCGACACGAAGTTTCTCGGTTTTCCTTCTCTCCGCGCCCTTTTTCCCTCGTCTAAGCTAAGAGTCGTTAAGCCCACAGCGATCATGCGACTTCTTAGTTCTTTCTTGATAAGTTCTTCCCCGTTTCCCTTGTACGTTCCCTCGATTCGTGTTCGTCGATTCGAAATATGCCACTACGTTACATCGAAATGGCCGAAAACTTTGGAACGAGGCAACCCGCGCAAATAAACCTTCGAAATCTCGTTAACCATATCTGGCCTCTACTTTGTCATCAAGGGAAGCTCCCTTTGATCCTCGTTTAAGGACATTTAAGTTGCTCGCTTCGTCAGGACCGCCTGATTTTCTCCCGTGATCTTTCATCTGTATTTCCAGTTCGCTCATCGCAAACGTAAATGTCGAACTTCTAGAGATTCGTATTTCTATCCGCTTGAACTTTGATATTCGTTCGATGCTGTTCGTTTCATGGAAAGGTAAAGGTTCGTTCGAACCCAGCCTCGATTTTATCGTGTTCGACGTAAATCACGTCTAAGTTCACGCGAAAAACATCGCTTGAACCACGTTTGTTCCACGACTCGACCATTTATGCCCTGCATTGATCCGGTGCGTCATAAGCCGTGACGAACACAGCGTCTATGACGTTCCCACTCGATTGAATATTCTACGAGCGAAGAAAAGACGTCATAATGCATTGGCCATCGAAGACGTTCGCTGGATGGCCGGCTATTTCTGCACCCGCAGACATTTCAAGCTCGTCCTGCTTTTCCACGCGATCTTTTGACACGCTCGCGCGTCACTCTATGTGTCCCAAGTAATTTCTCGGAAATTATATCTCTTGGAATAGAGCGTCGTTGCCCGCGGGATTGCGATTCGACCGCGAAGGACACGTATCTTTTTGCCCGACTGGCCAAGGAAATTGGGTCATGATTCTTTGCCGCGGATCTGGGCCAATTAGCCCACTTTTCGATCCATTCCTCTTTATTAGCCGCCGTTATTTGCATTAGATGAGCATAATTTATGGTCGAATTCGTCGCACTCGTAGCAATTTTCGAGTGCACCACCGGCCGTGGTTTATTATCGTCCCAAATAATACGCTGAATGCATTTCTAGCAGAATCGTATTTTTTCGTCATTTTGGAAAATTTCTCATTCCTCTTCGTTGGAACAAGTACGCACGAATATAAATCTCATCATTTCTCAAACGTAGACTGTTCGTTCCAGTGTATCGTCGTGTTGACTTTAACTTTGCCACGCGCGATTCAACGTGTTAAAATACGTAGCCGAATGAACGCTATTCGCTTGTTCTTCAAGCAGACGGCATACGACCGCCCTTCAACGCCTTCGTCAAAATTCAAGAACCGCCATCACGAAGTTGGCAAACTCTGACAAATCGATTAAGAGAAGTGGCGATTCGAGGATGAGTTCGATTAAAAACGCGGGACGATAATTGCGTGCGGAAAGATAGAGCGGCGTTCGTCGAGATTCTTTCGTCGGGATAGGTGGCGGAAAGTTTCCTCGCGCGACCGCAATGCGGACTCGCATTACTATTAATATTCCGCTCATCGATTCCTCGCCCATTCATCATTGTCTTCGCTTAGTTACCTATAATCCAACTTTCCGCCAGTGGCGGCGGGCTCGTTAAAAATTTCATAAGAGCGTAACTCGCCGCTTTGCTTCCTTTATTTTTCGTCTTGGCCATGGACGGACCTTCGTCTAGCTAACTCCACGCTCCGTGAAATATGTACGCGCCCAAGCGGGATAAAAAACGAGCGAACGGACGCGGACGAGCGGGCAACCGTGCCGCGATAATGTATTAATAACGAGCTCGTTCCACGAGGACCCCGTTTCTTTCCTTTTCTCCCCTCCATTCCGTTGGATCGGCGTTGGCAATATATTTCTCGTTTCACGGGACACACCCCCGTACATAAACGCGGCTATTCTCTAGGAGGCACCGAGGAAGCGACCGCCGCAATCTGAACAGGAACATTAAGCGAAATCAATGAACGCGCGTTCCGGCCGTTCTGAATGGACGATCAATTATTCAAATGATCGACCCGCACGTGATTTCCGCGGAGTAGAACGGCAGGTGACGCGAAGCGGTCGCCATATGCGAGTAATGTTCTCGCGGAGAGACGAGACTCACCCTCGACGAACATGCCAGTATCCAGCTGTCGAAACGATACTTGCCTTTACGGCGCTGCGACATAGCTGTCAGGACGTTCCACCGGACTGACGCGGTTACAAATTGCTGTAGAGCTTTTTTTAGAGTCAACCTGCTACCCTTCGCCGAGGGGTGAGGCGGTCGTTTAAACGCAGCGGAAAATCTTCTGAACGCTTCTCCGTCGATGCATCGTTAATTGTAACGACAATTTTTTTTGCAGCGCAGTATTATTCGGTTACACCGTGGATTCGAAATAAGTGGAAGCTGTACCTTTTTCTCGATTTCAGATTATCCCATCCCCTCGCCGGCTTATCCTATTGCCGCTCGAACGATCGTTGCTCGTTGTTCTCATGCCGACCCCGGACTCCGTGGCCGCCAGCAATTAATTATGCCAATTGATCGAGTGGGGTATCGGTCCGGCACGGTCATGCATGTTAATGTGCGAAAGGACATCTGTTTCCCCTTTCCGTGCACACGCACGCTGCTCTCTATACTCGCTGTGCATCCAGACCGATCGCAAAAACGTAACTGCGTTCGCTTAGGAAGAAAAGTCCAGCCTTTTTCATTCTCTAACTAACTCTGGTTTTTTACTAGTCACTGATATACGAGACACTTTTCTGCTGTTATAATTTACAAGCGCGTTAAAAGAATGCTTGGCATTTGGATCATTTTATATCGCGTGGCCACCAAATGGCTTATTAAGGAAACAGTCGAAAATTCAATGAATAATTTGAAAAAGGTATCGCGTACGCATTATTAGCGACAAATACGTTGGCAAAAAGTCAAGATCTGTTTTTGTCGCGTCGTATGGTAAAACGCGCGGATAATAATGGGAGCTTACCTTTGGAGAGGCGCCTCGATGATACCAGTCGGATCGTCGGACGATATTTTTTCGTATTTTCCCGTATCGTAGTGGAAACGCCATTCGCCGTGGTAATTTCACGCAACGTGTGCGAAAAATATCATGGCCGATTCGAGCTCGTTTCCGCTTTTAATCGGCCACTCGACGGACCGCTCTTCACAGGACGGTCCGGTTATTTTGTCGGTTTAATCGCGGCCGATGAAAACAAAAATTCCTCCATTCCGGCCAATTGATTTCCCAATTGTCATACGGCGACCGGTAATTGGAAAATCGGAGTTGCCCCCGCGGACGTGGCGCGTGTACATACGTCGCACGATGCGCACGGTACACACACGCCTATGCGCGCATAATGCGAGCACATGTGCACGTATCTGGCCGTATTTGTAGTGACAATGCCCGGGGAGAGAGAGGAAGAGAGATAAAGGGGGAGAGGGAGCAGTTAGGAGGCAACGTATGGTCGGTGCAATCCCGGAGATCAGGTGGATTCACAATGGTTTCATGGGGCTGGCTAGGAAGTCCTCGAGCCTAGGGACATATGCTGCGGATTTTTATGGGGGTCTGGCTGGCCGTGGCGTTGCCATCCCCCGATTTCAACCCTCGCCAGACCCTTGCCACGCGAGCGAACCCATGCCACTAAGGTCGTTTCCATTGTGCCAGGACAATTCGCGTCGAGACGCGGGATCATCAGCGCTCATTGTCACCGACTAATCGAATCTGGCACCGACCGAATCGTTCGCGCCAATCGCTCGAACGTGCTCAAACGCCATGCACGCCGTCGCGTCCACGTTTCGCCCATTGGGAGAGGCTTGGCAAATATTTCCTGACGTTTTTTTTCCGTCCGCTATTCATCGACATCCTGGGAATCGTTTGTCGATAATTTGACGTCGTACACAAGCTTTTACGCGGATATTATACGTCGACGTTTGCCACCGCTTCAATTGCTTCTTTATTTCTTGTTAAATAGTTGTAATCTTTCTTCGACTGTCGCTCGTACTCGACCAAAATGTTATTGTAGGATCATGGTGCGAGCATTCGTCACACACTTTTCGGTTGAAACCCTCCAACGAGACTTTGAAGAGCGTGTTACGCGATTCGTTGCGCTCTTGAGGCCACGCGACACCATAGCCGAAAAATATCCGCATGGCCTCTTGATTCGTCGAAATAACATGGTGGACGCGTGCCACGCTGTGCTGATCGTGTTACTTGGCGTGGGAGAAGTCAACGAGACGGTCAGTTTACCGAAGCGTATGCCAGGGACACGCTTGTCGACACGATGCCACGCTTCCGTTCGCAGCCGGTGAAGATCAAACGAGTGGAAGCCGGCTGTCTGTCCTGTGGGCGCGACGCCTGGCGTCTTTGATCCGATCGGTAGCGGCGACCGCTGCTCCGTACGACGTGCGTCGTGACAAACCTAATAATCAGCCTACAAGTCTGTGCTCTGTTCAAGGAAATGGCCGGTAGTCTGAGGAGCGTTGGAACGGCGCCTTCGTGGCCGGCGTTTCATTTGAAATTTCTATGCAAATAAACTTTCTAACGCGAAGGCTAACCATTACATTAGAATATTCCTTGGTCGTAAACTAGAAGATTCATGGCGAATGAGAAAGAAATGGTAGGAAGGAAACAGGAATCGTGAGACAGGTAAACGGATGGGTAAACCTGATAGGCTAATGTGTCCCCTTCCACGTCCATTTTATTCCCATTGATCGTAGAATAAGGTGCACCGTTCGTTACAGACGCCTCGTGCAATTTTTCCGATAGTTAACCAATCGATCGAAGATGATGTAGCCGGATGAGCGAATCGACAATGCCCATCGGGACAAAGGTAGAAAAATTGCCCTGGTAAAAAAATCTGGCTATTTGGAAGCTCTGCGTACCTCCATACCGGGAATGACGTTAGCCAAGTTATTCGGACGACAAAGTTGTCTTTGTGCGGACTAACGAGCGCAAAGAAAGAATGAAAAACGCACGTAGCGTTGCACAAAAGCGCCAAAGCGTACGGGTAACGGTGGAACGTTGGCTTGTAAATAATAGCAGAAACGACGATGTGAAAGCCGCGATTCGGCCGACAAATCGAACTTTAAAACGTTTGGCGTGCGACATTTTTGTGGCCTTCGAGGCCGCAGCGTACTCTCCAGCCTCCGGTCAGTGGAATTCCGTCGCATTCCACGCAGCGTACACGCCGCCATATTTAGCGGCAGGTGCGCGGGGTAGGCCGCCAAAAAATCTACCATTCGCGTCCATGCGAATGTAAAACGCGCGCGTGTACTAATCGAGACAGAGTCGACGATTCTAAGGGGAATACGTCTGGACGCGCGTGCAACAGCGAAAGATAAACGCGTCGACTATCGTGCGCTCGTTAATAAGCCCTCAACAGATTCCGCGGAAGTGGCTCGTTACGATTTTTACGCGGTTTCGCGACAGAATGGATTTCTATGGGGGTGCAAGACCCTGGTCTTGCGGTGTACAGGCATGGAACATCGGCAGGGAGCCGATACGCCGCGCTCCTTTATGGAATATCCATGGAAGAATGTTATGGAAGTCGGTGGTGCTTAACGAGCTCGGGCTCTACATATACGTACTTCCTCGCGAGCGTGCAGATCTTTCTCCCTTTCTTTTTCCCCGCCGTTCCTCTTCCTGCTTCTTCGATCGCCCACCCTCCGCGTGCTCGCCGGTTCGGTCAGGCGCGCGGCGTACACGCGCATACACGCTCCTCGTGCAGGAATTCTGAATGCTTAAAGGCTGGCGTATTCTGCGCTGGACCTTCTCGCATAATACACAACAACGCTGTATAATACGCTTCCGCGTGCGGTAGCTATTAAACGGCTGGTTACACGGCCCGATAGGCGGACCATCGTTACTTCCTGGACAGAGAACAGACCGGGGTGTTCTTATTTCTCCTCTATTCTCTTTCACACGTTTTCCAGCTCCGATTAATCGGTCTATTCAATTTCCACTGTCTCTCTTTCGTTGTCCACTATACGTAATGCATAATCTGAGAGATTCAAATTCGCGATTGAAAATTCAACGCTTCGACGGTGCACCAGCAATTAGTCGTGTATAATCCAAAACGTATCCGAAATAATTCGGTGCGGTTGGTGGTGGTTCGGTGGCCGCGAGCCCGGATTCCATTTATTGAATAATTGGTTACGTGACCGGACGCGGCGCGGTCGCAGCCGTGAATCGGAGATGTTCCCGGGGGAGTAGAGGCGGTAACGGGGACTCTGGCCACTGGTTCCATAGCTCCGGCCGTTTGCCCGTCCCCTCGCAGCGTATCTGTCCGTAGCATCTCCGTCTCGGCGAAGAAGCGTTTCCGAATCTCGAGAGCGAGTCCGCCGGCCGAGGGGTAACGAGATCCTCGAGCCCTTCTTCGTTTCTGCCGTGGAACGTGCCGATTTTATCTGAGAAACTCCTTTCATCCCCTTCATCCGGTGATTCGACTCACGTATAGTATTCCTAGGTCGTCTCTTGGTTAACGGGCTCTCACCGGTCCGCGTCACCCTTCCTCGCCATCCTTCCTCGCCCTTTCGAGCTTTCACTATTTACTCCTGAAGTCAGAGATCCTGTAGATTCCGGCCGGCGATTATATTCGACGCGCGGACCGTCGAATCCGGCCGTGTGTCGACTAACCGATATACCCTGGAACCTTGACCAGGGAACCCTTCTGCCGAGGGATCGCCTATTGATCGCGAATAAATATCTCGATCCTCTTCGATCCCAAGGGAAGCAGGTAGGCTCGTACGCCGATGGCGAGCCCTTTCTGCCGTGCACAATGGGCCGCGACGCGAGAAGAAGATGGAAAGCGTGATTTTCGTCGATGGAACCGTGGACTCGATCGCTCCTGCTTTGCCGCTTTGACGCTTTGACGCTGGTCCTCGCTTGACACGAAAGGTGCATTACGGAACGCGTAGGACGAAGGGTGATGGTAATGGCGCGTCGAGAAAGAAAAGGAAAAAAAAAATATCGTTGTAGAGCTGCGAGGATTTTATTTGCCCGGTCAAATCGGTTTGATCGAGAGCGCGGACAACGGTGGTTCGTGTATATAGTATACACACGCGTGGTTCGTCTATTCTACGCGATTCTACGGAGACACGAGGAGTCGTTGGAGGATCGATCGTCACCGTATTCCGACCCCCAGCAGCTATCTGTTCGCTTGCGGTTTCCATCCGCGGAGGGTAACCCTAGGCGTAATCGACCTTCGACACCGAAGCTAGGATCATTTTGTCCTCGATATCTAATTTCCTAGGATCCCCTATCAGCCGTGTATCCCTCCACGCCCGTTTCCTATTTCCCAGGAATTTTCACCTGTTTGCGCTCTCTCAGTTCGGTCTATTCTGTTTTACAACCTCGTACGAGTGCCTCTTCCGTATTCCATAGAAATGTTCCCTCTCGCGATTGCAAAGGCACGTCTATTCACAGTCGAAGTTAATAGGTTATCAAAGTGGAAAGTTAGATGCATCGATCCCAGCTGCAATCTTCCTGTCGGTGTTCGAAGCGAGCGTATCTTTTATTCCGCGATTCTTTCACGTTGAAGGGTTTATTCCACTGGACGATAAAGCATCGTCCGAAGCTGTACGGCGCCACGACACGAAGTACGTCGTAACAACGATTCGAAGCGATTCGATGTTTCCCGGGAACGTCACGGTTCTCGCATTCGGAAGCATTATTCATCGTTAGCTAGCTTCGCCGAGACTCGGTCGGCTAGCCGAGCACCACGCGGTGAACGCTTCTCCGAGGTCTCGTCATCGAATTATGGAAATGCGCTTGGCACCCATTCTAATTCTTTTTTATTATTTCCCAGCTGAATTTTCCCGCTATCTCTATGATAATGCGGGGCCAAGAAATTTTTCCATTCTCCGCCCGTCCCGGACAACCCTCCGCTTCCCAGTTGTCGTCGTCGCTGTTCTATCACGCCATCGTTGCATTATTCTCTCGCCACGACGCTCTATCACGCTCTTCCTGCGTCCGTCCTCTCGTGGATGCCCGCCGCGCGATCTCCCGACGCGAGCAGAGTCCCATTGTCTCCGCTCGATATATCGTATCGCGTCGAACCCAGCGGTCGTTCTCGTTTCTCGCTTTCCGATGAAATTTCTTCGCCGTGCAACCAATCACCGAAACAGATGACACGGTCGTGCCGCGTTAGCCGCCGCGCCATCGATCTTCGACTCGCCTTTCGGATATCCGGGTATTTTTATCGATGCTGCACCGGCTAGGCCGTGCACGCCCGTACTTCATATCTGTGCGTTCATCTTCCGCCCTGTTGTTTCCACGCCGGATTTATGAAGATCGCAAATCTCACCGGTGTACGCAAAAGTCGCCGATAAATTACGGATATCCTTGTTGCGCGGTAACTCTCCGCGAGCAAAGAGAGCCGGAGTTTATTACCGATCGAGCCGACGGAAAACCGGCATCTGTCTGCCGTGATCTACTCCCATTCGCCGGAATTTGATAAACCGAGATTCAAAGCCGATGTTCCTTCGGTTTGCTTTTTACGTCGTATCGCAGCGCCGAGGCTTCGTATCCTTGTGGCGAGATTTATCAACGCAGTTTACGTTACCGCATATACGACATCGTCGAACAACGTGGACGTTTCGGTGACGAAAGCGCCGGATAATAAGGAGAATTATGGAAATCGGGTTCAAGAATAAGTTTCCAAAAATATACAACAATGCGCGTGATCGATCGACCGGCAATTTTTCCTGTCGCACTATGTCGTCGGTTTCGAATTATTGAAGTGGTCACCACATCTAAGAAAACTCTACATCTGGTCTTTTTTAGTTTTCTCAAGCACCGAAGCCATCGACAGCGTGTAGACAAAAGACTGCGACGAAGACAGACCATAAACAGTAACACAGCTAGCGTGTGGATCTGGACCAGCTCAAATTGTATTCTTACTTATAATTACACTTCTATTTAAATATACTGTCTACCTTACAATTTATCCACGAGTTTTCTCTGGTTACACATCGAATAACCTCAACACGAATAATCGTTGTTACGCAATGAGCGCATCGGTGTCACGGAGCAACGACGTAATTGCATAATGCGACGTTATCCTAACGTCGAGGATTCATCGAGCCGTGACATCGACCTTCTCTCGCGCCGATTCCTAGCGACGACTTCTTTGGATAGTCCGCTGCCGTACGACCACCGCGAAACAATTTTCCGGCAATAATATCGTATCGGTGCCGCGTGATTAAGCGCTTTATTAATCGTGCAGATAAATTCGGCAACAGTCGGAGCAGCCTGTTTGCGCGTAATATTGATGCGGTGCCGATCGATATCGAGCAATCGAGTCGACCGTCTGTTAGCGGTTAAGGGGGATGGCGCGCGTAGAATCGGAAGCTCTGGCCACCCCTGGGGGATACGCCAATGGTGATATATCAAATTATTGTCAAACCGGTAATGTTATTGCCACGCTAACGATAATCGATGGATTAGCGACGACTATTATCGCAATAACCGATATCGCTGGAAAATCGACCGAGGTGTCTGCCGACCGCCACTGGTAATCGCTTCGTTCGCCTTCCATTCCTTTGGTTCTTGCTTATCGGGATATACCGCACTAATACCGCGTAATTTCCGTTTCCACGGATGATCGAAAGCGCGACGAAAACAACGCGAGTAGAATTCACTGAATTTCCAGAGTTGCCAAGCGTCTGAACACCACCCCTTGGAATAATTCGGATACATCATCGCGAAATACCGAGCGCGTAACTTGCAACGAGACAGAAGATGATCGACGTTTCCATCGATACGTATTCGGCTGCAGGCAGCCGTCGGAAGTGCAGCGAGTGCACGGGTTGCTCGGCTCTGACGTTAATCCAGTCCCGAAGCGGAGAACACAACATGCGTTCGATGGATGGAAACTCGGGCCAACCCAATTTTCCATGATTCGTTGAAAAGCTCGTCGGACCGAGGAACGGACAGGGTCCGAACGGTCACGTCAAAAGTTCGAAACAAGTTGGCCGATATCGCTTCGCCAGATCCTTGTTATATCCGGACAGACGCATTCCGGCTCGGAAAATTTCTTTCTTCACGGTACAAATGTCCAGTCGTGTACAACTTCCAACGTGTAAATATCCAGATCCAGTATCGCGCGCGTTTCCGACAAGTTATTGGAAACGACATAAGAGCCGAGTTTCCCCGTTCGTACCGTCGATCAGGGTTTTACGAGCGTCCCGGATTCGACGAATGCGTGCACGTTCACGGAATCGAGCTATCGAGTCGGTCGCGTGACACGGGCGCGGACGTTGCCTGCCAGCGTCCACGAGATTGTGGAAAATTATTGGAAATCCGTTTCTCAGGCCGCGCGACGCTATCTGCGTGGTAATAAATTTCCACGGCCTTCCTCCAAAGTTCGTGCGTCCCGCGATCCATCGATACCGTGACCGATCGACCGTGTTCCATCTTTGCTTCCATTTGGACGATTCGTAGCCCCAAAAACGTTTCTTGTTTCCTTTTCCTCCGATTATTTTTCAAAATCGTCTCGCTTTCATATGGTTTGGCCTGATAATGGAATTAGTTAACCAAAGGCACGGCAGCTAAGTTAAAAGGAGATAAGTCACGAGGCGAATCGCGTCGGTTTTCGAGGATCGAACGTATCGACGACGTAAAACAAAACGAAGCAGCGTGGAACGACTTGCTGTCGCGGCTCGATAACGTACAGGGAAAGAGATGTTTGCGGATCGTGTCAACTGCACGCTATTTCCAGATGTTATCCAATCGATGGAAACTGGGAAAAGTGTTCAGAAATTAGACGAGGGCAGAAAATCGCACAGGTGAGATCGAAGATTGGTTCCTCCTTTTCATCGATACAATTTATGCCAGGAATTTTCGAAACGACGTGCAGTTTTAGCAGCAACTGAGAGAATATTGAATTCCCTTGCGAGTTGCCTTCCGATTTGCCCAATAACGAACTGAGAACGTCCGACGCGATCAGTCGCTTATTCGAAACACTTTGGAACGAGGTCAGAGAACCTGTCGTTCCGATCGTGCCGCCAGAGTTTATCGAACGTTGTACCGAGTAGTACGATTTACAATAAAACGTCCAATAGTTACGTTTCTCTTACGCTCCATATACTTTCTCAGCAATGGTTGGCGAGCGTGCCACCATCGACCGCTCTGTCCTCTGTTCTCCAACGCACGAACGAGAGACAATGGCTTTCAGCAGCACGTTCCTTGCGCGGTGGGACTCGAACGGCCGAAAGAAACGAGCTGGTTCGGGGCTGTTGGTGATTTATCCGCGGGAATTAAACGAGCCGGCTTTGTAATAGCCCGCGTTCCAAGGCGAGCTCGTAATTGCGCGGAAGAAAGACGAATTCTCCGGAACTAACGAGGCCCGGGTCGCGCGCGCCGCTTGCCTAAACGATCGGATCGGTTCGCTGGAAACGTATTTTCGAGCGGCAGCGTACGAAACCGCGGCGACGCGCTCCACCGACCGACTCTCCGTAGACTAATAGGACCTCGAATATTTTCACGGGCCCCTCTCGTCTCTTGTCAACCAACTGCAGCCAATTTACACTGCTCCTTCGACGCTTGTTTATCGCGAGGATCGTGGGTTGGATGCTTTCGAGGCTTCCGCCCTGTCGCTGAACTTTTGGCAAATGCCAAGCTCGAGGTCTATACGATCCTAGTTAATGGCCCGAAACCTTCTAATGTAAGTTTTAATAACGACCGACATCGTACGAAATGCGTATCGCGTCTGACATTATCTCGTAGCGAGAAACTGTAACGTTAGAAAATTCTTAATGTGATTCGACTTAGCGCTAATATGGCTAACTTCTCCGAGTTGTTACCGCGGGTTGATCGACAGGAACGCGATACCGTGTTCCGCTGTATCTTCTCTTGTTGTCGGTGTAGGAAAAATCGAAAGTCGAAAGATTGGTTTAACTCGATGAGAAAAGCTAGTACGGTTAGGGGCACAGGCCGATGAAAAGTAGATTTTGGTTGTTGCCGCGTCATCCACATCCAACGAGTTTTGTTTAGTTCAGACTGCCTCGGTTCGGAATATGCGGCTTTGAAATCGGGTTAATTCCTTTCTCAAACTTCCATTAAACGAGATCGTGACAAAATATTAGGCGGCTTAACGGGATGCCACTGTAGATCCCGTTTCTTCGATGCTTCGCGTAAAATTCCCGCGAGCTCTTCCCAAGAAACGATATCGGGACTTCTAAATTGGCGGTGCAAGAAGCTTGCAAGGATAAAATAGAGGAAAATGTACGTTTAGCTTTCTCTTGAAAGGTCTTGTATCTTCGGGTTTGTTCTCGGTTGAAATAAACAGGGCAAAGTAAAAGCTGCACTCACACCAGCGTTTCAGAAACGAAGAAATTTCCGAGCTTCGGCGAAAACTTGTCAAAGCTAAGCTTTAGAAGAAACACTGGTGCTTGTTTGGAAGGGGAAAAGTAGCGAGAAGCCTGTCAATGAACGACTCCCGATCACCGCGGATTGGCTTTCAAGCGTCGTGATATCGTTTTTATCGCGCCTGAAACTCCTGCGAAATGAACGCGTGGCTGTGAAGAACCTTAATGGAATTACTTTCTGATTCGTTCCATCAAAACGAGGGCGATATAATCGATTTGCGATAGGCTTTTTGCAAAATTCAAAGACTGCGTTCGACGTGCGTCGAATCTCACCGTACAATTTAGCGAAAGCGAATCGAGAATGAACGCGTTACATTCATCATCGGGGCTCGCGTAATGGCATCTTTGCAGCTTTCGAGGACAGGTGTTTCGCGGGTGAAAGAAGTCCGAGTTGTCGAGGCTACCTCGCAGCCGTGTCGGTGTGCGTCGTGAAATTAATTGGTCGATCGAGATCGTAGCTCCGTCTGGCTGGTTGCGACGATTATTCGGTTTCTCGAAGATGGTGAAATTAAAGCGAATCTTAGCCGCTTTTTTCGCTCGACCTCTCCCTTCGAATCTATAAATCGAGTCACGACCCGCTTCCTTTTTCGTCTCGTTCGAATCACCGCGACGATCTTCCGTCGCTTCATCGACCTTTCCATTCATTCCAATTACCGCGAAAAGTACCGGCTTTGTTCCGGCAAAAAGTGGCCCGCTCGCTCGCACCACGCTATCGTTAAAACGACAACGATCGTTCGTCATCGACCATTTACTTGGTCCAGTTGGCATCACGCTTCTCCATAATCATATACAACACGGACATAAAACTTTTCAATCGGCAAGTGTTGAAATACTTTTTGTGAACCGGTGGATATTCCGATTTAAAGACCCATAATTTTCTGAAGCGCAGCTTCGTAAAGTAGAAACCCGCTTCTTAATTACTACAATCTGTTGCTGTTTCATTATTGTTATTATCGCGAGTTGCCTGGAAAAACAATACGAACGACGCAGGACGGACGTGGGTTTTTACCGCGATGGATCGTTGTCGCGGCGACGAGATACACTCGATGCGGCGCGACGATATCTCGAGGCTGTACTCGACGATCTGCAACGTGGTGAATTCAGGCCGGTCGCGCTAACAGGAGCGGTGCTCACGCGGCGAGAGTGCAGATGCTGCCTCAGCAGGATCAGCTCTGCTAGTTTCTCGCGTGGTTTCTTCTCCGTTCGGCGTATGGATACGCGGCGAGTGGAAAAAAGCTGCGAACATCGTGGCACACAGCGAGAACACGGAAAAGTGCGAACAGGGTAACAACGAGGGCATCGATCGCTTCTTCTCGACACGTCGTCTTCGCTTCGCCTGTCGATAACGTACTTCATCTGATCTCATAGCGAGATCAATAGATGGATCGATGATGATTTAATTAATACGTCACGCGCCAAATTCAAAGTATCTTCAACTTCATAGTTGGAAGAAATAGGTAACATACGGCGATACTATATTCACTGTATGCTTTAGATATTTACCTTGTATTTCGTCTGTTTGTATTTTTCATCTCTTGTTTATTTGTTTATATTTTCTATTTGTTTGTTAATACCGGATTTACTCGATTTCACAACATTCCTGAGAATTTGCCAAACAATGGAAACTCCGGTGGTTTCGCGGCAACACTACAGGTGGTACACGGTACACGCAGTTCTGTGTTAGGGTATGGAGGATTCGAGGTTGATGGAAAGAGTGCACCTCCACTTGTCCGTTTCAATAAATAATCGACGAATCGGGTATGAAATTTGCAGGAGACAATGGCACGATCGGAAGAAACGTCTAGACGGATTAATCCGCGGAAATGCGTAGTCCGATCCAGCTGTCCCTCGGCCGGTCTCCGGCCGAAACGAACTGCGGGATTAGCGAGGCGTTGAACGAGCGCAGGCTGGACAAATAAAAAGAACCGAGAATCTCTATTCGGAGAACGAATCGACGGGCGTCGGTGTATCGGCGTAATCTATCAGGGAAACTCGTTCTCTCTTTCTCTATTTTCCCTTCGGTACGTTTCTCTTTCCGGATCCGGCTTTCGGTGGTCGCTGCCCCGAACGCGAGAGCCCAACGAACGTTCACGTTTCAGAATCTCCGAGCCACTTTTCGTCCACTTGGTTCGTTCGTTGGTACGAGCGAGTAGGTGTCGACGGTGGATCACTGGTTTCTCGACTGGTCAGCTCGTTCCTTTTCACCCTTTCCACCGCGCTACCACGTTTCGTCTAGACGGGCCGAAGCGAAGGTGGGAAGGTGGAGGCGAGCATCCCACGGGACTCAACGGAGGACTTTGGATAATCCTCGTTTCGCTTCGCCTAAGCGTCTCTCACTTATCGGACTTGCATCTCGCCGCCTTCCGTGGACATCGGATCTCTCTCGACTCCGCTGTCTGTTCCCTATCGGATCTTTACAGCCGCTGCTACCGCGCCGATTTGAATGGATCGAGCTCCGCCGCCGGCGAAAAGCTCTCGCGTCGAGCTATTTTTATCAACTATTCCCGAATCAATTATTCCCCCGCCTCTTTTCCCGAGACTTCATACAAACGGCGAGGCTCGCTCTGAAAGAAGAGATTTCGCGAAAGGAATCTCTTCTCAATGGAACCAAAATCTCGCAGCCGAGGCGTGTAAAAGTAGAATGAAAATCCTCGCGATACTGGCCTTCGGCTTTCGCGAATCAATTACCCGTCGATTTCATCTGGCGTCGTAAAGCGACGCGAACCTGGGATTCCGTGCCATTCAATTTTTGTGCCGATCGACTTTTGGCTTGGTGACAAAACCGTGCACGCGTAATTGCGCCAGTGCCTGACGGCAGAGGGCCGTGTCATAAAACGTTTGATAGGCTGTTTCACGGCGGGCGAGTGTCATGCAACGAAATGACCTCGCAAAGAATGGCACTCGCTCGTTTCTGTTAGGCACCTCAGCCCGGCAACGTGTAACGTGTAACTTCGTCTCGACCAAGACGAGCAGCGTTTACTGTCTGAACGTAAACCAACACTTTGCTTTGCTTTTACAGCGCATCTCGCTGTTCCTCTCTCGATCATGTCACGGTTCGACAAGGATACGAAACGCGCAACGACGTCTCCGCGGGATAAACTAGCCAACGACGTAAAACTAAGCAAGAAATGAGTTTATCGTTACTCGAAATGAAATTTCGCCTCCATTTCGTTTCCATTTCTTCTCTCGCGTACACCGGAGACTGTATTCAAAGCGAGCGACCTCCTGGGCAGACAGGCAAACAGGTCACGCGGAAATTCTGCGACGAGAAAACGTTTGACGAGTCTGTGAACACGCTCGACGTCAGAATCTGCGAGTTCCTCTTATTCTCGCGGCTCAAAGCCGCTGCTTCCAAACGCTCCTCTTCTGCTCGAACCGTCAAAGACGCTGCGATATATTTGCAGGATGCTTCGGATTTTATAGCAAGACGTTGCTATCGTTCGGAAGAGGCACCTCGCGTTGGACTACGACGGTTCCTTCGGTTGCCGCTTTGTGAGATTTAGAAGCGCGCGCGTTTGACGCGCGTGGAAAAACAGCTGCGATCCTCTTTTCCTATGCGAACTAAGAAACCGGAATGCACATACACACGCATACACACGATGACTCATTTGGAAACCACCGCGCGGAAGGGAACAAAATTTCTCAGGACTTGGATCTTCCGCAATCGTAAACGCGACGTTCGCATAATCGAGCACGGAACGTGAAACAGGGCGTTGCAGAGGAACGCGATTAGAGTACCCGGCAGTTTCTCGGCGGGCTGAGGCAGCTGCAGGAAAAACACAATCGAGTCTGTGCCGCGCGAACGAGAAACGGGGCGGTGGAGAAAAAGGGAAAAGCCGCGGGGATAACGAGAAAAGGAGAAGGTGGATCGTGAAGCGGAACCTTCTGGGATTCGTATTATTCTTTCGCTGAACATCGTTAAGAGAAGTAGAAAAAGAGGAAGAAGAAGAACGTGGCCGTGGCGTGGTTCCGCTGCCGAAGATACCTACATTTCATGGATACGTCGTGTTTATCGTGGTATAGACCGACGATGATCGGTCAACGATGGAAAGTTGCAGTTAACAGAACGCCATAACCACGCCTCGATTCGTAACGCGATAAAAATCGAAGAACGAATGGACGAAGAAAAAAGTCGATCCACGATACGTTGCCCTGTCGGAGAATGGAAGCTACCGAGCCGACTAATCGAAATTAATAGGCGAACCAGCGTGAAACCAAGGATAATAGCCCCGGGTTCTTTCAGCGCCTGAGTACCACCGTGCCACTTTCAACGAAACTTGGTGAATTTATCTTCGACACGCGCCTCGTTAAAACGATGCATCGCGGAAGCGTTAATTAATTAAGTTCGCCGAGCTTTTCGTTTTCGACAGAGTGTCCGCTTGTGCGCCGGACAAGATCGTCGAAGGGTAACCGAGCGTGAGACCGGAATGTCGTTGGCAAACTATCCTCGTCCCTGAAACATCCTGCTGACTCACACCGGCTGGTCTCGCGAGAATGAATCTTCTAATAACGCTCGTCCACTTCCAATTTCGGTGCCGGGCTTCCCTTTGAATCTTCGGAACGATTAGTTGCTCTCGCTCTGTAATTAATAAGTAATCACGAGGTCGATTGGAAGGGTGACGCGGCCGTTCTAACTCGCGCGGCATTCAACGCCGAGAAAAGCCAGCCGCGCTTCTTTCACCTCTTTTCACCTTCTCTTTCCTCGGCCGTCGCTAATGAGCGAAACTCTCCCGGTGCTTTTCCTCCGGAGTCAATGCCGACACCCCTTTTCGCGCTGGTCCGCTTGTTGTATAACCTTTTATCGCGCCAATGAAAGCAACACGTTTACTCGTTGGTTTACAGTCGCGCGGGTAAAGCGGAAGTAACCGCGACCACTTCTCTTTATCTCGACACAGCTGCGAGTGGGTGGCCGCGACTCCTTTCGCGCCGCTCTCGACAAATCGCCACCCCTTGAGACATAATCTTGCAGGGTTTCAAAGGGTTTCTCGACTGTCCCCTTTCAATACTTTGAGATCCTTCTGTAAGTTAGCTTCGAGGCTCTGTACACGAATTGGGAAGATCGAATGAAGAGAGACGATAGCCGTATGGCACTCTTCCATCGATCTTCGTACGCGAAGGCGACATCGAAAAGAAATGGAATGAGGAAATTGTTTCTGCACGAACGTCGCAACGAAAGTGAGACGTAGTCTTTCACTGTACTCGCTGGCCTATTCCGTTTCAGGCTTCACGATTTTCCACGAACAATACCAACCACCCTCTTTCAGACAGTTCCACCGAATATCTTAACTAATCCCACGTTCCTCCAGAGAAGATGGTAATTCTAGTACGTTTTCGAGTACGATTGTAAATTGCACCGATCACGAGGCCAACCACGCCTGACGGAGAACAGGGAACTCCTCTATTCGCCGCGGTCTGGTCGCGCAAGTTCGCCAGCCAGGGGGAGGAAAAGTGAGGATCGTCGATCTTCGTTATACGACGGTTCCGGCGAACGACGATTTCATTCATCGATCGTGGGAGTTCGCTTCCTCCTTCCTCGCTCCATCCTGTCCGTAAATGGCAATGTGATTTAGGCAAGCACGGGTCCAAGGGTGGAGTCCGAAGTTGCCGGTGGTCGGAATTCAATTAAGCCTTAAGTGTATCTCGAAGCTATCGCTCGGCGAGGCTGTTGGATGACCGGAGACATTCCGGTTGAATTCGCGAGTCTAGCTTCTCCATTAGCGTGCGTAACGTGGTTACGCTTTCAGCTAGGAAAACGCGCGTACGTCGAGAGCGACGTTTCGTTTATCGACTCGCACGACCACCGAGTTCCCTCTGCTTCTGCCTCGGGTAATCTACCCTTCGTCGAGGAAGATTCGCCTTATCGGTTATGGTCGAAAAACGGCCGCATATAAGCTGCAGGCTAGAAGTGCCTTATCGATTCGGAGGAGTATTATCGATACGAATGGCCGCGATAGCTTCAGGAAAATGTTCTTCATCCGCTGTCTTCGGGCACCGCTGCCAAATTCCTGTAAGTCTCAAGCTTTTCGAAAGTCACGACTATTGCCCCGTATAGAATACAAGCTAATGGTACCACGAGCTTATCGACAAGCTCTAGATGCAACGATACACAGTTGGAGACTTGCGACGTTGTTTCTAATTAACTTGTTACTCGGCCAAGTGAAACACGGCGAGGTTTGTCGTGATCTATGCGCTGGTAATTAGCGCGACCATCTCATGTGTGTCTCTTTATGCGTGGTAAACGGGGAATGGAGTAGGTGGATTCGTAGACTCACGGTAGCTCGCTAACAAGCGTTCAAACACCACTCTATCAAGCTTTTTCCTTCACTTCCATTGCACCTACGCTGTACAGGTAATTCACGCAACACGCCCATAAATATTTTTCCACGTCTCGTTGGGTGAAAATTCTCTAACCTTGAATTCTCGCATTCTCTCACGTTCTGCTTCGCATCTTACAAAATTCTCGTTCGACGTGCTAAGAAAGTTTCATTAACTCGACACCTCGGTAACACCCGAGACCCTCGAATTACGACAGCTTCGTCAAACACCTTCGTAGACTCCATTCGATGGATCCAGCTTCCATCGAGCCGTCAGATAGCAGCGGATGGGCCTGACGTCTACATCGGAGAACGGAGGTAGGTCCAGTAGGCGGATCAGATAGCCAGCACGGTGTACGGGCGATAAGCACGTGAGAACACGCGAGACCAGCAGGTAGAACGAGCTAACCTGTACCTGCGACTGGTAGCTCGCGTTTCAGCCGGGCCGGGTTATTAGCGGCGGCAAATGGGTTGACTCTGCCGCGCTAACTACGTTACGAGCAGTTTTGCGAGCATCGCGTTACTCTGTTTTGCAGCGACCTTCGGGACGTGGATGCGCGTCCACGAGTATTCAAGTTCGACGGCGAATCGTCTACGTGATTCTATTACATCCGTTACAGATCGTGTCTAAACGCTGACCATGCTGGAATTCTCGATGCTCGAGCGGAAGTAGCTACCGTGTGACGCCATGTGAGTCACCTGTTTCTTTCTGCAGGTATAATTCCAGGTAAACGATGCAAGTTGATTTTGCTACGCGGAACAGGCTACAATTTATACTACGCACGTTATAGGAAGGTTGCGAGGTGTCGAAAGTAGGAATTAAATCGAAAGTAAATACTCGAACCAGATGGTTCGAAGCGGACGAAATATCTGATGAAGCTGAGGAGGGGCAGTAGCAACAGTCGTACACCGGTGCTTTTTCTCAAACTTCTCATCTCATTCGTTTTCGTTTTAACCGATCGGCCGTGTAAAGAGAGGAGACAAGTATTCGGAGCCTCGAGAGTGACACAGTCGATAATTACTTTTTATTTCGTGTCTCCGTCAGCGCTATTTTTTCTTTCACGCGGTTCGATCAGCATCGCGGTAAATGATTTTGTTCTCGGATATCTCCACCGACGGCGATTAAAACGTTCGCGCTTACGCGAATCGGTCGATTAATCTTCCTTCCCCTGCTCGTACGTAATTAGTTGGCTTTTTTGCGCGTCGTACGAACTCGACTACGCCATCTTGCACTATCAACGTGGTGAAAGGAACGAGATCTAACGAGGATCTGATCCTCAAAGGATCGAAACGGAGACACGGGACAAAGCGTGGAGCATTTTCGAGCTTCGTTACTCGCATAATCGACCCGTTGCGCCTTATCAATCGAATTACCGGGGATACAGATACCATAACCTTCGGCTTAGCTAGCGCGCACACTTGAAAGCTCGCTCGAGTAAGCATTCGAGTGGTGAAATGGATTAGTGCGATTGGTCTCCTCGAACGTTCCGCTAGGATAGTGGAAGCTCGATACGGATAGCGAAACGAAATTCGATGTCGCTGTTGAAACGAGAAAATAGTCAACGAAACGTAAAAAAATAGAAAGATATTAAGGAGAAGCTCTCGTTCTCCGGTATATTATTTTTCCATATAAAAGTTCTTCAACGTGTCGCTTGTATGTTCGTATACGAATTACGTATAAACGAAAAATAATAACAGTAATCCGGAACGAGCCCCATTCAACGAAAACCTTCGGAGCTAAGGGGCTGAAAGGCCTCTTGATGAAATTCAATCCGCGATGTTCAACAGTTTCCACGCTCGTTTCCGCGGCAATGCGTCGTAGCCCGTGTTTCGTCCCGCTATTAAAAAATAGCAGCTCGTTACGAATCCGAGACGCGGCCGGCGAACATTTAATTTCGCTGTTCTCCCCGTGCGAGCGAACCGGCACGGCGTTACTCTTATCTTTATTAACGCGGATCATCCCCGTCGAGGCGTTCCTTCGCTCGTGGAATATTCCGTGCTCGTTCCGCCCGCTCGTACGCTCGATGGCTCGCGCCTGTACCGCAGCTTCTTTGAGTTTCTACCTATGTAACGAGAGATCCTGGGCCGTTCCTCCGGTGCTGCTCCACCTCCGACTCTTCCTACTCGTAATACTTAGCCGCAAAAAAAAAAAAAGAAAAACACAGAAGATAGAAAAATAACGTCGGGACGTCGCGTAGAAAGGAACGAAGAGGAAACGAAGGGGAAACGAAGAGAACGGGGGCGTGTGGGTTGGAGGCGCAGCCGGGGTTGAGGCACGCGAATTGCACAAAGAGCATCCACGCAACACGGCTCGCGCTGAGCTTCTTTCAGGTACATCCGATGAATTCTACGCAAGTGGTAAGCTCACCGCTGTCGACCGGCAGATGCTTTGTATTTAAATGCATGCAGTAATAAAAGACTCGTCCGCATCGGCACGCCGAGTTTTTCCGCTTTTCCCTCGTCTTCTACTTGCACTGTGCTGTCGAGATTGAACAATTTCGCGTAACGAATTAATAGAATCGTTTGTATTTTCGGTGGTCTGGTCCGGTTCCCAGGGCCATCCCGCCGTGTATTATTTCGAAATTTCGATTTATCTTGGCAACGGAAAATTCAATTTTGCTCAGCGTGGTGGCTGCCTAAAATCACGTAAACGTTTACGAAGGTCGTGAACCGATTTGATCGGATCTAGAACGAAGACAGGGTCGGTTTGATTTTAATTAATAAAAACAAACAAAGCGGCCTGGAGAATTCTGGCTACAGCGACCTGGAGTAATGGAATTTTTAAGCAAACGAGCAGAAATTCCTCAGAGCGACGACCGCGAAGCAACCGCGCGTCAAACCGCTCGCGGTGCAGCGCGAATTTTCGAGCAAACATCGCTGTAAATTAGCTCGCGTATTTGCTCTGTTCATCCGCTGGCCGAGCAGGAAACAATGGTCGAAAGCTCATCCTACCGCGGGAACGCGTTTTCCTTCCGTTGTTTCTCCAAGTAAGCTGATCAGCCGGACCAAAGGAATTCAATTTTCGCCAAACAATCTCCTTCGTTCGATTCTCACGGTGGAAAAAGATTCAGCAAGTTATTGACCTACCTGTAGCAAGGCCGACCTTTCTCTTTCAACTACTGACGTTTCGACTCGAGAAATGGGACTGGGTTGCACGTTTAATTTTTAACGGGACGTCTTAACAGGTGTTTCTTGCATTCTAAATCAAGCACTCGCTCAGTTGCACGCTAGGAAACTTTCTCCGCCGGTTTCCCGAGGGAACGAGTGGCAGCAAAAACGTTTCTTCTAACGTGAAGGCTAACGCGAGCCTCTGCGAGTCGGTTCGTAAGCGGGCAGTGGTGCCGTGTTAAAATCCGACCTGTCTCGAGTAAAAATGTTTCACGCGTGCTCGAGATCGTTATCGAACTTCTGGCGACCGACGAATTCACGGTCGCGTCGCGGAAATTGCTAAGCATAGCTCAGATTTTATCCGACAATAAGAATGCTATCAAGTTCCGTTTCGTTAATTCTCTCTGCACGAGAATCCAATTCGTAGAAGCGGAAAGTGTACTGTTACGGCTGATGGTGGATTAACGTTCGGTTAAAACGTCCTGTTTACTCGAGCAGAAGACAAGTAGCGTAAAATGTCGAAAGGTGGGTATCTGTACGTTTTTCTGTCCGTTTAAAATCGTTTAGAGGCGTCGCAGGAAGCGGGACTAGTAGACAGTAAACTTTCGTTCGTCGGAAAATGTCAGCGTGGATGGAGAAGAAGTTTCGCCGTCTACTTTGCAGAACCTCGACTTTGAGTTCGAGTAATTTTATTCCTCCTTTTTCCCTCTTTCTTTCTCTCTTCGTTCTTGTTGGACGCAAAGAAAAGTGGAACGACGGCGTGGCCATACCGGGGGTATTATCGACGTTTTGTACTTAAAGCCGCGATTCACGTTCCACGAAAAATCCCCGGGAATTCTCGAAACGTTTCCGCCAGAAACCCGGCTAAACTACGACCACTGCTGAAAGCTACGGGTAGGAAGGGAGTTGTAACAGTCGCGAGGAAACTTCGCCTGCCACCGAAGACAATGGAATTCGACGAGGCGTGCCAATTGACCATATCGACGTGATATACGTGACCATCCACCGGGAGGAGCTCCGGAATCTAGGTCAAAGGAATCCCTGGATTATTTCTTCTTAGAAGATTTCGCCGAGTTGGCCGAAATTCGTTCGCGGTTCACGCCAATACCAAGGTCCGCAAGCACTTGGTGCAACGGACGCGAAACTCGAAAATTTTCGTGCGCTAAAACCGGATGCGCGGTATATTAAAGCGGAACATGAAGCAGCACGCTTTCGATGATTGGAATTCCAAGGCAGTCGTATAAACGTTCACCACGGTACTGGCAAACAGTTAGCGAAATGGAATTACGAGATGAATATAACGACTTCAATTTCCCTGGATAAACCGGAGTTATCCCGATGCTAGGAAACCTGCAGCCAAGGAATGTGTTTCAGAGTCGAAGCTAACTGGGGAAATAGTTGGACGGATGCAATAAGATGTGACTATAGATGTTTGCAAGGATCACGGTAAAAGGGTGAAGGGGTGGTGGTTTGAAGAGGACTAAAACTTGGAATAAACGCGTCTATCGGAAATCGGTAATTTACTTGCAGCCAGTCACTTTAATGCACTTATCGAGATCGCGCGAATACTCGGTAAAATAGTAACTGCGAGCGATTTACTAGTTGTAATCGTTAGGCGGGACAAGTGAGGCGAATAAACACGCAAACTTTCCCATTTCGTCTCCGTTTCTGCCTCGACGTCGCAACTTCGGCAAACAGTGACGTGTATAGAATGAGAGAGAGAGAGAGAGAGAGCAAGAGTCGGTGAAGGGTAAACACATCGAAGTAGTACGATTCGAGAAATACGCGGAAATTGAAAAATCGCGAAAGAAGAAGATGCGAGTACAGCGAGCGGGCGAGCGACTTGGCTCCGAGCGGAGCGAATTCTACAACCGTTTGGCTTCTTTTCGAAAGCTCTTCCAATTTTCCTTGTACACATCCAGCAGCGCATGACCGGACAGGAGCTTGGAGCGAGATGGCTCGGAAATAACGCAGCCAATCACGTATAAGACACTTCTAGTTGGAACCAGCGAATAAAGAGAGAAAGAGAGAAAGGTCATGGCCCCCTTAGCAAAGTCGCCTTCCTACGGCATTACTTTTCTTCCCTTGCTGCGGAATCGATCTCGCCAGGGTTGACCGACAAATCGGCTTTTCCGTGCCGCGTAGCCAGACGTCTATGAACGCGGCAGGCCACCTTTAAGCGCTAAACTCTCGGCCAATTACGATTGATGCGATTACCAAGAGCACCAACGGAAACCGTGCTTTGCCTTCCTTCTCTTTCTCCGAACGGTTCCAGAAGTCGGGCCTTAATTACATCTTCAACTGATTACCGGCAAACTCGTGCGTAACGTGCTTTCGAAACGCTCAAATTTATCCGACCGCAAAATTTATCCAAGATGTTCGTTCGCTCTACGTTCGTTTGTTCCGCGCGTGTTTTCTCGCTACCTACTTCCCTCTCAAGGATAAAAACCCTATCCAACGAGACTATTTGTTCCGTAAAACGCTAACATTCCCGGATAGTTTCTCCGATTCTTCTCGTTACAGCGACGCGAAGCCTTTTTCCGTAAAAATTCCGCTGCCGAATAGCAGAGAATAAGGTTAGAGCGACGAAGAGGAGACGTTCGTTGACAAATAGCCAACGATTATTGCCAACTCAAGTCTTCGAATGACGAGACGCGATGAAATTATAGTATCGCCACGACTCTGACAAATTATTCGAGGATGACGCGTCCCGTTGCTTCGTTCGACGTCACGACGCCCGTCTTGTCAATCGCCGCGATCATCTACCGCGCATAAATCTCGTACGAGCCGCGGATAACGGGTTCGTAGCCCCGTCGTTTCTTCGTTGACACAAGGCTGCGGAAATTAATTCGAGAGTCAGAAGCATCTGTCGGGAATCAATTTCCAAGCCACGAGGGGCTATTCTTCCTCCATAATCGGTGGCATTAATCGCGCGCCACCGGCAGAAAAAATGGACGCGGCGAGAGGAATGGCAGGAGCGTAGGCGCATGCAACATCTGACAACGCATTAGCCCGACCGTCGGCTCCGCAGACGTTAGCCTCCGTCTCCCTTAGCTTTCGACTCTATCTACAGCGAGCGTGTCACTGAGCTGTCAGAACGTTCGCGGCGACATTATATTTAGATGGTGAAGCACCCTCTGAAACGCCTCGTCAACCAGCTGTCAATGGACCGATGAAACTGAAAGCGGGTCTCGAAGCTCGGCTGGCTCAGCCGGATCGCTAATGTAGCCGCATCCACTAAATCCGTGCTAAAAATACAAGCTCTCTCTGACGCGCGAATTCGCGCCAGTTCCCCATCTAGAACCAAAGGATATTAAAGAACGACCGATGGAATCCATTTCGGTTTGTGAATATTTCAATTCGGTGAATCGAAGTGAGCCAGATGTATCGGGCAGCCGACACGCCGGATAATACGATTTCGGTGAACGAACCGCAAGAACCGAAGCGCGAGTGGAGGCGGCTATCGGCTCGGATGCTGGCCGAAACGAAGCGGATCGAGGCCGACGGAATAAAAATTTCACGCTCAAGTTTATTTTCCTTTGCCGGACGATGTAACTCCGACCGTGTACGGAATACGAATCCAGATGTAATTCCGATCTACATATAGCAACGAAATTATTCGCCCTGCGATAAAGGGATGCGTATAAAACTTCCATGTCCCATAAAACGCGGTTTAAGCGCGGAGGATTCTATTTCGCCAAGATCTTACGAGCCGATCGACCTCGGTATACGATTTCTGCTTGGTAATATGCACGCGCCCCGCCGATCCCGCGCTATTTATTTACGACTGGTCGAATATTTCCCGCGATGAGTCTGTAATGGGCCGCGATTTATTACGAGGACCTGGTTCTCGTTTACGCACCCCTGAACGTTCATTGCGTACGACCCTGATGAAATTACCCGTGCGAGCTCCTGTTCGTTGCTGTATCTTCCATCCGATTCGTTGTTCGCTCTGACGCAAAATTTTTCCCTGGATCGTTTATTCGCCCCGCGTTGGGCCAAGCTTCGACCAGGGAAAAAATAGAAAGCTTTTAGCCAACCTGGCTGGAACTCGAATAGCTCGTGTTCATCATTAATTCAAGGACGCGACGATCCGCCACTTCTCGTAGCTTTTACGCTCGCGGAAGCCGATTTTTGACAGACAGCTGACCGCTTCTTCCGCCACGACAGCCACGGTCACGAGGACTTCGTTACTCAGCCGAGCACGACACGAGGCGACGGATTTCGTCGTATCATCGTGGCGCTCGTGAGCTCGTGCTGACCTTTTCTCTACGAGGTGCTGACAGACGGACGCGACGATTAGAGCCGGCTGGTTAAAATACCGACACCCAGCCAATAGCATGGAATGGAAAAGAAAGCGGAGCTCGTGAACGAGATCCGTCGTGCGCCAGATCTTCGTTCTTCCGAGAATTCTCGCTTCCCGTCCGACCAGCATTCGTTCCCGAGCGAATTGAAGTAATCTGCGCCCGTCCACGCCTTTGTTCCTACTCGAAACACGTCAGGTATAAAGTAGAATATCCGGTTAACCGTTGCCAGAACGTTTCCAAGAGAAATTCAGAGTATTCGTCGTATTGAAAAATTATTCTTAATTTTTTGAATTAAAATTACTCTGACTCGCGCTACACGTTCGTCGGCAAGTTTCGCGAAATTAAACGAGAAAATGCTTAGTCGGTGTTTAGACGAGGAATAAAGGCAGAGGGGACCGGCTGGCAAAGCACGCGGCGAACGTTCTCGAGTTGGTGCGTTGCAGCGCGCGTTTACTTTAAACTATTTGCGAGAAAACACGGTTCACTCGTCGCGTAATAGCGCTCGTAGCTCGAGAAACAAATCCCACAGCAAGGCGAAACCGTGACCAACGCGGCATGAACGCGGCGCGCAAATGCAAATACCGAAAATCAAATTTCTGTCGAAAGCTCTCGCGCTCCCCTTTCGATCTCTGCGGCCACCATCTTGCATCCGCTAAGAGGTTTAGGATTTTACGCGTATCGTTGCCTCCTCGCCGTTCAGCGAAGGACTCGTCGTTTTACGTAAACCAATATGCCGAGGCCGTCGCGTTTGGCTCGAGATTACGCTCCAACCGGCACCGCCGGGAAATTGATTTTTCGTCCTCCCTTGTTTCCCGCTTTGTTCATCATCTCGACAAAGAAACGAATTTCGTCGCGCACCGGATTCGAGATTTAGCGCGATAGTCGAGCCTACGGGAACCATGAAGGATATTAAGTTTTCTTTCTTTTACGATGCCGCCGCCCGCCTTCGCGGCAACCACCTTCCCTTGCCTCGCCTTTTTTACGACTCTGCTTGTCTTTACCGTAAATCCCTCAATCCCGCGGGAGTCAATTGACTTTCTCGCGGGTTACGAGGTGCCGAGACCTTCGTCCTACAACTACCCTCCCCCGAGTCTTCAAATCCTCCGCGCTTGTCTGTTCGTCCATGTGCCGCTTTTTCGGCTCAGCCTGGTGAACACGTCGTAAAATCGTAAAATCGGTTGGTCGCAAGGCAATGTTACGATAATTACAGGAACAAAGAATTTACTTTGATTCGTTACGTTGTATATACGCTAGGAACAGCCACAAACGTAAATAGGACAAATGGAAATGCAAATAAACAAATTACGTAAACGATAGATATACAAGAGGTGCGAGGACGTAGCGGTGACGTTAAGCGATCGTAATGAAAAATGAATAGACGCGTTAGCTCTGTGGAGATTTCCCGTTGCTATTTCGCATTTCAAATGAGCGTCGACCACGGCAACTGGGCGCGGAAGGATCATTTGTACCGCTTGAACTCGCGCCTCCGATGTCGCTGAGGAATCAGCATTTTAAAGCCAACTGCTTGAAAAATTCAGTCGGAGAACTGTGAAGAATAAATACAGACAACACACTGCGAAAACACGAAAGTTGCGAAAACGGACAGTGCAATCCCCGACAGTACGATCAATGACTGGCAAACGACTATCGCGCAATTGTAATTTGGCAAACGTACGCTCGGAACGCGAGCTTGTATGATACAGCAAAATATAAAATTATCTAAAATTGTCCAGTTATGTACAATTCGCGGTAGACAGGTTCCTTCCGCTCCAATTTTCGACGTTTTCTTGACGATCGTATGCGTGGCAGTGGAGAAATATCCCGCAGATGTGACGTCGTCGCCGGGCACGTTGCCGGAGACAAGAGAAGGAAAGATACGGAACCGGAGAATGGAATGTAAGGAGAGAAGTCGTGGCGAAGAGAGGCGGAGGAGAAACGTCGGAACGGTTGTAGGCTCGGGTCTGGCTGACTGAAGCGAGGGTGGTGGCCGGGGGCGCATTTCCTGCGTTATAGTGGCTGTAAATTTCATATGCGCATTCCGCTTCAGCCGGTTCGAGCTTCGCCCGCTTGCATATACATATCTACGTGCAATCCGACGCGGTAACGGCCACTGGCTGGCTCACCTCAATGAAAGTCTCCTTCCGCGAGTGGCTGAATTTAACCAGCTCCCTCGAGAACCCACCGGTTTCCTAAAGAGTTCGCCTCCTCCCACGTCTGGCTGGATGGAAAGAAAATTTTAGGTAACGCTGCTGGCCTATCGTTCGCTTTATTCACAGCCCTTAAAGGCGGGAAACGACTAACGAACCGCGCCACGCAGGATAAAAAGCCCGGCCGCGTATTTTTCCACCGGGATAATCGTACGTTCTGCCGAACGATTCCACCGAGTACCCTTTTAAGGCAGTTCCGTAAATTGGATGTCTTAATTGGCCTCGTAGGTGTATCGTTCGATTGGCGCGGAGAAAGGCCGCTCTTTCGCGCCTCCGATGCAGATGTTTCGATCGTTCGGCAGGTAAAGATCGTCCGCGTTCGAGCAAGGGGAAGGGGAAGGAATAGGAAAGGACCGGGGAAGAACGATTTATTTTAGGGGTTGGACGTGGTACGAGGCGTTGCACAGGGCAACCCCTGTTCTCTTTTCGCCGGTAGAATGGAAGGCAATTTAATTCGCAGGATTCCTTCGATGCGTGACGTACAGCCGATCGTTAATTTTTAATTCAGCCGTTCTTTATTTCCGCGTTATTCTCGGGCAGATTCGGCACGCGCGGCGTTATTTTAATCCCCAGGGCGACGGAACTGCCACCGCGGGAGCAGTCTCGTGCCCGAGTACACGAGGGGGTGGCGACGACAAAAGGGAACCGGGTTGAACCCATAAATTAGGGGTACGAAAATTTCGACGGGAATGCCGTGTGTCTGCGTGCGCATGTGTTTTTTTTTGTCCAGCCACGTTCAGGTTGCACCGTCACGTCTCTCCGTTCCGCGGACAACGAAAAATGTTGCTCTTTGCGCTTCCGTGACTTCGTCACGATGAACTGCCGCGTGCCTTTTTTTCCAAAAACAAACGAATCCGGTTTCCCGCGTTCGCACGTTCTTCACGCGCTATTTTCCCGATAGCCATTTCAGTTTGCATACAAAAGAGCAAGAGCACAGAGGGTCTGTAATTTCAATACACCTTTTTAATTCAGCTGCGCGACTTTAGAAAGTATCTGCAAGTTGCTTGGTGTTGAGAACTAGGCGAAATCCTCCTAACATCTCCGCGATCGGTCGTCGATGCACGGATCGACCGAGAAGCGAAAAGAATTTCCTGAATATTTCATCGTTCTGGATCGCATCCCACGTGGAGACGGTGCGCGTCCACCTAGAACCGAGATCTCCACCTTTTTTCGCGCGAACAAGTCGATCCCTTATTCAGAATATCTTGCCTTCGCAGTTACGGAGGTGTCTAGATCGCATGCAAATTTCGTGAAAAAACTGCAAAACCCCGACTCCACGCCCTAAGAAAGTATCTCGGATACCTTTTTCAGACCGTTTTCGAGGTTCTTTCACCCCAGGACCTAACCCCTCGAATCGGGATCTTTTCTTTTCACCTTTATCATCGCATCATCCGCTTTACGAACTTCTCTCGTTTCGCGCACTCCCCCTTCGATATCGCTATATACGCCACTCCCACGCCTTACCATTACGAGATATTATGGTTTACGGTAACCGAGTAGTATCGGCCGCAACCCAACCGGCATTATACGAGATCTATTCAGGATACAGATAGGTGAACGGCAACTAGTATCTATTATGCCAGCCGTTATTACAGACGTGAAGTAAGTATCTTCCTCCTGACGTAAGCCGACATCGTAACAGTACGAATCCGGTTATCCGGTTATGGAGCGTACGCGCCGTTAACAAACGATCTCCCTGCCAACGAATGTCAGAGAGAGAGAGAGAGAGAGAGAGAGAGAGAGAGAGAGAGAACGCGCACGACCGCGAAGAGCAGTTTCACCGGTGTTATTCTTCAAGGGCTATTCGAGTTCGTGTAAAACCGCGATTAACGGCGTAAACCGGCGAGTTTTACGCGCCTGTGCACGAGCTCGAGTATGATCTTCAAGCGCCATTCAGACCGTGTATCGCCATTAAAGATCCGACTAATCGAGGAAACCAAGAGTTCCGTGTCGCTTCGGTTAGCTTCTTGAAGATAAAGATTAGACGTAAGCGTTAAAATCCGATCTAGGCTACCGCGTTCTCTTGCAACCAAGAAGCTTCTGAAAAGTTTCTAGAATGAAGAGCGAGTTGGAGTGTCCTCGAACGCGTATGAAACCAATCCCACGCGAACCATAACCAGTGCCGATATGCCGTTGTTAGCTTTCCCGTAACGTGTCCGATCGAATTGACTTCCGTTCCCGGCGTTATTCCGTTTTCCACGAGAATAGACAGCGCGACGCCATAAAAACGGAAAGACAGGGGAAAGTATCGCCGCTGTGAATCCACCGTAGTCAGTGAGGATTAGCCGGAGTGCAGTAGAAGAGAAGAACGACCCGAAACACGATTCGGTGAAATGAACTTTGAGTTGGATCTGGTCGATAAACGGAACGGATTCTAATTCTCGTAAGATGGACGTCGAACGGTGGCTGTTGAAAATCCACTGAAGATTTCTCTTCGATGGTCTCACGCTAGTATCTATACTCGTTTACAGGGACGTTTAAGTAGCGCGCGCAAACAGATCACGATCGAACGATAATTCTCGTAAATCGAACAACGCGGTACCCTTAAGTACGATTCCGCTTTTCAACTTCATGCATATGCACGAGGGAGCCTTCTGCCGCAGGATCTACGTTATCGTGCCATAAAAATGGTAATTCGAAAATAGGAGATATCAGGGAATCCTAGGTGTGGCGCGTTTCACCATCCAAGACACGATTATAATCGAGTTTTCCGTGGCTGACGGCAGTTCAGCGAACATCGGACTAGAAGAAATTAACGATGTCAGGTAAGAGAGACGGAGGAGATCGATAGCGTACAACTACGGTCTGATGTCTCGTACGGAGAAGAATCGCGGCTGTCTGCAGCTCGATGGAACGGTCGTTACCTCATCGACAGTGTCCATTACGAGGGTCGTAATAGCCGAAAGTGTGCCGGTAGATCGTGCGTTAGCCCGTGGCTTGTTCTCCAACTTAGCCGCATAAAGGAACACGTATAACCATCACGTACGAATTATATTCGAGGACGATCGCGCGACAGCGATAATTCCTGCCGTCTGAGAAGTTTAATCGAAACGTACACTCTCGACGGCTATGTCTTTACGATGTGCCCGGCACGAGTAGTCGTATCTTGCGCCGCGCCAGAGCATCGAACGCCAGCGTCTGCACGCACTGTTTTAACTGCAATTTCAACCATCTACCATCCCCTTCTACTCTCATTCCCTGTTCCTTAACTTCCCCATCCTCGTTCGTTCCTCGTTGTTCCCCGCGTCGATCCAACCCTTCCCCTTTTTGTCTCTGGTTCTCGCATCTCGGGGTTCGGTCGATCGGCCAATTATAACGGCACGGAAACTTCTTAGTTCGAGGCTGTTTTCGCAATTACGTAAACGCAGAGGCAGACTCGCACCTTTCTTTCGCGAGTCGGTCGGCGCGGAACACGGAAGGGCATACAGGCACAGAGAGAGGAATAGGCGGACGGAAAGAGGAAAGTTTTGTCTTCGGGCTAAGGAGCAGCTCCTTTTGTCGAAGGAATCAAGAGAGCTCGTTACCGATCTTCGCTGCACGGAACGATGGAAGTCACTTTGCCGAGAATCGGTCGTCTTACGGCACAATTCGCGACAATAGAGCCGACTGTAGCCCGGAACAAGTTTCTTCCTTGCCGCTCGACTCCTCTCGGAATAAGAGTCTGTCTCTCGATTTGCCTCCCTTCGTGATTCTCTGTGTGTACGTTAACTTCGTTACGCCGGGCACGCTTCTCTCCCCGATTCTATCGAGCGTGTCTCTGTCGCGCTCCGCCTAGCACGAATCCAGAAATTATTCGATCTTATTTATCCCGGTGCTCGAGAGTCGACTGGAGACGAGGCGCGACGGTTTCTCCGCTCGTTCGTCGCACGAACCCTGGCTGTCGATTATTACGAAACTTGCCGGTTGCTTCCTGATTTCTTCGACGCGAAGGCAAAGCGACGCGGTGTACGGTTTTTCGAAACTCGTTCGAAAGAAAGCGTACGTACAGAAACGAGCGAATTCGAGTAAATTCAAAGGGAACTCGCGACAAATTATTCGTATTTCTCTCGATATAAATTTCATTCGAGCATTCCCCGGGGCTTGGTATACACGCGCGCAACGTACGGTTACAAGGCAACAAAACTTCCCCCGCGACTCGCCGTGCCTATCGTCGTGGCTCTTGCGTCGTCTCTGTCCTCCTCTCGCCGCTTCGCTTCGCGGTAGTGATCTATTCCTTAATGCATGTAAATGAGATGCGATGCTTGCCAGGGGTACTCGTTGAAATACCAGAGGCCGTCTCTTGCTCTGGCAACTGCCGCGAGACAACGGGCAACGAGACGGAGAAGATGGGGCTTGTCAGCGAACGTAAAAGGGGGATAAACGAGGAAACCGAGGGAATTTCGAGAAGAGAAAGACACCGTCGGTGGTTAACGTTCCCGTTCGTCGACCAGGAGGCGGGCTACATATCTGCGCGGAGAATGTATCACGAGGGATATGGATCACGGTAAATTCGCGGACCACTGCGACGTGGTCGTCCTCGTTCTCTTCGACTACAATGCGAGGGCGGTCGGCACGTGTCCATCCGGACGTAAACTCGTTGCCGAATCTGCGACAGTTGGCGAACGCAAAGAGTGTACGACCAAACCCCGAATCGAGCTCGGTCTTCTCATCGAGTAAAACGACCGTTCCGAGAATTCGTAATTTACATCCACCGTCCTTGAATAACGTGTGCTACGCTCTTACCCATTTTGGCGCAGATTTCCCGATCGTACAAATGAATTTCCGTCCTTGTTCGTTAGAGAAACGGGGAGTACTTTAACCAACGCGGTGCAGTCTATACGATTTCTTCACCTTTATTTGGTTTTTGTTTCGTTGCGATTTACGCGTAGCCGGGATCCTTATCGCGGCCAGTTTTCAAGAGTTACAATCGCCGTTGCACGATCGATTCACGGTGTTGCGAGTTTTTTAAATCCAGGTTTGCCGATTTGTCACGCTATCTGATACTTTGCATCGAAATACTTCAATGCGGCTCGCGTGTTTTGCCACTCGTAAATCGCGAGAACCGGCGAGTATCGCGCGCCTATCGCGATTTCGCGTTGCCGAGAATGTAACAACAAACAATGCCGCGGACAGAGGGTAGAAGGACGATCCCACGTGGACCGACCCAGATTATTCGCAACCAGAAGCCCGTTACGTGTCGGAGGAATTTTAATCGAAAATCAACCGCGAATAACGGCCGCGATACGCGAAATATCCCGACTTCGCCGGTCGGAGAATCGAACTGGCTGGATTCCCGCCTCCGGGTTGAAATAGCGTACAAAAAAAAAAAAAGAAACTAGAAAAAATAAAAAAAAGACTAGAAAAAAGAGGGGTACTTTTTTCTTCGCCCTTTGCAGCTGAAATTCCCGTGGAATTAATTTTTACCCGGGGCTCGCGTAATTCTCGCACAACGGCCGGGGCAAATTAAATTTGAATTTTTTCTCGGCGCCGTTATCATGAAATGTGTCTCCCAAAAGGTGAAGCGGCCCGCGTATGAACTTTTGCGGCGGAGTTAATCGTAACTGTTGCTTTAGCGGGAACGGACCGCGGATAAAAAATTCACCACTCACCCCGCACCGTTTAAAGGAAACTTTTGCTCCGCCGCGGAAAGGCTGAGTGGTCTACGCGAGACGCGGATAATAATTAGAATTCTGTTATATTCTCCTTGTTAACGATGATCTTGATTCGTCCATTTTTTAAAAACCTTCCGCCGTTAACACTCGCGTTAATCACGGAGTATCGTGAAACCAACGAAAGAAATCAGCCTTTTATAACTGTTACGACTTACGACTTGGACTTCTCGCAATTCCGTTCTCCCCGATACCGTTTCCCGGTTTGAAAAACGGCCACGGGAAGCTGCCATCGTAAATTCATCCTCGTTAATTTTATTTCGTTCCGCCGTTTCACGAGGCCGGTCCGTAGCAAGTGAAACGTGGCGCTTGGTCGCACCGGAGAGTGGGGCTACGACCACGCAGAGAAATCATTTGCGCGAACTGCGCGTAAACGCGGACACGAGTGTCACGCACCACGTGTAAAACCGACCATTAACTGCCAGGTAAAGTTGTTACGGTTCGCGTTTCGTTGCCCCGTAATTCATGGTTTCGTCGAAAATGCCACCTGTCCCTTCGCGGCAACGACGCCGCTCGATCCCACGGAAACGGCGATGTTTACCGTGCAGCCACTTTTTATCCAACCATCTAGAGGGCGAAAGGTAAAAAAGAGACGGGGGTGGAGCGACGAAGAAACGCGAATCAATTTCGATCGTGGCGAGGGGTGAATTTCGTCGAACAAAACCACAAGGCGAGCGCGAAATTACGCGGCAAGTGCATTAACGACGAATGCATCAAAAAGCGATAAACGCGTTTCTATTCCGCGGCCGAGACCCATTGTTTCGGCGACGCGCAAATACGAGCCGTGGCTCGCCCATCGAACATTATAGAAACGTGGAAAAAGAGAAAGGCCGGCTTCATAACGTTATTCAGTGCTTGTTTATCGACAGACACTGCATACGGATGGTGATGGATGTGTTTTATTTCGAGCCACGCGACCCTTCTTCCCCCGAGAGAAAGAAAGAACGGGAAGAAGAAAAGGGGCAGGAGACGGGGAACGGAGGAGGGATAAAGCAAGAACGAGCAGAAGCAAGCAGAGGGTGCGAAGGGGAAAAAGTTGAGCGGAACGAGGAGGCACGCGGTGATGGATTGGCTGGGGCCAATCACCTCGTTTGTATCCATTTGCGCCGAATATTGTTCCTAACGTCTCTTGGCTTGTGCCTTTTTTCCATCCGACGAACGAGACCTCGCGTGATTCATCTTGGCGAAAACAGACGAGAAGCGGGGTAAACAGAGGAAAAAAAAATCATTATGGACCGTTGCTTGGTGGAACAATGAACGATGACAACGGTAAAAGAATCTGCGGCGTCACGACGGCGTATTATCGTCTAATCACGATTAATTGCTATCGTCGGATCGTCTGCCGGTTCGATGGTAAATCTATCACCGTGAAACTGGACGTTTCGTTAAGAAAATCAGGAGGAAAATTAGAGCGTGAAAGCTTGCCTCTGTAAATCTTTCGGCCTGTAGAAGCGAAAAAGATCGATCGGGAGTACGGTACGCGACTGCACTGCAACAACTAGACACCCCCTTTTATATCTCGTCGACTCGGAATAGAATTTTTCGCTTGTTTGTTTCGCATAGTTGTCGCGGTATGGTAATTCCGAGACATTAGCATAGCCGACAAGGTTGCAAAGTTGGATGGAAGTTTCGTGCGCGGAACATCGGAGAGGGTTGCCCTCACGGGACAAGGGGAGCGTCAAATAGGCCGAGAATGGCCTGTCTAACGTCTGCAAGACGGGGGTGGAGGGAGGCGGAGAGTGGCAGCAGGAGGCGAATGGAAATAACACGGTGGAACGCAGCCGGAAAGGGGTCTCGTAGTTACCAGTTAACGAGTCGACTGATTGTCTATAAAACTTACTAACAAACTCTCTTGCTCTTTCCTCGTTCGCTCGAGCGTGTCTCTCGTTCACTCTCGCTTTCTATTCGCGGCTCTAACTACCATTCCCGGTGCGACCGTTATCGCGATCTTGGGATAAGGCGGAGAGGACAGGAAAGGCCGTCTTCTCGAACGACCCAGACAACTCGCTGCAAATTGGAAAATATAAAATGCAAAGTCGCCCTCGATTACACCATCCTTCCGACCGTGTCTTTCCGAGGGTCCTTCCTCGATCAGAGTTCTCACTCCCGTCGCATTATCCTCGCAGTCGACCCACGAGATCCTTCGGCAATCTATCCGTGACATTATCTCGAACATGTTTGCGAATTCGACTTTCGATATGGGCGCGACTCGAACGACGTTTCGCAATACCTTTATTTGCCAGCTGGAAAATGGTGACGGGGAGAGGGACGCGGCTGCGATTGGCAGGACAAACATCGGCTCGGAGAGCAAACAGCCGAGCAGAAAACATTTATATCGGCGCGATCCTGAGGGAACAAAGAGGAAAGGCAGACGTCTGGTGTTCGATGGTAACGAGAGGAGACAACGTCGACCTGTGCCGCATCCTGTGTCTCTTGAAAAAGTCTAAAGTATGCGAAAATTCACTTATTCGACGCCAACGGGACTAGAATGGCCAGGGACAGGCGAAGGGGAGAGAAAAGGGACGAAGAAAACCGACGATGTTGTCGCATCGTCTTCCCTTTCTTCTCTACTCTTTCGTCTGCGATCCTCTCTCTTCCTCCGATTTCATGCAAAGCACTGCTTTCACGGTGCGGTAATTTCATTTTCGCAACGAACTTACAGCCCCTCTTGCTCCCCCGTCTTTCACTGTTATTTCCCCCTTTGGTAAAGCCGCCCCTTTCCTTGTCGAGGCTCGAGTTAAGCGTACACTTTCATTTACATGACCTTCGACCAATCGGCAGACATTGCGTGGACTGATGCATCCCGAGAGGTCCTTTCACGACGTCGCGACGCGCAGACATCCACCTTCCAGACAGGCTGCTCGCAGCGCTTTCACCGATGCGATTCAATACATAAACGTAGCTCGATGCTTCCGCATAGCGTCACGATTTTTCATTTCGTCCATTTCGTCGTTACGAGGTCCACGCCATTTCGTAGATGGTAGCTCTCATTCGTAACGTCTCGTCGTCACGCTGCTCTACTGTTTCAACGTTTTCTTCCCGTGGATTTCTTGCGAACGCTACCTGCTCGAGCGCTATGAAAGACGGTGGTAGAAAATGATGGGATGCACATGGTGGAAACCTGTTCCCGCGTCAAATTACGGCATCGAATTAATGTAAATTCGCGTAATCGTCTGGACGCAAAGCTGATGTTTTGTTTATGGACGATTACGCGCGTGGATCCTCCGCATCGTGGATAATCGATTTCGCATAATTTAGTGCGCACGGCATAGCAAAGTAATAATTTACCTTTAGGATACCGCGATACTTTGTTATACCTGTTTCATCCCTCTTCGGTTTAATTTAGTCATTCGTTACACGAACGAGAGATTTCTTCGAAGCAAACATAAAAACGCCGCTCCTCGCGTTTATAACGCCTCGGCGTGTTAAAACGTAACAACCTCAAAACACGATAGATGGTGATTTTCCTTTCCACGAACTTACCATACGGAGTTATAATGCATATATTCAACAGAGTCTTTGCTACGTTTGTGGAGCGGAGTGCGTCACGCGTGCAACGATCTATCACACATTTTTCGTCCCTCTTACTTCCCATTCGCAGACATTGTTTATCGGGCCGAAGAACTCCGAAACAGAGCGGCAACGACACAAAGGCGTTATCAGAGACGTAGTGGAGAAAGAGAGCCGATGACTCTTTGTCGAATGCAATCGCGATGCAACACGTCTCTTGTCGAATGGCCAGCAAACGAGCCACGAAACACACACGGGCCACGGCCAGAGAAAATTGACCAGTGGCAAAACAAAACGGCGTGGATGTAGGGAAAACAGGAAAAAGAAACAGGGAATCTAAAGAGCTACGAGCCTCAAAGGTTTCGCAGCCGGTGAGGCTGGCGGGTTGTTTTACATGATAATTTTTTACCGCTTCGTCCGAGATAACTTCTAGCGAGTTAGCTCGAGATATCCGGCCCGACTGATGCACTCGCGGCCAGACGGTTATCATGCAAAATTATGTTAACGAATAGGATTAATTATGCGCCGGTATCACGTGCCTGGTCATTACCATTACTAATTGCTATCACGAGGGGTTCGCATAAATGAAAGGAAGCCTCGCTTTTCCTTTGCCCTTTCAAACAACTATATTTTACGAGCGTCTAGTGCAGCAACTTCGGCGCGCAGCTCCTCCTCTTTTTCGCGAAGGAGATTGTTAAAGGGGAACCAGCTCGGTGACGATCATCTCCGAACTCGATTTATTAAATCCGACATTCAGCGATCTCTGTGGGAGAAGCTACGTCAGTTAATGAAAATTACGCCTTTCATGAAAATCTACGGGATAAAAGTGTATGGGAGAGAATGAAGAAGACAGTGTAACGCGGCGAGTAGATTCCCCGCGTGGCGATATCGCGCGAAAGTGCGAAGTTGTCTGTTACTCATCGATTATGCACCATCTCGCACGACTGACACCGCAACGGAAGGCGGTAGGGAGTTAGATGGCGGACAAAGGGGGTTGGAGAAAGAGAGAATCGGCCTCGCTCGTTCGATAGATACGCGGAGAAGGACGTGTCGGTCGATTAGTTTGGCGCCGCGCGACTACAATTCGAAGCTCGAACTCGTTCGAGGATCAGACCGTAAATTAACTTGCACGCCGTCCGACGCAATTTTTCTCGAGAACGCGTTTCCACCTTACCACGTGAATTCAATATTCGTACCCGTTTGACAGGCTACAGTTCCGGATACGTCCTTCGTGGCGCACGAAGCCGGCTAACGTTTCCGTGTAGTCTAAAACATACGGCTTTCTCTCCTCGCCTAATTTATATTCGCAGCCCTCGCGCGAGCTCAGGGGATAGAGCGTAGGGGAAGAGAGTCGTTGAACTTCGGGGCTGGAAATATCCTGCACCGTTCAACTTTCGTATAAGATACATCGCAACTGGGAAAAAATGCGTATCATTTGCAGAAAAGTGGGGATCCTGAATAGACTTTGATTCGATGCGGAATAGTCTGTATAAATAATTCCACGCGCTCTATATATCACGAGCTTTGTTCTATCGCGATCCATCGTGACCCTCACCCCTCTGCGTACTTTTGCCGGCAAGGGTGACGCGGAAGTTTTTGAGCAGCATGACTTATGCACGCAGTGATTTTGAAAGCCCACGGCAGAGCGAGAAGAGGAAACGCGAGGCTGAGAAGTTGACGGTGCCAAAGTTTATACGCGTCAACCCTGCGTAAAGTCTCGTTTTCCAGACTTTACCAGCCTCCACCGGCCAGAACACAGTGCACGCCGATTAAAAATTGCCGCACTGGGTACATTTGTATTAATTAAAGGAGTATAAAGGAGTATCGCGGGTATTTCGGGACACTGTCCTTCGATAAGTCGATCTAAACTAGCATTTGGACGTCGTGGTGGATGAAACTTTAAATGATTTGTGGCGAGCGACCAAGAACTTTGAACGAGAATAATATAGTTCGCAGATCGGATGATGATCGAAGCGGTACACGTCGGTACCGCTTGAAAATGCCAGTCAGGCGAACGTGTTCCCTGCCTGCAGGCGACATTGATTATTCGATAAGAGGAAAAAAGGCGCCACGGTTTATGAGATAATCCTATCCAGCCGACGATAGAAAGAGAACAGAAGCTCGGGGCAGACTTTGCGACGAAGAAGAAGGCGAAACGAACGGAACTACGGGGTTGGAGGAACAATATCATAAGCGATTCGAGGCACGCTCGCCAGTCCCATCCTCCCTACGACTCACCCACCCCTTGCCACCTCGCACCTTCGTCATACTTTCATCCTTGGTCCGACCGCTCTTAATTCCTCGAACGTTTATCGAAGACGTTCCGTCGAAATGACACCTCTGTTTCTGCACCTCTTAACAGAGATCCAAACTTACCCTTCGCAATCGACTTCGAACCACTTCGCCGAATTTAAGGCCGTCGTTCGAATCCCCCGCATAGCAAGGGAATTCCGTGAAGCTGGTGGTTTTATGCCGATCATCGACCATTCCTTCTCGATGCTTATTCGTAATACCACGGCCCGGCGAAGCTGGAATTCGAGCTGAGAAAAATGCCACCGCGAGAGCGAATGTACGCGATGGAGATCGTAATTTTCGAACGAACGGGTTTTTCCAATAGCTCGCTGATTCGAGTTTCAAGTTCGAAGAGACAGCCGAGTGGTAATGGGGTATAAAAATCAGACTCGAAAGCGATCGAATCTTAGAGGGATCGTACGAAAGAGAACATGTGAATTCACCGAGTTCCATCCGAATATTCCTAGCGTTAAAGATAATTCCGGCCAGACGAGAACGATATGCATTCCTTTCCTCTGTATCTTTGGATATTCCAAGTCTGTCGTTCTCGCATCGAAGCTGCGACTTTCATTCGCGCGAAACAACTTTCGATCTGGAATTCTCTGAGAACCAAGACACGTATCGTATTTCCGATATCGGCCGCCGCTACTACGCCGACGGAAAACGTCCGAACGATAATCCTGGCGCAACCGGTGCAAGCCGAGCATATCCTGCTTCTTCGAACGAAAAATACGGCTGAGACTTATATGCTATAACTCTTTATTCTCGACCGTGTCGTGGCCCTGATATCATTGCGTGGAAATGTATCCGCGGAAAAAGGTGGCGAACTCGTAAACGTTTGCTATGCGAAGAGAAGCGTGCGCGCGCGAGAACCCGTCCGTGTCCATTTGTAACCCGCTATTTCGCGCAGGAAAGTTGGAAAATACGGTTGAAATTCTTGTCGACGACGCGAGATAAAACACTCGTCGATCGAACGTACGGTTAGAAAGTAGCATGAAAAGCGGTCGCTTGGTTTTACTCGAAGGAACACCGCCAGCTTCTATTCGCGTAGCGCTTTGAAAACTTTCTATCGAGAGACGAATTCTCGTCGTTTTTGTTCCACGGTTCGCGAGTCACGTCGCGTTTCGCGGAGGTTAAAAAACGCGAAATTACGATTACGACGTAGGCGGAATTGAGATTCTCGCGCGGGTTACATCGCGACGCACGGAACAAGCGTGACTCGATAAGCCAGATGAGATTTTAGTAAACTACTTCGCTCGTGGATGCTGTGTGTATATACATACGACTTTGCACGGGCTACGGTACAAAAGGGTGGGCGGCGTATTTTACGCGCGCAAGCTGACAAGTTGTGGGGTGCGGTTGCTCGATGAAAAACATCTCTTAAAAAATATCTCGTTAATGTGTCAGAGGGACTGTAATATGAACGCGCCTCTCAAATATTTGCCGTGTATAATTTTCATTAAAACACGCTGATGGAAGCGAGGGCAAACATCGTTAAACAATGAATTATTTCACGAGGCCAGTGAGCGCGATCGAATTTCCTCGAAAATTAAAGGGTCGATGTACACGTTCCCACGTATTAACGTTCCTTTCAGGCCCATCTTCAAAGCGTAGCAACGTAGCAGCACTCACCGCCCCAGAGATCGATTACTTAAGTTCTTAAGTTGAACCGTGTTCGTCGAATGGTCTCTACCAGCCATCCTCGACATCTATGGAAAAGCCAACATTTGCCTTTCTACTTTCCACGTATTTTGTCCATTACCTGGAAAATTCGGCAGGCATCGTGAACTTGCGCGAGCCGATCATGCGAGACGGAATGGTGAAAAATGTGCGAAAGCTCGAAAAGCTAACGGCGTTAAAATGTTCTGCTTGATTTCAGAGATCCTGCGAGAGGAAAGGCGTAAACGGACTAAGGGCTGGCGCTTGCTTCCAGTCAGCCGAAAAAGACGAGAACGAGGGGTTAGAAAAAAAGAAGAGGACGCGTAAAGCACCTCTTCGGGATACAATACATCGGAGCGTGGAGCTTCAAACTTCCAGTAGCAACGTAGTCGGGTGTACGTAAGAAGATGCAAGCGGGAGAAAGAAGGTTGGAGAAGGGTGATAATAGCATCGGAACGGCGAAGGCTTTGGGCGGCAGAGACGCAAGGGTGTGAACGACCAACATGCATGAGCAACCCAAGAATCCTGAAAGAGCGTGCAGGCAGGGTGAAAGAGGGTGAGGAAGTGGAATCGGTCGGAGAGCCGGAACGCGCTATCTATCGGGATACGGTAGTCAATCGATATTCTAGCCGTCGGTCTGTACGCCCCGCTGGAGATGGAGTAGGTACACGTAGGTATGCCATCGAGGTGGCCTCCGTCTCCATTTTCCACCCTTTTCTATCGCCGCCCTTCTCCGGGCTGCGCCAGCTGTCTTCACGGTATCCGAACATGCTCTATGTTGCTCGCGTAATATCAGCAGGAAAATCGATAAGAACGGCGCGAGAAATGTTTTATTTCGCGTTCGGGCAACTCAGTTTCGTTGAAATTAAATTAAACGAAATGTTGGCGATTCGTCAGCATGAGTTTCTATCGTTTGCGCGATCGAACGTTCCCGAAATGCGCGCAACGAGACTCGTACGGATGCAGGTTCGTGACGCCTGTGTTTCGTGCGTCGCTCGATAAAAGGCCTGGTAATCGGCGCGTGCGTTCGAACGAGATGATTAATCGCAACGTTAATCACCGTCTCCAGTTAACCTGTCGTGTTATTGCTTTATAAAGCCGCTGGCGAACGTGCATTTAGCTTTAGTTGCACAGACAATATTCTTTAAAAGTCGGATGAAGAATCTACAGCGAGATCCTTGCTGGTAACGCGGCGTTCTTACGTCTTGGAAATTATTAATACCGTCCGGGGTCGGAAGAATTTTTAATTTCAACGTCGCTTCAACTTCTTGCCTGCAGGAGAACGTAAAAGCCGCCGCGCGTTCTACTCGTAAGCCTCTGGTACAGAGTGAATCGTTCCGAGGTTCTCGCATAAAACCACGCCGCTTTGATGACACCGAGAGTCGCTCACCTAGGGGAGTGGTCCTAAAGATCGGGCTTTACGTTGTCGCGGTTACGAGAACCCCCTTGCTTCGCGAGGGCCAGAAGAAGGATCGTCTTAAACATCGAAGCGTATCGCCGACATAATCCGGCAAGACAAAGGATCAAGCATTCGTACTCCCGCGAGAGACGAGCGAGTGCGAAGGAAGAAAGAACGCAAACACCAAAACATATAGAGAGAAGACAGAGACGGTACGGGGAAAACGAGATGGAAGAAAAACGCGGGGAAGAAGCAAGACGGTGTACGAGTTGTTCGGGGGAAGTGGGGTCTCGGGTAAGATAGGGGAGAGGCTTTCCCGTGGGTCGCCAACAAAGTGGGAGTACTCATAAAACCTGGAAGCATGTGATTTCCCCCAGGAGGGGCAGAGGTGGAATGCTGTTCTGTTCTTCCACCCTTATTCTTCTTCCCTTTTCTTCTTCGCTCGCATCATCCTACCGCTTTCTTGGCACCACACGTGGTTCGATTCACGTTTTACAGTATCTCGTATAAGCAGACTAAATCGAGACAAACGTTCGTTGCGTTATTCGTCCAAGAAAATGCTCCTACTCGCGTTTTCGCTGACGAATTTGACCTCCCGTCTCGGTTCACTGTCATGCAAAGTACAGAATTTCTTTCCTATCTTCCTCTCTCTATGTCGAGTCTCGATTCGAAGAAATTTTCAGGTTTTTTCGCTGGTTTACGCGTTGCTACGTACGAATGTATTCTTCTTGCAAACTCTATTCCCTAATTCGATCGTCGAAATTTAGGCTAAAAGGTTCGAATCGAATAAAAGTGTTTTATCACGAGCACATTTCGGTCGTGAAAACGCTTAGGCACTCGTAAACTACGTTTCAACGTTAATGAAACTTTCTCGGTTCCCGTTGCACGGTGCACGAGATTTTCGTCCGTTTTCTCCATTTTATAGCTACGTGAAGTTTACAGCTGTAACAAGCAGCGGTACGTTAAAATAATTATTTGTAAGATATTTCGTGAAGCTCTCGTCGATGCACGAGCGCTCGGACACGCGTGCCACGATGAATTTTTGAATACCGCGTAGTTCAAGCAGCTTTTTTCTTCGATAGCCGTGTCGGTCGATGCTCGTCTGATTAAATTTCATCCCCGTGCGTCCCTTGACGTACGAATAAATTAATACGAATCGCGAATGAGTTTAAACATCGCGCGACAATTCGTCTGCCTGCTCGTCTGTTGGAAAACGAAAAGAAAGAAAAATCGAGAGGAGAAAGAATGGCGCGGCAGGTAGACGTCGCTCGGATCGCGGCTGTCGAACGAATAAAACAGCAGCATGAAAAAAAAAGGAAGGAGACACGAGGGTTAGCTAGAGCGTGGCGCAACGATTCAAAACCGTGAAATGCTCGCGGGAATCTGAAACGCCGCGATGTTTGCAATTAAAGCCGATTAAGCGCTCCCTCTTTTCTACTCAATTCCCCGAGTAGTCTCCCCTTAAAAGGCGGGAGGTTTCGCGCGCTATCCACCGACACCCTTTCCTCTCCCCCATTCGTCCCTTTCGAACCGACAGACCGACATGTATTTCGAAATGGATGCAAATTTACTGTTGCGTACCTCTTGCTCTCTCGAGGGCGAAAGCTTCACGCTTTAACGATCCTTTTCCCTCCGCGTACCTGCGGAACGCATTAATTGTCCGTTGGTTTCGAGTCCGCGGGATTTTCGTCTCGCATTAAATGTAAATCGGATTTCCTACTAACCTTCGCAAATTACTTTCCTCGACCCCCAGTCTCTCTCTCTTTCTCTCTCTCTCTCACTCACTCTTTGTGATATGCTTTAACTGAAACGTTCATCTTTACGTAAATTACCGACTCTTTTCTAGCTTTATCTCGTTTCTTTCTCCCTCTTATCAAGCGAATCTGTACGCGAAACGTTTGCCCGAGGATCCCCTGGTGAAACGTTGGTTGAGTTCGAAAACGGATCGGGTCATCGAGAAGGAAAACGGATGTGTTACAGGGCAAACGTCGATCCATCGCAACCGGTGTTCATCGTTTCGGGAATTTAAAGCGCTGGCTGTCGATATCGCGATAACACGATGCTCGATAGGGTGTACGATGAAAAGCTGGCTCTGTTCGAAACTTTCTCTGCGATATCCACGATAAGCTCGCTTCTGTTTGAACGTCCACCCGATGAGAAAAGTCGGCAAGTTTCAATCGGTTGCGCGACTTCCATGCACATAGCACTTACACGCGACAGACCGTTATATCTGGCATGTACACACGGGCTCTGTGGCACGTATGTACGAGACGACAATAGTAGATGGTGAACGACGGTAAAATACTTTTAAAGAGCGCCGTGCACAATGGCGCGAAAGGAAGAAGTTAAAGCGTTCGTACTTGGCCGATGATAGAGGAATCGATGGAAGTGGATGGTCGTTTTTCGTGGCTCTATCTCGAGATTTTTGTCAATCTCGTTCGTTCTATCTACGAGCCGTTCTTCTGACACAATGCGTTCTACGGCCGAGGGTCCTTGTCTCGCGGAATGGTATCGAGCTCGCGGTCGTCGTTAGCTTTTTAACGAAGCGATTGATTTCGCGCGTCTTCCGAACTGTGTCGCGGTGGTTCGCGTTTCATTGAAAATGGCGCGTTCTTCCGTTCAAACGGCTATCAAGGAAGGGCGCAATATAGATAAGTACTCAAAGATATCGACGCCACGACGGTTATCGGTAAAATTCGGAATACCAGGGTTGACTCAATTTCGCGGAACTTCCCGTAGTTCCGTAACACTTCCTTGACTCGATCTACAATTTATCGTCTTCCTAATACACTTGCGCATGCACTTAGCAAGTTCGCAGACAGGATTTGCATACATCGGCAATGAGAGAAAGAGAGAGAGAGAGAGAGAGAGAGAGAGAGGGCGAGAATGGAAGAGCCAGAGAATGGTAGGATGATTCACGTACACCGAGAAACACGTTCTGCGTACGTGTACACGTGCAGAACACTGGCTCCGTCTTCAGTTTGGCCCTCGCTGACGGAAATGACTGACCGTACGCGAGAAAACAGATCAGAAAAACTAACAAGGCCAGCGTGCAAATAAACCCCGGTCCCAGCAGGAGAATATAACGCGTATTGTGTCGCACATTGTAACCGCATGCACCAGCCGAGATGCCCCGACACAGCCGGCTACCTCGGCCCGCACGAAATCTTACTGGAATATCGAAACATTCGCGTATAGTACGATTTTCATTAATTAATTCGACTATCGATTTTCAACGCCTTGACGAAGCCTTGAAAAAGTTTCGACTTGATGAATTTTCGAGAAACGAATAATGCGTTGGTACGACCAAACTGCGACGATTTATAAACGTTACGTTCTGCTATATTTACACCGCCATTTGCCTCCAGTTGAGGCTCCGAATATCTCCCCGAATAATATATTACGTCCAAAGTAATTTCGCGACTATGTACGTAATCCGGGTCAGCTGGTCGCTGGCCACCGTCTGGTGTAATTAATAATCGCTGTTGGCGTGACCGAGACCCGGCTATAACCACAGAACACATCGGAAACGTTTACTATAGTTAGACGTTACTTAAGCTTCTTCCCTTTCACGAGAATTGCTCCTCGAATCGAGAGGACCTCATCGTCAGACCGCTGAGGAGCCGGCGCATACCTTTGTGCCGGCCACTCCAGCAACTTGATTCTTCCACTGTAACTTTCTCAAGCAGTTCGCCACCTTCTTGGCTCGTAGACTTCCAAAATTGCGGAATTCACCCTTTCGTCTGCCCTTTCCGAGCTTCCGGCTCTCGGAATCGTTAAGGAGCCGTTCTTCGTTCTCTCACTATACCGAGTCACGATCACTCGTCAGAATATTAAACTTCCAGCTTCCAATCCCTTTATTCGCTGCCTATAAGATATTCCAAGGATACCGAATCCAACGAAACCGGGATAGCCGCATCCCCCGGTGGCGGGAGTCATCGATAACTCCATATCGAATAAATACGCCGTGTCCCTTGATATTTCTTCGTGTATTCCTATGCGCGCCTACAGCCGTATGCTTACAGACAGTGCAGAGAGTAGACCAGCGAGTGTAACCGCGTACTACTTCGGGGTGGTGTTCGGTGAGTGTCTACGCCAGTGTGTGCAGTTTGCACGGTCGACGATGTGGCAAGTCTCAACGCAAGATACACGAGCTATAAGACGCTCCGTGGAGACTTGTACGTGGTCGGTGAGCTCGCGAGTATGTGCACGCTGGGATATACACGAGGAAGGCTCACGGACCATTTCCCAGGAAGCCGTGCTCGGGTTACGGAGCTACCTACGTCCCGTGCCGATGTTTCCGCATCTTCCGCTTTCCCTCCGGTCTCTCGCCAACACGAGAGACGAACGTTCCCCATGCTCTCTTTTTTCGCATCACGCGACGATGGATAAACTTGCGCTTAATGCTTCGATCTTCGCCAAGATACCGTGCTGTTCGATGTAATTAACGTCAACGTTCGCACGACGCCGGCCGGATGAAAGTATTTGGCTCGCGATCAACCATTTAAGCTGGATGTTGGTGTCAAAGGCTCGTGGAACGGAGCGAAGCTTCGGGAAACAGGTTATATATTGGCTCGGCCGGATAAATAAGCGAGAGGAGGATATTCACATCGCTTCCATCGTGATGAGCGCAGTTAGATGCACGTTAAACGAAGATAATTTCCTTAAATTCGCGGAGGTTAATGGCGACGTAACTGTTTTATGATCCTCCTCCGAGATTTAGGAGACTCGATTAAAACGCGATATCTCGCAGTGCTCGCGAAAATACATAGGATCGCGATAAAGTGGTTTACGTTCCTCGGGAGTAGACGCCCTTTGGTCGTTCACCGTCGTAAATGAACGACCAATTGGGGCCGATGTAAAACGTAACGCTTCGGCATGATCTCGAAACATCTCGAATCGATGGTTTCATTGCTTCCTTAATACCAGAACGAACGAACTTCGTAATTCTATTTTGAATCGTTGGCTAAGATACGATCGAAGTGAATGGCTTCTTTACTTTGCTACAGCGTTGCGACTATGCTCGCTCGTTTCTAGCAAGCGGCAACAGAGTTTCTCCGTAAATGGAAGGAAAATGGAGTAACTTATGGTTCACTGAATTCACACGTAATGGATTTAATTGGCATGAATGCTCGTGTCTCGCCACTTAGCGCGTAAGTGAACATCCGCGCGAACGTAAACCTAGGTAAACGCGCACTTTATACGTGCGAAAGACAGAGTCGCGCGGCGTACAATTATATGCGAATGTTTGTACACGGTGACGAGGGTAAATACGCTTTCGTGCGTGTATCTTACACTTTAAAGTTATAAGCGTGGCCTGTACGCTTCCTAGAATCCTCTCTCCGACAGTCCATCGCTGAGCCATCGATCTTACCGAACGACCTCCCCGCCCACGAGTCTTCAAACGCGTTAAATTATCCCCTGATCGACGATCCTCGAGACAGCGAAATTAAATTTAGCTCCGGGACGAAGATCGACGGTTGTGATTCGGATGTCGCGAATAATTCCACGCTTCTAAAATTTATCTTCAATTAATGTCGTCATCTTTTCAACGATAAGATTTTATCTACAGATGGCCGATGCAAATGTCGATGATTGAAACCGGCCTTAATAGTTGCAGTCACTTCGTTAAGGCGTTTTAAACGAATTATCCCTACTGTAGCACAGTGGCAACGCGAACATCTCGTTTTTCAACGTTGCAACCAGATACGACTGCCGGAATTTGCCTGGCATTAACGAACATCGAAGCGCTTTTGGAGGCCAGGAATATCGTAAACGCGGAAGATAAAATTCAGTCGAACGGATCGCGGTGGCTGGATAAATCGATCGATCGGCGAGTAATCAGTCACGTTGCGGAATAATCTGCCTCGATCGGGCGATCGAGCGTTTGGACCTCCGACCTCTGTTGCTTCGTACGACAAGTTACTAGCCACGTATTACCGGAGTATCGGAAGATCGTAATATGCCTTTCGAGGTAAAACAAGCGATTGAAATACTCGAACACGATCGGAGCGCCGTGAAACGAGCCGTGCTTCGACTTGTAGCTGCTTGTCTATTATGCGCCGCTACGATTTACAAGCAAAGACTCTCGAGAACGCCTCTCTGGATTCCAGCGCAGTCTTTAAGTCGCTTTCAGCGGGAAAAGAGAGAAGTCGAAGTAGAAGAAGAGTCAAAGGATCGAGTTCGCGCGAGACAGAATGGAAGTGGCCGCGGCTCGATTTAAGCCGACACCGTGAAGAACATTCGAAAGCGAAAAAGAGGCAGAAGCGAAGGGTGAAATTTAAGAGAAACGAGTTCCGCGAGAATTTTCCGCGAGAACTCCGATATCTTTCGGTAGAGACTGTTCGTCGCGAAACATCGTCGAGAAGCGTTATGTAGTCCGGTTATTTCGAAAATCTTACGAGTATAGAAAATGGAAGAGCTAAAACGAGGAGAGCAGGGTTCGAGCAGAAAAAACATTCGAGTGTGCATGTTAATTCGAATTGGTATATGGATACTCGAGAAGGGTCCCCTAGAGCACCAAATACAAACGAAATAAAAGGGAGAAAAGAGGAAGAGGTAAAGAAGAAAGTCTATAAAGACGTTCGTCCAGGACCACTTGACTTCAGACAGCGTGGAACACCGGAACTCCGATTCCCAATCGTAAAAGCGGAGGATGCGAGAGCTAACCCATTCCGAGGGGAATCTATTCCGAGCCTACCGGAGCGAAAGAAGTAGGTACATTGGTAGGAATGAACAGAGGCAAGCAGAAGCAGAGGCAGCCGTGCCAGATGCCAAATTTTACGAGTTCTCCGGTTCCATCTCTCGGCGAAGCCACGATCCCTATCCGCGCTGGTCTCTCCTTCATCCTTCCTTTTCATTCTCTTTACCTCCTACCATTTGCCGCGGTCAAGCGGAGTTTCACTCATAAATCCTAACGTAGTCTGGCCCTGTACGTCGCTAATCCCGATGCGTGCGATGCCAGGATGCCAGAAGAGCAGAGGGCGAGTGTCTGACTCTTGGCAGAGAGTCAAAAGCCTCCTCTGCTGGCCCACGACACCACCCCCACGCCATCACCCCTCAGGCTAGACAGCACGAGGACTCGGTTTCGCGCGCCAGGAAATCCTCGTCCCAGGAGCACCGAGGGTCATCTTTCACCAGGATTTATCACTAGGGCCGCGACACCGCACCGAAATTCCCATTCTCTTTCGTTGCGTGGCTCTCTTGAAAAATTTGTAACCATCGGGACATCCTGACTTTGCCTTCGTTGTTCCGTTACTCTCGAAACCGACCATTTAGATCTCACCGTCCCTTGGGAAAATCCGACATTATTTTGGAACATCTCCGCGGCTACGGGAATTGTCAGCGCTCCGTGTAACAGGCACCAATTAAACGTCGGTACATCCAAGTTTTGTCGCTTTAATTCCATAACAATTCATTTGTAAATCGGAGATTCTAGATTATTCGAAGGAGTCAGGAGTTCGTTGAAAGTTCTCGCGTTCGCTGTGATCGTACTTCACGCTACGAGACATCCACGAGAAAAGCTAGCACGTGTACGCTGTCAAACGCAGAACTGACAAGCCACCAACCACGTGTGGTAGGTGCACGTGACACGGTACAACGACAGGGGTCACGGTGCACGGTAACCAAGCTGCTTCTGTATCGCGGTCTGCTTCATAGTTGATATCCCGGTGACCACTGGCACCACCATGGCCGCAACCACCGATCGAAACTCGGGAGGTCAATGTTAATCCTGAATTAATTTTGCGAAAGGAGTTTCTCGTCCTCCTCGTTCCTCTTCCATCTTGAATGCCGCAGAGCTGTACTACATCGTGTATATCCGTAGCTCGTATAAAGTAATTATTTTCTAACTTCGACGATACGTTTTTCGCAGCAAAATCACTGGCCAAGAGCGTAGAGGTATGGACGCGTACGTTTATTTTGTCGAACGATAATCAAATTAGCAGAGAGATTTTAATTTTCCTTTCAGCGCTTGAATTTCGAACGGAATGAGTTTAGCTGGATTGGGTAGCGACCTAATCCATCAGGTTGATCGTATTTCCGTTCAGTGGTCCTGGACGTGTTGGCGTGCATTTTAATCGACGGAAATCGTTGCAGATCGAAGGGGAAATCGAAAATTGCCACGAAAATGGAAACGATAACTACGAGGACATTTTGTTTTTTATCGTATCGTGGCTTGGAGAGTTTGAGAGAGGATATCAATACCCAACACGTAGAATTTTCAACGCAAATCGCAGTAACGAGAGCTTATAAATACTGTTTCACTCGTGCAATTGTATTAACAATTATGTAATTGCAGTGTCAATTGCATCGGGAACGATTCTCAGCTCCGTTGGGAATTTTTTAGTTCAATTTCATCCTATCATAAATGTGCTTTAATCATTGCACATGCTGTATCGTATGATCATTAAATGAATTAATAAAAGTATCGTGAAAATAGGTCGGTTAACTGTCAAACTTTGTACCTTCTAGCATTTTAATCGGCGACTTAACAGAATTTTGAGAGGATAGGAGCTTGAAAGCATGGCCAGGATATGGTGTAGACCTTATCCAGAGTAGCAGAATGTCTCGTTAATACTCCAACATGTCTCGGTATATCGCACAGGCTACGTATGTCACCCGACTCGAGATGGTCAAAAATTTATCGACCGACGATGCGCCTTATCGAAGCGTCGTCGTCGTGTTCAACGTCGAAGAACGTTCCAATCGAATTCCTAACGAAGTAAATTTCCGTCGGCCATACCGTCCAAACCACCGCGACAAGTACTTGTTCCAAGCCTCGCGAAACTTGAGTGGAAGCTAACGTGAATTATCGATACAAGTTTAGCCGGTGGCAAAAGCATCGAGTTCCTGTTGGATGCCAACGGCATCCGTTCTCCACCTGGGCAGGTATAGCGGCTCGTTTAGGGGTGCTAGGACGATCGATCGTACGACAAAATAGCGGTCGAGGCAATCGGTCCGCTGACACACCTGACAGGTAATACCGGCTGACGAAACTTATTGCTAAGTCCGATCGAATTGTAAATCAAGTCTCGTACTGGGAAACGTCTCCATTAGATCGGAGCCAGCGGCGCCTTCCAAGACATCGAACGTCTCGGAGACGCCACGAGTTCGCGTGTCCCCGTGTTATACGCCAGCTCGAGCCAGTTCAACCCAATTCACGTTCGGGATCAAATCAAAACGCCAATCGAGGCTCGCGTTCCGTGTAAAGTCGGCACGTACGCGTCATCCTGCACGCCATCGCGATTTATATACCAAGGGGAATGCTTTCGCCTATTTTTTTTTCATTCTACTACCCCATGCAGCGCATCTCGACCATTTGATGCGTATTAAACTGTCGTCCGGCGAGGGCCGCGGTCGGATTGGCCATACCGTTCACCGCCGGAACGAGCCCGAACGAATTTGCCGTGATATGGCGTGCGGAACGCATCTTTCGCTCGGGAACAATGGGAAGGAATATAAAACAGGCCCGCGCTCCGTTATTACCGTTTCGAGACACGCTTTTCAAAAATTTCAACCCACGCTCCGCCGCTTTATATTCCTCCTTTGTTTCGCGTTACCGATTCCGCACGAACGGATGTTTCGGGGTGCGGAATATTTCCATCGATCGAGAACTCGGTTCGTAAATGACGAGAGAGCGTGATTGTTATCGAGGCGAGACGGTAACTTCTGATAACTGGTAGCTAGCTGAAATCGTTGAGTTCGCAAAGGCGTCAGTGACATACAGCGCGCAAGTTACGAACAGCCGCGGACCGCAACACTTCGTACTTGCGCGATATTTCGCGGGAACCTGCCGGCCGAAATCCCGAGAGATCAGCGACGTTATTGTAATCGTCGCTTGGCGCAAATTAACGTAGCTCGAGCCCAACTTCGACGTAATCTAAACTTCGCCGACAACCTACTTCTCCGTTAATCCACTCGCTTGTAAGTTGGGTCGCGTCACTGCGCGCGCGAATGCGTGCTCGCTTTTCGTTGGGTTAAAATGGATTTTAGCTAATAGACGACCGTTCCTGACCGAATAGATGGAACAGTATCGTATAATCTAATGGAATCCGGTAGAAGGGACAGATCGAACCATCGCTTCCAACTCACAAACTAATAATAATTCAGGATAATTTCGATTATCGATAACCAGCTTGATACACGCACCCTTCCCATTGCTTTCCATAAAGCCACCGTGTGTTTCAATCTGTCCTCGCCATTCCGCGCTCCCTTTCACACCGATAAACGAGCTCGTTTTCCATTTCCTCCTCCCGTTAACTTCCTTTTTCCTTCCTCCTCCTATCTTCCCATTATATAATACTGGCAAATATTTCCTGTCCCACCCTCTCTCATTCATTGTTCCTCTTTCTTGCTCGAACGATCATCGAGTTTTCGATCCAAATGAAATATCGTTTATTTTCACGCGTACGTCACGCATCTCTGCGATACAAAAGGAAACCAATCGCCAGGAAGCGACAGGGAACGCTCCACAATCCACTTATCCGACCGCTAAATTGTATCGTCAAACTTCCGGTAAGTTACGAGCGACCACTCAACGCGGTTTCAAGCGTAACTCTAGCGATTAAGCCGCGTAAACCAGCGAGTAACGCGTGCGCTGTGACAGTGACCTTTCTAAACGAGTTATCGTCGTTCGGTTTACGCGAGTTAAGCCAGTCGGTGAAAAGCCAACGAGCGGCCGAAAGTACAAACAGCGAACGGAAGAGAAAAGACGCGAGGAGGTGGAGGAAAGTCGGAACTTTGGCGTAGAAGGGGGACGCCTAGGACGCTTTTCAAATATCCTCAGGTTCCCGCAGGTCCCACCGCCTCTCGGTTGTCCGGACTGTGATGTACTTGACGTACAGCTTGTCGGATGGACCGGTTCTCGGTGTCCCAAAGGATATGCGCGGTTGCACACAGTGTGCGGCTTCTAACTCTATTTCGCATGGTACGGCGTTTCGTAACTCGGCAAACAATGTTCGTTTGATTATCCGGAAGTTAAGTGCATTAACCATCAAAACAGAGCTGGTCAGGCCAAGAGACGGGAACAGTTCGAGCATACACGACACGAAAGTTGAATTTTCAGTCGTAGATAAATAGACGTTTCGCCATCGTGTTAAAGTTTTTGCCTCTACTCGAACGCCTTTTACGTCGGTTCGTAAACGCGGTTCGTGTGTTTATCGAGTAACCATCCTGCATCGTATCGTATCGGCGATTAAATTACAAGGGACATCGGGGAATTTCTAATGCCTGAAAGTGGACACCTATTTATCCAACGGCGGAAACAGGAGAGACGCGATTGCGCTGCGAGGCAACGGAGCGAGAGCGGCCAAGCTACGTACTGCTCTTAATTAACGGAAACAGCCGCGCAGAATAACCGAAGAACGAAGTGGAGCGTTCGAGATTATTCGAGCCCCTCTTCTCGTCATTCCTGGTGAACGCTCGCTCTTGTTTGTACGTCGGAGGAGCACGCAGCGGTTTGAGGATTCGGTAACGAGTTAAATACGCTCTGGTTACGTAGCCGATAATCGACCAACAAGATGCACTCGACTGCGTTCCCGCTTCGAGCTTCTGCGATTCCACGGAGCCTGTTGAGTTTCAGGCAAAGGGAATGCGACGCGTATATCGATTCGCAGGCTTATCCGTTATGCAAGCGCGATTTCTAGCTGCCGCGTGCTCGATTCTCCAACTACCACCGCCTCCTTCCATTCCTCACCTCATCTCGTTCCCACCGCTATCGAGTTCCTCCTCTTCAGGAGGAATGCATAATTTAAATGTCCCGCGTCCTAGTTTCCTCCTCCTTTTCGAGAGAATCGCTGATTGCTATGCTGGTCCTTCCCCGTGAATTACAGACACCCCTTAGTATTCATACTTTCCAACTGGCAGGCAGCGTCGCCTTCCGCGCCATCGGGGAGATAACTTTAAAAAGCTTCGCGTCGAATTGCGCATTGTTCGCCCGAGCGATCGGTGATTCGCGAGAAATGAAAACTATCGCTGGATAAAACTGCAATTTGTTTCCTGGTACAGTTTCCCAAGCGCCCCGAGTTGGATCCACCGTCTTTCTCGCTGATGAGATGCACGGTACGCAATTAAGTCGAAGAGGAATTCCCGACGCGCGTCCCTGCAACTAACGGCAGCACGATTTTCTTTGCCGGTAAATACTGTTCGCGATGCTACTCTCTCTTAACTCCGACTTCCAACGTTCCAACACCCCACACAATCGGGGTAACGATCGTTCTCTACGAATTGGCCCGGCGAGGCTGCTGGCAAGATTGTTGCATAATAACGAATTCACGGCTAAATGAATCGATTTAATTAACGAAATCACAAAACCGTTCGACGCGTTCGTTTCGTACGTGCCTCTCGAGGGGAGAGTTACTCCGATAACCCAGATACTAGTAACGTTACGTAACGACGAAAAATTATCCGACTTTTTAAAGGGTCCCTTCCAGCGAAACGATTGAAAGCATTTCAGCAGCAAACGCGTTTATCCATTCTTCGAACTCGTTGCCGACAGCGTAGAACGAACGCGGTAAAAACGTAACGAGAGTTGCGACCAACGATAGTTATCGATGAATCGTTCCAGGACACCTTGCACACATGGGCCCCAGGAGGACAGCTTGGATTCTCCCTGGAACTACGGTCAACCGTAAAGTCAGTTAGGTAAGCCGCGCCTTTAACAATGGCAAGCCACGCGCCATATGCGGCCCCACATGCTGCGCGGTATCGTCGTTCTGGCTTGCACTTTCAGCCCGCACGTACCCTACACCAAGTAGGGTTACGTTCCTCGAGGGTGCTGCTTTTTTTTTTTTTGTATCATCCACTACCAAGGGTTGCGCGTATAACTAAGACCGTGGCAGTAGGTCACGTCGTTTGCCACGTGATTCATGACTTACCGTCGATGATCATCGATTACGTAATTTTACGCTTTTCTTCTTCGAAGGAACTCTTTCATCGCGACATGTTGCCAACTATATAGCAACTTTTCTATATCATTCGGACAACTAATCGGCCGGGAATCTTTTCCATTGGAACGAGTAATTCCGATACGGTTCGATAGTGGGTCATTGTGTTTGCCCTCCGACACGAGAAACGTCACGCAAAGAATACCATTGAGGACGCAACGACGTGCACCGTGATAACGTCGTTTTCGGGACCTTTCCTTATCGAGCAACTACGGCGACGCATATTCATAAAGCGTATATCTTGGCACGGGTTGGTGAATTTATGAACGGAAGGTCTCTCGTTGGAGATCGGTCGTCTAGATCGCGGTATCGGTCAAGGAACGGGCGTGCTTCGGGGTCCCCCTCGGCTCTAAAATATCACGCGCTAGCAGGAGGGTCGATGAATCGGGTAACACGGGTGTATGAATCTCCGCGACGAGACACGATGGGGGCGAAATCGCATTCGAACCAAGCTAAACCCAGCGATGTATTCATGGGCATAGAGGAGAAGTAGTAGGTGTGAGTGTACGGCAAAGTGTCGCGGTGTCGACTACTGTTAGAGAAACAGAGACAGCGTTCGAGAGTCGGAGGGGTGGGTGTTGCTGTTGTGTCGCAACCTTTATACACGACGATATCTCCCGCGCATGATAAATCTCCCGTCGCGGTTCAAGCCTCTATCGTATCGCCGTAGCTATTTTAATATTTTAAAGTTCTACCCTAAATGCGCAGTATATCAAAACTTCTACCATAAATTACCGACTCGTCTCTTTCCCCGGTCCCCTGTACCCCTTTCGCTCGTTCGTCCTTCCTTCTCTTCTATTCTCTTTGCCCTCTCGGCCACACACACGTTTCGCACTTGCCCTTTCGGTCTACACTCGGGAAAATTAACGGCCAGCGGCGTCGGTGACGTTCACCCGGCCGCTTCCGGACAAAATATTATCCGCGTAATGCGGAAACGCCGACCGCGTTCGGTCCCTTCATTGTTGCGCCCCACCGCGGCTTTTCAATTAATACGAGAGGATTCACCTCCCACTGTTTTATGTCCGCGATCAAACGCGAGATTCCATCGAGAAGCGCTACTCGATGAGCTTTTCTATCGGCGATTACCGACACACAGAGCAGCTACGCCGGAATGGGGTCAATTTTCAATGGTACTTTGGCACTTTCAGTGGATCTTATTTGATTAGCATCAGCGATAACAGCGACTGGTTTTCGTCACGCTGCTGGCTGATCGCTACACCTGATTTATCGTCCTCCTTTCGTCTCACTTGCCCTCCTCGTCAGGTCGCTGCTCATATCGAGCCGTGTGCTGCAATGCGCAATTAGGAACGATGCTACGGAGAAACGACGGTGGATACTGCAACGTTAATTAGGAAAGCCAACTTTAATTACTTCTTCGCTCGAATTCGAACGAGCTCAGAGGAAGCGTCACTGTTTCGCTCTTCCGTCCCGCATTGATTGTCTTAACGATCAGTTTTGTTAGAACACAGTCGCGACACCTCCGGAGAGACGGAATAAATTGTCTGGCGAAAAATTAGTACACGAACGACTGCTCATCAAGTAAGCCGAGTGGGTAACGTGTAAGAAGTCGGTCCGAAAAATTGCCTGCTTGTCGGAGCAATCGTGAGTCACGGGTCGGGTTTTACGAGCGTTAAAATTAAGGGAACCTCGGGCCGCTTTCGTGCATACGAAATCACTTATCGCGGAGCATCGCCATAGAAAAAGACAGGGTAGGGATTAGAGCGAGGTTGGCAAGGACGAAGAGCGGAAAGGGCTGTGGAAATGGAAGTCGGACGAGGCGATAGGTACCTGTTCTGCGTTATCCGAAGGGTGAGTATTAAAAGCGATAAAACAATACTCGAAGTTTCGGGCCGACAGCGTCCATTATTGCCGCCGAAACTTTGGTGTAACTGGAACTCTACGGATTGGGGCGAGGCCTAGCCTCTAGAGAGCAGCTCGAGATCTACGTTGAATTACGCCGTTCTCGAATCGCTCCCACTTTTATTGGGAACTTAATACCATCCTATTTACGCCGACAGAGGGATGGAGTGGGTGGAAATGGATGATCGATCCATCAGGTTACTCGGATCGCTAAGCATACACCAGTTTACGAACTCTGCCGGCGGCTCGAGAATCCCAGGCATACGAAACGAAGTCTGTACACCAGCGGCGTGTAATGGACGCGGTGAAATCGATTAGTCGCACGAGGGACGTACAACGGATCGTGCAGGGCGAGATACAAAGGTCTCGCGAAAATCAATCCTGACTTCTAATACAGTTGAAGTATGGTATCTACGGACCGAACAAAGCCACGACTCGTCAAGTATCGAAATAGGGCCAAAGAGATCGTAATTTCGTGAACGTTGATGGGTGTTCGCGTTTCCCAAGGATGTACCAGCTAAGAAGTATAAAGGGAGTTATTATCTGTTGTTCTCTTCCATCCTGGAAGACTGAACAGAGAACCGAGATAGCAGACAGCGGCGTTCAATGGGAAGAAGAACCCTCTTCCGGCATCGACCTCGAAGGGGTCTGGCTTTTTGCGTATTCGAGTCGGAGGACGATGGCGAGGCCGTTAAAAGGGGGCAGAAACACCTTTTAATTCCCTCCGCTGAGACGTGCGTTATATTTTATCCGGGGGTGTTGTCGCTATCAATACCGACGGGGTTTCTTCTCTCTTCGCCTCGACCTTTACCCTCTTTACAATCAACCCTTATCTCACCCTCCACGTTTCCTTGCTCTCATTTCTTTTTTTTTCCTCTCTCCTCCCTCCCTCGTGCCTTTTCCACCTTCCCAACAGTCTATTTAATTTAAATAACTTTAAAAAGTCTTGCCACCCCCGCGGATATCAGATTTCCGTCGCACGCCGTTTCGTTTTCTCGTCTTTCGTTCTTCGTCGTGCTCGTCCGGAGAATATGCGCAGGGGGCCGCGGTTTTATCCGGGTAGGCTCTGTCTCAGACTCTTTGTCTGCCTCCTCGTTGTCTGCTTTTCCGAGTTTCCTATCTTTCAAGCTTACTCCTCTCGTTTCTTCGCCCTACCTAGACCTGCCGAGCTTTTATTCCCTTAGTTTAATCTAAAATAATTCTACCAATAATAACTTCATCTCGGTAGCGCATCTTCTTTCGCGCTAATTCTCGCGCGAAAGTAAGAGATGGGAAACACCCTGATCTCTCGGTAAAAATAATACCAAGTTCGTCGCGCTTTGTCGTGCGCGTTGATTTAATATCCAATTCAAGGTGTCGCGATTCGAGTGTCCTTCTGGGAGCCCATCGAAGACGTCCGTGAACGTGAAATTTTATGAAACGAGACTGTGGAATGAAATTCTCGCCGTTTTGAATTCCGAAGATCCCTTGCAAGACTATTCACGGCTACTGAAGCACAAGTGTACTGTGAACGATTGTTCACGTTGTGAATCGTTCTTCATTTAACTGTTCTTCTCGCTCGCGAATTCGGGTAATAAATAAGGGAGCTGGATGAAATTTGTTAAGGGCAAGGACCGGTCGATAGATCATCGAAATTGACCGTGCAAGAATGTGGCCGTTTCGCGAACGCAATATCGATCGTGGCCTCGGTATCTTGGTAATCGGCCTTGACGAGAAAGTTCATCGTGAAAACGACGGAAAGCACAAAGTACATCCGAGGAAAATTGCATTCCTTAGAGTTCCCTTCCTGACCCAGCCGAGAATCTGGTGAACGCCAGGCATCGTTGAAACGCTTTCTACACGCTTCGCTGCTCGCGCTTTTCCGCCAAGAGTCGAACTAACATTCGAGAGCGCCGTCGAGACCTTGGACTTTTCCTTGCGAAATTTCCGTCTTCGTTTTCTCGAGATACGCGGGAAAGATGTAATCACTGGCGATTGCTTGCTTACGCTCTCTTTAATTAGTCACTAGTTAATCGCGAAACAAAAGAATTCACCAAGGACCTTGAACGCGTTTTTAATACGACGCCGCGATCAGTTTAGCTGGGAAACGATTTCTGGACAACACAGGACCGAAGCAACTCGCGAATAGATAATGAACGTTTGGCAAGTTTGCTCTGCCATTTCAACTACCCTTTTAATGGTTCCGCTTTGCTTCATCCTCTGTATTAAACGCGTTCAACGGCAATACGAATTACAAAGCGACTATCTTTTCCGCCCGCAAAAGCTCGAATGACACACGAGTCACTGGCATCGCGCCGGATACAACGTTTATCGATCCTCGGGCTAATTGCTTTGTCGAAGAAGCGCCATAATATCGCGGAATTATTCCTAATAATATCTTTCGGCATTTTCGTCGACGAGATTTACGTGAACTCGATCGAATAAATCGTAAAGAGGAAAGGGATAAAAAAAAAGTGACCGCGTCGTGCAACTTGGTTTTGTAGAGAACCAGAGTTGCCAAGTGGAGAACGAACGAATTCTCTGCGGTTCTGAGTAGTCTCAAATCGTGTTATCTGTTTCGCGAGCGTTCGGTCGGTGATTCCTGTGGGAAAGTAACCGATCGAGTGTGGCGCCGGGTGATTTGTGCGTGCAACGACGTGCAACTGCAAGGTGAAAGTAACAGACAACTTCGGACGGTTCTACTAATAAACTTTGCGGCCAGATCCAATGCAGATACAGTTCGTTCCAGCGTTTCGCGAACAACGCGTCCATTGGAACGTTGTTTTATCCTCTACTTTCTCGAATTTGCGTTCACGGAATTTTCTCGTCCGTCAGAGTTTCCTTCTTTTACGCGTAAAACAGCTTGTCGATTTCTGACGTTTGCCACTTGATCCTGCCTTTAATACGCGACAGCGCAAACGAAGCGAATATTAAATTCGATATCAGCCACGAACCATGAAAAAGTCCACGGTCCAAGAACCGGATCTTCTCTTCCATTACAGGTCAGTGGAGGGTTCAAAGAACAACTTGGACTAGGTGTTTGAGACTTCGAACGGAAGAATCGATCAAACGCGGCCGTGGAACGAATAAAGCTGACGGCACGTTAAAGGCTGTCCTTGCCCTTTGCCCGGCATACTGAGAGAAACACCAAGGAGACAGATCCCTGTAATCTGCTACAGCAAAGGTCGATAAATAGAGGCTACCAGTGTGAGAGTCGGATGATCGTGAAACTCGGCAGATAGAATATATAATCGAAGTCTGTAATTTGGAAGCTGTAATAACCTGACAATTTCGCGAGTTGTACGTTTATAAATATTTAACTTTTCTATAGGTACGAGTCGACGATGAGACGAACACGAGCATTAAAATGCTGCGACTGCTCTCTCAGTAAATGTAACGGAAACTTTTCTAAAATTGAAATGGAAATGTTGTCAGAAGTTAGCGAGATAATGAAAAAGGTGTACGCAATGGAGGGCAACGTGTCGTAAAAGGGATAAACAGCGTGCTAGGCTATGAAAACGCGAAACTTGTCTCGATAGTAAACAATGAGAGTGCAGAAATTCGTGACGGAGTTTGATGAATCGAAAGAGGTAGACGGCCAGAGAGGGTGGAGAATGGGCAAGGATGAAGAGGTACAGCGGCAGTTAGCCTACTATCTAGCGTGTTTATGGTAATTCGGGCCATCCCGTTGACCCAGGAGTAGCATGCATATACATCAGCCTCCCTCTTTGACGCCGATCTATCCAGTCACTCTCCGGCAACCAGACCCTCTTGCACCCTCTCTATTCTCTCTGGAGACCAAACAGTGCCTGGCACGCCCATGTCTACCTCGTGCAACCTTCACCCTTCTCTTCCTTCTCACCGTATCGCAGCCTGACTCTCTCACCCGTTGCCACCCTCTCTTCCTCTCTCGTTCTCTTTCAAATTCGCTAGCGTGCAGCACTCTTTCGATTCCCTGTACCACTCCTTCCCTTCGTACTGCCGAATGCGACACGAAGAGCCACGCAATTTGGTTGGCGGCCAATATTTCCATTGGCTGGACAAAGACCTCTCGGAACAAAGAGGGCTATGCTGGAAAATTTTCCTGAGACTTCGACGTTACCGCGAGGGAGGAGATAGCGAAGAAGGACAAAGAAGGGCGAAGAAGGGCGAAGAAGCAAGGATTTTCTCGACGTGAGCTCGGACTATGTCACCGGAAAAGGTTGGGGAAATTTTCGGTGGTCCATTGGAGTTATTGGCAGAAAGCAAAACTCGAGGAAATCGTTCACATAATGGCAAGGGGTCGACGATCGATGAAAGTTCAAGAGCGTTTCCGGAAAGAGCGCTTCTCATTGGGAAGTCATGGTCTTTATGGATGAATACGAAATGCCGAGCATTTTCTTGCTCGAAAGATGTGACCACACCCTCCTATTCAAATGAATCGACGGCGAATTCGAAGCCGAGGCGAAGCTGAAACGGCTAGAGGAAACGATTCTGACGTTCGTTTTGCCAGCAGGTTTATCGATGCGTTATTTCGCAAATGGCGAGCCATTTGTCGTGTCCCGTTCGGACCTCGTCGCCACGTTATATCACGCATGGCTTCGGCCAGCTATTCAATTCGCATGTTTCCCCTTTTTCGTTGCCATTCCGCACGCGTTTCCTCTTTAACGCACGCTTTTTCCGATTGCACAAGCTTACGCCGCGATTCTATGCGGTGAATTGCATCCGCGGAACGTGCGGTGGTTGCTACGTGTATAATGTCGTGAAATTTATGCTCATTTTCAGGATCGTCGAATCGTACGCGTTATCCATTAATTTTCATTGAAACAAAAGTACAAAAAAATTCACCGCTGCAACGCACTGACGATGAATCGGCTATGAAATTCCATTATCGCGAAATGTTTGTTAAACGATTTCGACCGTCAAAAGTTTTGTTCTCGGCATAACGTACACGTCCATTTCATTCGCTCCTCTTTGTATGCTCCAACATTTATGTGTGTTTCTCGATGTAGAAATTTACACCTCTCACTTTTAACACACTCTTGGGCGCGTGCTGGCATTAGCCATGAAAATTTGTTATACCATCAACTACCTCTGGCCATTCTGTATTTTATTATCCGTTTTATTACCTTTGAATAGAGAGAGTCGCACGAAATACTCGGCGTTCTTCGTCTTGACGCATTTGAATGATCAATTTTGCATCCATTGTAGTTCTACCAATCTTTGTCTCGTAGCGTTTATTTTCGTAGCGATGGATTTTCACGCGGAGCAAACCTCAGCCTCGTAGACAAAATTTCAAACACCACATTTGCAACGATAAATTATTCAAAATCTAAGCGCCGTGTTTGATAGGTAGTTGCGAAAACTTGAAAGTATCGCCGGAAACACGTTCGCTTAAAAATACACACTCTTAGCTGTGAAAGCCAGAACAAGCGCTACAGATACGAGTGCAAAAATTTTTCAGGTTGCCAGCAAACTGTGGCGGAATGGAAGAGACCGCGAAACGCGGTAGAGGATGAGGTAGCAGAAATTGGTTGGCCAGAAAGCGCTTTAGCAAAGTAGGTGATGTCAGAGGTTACGTAGCTAAAGTTTTCGAGCGCGGACACGATGTAAGCTACTTTACAGCGGTCGTAGTGCAGAAATTGCAAAGAGAACGGCGCGTAAGCTCGTTCTTCACGCGTACGAAACAGTCGTTCTCGTTAACGAGAAAATTAGCTGCCTGCGACCTTTTATCAAGAACGTTGTGCGCCTCGAACGAAAGGAGACGTAGTATTTTTGTACTGTAGTTCGCTTGTAGTAAATGTGAAATAAGACGAGCAACTTTGATTCCTACTCGCGAAATTCGCGTCAGCAATGGCGAAATCGCGTGTATTTTAGAGCTTGGTTCGCGAGCTCCACGCGAAGAACGATAGCAGCTTTATCCGGATTCTCGAGCGCTGCGAATGGAGCTGAAAACGAACTTGCAAAAACAAAGATTCCTTTGCAGATGGATTAAGCTTTTTGCTGGCACGCGAGGATCTAATGCGGAGAATGCAACGTTCGAGAAACGTCAAAGAGAATCCAGAGTTAAACCGCAACGCAGGAAACCGTGAAATGGTAAGAGCAATTGTGTTAGAAGAGATGTCGGACGGTGATCTAACGTCACGCGTGAATTTGTCGGAGCCGCTTGTCGCAACGCTTTATCCGGATAAGCTGATTGGAGGACAGTACGAAGGTGCGTCCACCTCCGGATTGGACGGACATTATCAAGATTGACCAGCGCAACAACAAACAGCCACATCTTCATTCACGAAACACGAGGTCGAAAATAAATTAACACGATGCAACGTCCAAGATTTCGACGAGTCTTCTACCTCGACGAGGTACAACAAACAATTATACGACAGCTTCCTGAATAATTCATCGTCCTGATAATCACGTTTAAGAGCGTGAAGGCTGTGCTCGCGCGCGTTGACGAGTCGCGAGTGGCAGCTGGGCATCGCGCGGTTCCTCTTCTTGCATAATTGCGTGGCTGTAAAATTCACGTCTGTCCATGAGGCACTTGACAGGTGAAAAAGCGACCTGGCTCTGTCAAGACCTTAACCACTTCCGTGCACGCGCCGCGCCGCGTCGGTTTTAATTGCACCCTCAACCGGCGACCAAGTTGCAAAAAGAAAAAAAGAAATCAGCGGTGGTTTGGCCCTCGCGCCAATTGGCAAACAGGGACCGAAGAATATTCAGGGGAAAAATGCGTTAGTCGCGAGACCGAGTTTTGGATGAAAGGGAGAGCAAGAGAAAGAGGAAGTGAGAGACGGGGAAAGGTCGCGGTCGGTGGTGGTGGTGACCGAGGTCGAGCCAAAATGCAAAGCCGGTAATCTGATTTGGCGGCTCGCAGAAGGCAGTGTAGCCTTCAGCCCAGTAGCTTTAGCCCGATGGTATGCGGATTCCCGTCAATTATACATTATAAACAGTCATAAATATGCAAATTCTACGACGGCGCGAGACCAGGGGTGTGTTATGTTCGCGTGCGTGAGCGAAAGCACGGTTGCGCGATTCCGAACCTGCGAGCATCTCCCACGCGGATTTGCACCTTCCCCTTACGACAGACAAACGCAATCTCCAGCCATTTTACGGCGCAATTGCGCAAGGGATTAATTTTCCACGCTTCGTTTTAGTCTGACTTTAATGTCCTTCGATTTCACCAAACTCCTCCGCCTTTTCTAATCAAAAACATTTTATCGTTAGGTTTTTCATGTTAGATCTCAAATGGAAGTAAATTTGAGTTTCATTATGTTTCATTAACCTTTGTATACATTATATATAAGTGTAATTTTTAAATTTAATCAATCTTCGATACGAGGAGGTTGTGGAAAATTGATATTTCAAGCACTTTCCAGTAATAACGTTTTAGCGATTACACGTAATATATAGCGTTATAAGATGCCTTTAGCCAATTATTAAGGCCACCCAGGTAATCTCTAAATGTTACACGTCTGCGGACATATTCACTTTCTCGCTTCCCGGAGCAATTACATACATACAAGGCATATTATAGTTGCGCGGGGTAATTGCTAGCATCCCTTAGATATGCAGGTAATTTCTAAACATCGAATCGAACGTTGGGAAATTACCGTTTTAAAAAAAATGTATTCCGAATTATACTACGATTATAGACTTCGCTTGCACGATATGAATACAATCAGAACGTATGGAAATTTTATACGTTTTTAAGATTGACCATCGATATTTTTTGAAATATCGTGAACAAATTTCATACAGTGGTTCGTTGCAAATTAAAAAATCAAATAATCCAATAACAGAAACGTGAGCGAGTTTTATGGAATTTTTTTTTTTTTTTTGGGGGGGTCATAAAATACAGTTGGTCGTAATTTCGCATTTATACGTTATACATACGGGTCATAGAGCTATCATGAACGGAACATTTTCATGCAAATCAGCCCCCTTCGGTATTCACCCTATGGCTTTTCTTACGAGCACAGAAATTTCATGACGGACGGTCGTTAGCTAGCGAAAACAATTTCTACGTACGATAAAACGTATCGACGCGGAATCATGGGAATTCATGACCAGTTCCAGTCAGTTTACCGATTCAAGATCAATGCATTGGCGCAGGCTGTGTTGCACGTTGCGGCCCATTGCACCGAATGCAGTTCGTGCTGATGTACACGAACACGAGTTTGCAGTGGATAATGCGAAACACTCGAATTACATGCCACGAATGGATCCATTACCCGCGCTCGTTTTCGTGTACATCGAACAGAGGATGAAAGTCTAGTGGCAGATATCACGACTATCACGCAATCGTTGACTTCCCACCTAGTATTTACCGTCGGAATTACGCTCAATGGAATACCGCCATTACTTTTATCGGATACACAGTCGGTGTTACGTATATGTATATACATATGCACGTAATTTGTATTTTTCATGTTAATTCTTTACTCGAGAGTCAAACCGACTCAAGACTGTTTCTTACGAGAAATTAAACGATATATATACGCTATCGTAGTATTGTATAATTATGGCGAAATAGATTTCACATCGGGTACAAGGGAAGTGGAATATAGCAATCCTGAACTTTGATATCAACTCCATCTCTCTCTTCAGCCCCTTCCCTTTACTCCCGTTCCTCTTGCAGATGGAAATTAATTAATACAACTTAATGAAAACGGATAAATATCGAACTGTTTCCAGAGTGCCATTTCCCAGGGAAGGTAAACAAGTAAATGAGAAACGTACAATTATGTACGATAAAAAGTCATGTTTATTTTAACGTGCAATTGTGCACACGAAGTCTAATTATGGGTTTATAGGTCAGATATAGAATTGAATCGTGAGATAAAAGCAGCTACGTTCGAAAACGAGCATGACGCCATATGCATCATGGTGGCAGAAAAGCTGCGAACAATAAAATCACAAAACTCACCGTAATGTTGATGTTTATTCATTTCCTACGCCACTACGCCGTCCGTGGAATGCTTTCCATCCTCCTCGTTTGTCGTGGTCACTCCTATTTATATGTCGCACATACTTATTTCCCATCTGTTAAATTAATTACGCGATTACGGTGGTAGAAAGCGCGAAACTATTATCGAACTGAACGACGAATCGTTATTTTTTAGGACGAGAGATGGCGTGAATTACGACTCGAAGGGCTTCGAGTCGACTTTCGCGACTCTTACTTCCACCACGGTTTCCAGTGAAATCGTGCACGATTGACGCGCGCTCGTGTAGCGAAGCTTAAGTTTAATTGAGACGTCGAAGTATGTTTACGCGATCCGTATGTTTAGAATACCGTGTCCCGTGTAGTCGAACTGTGAAACATTAGATAGTGTGCGTGTATATAAACGAACGTGGTTGAACGGTTGTGTGAGCACGCAGCGGCATAAATGTATTTACGATCCATCGTAACCTTTGTGAGCAGTTGAATATAACATGGATGGAACGGAAAACACGAGTTCCTGCGTTCTCGCGTTGCTACCAACTCTCTTCTACGGATCGCAGGTGCGTCGCATGCGTACTCCCATGTAGATACACAGTTACGTACAATATAATACAGTGTTTGATGATCACTTTGTAATTGTTCGTGGTATCGTGTAATACTGTAATGCATCGTGATTTCGAGACGTCTGTTTTATTGAGATGAGTACGGAATAATTATATACAGTATTATGCGTCGCGATTGTGTATTGTACGTCAAATATACATAGCACAAAAGAACAATACGATTTAATGGCGTTTGCACCTAGCGCCACGACAATGGCGACAAATCCGAGAGATATGCATTTAGAAACAACGTTGTAGAGTTATTTGAATACAGAAACGATGAAATTGTCTTTGATTCATTACAAATTGTTCTTCTTGGTTATACATATTTGCAAACATATAACCTAGCTTATCAGAAGCAAACACCTGAACAATGTGGTCCGAACGTGAGTCTTAACCTATCACTGATAGCGTATGATGTAGCTCGCTCGATATTTTGCTTCTTTGTGTACCTTTACCCGGTGTTATGCTATCATATTTCTTTTCTCCCGAGATACGGATACATAAATTCGATCGGAAAATTGGTATGCCAAGGCTGAATGTTAAAACACACGGTGTACTACGTTTTGGAAATCGTTTCTACTCGAAGAAATTTCTCATCGATCGTGTTCGCTATGCTCGATTAATTTCGACAGGTGTCAGATCTCCGGCGTGCCGACTGACAGATATCAAAATAGTCGAAATACGGCCTGTAACGTATCTATCGTTGTCAGTGACGTGACATCGGTCGTTCATATCCGGCGTCAAACTGCGTGGAATACCCCGAAGGTATCGGACTGGATTCAGGATATTGAGTCCACTAATAACGCGGCCCCTCGATAACCCTTTGGTCATCATTCCCTTGACTTAAATACACGGTAAAAAAAAAAAAAGAAAAAAAAATTCGCCACTAGTCCGGCAGCGTACGATACAAAATTGCGACAACTGGAACGAAGCCAATGTAACCATTTCTCCTCCTTTGATACACACCGTGCATGTACGTACGTATATGTAGCTACATCGCACCGATTGAAAATCAGCAAAGAGAGAAGCCGCACCTTTAAGGGCAATTATCGTAATTATCTACAGACGAGATCTTTCCAAGCGTCATAATCTCTAGAAATTAGCTTGCTCTGTATTCTGGATGAATCATCGTCTCTGAGAGGCGTATGACACGCGTGCAAATCACGATGTTCCACGATTTTCCGCCGCACTGGACTTCTCTATTTCCATCCTCGATATCTCCGGTCATGTTACATGCACTCTCGTGGTGCTTCTCTCTAATGTAAGAGAGACGTTGCATAGCATGCGCGCGGACGAGCTAAGCGGATTACTCTCTCTCTCTCTCTCTCTCTCTCTCTCTCGATGTGTTTCTCTCAGGATCTCTCCGTCCTTCCTCAAACGCTGCCCCCGTTCCTCCAACAGACTCGTGGGAAACAAGGCGGTACGACACGTCACGGGACCCCTTGGTGTGCGTGTCAAATGCGTGTACAACGTCGTTCACGCACCGTTGTTGATCGCCCCCGATGCAGGCCAATTTCGCTGCTTGGCTTCGTCCTGATCGGCTGCCTGCCGTCGATGTCGATTAAATCGCTCTCGGACTCGATTCCGTGGAAACCTGAATTTGAGTGTCGAATAACGTCACTGAAGGCGATGTTCCTACGTAGATAGACTCGATAAAATCGTACCTTGCTATCGCTAGACAGCCAGCGAATGGTCGTGTTTCCATCGATCTAAATACACAGCGATTCACCTGTACGTATGTAAACGAATTTACACGATCCTTTGTCAGTGCTAAAAAAAAAAAAGGACGATTCAATTTACGGAGCGTAAATAAAATCAGGAAATCTAGCGCGGAATAGTTTTACGATCGAAAACCGATGTAAGAGCCTCCAGGCAACGGGAGATTGTACGGTGGATAGATAGGACCTGGCTGACTTTTATAGGCCACCGCGAGGTGTTGGTCGATAAGCAATTCATTTCACAAAACTCCGTTTATTCTCTTTTTTCCTTTCCCTTGCCGAATTTTCCTTTTCTTACCGCTTCGCGTTCACGCTCGGAGGATTACATCGCGATTGAGATTGTAGGAGAAGTTACCGTTGCAGATAGCGCGAATCGGCGGAGTATGCCACGATGGAAAGCACTATTCCTGCTAAGTCGATTGCTGTAAGGAGCATTGCGAACAGCTCGAAATGCGTCGGTTCTGCGGCGTCCTTTGTGAGTGTAATCTCGTGTCGCGTGCATGTACGAATATGAATACAGGCATATGTAGGTGGCGTATACATTAGGGCATTAACCTAGCCACACCTAGCCATCCCGTTGTAAGACGTTTCCTTAATTAAAGCCATCGATTCGCCGACTGACTGAACTCGGCTCTGGCTCGAAGAAACTCCAAGGATTTCCGAAGGCTTTCGTTTTAACAAAACTCAACGTTGCTCTGATAATATTTCCGTCTGTGTACAGGGCCATCGTATAGGAAAGGCGACGGTGTTAAGTCACGCTCGTTAAGTATGCTTTTTAACGTCGGGAAGAAAGTCGTTGGTAATGGCGGATAATGACACGCGTTTGCACGACTCGAAGCGAAAAGTAACGAGGGGCTGTTACGCGAAACAAATGGCGCTCAAAGTTCGTCTCTGTCGTATACTAATTAATGCCGAAAACTCTAATAAGCAAGGCTCGTTTGCTCGGTCGAAATATCTTAATGAAACCCTCGGGACTTAGCGAGTTTCTTGCCGCGTCCGAGAGAGTATTTCCAGCCACTTGCTCAAGTTCACTGGAATATTAATTTACAGCCCCTGCGGATACACGTAGACGTTTTTAATCGCCGCCGATATTATTATGCAGATTAGCTCGGGTGTTGCAAAGAAATGACATCGTTCGGTAAAAGCGGTTTAAACTGCCACTTAATCTCCTGATTCGAATTTCGTTTCTTTCGTGAATTTTTTTTCTATTCATCCACCGATTATTTACGAGAAACCGTTAGCTAGTTGGTAGGTACGAAGGTAGAACGATCGTAGAGGGTCGAAAATCGGGATTTTTAAACGACAGGCTTGGAACTAGCGTTCGCTAGATTTTGTCCGGGTACTTAGCTCGCCGGAATGCGACGCACAGAGAATGAGGAATGAGACTAAAATATATCTTACTGGCGGCGACTGGCGGTTCAAGTGCTTCAAAGTATGCCATTAGGGCGACTTCTCCAGCTAATAACCATGACGTGGCTCTCTTTACGGTATTAGCATCAATTAATTTCATCGACAAGTTTCCTGATAATATCGATCGAGAAACTTCGCACATGCGGTAAACTTGCTCGGTTACGGTAAGTACATGCCACGAGTGCTTATAGGTCTTTTGCATTCGCAATCGAAAGTTATTAGGTCGAATATACTGTAGAAGCGTCGTTTCGTCGGAGCAGTTCTCCTGCTTGATAAGGTATTCCTGACGTTTAAGAGGAAGCGTTCCCCGTCATTGAAATTACATTTCGAATCGAGTTTCCCGACTTTTACGTACATTGGTGTATTCTTCAGAGGTACAAGTGAATCGCAAAGCAGCGCCGAACGAAACAGATAATTTGTATCAAATATTGTTAAAAATTATGCATCTTAATTGCCGAAATAAATGTATAGGAATACTTTATATGTATACACTTACAATTGATATCAAAATAGTTTCAGGCTTATTTAATATGTGATTTACAAGATCTTCGTCGATACATATTTGCACGCGTCTCAGCGCTTTCTTTCCCTCGTCATTTTCTATACCACACTGCCAACGGAACAGTTGTATTCGTCTGTTTTACGAGACGCTGTGCACGCATACACTCCAACACACTCAGACTCATATATGTGTGTCATTACTACGCGGCTAATCTAGTGTAATACACAAAACTACACATATCTGAATAAATATAACTTGAAATATTTTTCGCTACCAAGCGCTATCAAATATAGCGTTGATCCGACAGAAAGTTTCGTTGCGTTGTCGCGTCGAACTCTTTTACCCCACAAAACGGTGATGATCTATTCTGGACGTTGTAACGGCAATTATTAACGGTCGTAAGTAACGCCAAGTCAACGGGGTGACTTAAATTAGATCGCGAAATAGATCGCGAGCGTACAGAGCATTCGTGCTGCTCCTACCAGGCGAATAACCTTTGATAAATTTGACGCAAACGCTTAAACGGTGGCGCTAAAAGGGTAAAGATCCACGCGGGACGCACCCCTTGAAATTGGATCAAAGCGATGTCTTCGTAAATTACTCAACTCGATAGATTTAAATGGTCCTTTGGTTACAAGCGAAGGCGCACCGATCTCGATCACCTTATTTTCGCAGTCTGGCGCCAGGCGACGAGTCAAGGTTATATCAACAGGGAAGAGGGAAAGGGTTCGGATCTTTACTTACCGCCGTTCTAGGATATCCGGGCCAATGGATCGGGACATGTCCCTGGGATTTGCGGATTAAGCCGACCAACGACCAAGGAAGGGCGTTATGTCTGCGTCTGGCTTAACCACCGGGATAGATAACGTTGCCGAAAGATATACGGAGCCGGATAGTTATGGCCTCACATTTTATTTCAACCTCGCCTTCGTCTTTCCTTCGATTTTCTCTGCGGCTCTATTCTTATCACTCCGAATGGTATCGAGCTCGTCCTGCAGTCCTGGCAAACTTTTCAAAAGGCCACACGAGGCTATGCGATTAATCTCGCAATTAATCTTGAATCGTTAGAATCTCTAGTATCCTTTTAAGGTACCGTTACATAGGTATCGATCGTAAATGGTACAGCTTTTCATTTCAAGAGCTTGATTCGAGAGAGCATTATTTACCGTGATCGTAATACCTTATAAAATCTCTGCGGTGTCATAAGTATTCAGATTGTAGAGTCAGTGTGGCACTTGAAATTCTAAATTCGTCATCGGCCCAGATTTCGTTTGTCGTCGGAGCCGTGATTCAAACGGGATCGACCCTTAAATCGAATTGCAGGAACTCGCTGAGGCGTGATGAAAGAAGTTCGAGGTTTCTTCGTTCCGGCTCGAAGCGTTGCGAGCTTCCGCTCGAACGGTGGATAGACCGGCTTGTTACACTGATTTACTTATGGGACAAGTACTTGGTTCGTTACCTGCCCTCGAGATTCTATAATATTATGAGGAAGTCGATCGTGTGCATGTAGCCGCGTACTTCTTTGCCGAAGTTTGCGGCACCGTGAAGGATTTCGCGTCGACTGTATTCAGCCTGTGTTAAGAAACGGGCAAGGGAGGGGCAGGAAGAAATGACGAAAGGACGAGAACGTATCGATAAATTGTAACGTCAAATTTATTTTATCGACGACTCGTTATCGCTGCGAATTCGATATACCTTTTGCCTCTCGAGAACCGATATGGCTTTTCCACAGAAATTCTATTTTCTAAGAAGCAAGCGATTCTTCTTATTCTCGCGACACGACCTACTTTTCCAATGATATTTAACGACTCGAGATCGAGAAACGGTGTAACTCCATTTCTCAGATTTCCGTTTGTCGATAGGGAGAAACTTGCCAGGTGTTTATACTTTTCACTGTCGAATATTATGAAAAATCTCCGCAATTTTATTGATGACGGACGTCGACGCGGCGTAAAAGGATTAAGTGGAAATTCTCTATCGATGTTTCATCGACAATGTAAACGCGATCCGTGTTCCACGAAACACGTCGTTCTTTGCCGTGCAACTTTCTTTCGCGAAACGTCAATTTACCTGGGGTGGTCTGCGAACGAACAAAAAGACCATTCGAACGCAGGGTAAGGAGCCAAAGTATGGCGGATATTACAGAAACATAAATTTGAAAGCAACCATCGACCGCATAGTTTCTGGCTCGTTGCCAATCTGCTTCTTATAAGTCGCAATACGTATGAGCTTTTACATGGCGTGCGCGCTCAGTCAACGGTTAACGATGTGTCAAAACTATTTTTGTTTCTCGTATACGCGATACATTTATGACGAGACGTTCATTCCCGATTTCTATTGCAGTCACAAAATCACAAAATATACAACTTGTTATCGTTGGTGCGATCTAAAGGTTTCTGGATGAAAACGAGGCTGTAGAAATGCAAGAGAATCACATTTTATCACTTTCGAGTATAGGTCTATCAACGGTTTTATGTGTTCGTAGCCGGTGAGCATCCTCAAAGGCTTTTATAATTATTTCGTTAAACTGGCAAAATAACGATTCGCTGCTCCCAAGCGTCCAGATTGTGGCACAAAGTGTAGAAAACGACCGTGTCGCGGGTCACTCACTGGTATTTAATTCGTGTCAACATACTCCCCTAAAGGGACCAATGGTTTCGTTTGAAGGGAAAGAAGGTAGAATTAATGTATCCACCGGTTGGTTAACAATACCTGTGCTTCCCCTAAATCTGTGAACTCGGTTTCTTCAACCGTATCATTCCGCGAATGTACTTCGTGATTCACAAACCCCTCTGGCTATCAGCAAGTGAATTATTGCGACAAACCGTGCAACGTCAACGCGATTAGAGAAGCTTTTATCGGATCTATTCGTACCTCTCTCAACGTTAACTGCACGAGTATTGGAACACGAGAGTTCAAAATTGAAAACAACCGTAAGAATGTCACGGTCTGACGTTTATGGATTATTCAGTATCGCGCAAATGCGAACGTGAAGATGTATACCGAGGACTTTTAAGGTTACACCGGCGTGTAAACTCTTTAAGCGTCACGTAAAAGTAGTCAAGTGGCGAGACAAAATTGCCAAGCGTTAATGTCCAAGATTCAAGAGTCTGGGTGCTCGACCGAAGAGAAACACGGGAGATCGAGCCTCGTGGCGGGTTTGATGTTGCGAGGTCGATACACTGTCGCGATTCACGACGGAGTGCCCTAGATATGGAAACGGACCAGGAAGGGAAAGAAATCGTGGAGGACTCTCGAAAATGGTATTGAAGCCGGATGGAACACGAAGAAACAGCCGTGGTAGCTGTGTGTACTGGCAGGATTTTTGCGAGCTCAAGTATGGCGCAACTTTCCTAGGAATATAGAAACGTTCGAGAGCGAAGTAGCTAGGAAACGAGGTCTTTTCGAGCGAAGCTAGTAACAACCAGCGAAATCCAGCGCCAGACCTCGGTAACATCTCGCTTAACTTTACAGTCGTTGAAAAGGAAAACGCCTAAAGCAGTGGCAACGCTATGGTTTCCACTCTACGGTTTCTAGTTTCAATTTTCGCACGGGATTCAAAGATTTTATTTAATACACATCGTGCAACCGCCGTTATCGTACGATTTTCCATTTAGTCTTTTACACTACTCTGTGCATAGACATGTAACATACCGACCGACGTTACATATTTCGTATGCTGCAACTACGGATTCGAAAGATCCATTTACACATATCTTAACACGATTGCTCATATTTTGAGTTTATTCGTTTGCCTACATTGTAGAATTGGTTTGACAACAGTTGAGAATTGCCATTCTAAGCTTTGTTTGTTTACATTTCGAAGTTGTTTATTGATATTTTCGTGTTTATTCGTTTACATGTTCTACTTACAATTGGTTACAACATTGACCGTTTGTTTATACTGCGCCTAGTTGGCGTACAAAAATCGATTACTGCGTTACACGAAGCGTATTCGGGAAAAAAGTAGCGAACAGGAAGTCAACAGGAAAATTTATACTCTAGCAACGAACTTTATAATCTATAGTCGAAACGTAACCTCGTTTCGTTCGAATTTGATCGAAATTAATGTTAGGAAAAGAGGGACGTGGTAAATCGCGGGAAATTGCCAGTGATACAGGCAAAAATAGGACGGAAGTCTGTGTACCTTTGGTGGGATGGTATGCGTTACGTTTACGTACTCGTACGTTAAGAGAGAAATAGGGATGGAAATTCGCAAACGTCTAGCGTTGCGCTTAGGCCGGCGGCTGTATATGTACGTGTGTACATTTGCCATCCAATCTCGTTGCGCAACCCTTTGCTTGCTTATGAAATATCACAAACTCCTGGGGTTGTTAATCAAACAATAATAAGCTTCTACCCGCATGCCGCGAAGCGATACAGCGCTAACGGTGCCAATCTCCTCCGGTGGCATTGTCGTGATGCGTCTTCAACGACGATTCAATTACGTTCCTAGTATCATCTTATTTGCTACGATGTTTTTCCTTTTCTGTCGGGGAATTGCGAGGAAGTCGGCTGCCGTGATACGCTAACTTCCTCGTTTAAGATGCAACGAGCCGATAATTTTCGTTCGTTCAACCTGTGTGGCGATTCAGCGACAACGGCGACACGAGTTACTCGAGAATTTAATGCAATAGGAAAATTACATCGGCAAGGTCTGGATGCAGCCGAAATGCACGCATATGGTATCGAGGCCTTACCAAGCAGAACTCTGGCAAGACTAATTCAACAGGCAAATTGTTTGAGACCAATTGAGGTCAGAGTGCCTCTCTTCTGGCCGATCTCCCAACGCTTTTCGCGGAGGCGAGACTCTAATGAAAGTAACTGAAATACTGCTACTGAATGTCGTGCTTCGGCTCTCATTCTCTTAAGCAAGTGCCTTTACCTTCTGTCTCGTTGAGAAATTGCACGCGGCCTTCCTAATTACCGAGAAAGGTTCTAATTTCCTTGGGTGCGTTTCATCTTGATCCAGATGCTCCTAAGAAATAATTTCTTCTCCATTAAGCGGCAAGCTAATATAGCGCGTCAGGAATCACTTGATTTATATCTAAACGTATTTTCAAGCGATGCTTCGACTCCGTAAATTTCGGTTCGACAAGCCGGGGAACTTGAAAAATTCCATTGAGATGGGAATCGTGATCGCGTAAAGTCGATCCCTTTCGAACGGAGGAAATCTCTGACAATAAAGTGCTTGGTTACATTACAGTCCCCCCTCGGGTTCCAGCGCTTTTCCACGTTTCATCGAAATATCGACGTGGAATTTTCGACACCGAGCAATTATCGACAGCGGTCGCGTGTCCGCCGAATCTTTCCCTCCAGGATCGGTCCATTACTTTCGAATGGGCCGCCGATATGTGCGAACCGATGCCTGGTCCCTTTTCGAGCGTATTGCCGGCGACGAAGCGGCCTATAATTCAATCTTGTCAAATCCATTAACGCCACCAGCCGCGGTCAGCTCCCATCGCCACGAGAGACATCCTGACTCAGCATGGCGTGGTGCGTTCTTCCATGATAGCTAAACGTGCGTGTCGTCGGCTTTTTTCCCCAGCTATCCGGTCATTTGCAAATATATTCGAACGAACCGTAGGGTTGTCGCGCAAGAAGCCCATTTAGCAGAAAGGAGAAGGATTTACGGTGGAAATTGTTCTATCGCGAAATAAAATTGGATTTTACATTGTGGGAGAAAAGCAAGCGCGATTTTAATTGAGCTCGCCGAGGAATGTGCTCGGCGTGGGTGTGTCGTTCACCTTCTATCTAGCTGGATAATAGAGCACAGTCGTAAAATCTGTTCCGCATTTCCTCGCTCTCTTTATGGCATACATGCCGTGCGTCGTTCTTTATCTCGACTCGGTCGCGTTTAATTCGTGGAAAAAGCAACATTTTCAGGTGCGGCACCAGTGAGCCCGTATAATTGTCTCTCGAGCTGTTCACTCGTCATTCGGACAATTACGTGCTGCTCGTTTTGCGGTAGTAACTTTGCGTTAAGATTAATTGTGTAAAGAAGCTCAGGGCGAGTTCTAATTGATACAATCAACCAGCGCGGCGTATACCAGCGAATGTCGCTCGTTCGTACGGTCTCGCGGCCGTTGTTATTCATTTTTATCGCGTCAGACCGCTTGTTAATTCAGCCGCGATGATGTTTAATCTCTCGGAACTTGACGTCAGTTTAACGAACACCTGTCACAATTAGGTGGAGTTTATTTTAATCGCGTCAGAGAGCTTTTCTGTTAGCGGCGTCGTTCTCTATTAGCGTGATTCGCGCCAGGTGCACTTGTTATTCGTTAATAGAATGGTCGGCCGCATGTTTGTCCCGCGTTCGAGATGGCTAAGAATTAATTAAGAGGAACGTTTACGTTATTTATCGAGCAATAGCGGCGCTAAGCTGATATCGATTATCGTTATCGAGACGACCGGTCGTGGTTCCGCGATTTAATACAGCGAATCTGCCGAGGTATTTATCAAAGTAGACAAGTAGAGCGATGCAAACGACGGTGCACTATCGTTCACAATTAGAGCGATACGCGTTCGCTAAGCGCACGACGACTGAAGGAACGTTGCATTCATGGCGCACCACCCATTAACACGGAGCAGAGATCCACTCCGAGACGCGGTGCACGATATAAGTAGATCCATCATCATTGAGAGTAACGCAGCAGGTACTTCGCTCTCCTTACCCATTACCGAGATTTCTTCCCACGATGCGCTCCGCGATTCATCTGCTTTGCTTTATACAAACGTTGTGAAATCTCTGAAAAACCTCTATCGCCACGCGCCGCTTGTTCCCTTTGTTCGTCAGCTCCGACGATCGTGCCTCTGATTCGTCAACTGAATCGCCACGTTACGATATTCTGCTCGTTTCTATTCGCTTTGCACCGTCAACTCCGTATTTCTACTTCGTTACCATCATTTGCTTGTATTTTAAATTCGACGAGGATAGGCATGCGCGATACAACATTTTCGAACATACACAGATCCATTGCGATATAATGACGACGATTTAATAAATTCGAATTTGCAGGAATTGTATCGTGTAGCGAAAATATGATCGAACGATATAACGGCGTGGAGAGGTCGACTTAGCACGATCACTTTACGCAGGGTGCTAGAGTAAACGCATGCAAATGCAGGCCCAACCGTTGCACAGGTATACCTTTAATTCAACATCGCGCCACCGTCGCACACGCCTCGCCACGGTACGTTAACAATGGGGTAAACAGAGAAAATTACCGCTTGCCACGAGCATCGGGTCTTTCCACCCTTCGCCCCCCCCCCACAGCAGAGGTCATTTGGTTGGCGTGACAACCCTTCTACGCCCTTTCCCCCCGCCGTTCCTTTTCGACATTCACCTCCAACCCCTGTGTGACGAGCCACCCCCAGCAGGCGCACAATGCGCTTAATGAAACTCGATATAGCTCGACCGATAACCCTACCCATCCTACCCATTGGATCCCGGCTGAAAGCTCGTCCACAGCCACCCCTTTGACGGACGTTTCGTTCGGGTGGGGGTGTCTACGAAAAAGGCAAATTAAATCCGCAAGTAAAATCGCGTGGTCCCCGAATAGAAGGGCCGAGAGGGAATCCTGGAGGAAGACAGCGAAGGGTTTGGGCGACAATGGCCTTGTTAAGGCACCCACTAATTGCAGCCAGCTCCTTAATGGATCCTTGCGAAAATTGCATCGACCTAAGCCGGTTACCGAGAACACGCTCGATCCTTTCTTCTTATTCTTCCTTGGCCGCGCCCTCACCGCCCCTGTTGGTTTTGTCCCCGTCGTAGACTGATTCATTCTTTTGGCTTGCGGCTTGCGAGGGTATCAGGAACTGTTCGATCGAGCACGCGAAATAAACCATTCTCTGTGTATCGGTAAACGAGGAAAATTATTTCTCGATAATTTATACCGGAGATTCTTCTTTTCTATTCTTCTTATCTTGATACTAATAGTCGTCGATTATACAGCAAACTCGCGACACTCCGTCTCTTAATAAACGTTCGAGCAGACGATCTTCTAAATTTTGTAATGTAGTCCTCTTCGTCTCACTTCGCTCGTATTCGCAACGCTCGGTCCTTGCGAGTCTCAGGTATTTTTTTCTGTTTTCCGTGGTGGCCGGGTTTAATCGGCTGAATCCCCGTCGACCCCGTGCTCGCCGCGCGTTAAACCTCTGCCAACGGCTCAGGCTATTTTAGCAGATCAAAGACAGCGGCGGAGAGATTGATACGCGGTCCGCGGGACACGCCTCGCAAGATCCTCGTCGGCTACGTTCGGCCGGCCGATAAATAAAGTTAGGGCTGGCGCATTCCCCGCGGAATTGTTTTGTCGTCGACGTCTCCCCGGGTGCTCGTTAACGCGGCCAACATTTTCGGCATTCTGTCTCACCTTCAGATGCTCCTCGGTGCAGCTGTTGCGACGAGCATTCAAATTTTTCGGTCCGCCTCGAGCGACACTCGTCGCCTCTCTCTCGGCCCGCTCAACCAGAGACGCCCTTTACGCCGCGCTACTTCAACTTGTTCCGCCGTTTACCACCTAACCGGATAACAATTGCGTTTCCGACTACATTGCCGCCGAATCAAAGACCTTCTTAACAACTCGATTCAACGCGGAACGCTGCGTAAACACTTGGTTAACCGAATAAACTTATTCTTTGAACATCTCGTTGAAAAGGATCGTCGGAGGTAAGTTTGTTTTCCGCGCAATTCTCAGGCAACTCATCGTATCGCGGTAACGAGCATTTACGTTCCGAAACGTGTGTCATACACCGCTTTATGTGGAATATTTGTCTAAGCGTTCTTGGCGTGCCAAACGCACGTGATTCCATTCCGAGCCGTCGTTTGAAAGGATTTGAGGTAGCGCGAGAATGGCGGGACTCGTAAACTACACGTTATAAATCATATGGCATAAATTACGCCGTGGTTTCGCGGATTCTACGGAAGATTGAGCGGTGCTAGGTAAATTTTATAGTTTTCCGATGATATCCAGTCGGCGACCAGACCGATAACATCGGAGACGCGTGGCGTTGCGGTTCAGTGGCGCACACTCGACGCGTTCCGTCGACTTGAAAATATATGTCCCGCAGAGATCACAGACCGCCATTCGTTCTCTCTAGCGGCGCTAAAATTAAGCGACATTCCCAAGCCCGGCCCACTCGCCGGAGCAGAAAACGACAGAGAATTCGCGAAGGAAATGAGCCACCTCAAAAGAAACGGCTATGGATGCTACGCATTCTTGAATCGACGGCCATCGATCACCAGAATGTTTTTTATCGTTCTTTTTTCCCCCCTTCTCGTCCTTTTCGAAAGAAATCTCGCTTTGTTTAGGTGGCACGTGGAAACGATCTCGATTTCCAGACAATGGATTCTCGTCTTTTAAATAATCTAACCTACAATTCGGTTCGTTCCATTTGAAAAGAACAAAAATTTTGAAAGAGGTATCAAGAAGAGAATACAACAAGGAATGCACGTACAAGGGTCTAAAAAATCTAGTTGCGCTTCCTTTTCCCGGGCAATTCCGTCTGCGTAAAAAGGAAGAGCAATTGTAGATTAACCTGGTATTTGTAACGGTGAGATTGGAAAAGTTTCTTTCGTGACTTTATGAAAGAAGCGGCCAAAGGAGAAAGAGAACGAAACAGGGAACGCGATACGATCTCTTTTTATTCTTACTTTAATAAAGCTATACTACGTCCGACATCGCGAAGCTGTGAAAATACTTGCAGCGTTTTGTGTATCGACTGCTCCCAGAGGTATCGAGCCGGCCATCGATACCATCGGGAAAATATAAAGGATACTCCCTTTTTCTTAAACTTTTATCAAGCCAAATGTAATAGCCAGTCTTTGCAACTTTGCGATATTTCGCATGAAGTTGCGAAAGAGCCAGCGTACCGGAGAAGCTGTGCTTGATCGATCGTTTTCGTTATTTCGTCGCCGGGGCCACGTGAACCTGCAGCTCTCATCGACCGTTCTTTACCACGAGGCCTCATTTTCTTGTATAATACGCGATACGATCTTCTTCATGAAGTACACGTGCCAGGAAAATCTTTGTTCCATCCTGAACGGATCTGTAGGCCCGTACTTTTATAACGACGTCACGTGGCCACGTTTCGACCCGAAACTGGTTCTCGCGGTGTCATTCTTTCTCCCGTATCCGGCAGAAAATTATCGATAAATCCTAAGCCATTTACTTTAGGAAGACAAATTTTCCTACGAACGTAAATTTCCAATTTCCAAGAGTTTCGCTTTCTCCAAGCATTTTCTGGATTTTTTGTTCGATCGAGTATAACCGCGATCGTAAGAAGCATATGCTGTCTAACTTGGCAGGCTTCAGCTTATGCACATTAATAGACTTCAGCCGTATATCGATAAATAAAGACAATAATATACTCGGAAGTGTGAAATTCCGAATTTCGAGCGTAGCAAGGAGGAGACGAAGTACAAAGTCGGTAACACGAAAGCGTGTTACGATGTACGTAAACAGTACATTCCACTAGAAATGTACTTCATTCGTCTTCCGTCC